>NC_034184.2:67838020-68550898 GCF_002021735.2 Oncorhynchus kisutch | reverse complement strand
GTCTGTCCTATAGCAGTCACCAAAACAAATGTCAGTTCTCAGTTGACTCTGTTCCCAATCCACTGTAATGAGTAGGTTTCATCTGTCTGCCAGAGAAAAAAGGAGAGCAGTGATGACTGTCAATCTCTCATGTGTGGATAGTGGAGAGAGGAAGAGAGAGACAGACAGAGAGGGAGCGCTATTGGGAGGTGGAGAGAGGCCAGGCACAGATTACACCACCAGTCACCAGAGCTTTAGGCACTTTCACTGATTCACAGAGAGAGAGAGAGGGAGAGAGAGAGAGAGAGGGAGGGAGGGAGAGAGAGAGAGGGAGGGAGAGAGAGAGAGAGAGAGGGAGGGAGAGAGAGAGAGAGAGAGAGAGAGAGAGAGAGAGAGAGAGAGAGAGAGAGGAGAGAGAGAGGAGGGAGAGAGAGAGAGAGAGAGAGAGAGAGAGAGAGGGAGGGAGGGAGAGAGAGAGAGAGGGAGGGAGGGAGAGAGAGGAGAGAGAGGGAGGGAGGGAGGGAGGGAGGGAGGGAGGGAGGGAGGGAGGGAGGGAGGGAGGGGAGGGAGGGAGGGAGGGAGGGAGGGAGGGAGGGAGGGAGGGAGGGAGAGAGAGAGAGAGAGAGGGAGGCGCACGCGCACCGCGCGAGGGAGGGAGAGAGAGAGAGAGCAGAAGAGCAGAAGAGAAGAGAGAGAGAAGGGACGGGAGGGAGGGATGGAGGGAGGGAGGGAGACGAGAGAGAGAGAGGGGAGGGAGGAGAGAGAGAGAGAGAGGGAGGGAGAGAGAGAGAGAGAGAGAGGGAGGGAGGGAGAGAGAGAGAGGAGGGAGGGAGGGAGGGAGGGAGGAGAGGGAGGGAGGGAGGAGGGAGGGAGGGAGGAGGGAGGGAGGGAGGGAGGGAGGGAGGGAGGGCGGGAGGGAGAAGAGAGAGAGAGAGAGGGAGGGAGAGAGAGAGAGAGAGAGGGAGGGAGGGAGAGAGAGAGAGGGAGGAGAGAGAGAGAGAGAGGGAGGGAGAGAAGAGAGAAGAGAAGGGAGGGAGGGAGAGAGAGAGAGGGAGGGAGAGAGAGAGAGAGAGGGAGGGAGGGAGAGAGAGAGAGGAGGGAGAGAGAGAGAGAGCGAGAGAGTCAGAGAAAGAGAGACAGAGAAAGAAAGAGAAACAGGACTCATATGCTCTTTCCCCCACTGTGTGAGGACCTCGGCTTTATTTATATGCTCATGTTGAGAACACTACAGTCTCCCCATAGAAGAAGTATAGGAAAACTAGTACGTGTAGGTCTGCTTATAAACTGCATATAAACATTATTACATGATATTATAGTTATATAATATATGCCATTTAGCAGACGTTTTAAATCGTCTTAAGTGCATAATTAAAAACATTTAAAAACCTATGGGTGGCCTCGGCAGGACTCAAACCCACAACCCGTGGCATTGTAAGCACTATACTCCACCAACTGAGTCACATAGGACACAGTTCGTTGATCTATAAGGCCATTCATAATTTGTATACACGAGTCCAGGTTATTGTAATAAATGTTTATGAAGTACATATACACGTATTTACTAATGACTTATAATTACTAACTGAACAATCATAATAGAACAGATAGAACCGAATCAATATCATTTTTCAATAAACAAACATGACAGTAATATTTGGGTTGAATTGGATAGAAGGTCTGGTACATGACTATGCCATCTAATCAGGTGTGGATAATGAATGCCCTTCATTACTGTGGAGGGCAAGGTAGACACCAGTGTCCAGTCATGTCTTCAGAGGGAAATATGGAAAATAAGTTAAGTGTTTGATGATCCGTTAAATGCACAGAGGAATACATTAATGTGATAGTCAGTAGAGCAGAAACCCCCTGCAGTAAGGTTTCCTCATTAGTCGTTTTTTTCACCCTTTTCTTTTTCAAACTATTTCAACTAAAAAAAGCCACTGTGACAGATGTATTGGTTGTGTCAAGAAATAATTAAATGAATTTTGAATCATTCCACTCATTCCATCAACAATTATATTCTCAAAAGATATATCCTCAGAGGTCCTAAAATATAGCATTTCCCCGACAAGAATGTGGTGTATCAACACTTTTACCTTGTATTCACTTTCACATTTTTAAGTCTATCATACGCGCTGTAACCTATATATCACAGATTTGGTCAAACTACCCTTTTAATTGCATATACATGTATTCTGAAATAGTTTCATTTAATTATTGAATATTTGACATCACTGCCTCTACACAATAAGGGAGATGCTAATAATAACATGAAGAGATTTATGTTGGAACCGTGAACAGCCACACCCATAGGGCTCCTTTGACTTCAAAGACATACCATTTAGAAAGTGCAAAACCTCATACATACTTGCCTCTTGTAGGATTCATTCTTCATTTTCTTTCATTTCTTGCGGTGGTCTATTATCTTTCTTTTTTATTGTCACAACTGGCTCCTTTGGCTTTCATCATTATTCTCTCAGGTTGGTTGAACACTTGATTCTCACGCTAGACTTTTGTTCTCTTGATTTAGCCACCTCAGCCACACAAACAGTACAACCAAATACATAGACACAGGGCCACAGAGTCATGTCCCAGACATGAGTGCTACAGTACGGGCCTCCGTGAAAGATTATTAGGGGGAAATGAGCCCGTCCTCCTATAGCACCTCTCACCAGCCTCCTCTGGTAGTGAAGGCATTCATGTATTCATGTATGTGCTGTCCTCCATTTCACTTCAGATCATATATCCACCCCTTTGTTTTCAATTGCAAAAAGCTCCTGAACAATCATATAGTGGATCTCGATCTCAATTTATGTGATTATGGATGTCTTCCACAAGGCTACTTGTCCATGTCTTGCAAATCGATCTGAGGTCCAAGTTCTGGTCTTGGGAGGCAATTGATAACAAGTCTTTGCATTGGAAAGTGACTCAGTTACTACAGTAAGTTTGCACTTGCTTCATTCCCCACATTTTCAGTACACTAAGCCTATTCACCGTATACTGATTATGTGCATACCAGTACTCTAAGGTTAAGAGTTAGGGTTAGTCAGTGTCTGACTAACCTCACCGTGCAATTAATTATGTCTAAATGCAGACCTTCTTTTAGTAATGATGATTAATGAAAACACCTCTCATTCCATTCTTTATTTTCCCTATTAAGATTGGCCACAACAGTCAAGGAGTTGCCCCAGACGATCAGGTAACTACACATATTATACATTGCACAATAACTTAATAGTGAAAGTCCTGTGGGTTCAATCCATTTTGTGGATGTCTTCATCTTCGTCAGCTGAATGCCAGCAGCGTGGAAAGAGATGTGATGTGGCAACTGTGTGAGGAACCGCCTACATCCAAATACAGGTCAAGAGGACACACTGAACACCTTGTGGGTGAAGAACTACAGTACCTTCAGAAAGTGTTCACTTTTTCCACATTTTGTTGTGTGACAGCCTGAAAATAAAATTGATTCAATTGAGATCTGTGTCACTAATCTACACATAATACCCCAAAATGTCAGAGTGGAACTATGTTTTTGGGCATTTTTATAAATGAATAAAAAAATGAATAGCTGAAATGTCTTGAGTCAAAAAAGTATTCAACCCCTTTATTATGGCAAGCCTAAATATGTTCAGGACTAAACATTTGCTTAACAAATCACATAGTATGTTGCATGGACTCACTAGGTGTGCAATAATAGTGGTTAACATGATTTTTGAATGACTACTCCATCTTTTACCCCCCCCCCCCTCACATACAGTAAGGTCCTTTATCAAGTAGTGAATTTCAACCACAGATTCAACCACAAAGACTGGCTCTGATATGAGAAAGCTGAGGATGGATCAACAACATTTTAGCTACTCCAAAAAATGTACCTAAATGACAGAATGAAAAGAAGGAAACCTGTACAGAATGAAAACAAATCAAAAACATGCATCCTGTTTGCAACAAGGCACTAAAGTAATACTGCAAAGAATGTGTCAAAGAAATGTATATTAATATTTGTCAAATCCAACAACACATCATTGGGTACCACTCTCCATATTTTCAAGCATGGTGGTGGCTGCATCAAGTTATGGGTATGCTTGTCGTCGGCATGGACATGGGAGTTTTTCAGGATAAAAAGAAACGGAATGTCGCTTAGCACAGGCAAAATCCTAGAGGAAAACCTGGTTCAGTCTGCGTTCCAACAGACACATAGAGACGAATTCATCTTCAACAGGACAATAACCCTAAAACACAAGGCCCTATTTACACTAGTTGCTTACCAAGACGACATTGAATGTTCCTGAGTGGCCTAATTACAGTTCTGACTTAAATCTGCTTGAAAATCTATGGCAAGACTTAGCTGTCTAGCAATGATCAACAACCAACTTGATGGGCGAATATTGCAAAATCCAAGTGTGCAAAGCTCTTAAATATTTACCCAGAAAGATTCACAGTTGTATCGCTGACAAAGGTGTTTCTATTAACTTGGGCAGTGAATAATTATGTAATCAAAATATATTTGTGTTTACATTCATATATATATATATATATATATATATATATATATATATATATATATATATACACACACACACATTTATGTTCAATTTTTCCTTCCACTTTGACAGAGTATTTTGTGTAGATTGTTGACCAAAAAAATGACAATTAAATCCATTTTAACCCCACTTTGTAACAACAAAATGTGGAAAAGGTCAAGGGGCGTGAATACTTTCTGAAGGCACTGTATGTGTTGAGATAGTTGTGTGGCAGTGATTGTGAAGTAGTCAAATTAATTTTTGAACTTGGCAAGAGATCAATCGTTCCAGTGAGGTGATCCAATTTCAACACTGGCACCATATTGAGACACCTATGACAATATTAATCATTAGCACAACAGGAGGAATTATTCCCATATGTAATTAGCACACATTTTAATTTATTGAAAACTAGCACTTTCTAAACTTGCTTAATTATGTACTTACACTTAATTATACTCTGTTTGTTTTTAGAGTCGTAGATGGAAAAACATATTTATTTTAGGAGATAAAAGTCCACCTGGAGAAGAGAGGTCTCTGCTGAGTTGTGTACCGTCTGGTAGGAATTTACTGGATTAGTTCAGTCACAAAATGTGAGATGAACCACATTGTCAATCACCCTGGGGGCAGAGGGAGAGAGGTAGACCTGTCAATCAAACTGGGTCTTCAATCGTCCCATTCACATAGCTCCTGGAATTCGCTTCTAATGGTGATGTCTCTGACATTTTAGCACAGGGGCCCCGAGAATTGAAAGAGAAAACAGGTCCTCTTTCTATTCTCTGTCTCCAATTTATGTGCAATACCATGTCTTTGAAATAACTACACTGTTATCATTAAAGTATGCAAATAGGTGTTGTTGTGTGTTAAATTAAAATAAAGAAATATAATATTAAATGTAGATAATAAAGAGGTAGTAGGAGATATATTAGAAGCAGTTATAGTATTCTTTTGTTTAAATGGCTGATTATTATGGTTTAAAAGGAATAGTTGCATATCGTAATATAAAAAAATTAGAGTTTTGTGTCTAGTTTGAGAGTCATTTATGTTTTCCTGGGCCTAATTTAAAATCAGTCACTCCTTGCATACATTTTCAAAATTAACCCCCAAGGATCAATAAAAGTATGTTGCTTCATAAGAGCTACTCCCACAATGAATAAACTCCATCTAATGAGGTCCACAAAGAACATCTCCAAATTGTTAATCTGTTAAATTGAAAATGTGCTCCCTCGAAAGATGCTAGGGGATGAATAATAATCCTGCAGTTGTTTTATATGTTTCCCTTCTTTTTTCTTCCTTTTGTTGGTATTCTGGGCAGCAGCACAGTTTGGAATAAGGTACACAGAGTCATTGGTCTTTTGGATGGCTCGCTGACACCTCCTGCCCTACAGTGTAGTCTATTTAGCTCCCACCCTGATCAGCATCTTTATAGTTTATCAGCCTTGGGGTTCAATTTTGGCTTGGATGCTTTTACAAATGAACGCAATCACTGGTGAGCTTTCGCATCCTGATTGCATTGAGGAACCAGAGCTGGGAAACTTTAGTGGATTACCATGCCACTTGAGGATGAAGCACAAACACACGAGCTAACCACAAAGGGCTGCCTGGGCTATTGGCACTCGGCGCTTGTACTCTGTCTTATTTCACTAAAATAATATAATTGTCTCACATCTTATTGCTTGTAAAGCCATCTTCTTTCTGGAGGCTATGTAGGTGATCAATGTACTATCTAACAGAATCAATCCTTTCAGGGGATACTGTTTGTTTCTGAAATGATCCTAGGCAGCAGGCCCGGGATATGATTTGGTGGTGCTTGTATTAGTTTAGCGAGTTGGGTCCTCGTGTTCACACTGAATAATATGGCACTTGTCCCATTTTTCATGTTTGGAGAAGCACTATAGTGTTCCAAGGGAATATACATTTATATACCCGCTTATGTACAGCATCACTCTCATTCTACTGGTGCATTATGGATACTATGTGTTTCTGGTTACACTTTTTGCCTTTTTGACATGAAATTCGAGAATAACCATAGGCGGGGTAGTTGGGTTTAAATGTATTTATTTAGTCAAAATGTAGCGATTTTAAGTAACATTTATGAAGGTTTAGTACAGAAAAGTGTACATATTTTACACCATCTAAATGGGATGTTATTGAACTATCAAGCAAATATAGGCAAAACTGCTAAATGCATAATTTATTAAGCAAATGAGCTCATATTTAAATGGCAATATTTATCTGTGATCTATGGGGTGGGGGGTGTCTTATCATTATCAAACTAGAATAAATTAATTAATGTCACGTTGCCAATCCCAATCCCACAGTGCCATCCCATAATTCCACATCATCTAAACAATGATATCAAAAGTGAATTAGAGAGACCTCTGGGGTGGAATAGAGCAACTTATATGTGCCAAAAAACTATTAGAGCCCGCGACCATGGGAACAGGCTCTCAGGAGGCTGGGGGAGAATTGAAGGAGGAAGGAGATCAAGCCGAAGGGAGCTGGGTTTGGCAGGTCAGGTTTTTACCAATTTACTCTGGAGAGCTCGGTGGCAAGCGCCCTGGTTAGCCCGTTGCTTCCCCATGTTCTGAGGGGAGAGAGAGCGCTGGTGCCCAGACCAGAGAGACTGACAATGGTCTTGAAGCAGTGTTCCTCTTGTGAAACTCTAAAAGCAAAGCAATGCCAAAAGTTTCCCCCCAACGAAAAGAGGATGATTGACTTAGGGGCCATTTTCTTGTAATATGCCGTAACCTATAGTATACCAGCTTGGCAGGCCCTCAGCGATAGTAGTTCCTACCCTAATAAGTGTGGAGAATTTGTAAGGAAGTACCATAGCATATTGAGTTACATCTCTGTACTGAAAAAATTCTACCCTTTATGCTAATCTAGATATTCTCATGTATTCTACCTTTACTTATTTTGTGCTATGGGCTTTATTGAATTAGGAGGAAACAGAAATGCCAAATTGTGCCTTGATATGATCATAAATGGATTTATCTATGCATTTCCATATTTCAGACTTTGCTTCAGTCCGTTGTTCCTCAGTTGTAGAGGTCTAGCCTCGCCCTATAGCTGAGAAGGAGGGGTTCCACCAGAAAGTGAGCCCAAATCAAAAACTTCTCCGTTTAGCTCAAGGGCACATGCTATGTGCTTTATTCGGGGGTCAGAGATGCATGCGGCTTTTTGCAATTAAACTGTCAAACTTATGACATCTGTAAATATCTCTCTCTCTTGCTCCCTCTCAATCCCTCTTTTTTTTGTCTTTCGCCTGTGCAATCCCGGGCCTGACCACTATTTGGGTAGCACAGGAAGTGAAACTGTAACACAAAGTTCACTTGTAATTGGTTACGGTCACGATAACCAAACAGGAAGGAATCTGCAACTGATTAGAATTCTTCCTCCTGCAATAATAGTCCCAAAATTAATTACGTTAGAGGCTCTATTCCCACTATTGGTTTTCCTGTTTTGAAGCTGTTTTATAGAGGACAAATCCCCAGACAACAAAGCCCAGTTTTCAATTACAAGGGAGTCATACTGGGCCGCGTTGAGCACGCAGACACACATCCATCTCCGTCCAGACAGGGAGAGCCACTGCTCTCAATCTCAGTCACACAGCAGACACAGACTGCTGAATAATCCTGCCGTGACTCACCAGCTAGCTGCCCTGCCTGCACTCCCCCATTTTTATTTGGCTGTGGCATGCCAGTTAAAGCATTGTAGTCTATGTTTATCTACTGGACAGTGGCCTGCTTTGTGGACCAGAAGTCCCCATAATAATAGTAAACAAACAAAAATGTGACCAACTGGGGATATTTTGTTAGTTCCCCAAAAAAGTCAAATGCTATTTCTAGAGGGTGAATTAATGTTAGGGTTAGAATTAGGTTTAGGGTTAGTTTTAGGGTTAGGAGCTAGCGTTATGTTTAGGATTAGTTTTCAGTGTTAAGGTTAGGGAAAATAGGATATTGAATGGGACAGAATTGTGTCCCCCCACAAGGCTCGACACAAGACTGTGAGTGTGTGTGTGTGTGTGTGTGTGTGTGTGACTGACTTAAGGTAATGTATGCGTAAAGGTGATGAGAAAAAAGTTGAATGTTTGCAACTTGGCAGAAGTCATTGCTTTAATATGTTAACTGTATAATTGTGGTGGAAGCACAGCTATTGAATAGGGGATAACATTTCATTTAACATTTCATTTGTGAGTGTGTTTAAACATAAATTAGAATGACAGCAGTACAAATGTTGAAATATTGCGTCGTACAGCACATTTCAAATAAAAAAAGCCTTGAAGCTCAAAAACAGAGATTTCACATCATCTTCACAGAGCTGTGCATGTTCATGTTTTGATGTCCTATATTAAAATTTGTATGGTTACTTACATTACACCTACTTCCCTGGTCTTGGAACTAATCCGATTGATATGGAAATGGGAACTAGATTTATGACAGAGTTGAGAGAGAGAATTTCCAGGTTCTTCTGAAAATGTGCTGAAAACCCAATTTTGGGAATCCTTTGGTTTTGATGGTATTGGTTCTGGGATTATACAAACCCCTTTAAATTCAGACACTGAGTCCCTTTTTTCAGTGAACAAAAGATTCGACATGCTGGACACATTCTCCACAGTCCAGATGCTAATCAAGAACAAATTCAGAAAATATTCAGAAGATGTGAGACAACACAAACAAGAAAGCCTACAAAGAGAAAATAGTATTATTGTTACCATGTGGAGGGGGGGGGTTGATTTATTGAGTTGGTTTTGATAAGACCACTTCTAGCTCAAATCAAGAATAAGACAAATAGTTCTACTGAAACTGCCCTGCAATATTTGACACAGAGAGCTATGGTCAGTCTGCACGGAATAGTTTTTATTATCAACTCTCAGTTTATGGTAATGACATCCAAGACATACACTAAATGGGTGATAATAAGTATAAAAAGTTTGCAAAAATCACTTTTATTTTAGATAGTGCAGCCTGAAAACTATTTGGGCATGTCAAAAAAGCATTAATTGACTCTGACAGGGTAATACAAAATGAGACATTGTTAATTCACAAAATAATTCAATATTGACTTTGTGTAAAAAAAAATGAATGAACATACTAATAAAGAAATGAGTGAACAGTTCAGATGTAAACATTAACTCTGAATTAATACAGAAGTTAAATGATGATAGGGTTAGAGCATTCTTATTGCTATTGTGCTGTTATTTACATTATATTATGGTACATGTGTACTGTAATAAATAACGACATAAAATCTATAGTGTTGTACATAGTAAATGAGGGTTTGTAGTGACATTCAGACAGCATGCCTAACATCAGCATAATGTTATTTCATCATCTAAAACCAAACAAAATACTTTAAAATCTATATACAACACAGTAAAACTTCATTTTGTTTTCCGTATACTAAATAATATATTTTAAGCCAGTTTCAGAATTACATTAGATAGCTTTGCATCATATTCCTCTTTATAACGTTTGTTAAAGAGTTATTATTGTGAGTGGCGATCAGTTTCCAGAGTAAGATACAACATACATTTAAGCAACATCAAAACAGATTAAATGAGCCACACAAGCTTCCTGCTTTTTACAAAGGCAAATCCTTATCTACCACAAATTGTCCATTTTATCTGAGACAGCATTTAAAATCATCACTTACCAATTCCTTACTTTACCTAAACAGCCATTTCAGCATGTGTTGTCTCTCATTGGAGTTGAAAATTGCGGAATGGCCTGGAAATTGGAAACATCTAGAATGCAGTCCTGGAGAAAGGAAATCAAAGTTAAATGAGATCATGCATGCCAAGAAAATGTTTCACCAAAGGGCAAAAAGGAAGGTGGAGATAACAGAGAGGAGAAACAACTTAACGTTGTGTTACTGGAATCTGTTATGAGTGTGTATATGTATGTGTGTGTGTGTGTGTAACCTGTAGTAATAATAATAACAATAATAATAATAATTTCTGAAAAACAATTTCAATAATGACACTGCTTTGTCAATAGTTTTTTGCACTAAGCCAGGCCGTGTTTGTGGCATGGTAGTGTGTGTGTCTGAGGACAGGTGGCGAAGGGCATGAAAGAAGTTAAACCGGTAATGAGGTGTCTTTGAAGTGGTGAACCGCAAACAATTCATCACAGGGCTCAGACTGTATTGGCTTCCAATGACGCAGATCTACCAAAACCAAGTTCACTTGAAAAGGTTGAACCTTACCCACCCAGCCATGGTATGATGATAGACAGGTAGAATGCTGTTCCAGTATGACAAACCAAACACCAAATCTAATGCCAAGGGAATCTCCTCTCTGGTTTTCATGGCTATTGTACATTCTAGGCTTTACAGTATGTATGCATACATTTTCAGCAGAGGCCAGAGATTTTGCTGACATTTCATCTTATATGAATAGTTCAATGGCTTCCTTCTAGCTAGACATGATGAGGTTCCAAAATGACAGACAGGGGTGTCTGGCTTGTGTTGATTCAGCTTAACCCCGCGTTTACCCGAGCAGGTATTCTCGCCGGCGTACGTCTATTTGAAAGTCAAAAGAGAGTGATCAAGAGAATCATGACAGGCCAAAGTTTCCAGGATATAGGTGAGGAGAGAGTACATGTGAAGAAATGCTGCAGCCGGCACACGTCAAGGCAGAAACATTCGCCCCCGGGTCGAGAGAGAGAAGACAGGCAGCAGGGAAACCAGGTTTCTCACATATACAGACCATGATCCCTTGTCCCCTACTGTACTCCATCAGATAGGACTTGAAGAGAGGGAAGAAATGGATCAGCAAAAGGTTATTAGGATACCCATTTCTTAATCTGAAACCAACATATTTTACACCCTAGATGTCGTTATTTTTATTATAAATATAGCTGTTTAGGAGAAATTATTCATTTTTTAAAGATGTTTTCTTTTGTGTTGCAGAGAATTGGCCATTTTAGATGATGTCATGGGAGCAGAATAGGTGTGCCATCTTCTCCAATTAATCATTTAGAATTTCTTATCGCCATGAAACACTTCAGAAAGAATACCATTCCAGCAGCGATATTTCCTGCAAGCAAAAACCTGTTCAAAGACATTTTTCTTGGGTCTTTTTTCCTCCTCATCAACTCACTGTCCTGGCATCAATTCAATTTGCAATGACTTTTACAATATCTTTTACTGGCTTTGTTGCAACCAAAATGTCCCGAGGCCAGTTGGGCAAATAATTATGTCTAAAAAAATTATAAGCACGTTTAAAGTGAAAGTGTGGTTTAATTAAGTTGTACTGTAGTTATGCGGGCATTAAAATCACAAAAGTTAAATGCAAGAGCTTACTGCGTAGCTACATTTTGACGTGGTTGAGTGAAATTGATTTGTTTGTGAAGATTCAGAGGATTTCCTTTCGTTTTTATTGTCTTTAGCTGGATAAAATGAGTATAGTACCAAGTCCCTATCAACGAACAACTCTAACATGGCACCCTAACTAACCCAAGTCCCCTCCCCTCCCTCTACTTCTGTCAACTACAGCCTGTTACAGCAGAGTTAATAATTAGACTGCCAAGAAAATACAGGAAATATAATTGAATGTGTGAAGTGTCATCGGAGTAACCAAAACAACTTATCACTGTAGCCTGTGTTTTACAGTCAATTTGCAGTGAATTGAGAAAAAAGGCCTTTGTCACTTTGACTAAATCACCGTATTCCTGTCCATGTGTTGGGTTGACATCCCATTTCCTGTATGAAGTCATTTCCTTTCCTGGGGAGAGTTTCTGCATGAGCAGGGGCGCTTGTCCAACAAAGTGATATAACATAATTTTGACTTAACTTTGAGTTGTCATTATTGCTATAATTTAGGCCGTTTTCACATAGTCCTCTTTAAAAGAACCGATCTCAGTCCTCTTTAGAGTGAACTCCAGGGTAAACAAAAGCAAAGGACTCAGTTCTCTGTGTTCACACTGACCTTGCCTTTGAATGAGGACTCAACTCTTGCCAGTTCACTTTACCTATTTTGTGGACCGAGTTCTCTTTGCATTCACATTGCTATGTTTAAAAAGGAACCAAGATCTTTTCCCAACATGCACTCTGGGATTTTACAAAAGTGCAGGACAAGCCATTCAAATCAGAATGTGTTGTCGGACAGCTAGATATGCCTACTTATATTTTGAAGCTAATAAATTGCATTTAGTTAAAGTATGAGACATAATAACTGTAATCAGAAGATACTATTAACATGTACATTTGATTGGTAACAGAATAAATAGCAATAGAATGACTGCAGAATAAATCAAGCTGCAATTGAACATTGTACACCCAAGGTAGGCTACTGTCCCTTTAAGAGCTCGAATAGATTTTGAACCCTATGTTGTGATTTTCACCAAATATATTGTCTTCTCACACTATTCAAACCCCACAATCAATAAACATCTTATGAAGCTCTCTTAGCCTATAGATCACATATTGCAAACAAATAATCTGAAACTCCACACATTTTGGAATTTCTGTGCGTCACTGACAATCGCTAATCAATATCCAAAAACAGCGCACATTTTTTTCCTGTGAACCTGCACATCATCATCATCTCTCTTTTGTGACACCAATGTCAGGGAATAATGATAAGCGCACCTGGGGAGCTTTGCGTTCACATTGTCCTAAAAAAAAAATCAGGCAAACCGAACTCAGACCACCTCTTGTGATGGTCTCAGTTCGGTTAGCTTTGGGGGCTCTTTTCAGGGGTCTGAGTTCCTTTGGAGTGTTCACACTGCACCAAAAAAAATCACAAAAATTGGCTGAAAAGGAACCAAGTGTGACATCACATCCTACCTGTGAAGAGAAGCACAGCAACTGTATGACAATAGCGTCGACAGTTTCCACCAATATTTCAATAACAGTTTAATGATAGTGTAGTAATAATAATAATAATAATAACAATAATAATAATTAATTACATTTATAAAGTGCTTTTCATTATAGAATCATCTCAAAGTGCATACAATTAGTAAGAGTAGTTGTTGGCAGCAGCATTAGTAGTAGTTCTTGTTATGGGAACAGCAGTAATGACAAATGTGTTGCAAGTAGTTTAAACTGAATCTAAACTGCATTATACATTGTTTTGAATATACCTCCCTGATATGCTTATCCCTAATGTACTATGGAGTGAGGGAGTAGAATTGCTTCGCTCTGAAACTCCACCACGCTGTGGAGAAAGGGGTTTAAAATACTGTCAGAGAAATGCAACATTTATGAATCCCCCTTACATCCCAGCTTGATTTATGTGAAATAATAATACACTATTTAATGCTTAAACATGGCTAGGAGCAATCTTTGCCTATCAAGATGGAGTAATGGCGCTGGAAGACAAATCACCTCCTGGACTTGTGATGCTTGTTTAAAGGTGCTCAGCAGATATATTAAACTATATGTAATTGTACACTAACTCTGGGCTGTAGGCACGACGTGGCGAGCACAGGAGGCAGCCAGCCTGATGCAGATGGAGTACGGTAATCAATTTGGCTCAAGCATCAGACGGAGAGAGAGAGAAAGAGAGAGAGGGAGGGAGAGAGAGAGACAGAGAGAGAGAGAGAGAGAGAGAGAGAGAGAGAGAGAGAGAGACAGAGACAGAGAGAGAGAGAGAGAGAGAGACAGACAGAGAGAGAGAGAGCGCTCTCGGATGTCTCACGCTGTTGTCTTGTTTGAGATCTAGCCATCCATCCCTCCAATACTTGTTCTGTCTCAGAGATGAGACGATGAATAAAACTTTAGATAATACATAGCGGTGGAGAGATTTTTCAGGATTGCAAATTAAATAGAAGTCATTTTAATAGAGAATGTGATATTATGGCAAACTATCTTTCCTTAACATTGCTCTTTATTACTACACCTTGGGTTAATTAAAACAACTCTTGAGAAATCAGTTGTACTTGGATAGGTTAGAGTAGCCTGCATTTTGCAGAATGGGCTTTTTCTCACAGCGTTAATCAGCCTTTCCCAGGACCGGGTTCAGACAGGGCTGGTCACGCTGTGTTGAATTTATGGCTCTCTGATTGCCTTGTTTAATTAAACTTAACAGCAAACTTACACTCCATTTCAACTCATCCTGATCTGATTAATCATCATCCACCTTTTACCACCAAATCCAGGTAAAGATAAACAAACACCGTAATTAAATGGTAAATTAAGCTTCTATGATGCATTCCCTGTGTGGGCTGTGGGTGGTTCAAAAGGGGTCTTACAAGAACTAAACGACAGGCGTTCCTGGATCCCTCCTTTCCAACCCTTATCAGTTCTTCTCTTAAACCTGCCCTTGCCAAGACAAACAAGGGCCCTGAAATTTGGTGCATCACGTGCAATTACAGCCACAGTGAGCCACAGGTGTTGAATTCTTCTGGCAAGCCATAAAACATTATATGCATGATTTGTGCACTCAGCCAGGTCTGTAATTTCATTCTCTTCTTTCATTTTCTCCTTCCTGACCACACAATCCATTTTGCTGGTTTATGGGGTGGGGAGAGGAGAAACGCACACAGAGGCTTTCATGATGATTACATGCTTCCCTGTGCAATCAGATGGGGGTCCTGGCACCTGGAATGGGATGCCAGCTAAAAAACTATGCCCATGTGCCCACATGTGCCAGTCCTTTCCAAACTATTAAGTTAGATCCACACTAAAACGAGCCTGACGTCACACACAAAGTTTTGCCTGTTGCCACGGACGCCCTCAGGGCAAACTAAATAAACTTTCTCCGCCACTTTAGCGGCGTTCCTAAATGTGCCAGGCTGAGTGATAATCCCTGGGACACAGTGTCGTTCATCACAGATGTGGGCCGCAGGTGGAGTGGGGCTATGGGAGGCATCAGGGGCCAATTTGGGTGTGAGTAATAACATCCCAATATATCATAAATATATTGTACGACATATATTAAGTTATTAAATATATTTTAAACATTTATTAGGGTTGGAATTCAGGTTAATTGCTCAAACTAAAATTGTAATAGTTAATTCCATAACTATCATAACACATATGAGAGAATAATGGAAAAGTAAAAGCAAATGTAGGCTAAAATCAGAATACCGTGTGGAAGGCCATTGCCAGAGAGCATAAATGTTACATATCCCTAGGATTGTAAACATATCAGGCCTTGTATCATTCTAATGTACAAAAATTGCACTAATCCCCATTTTGATTGACGTTTCATATTTCTGACAATATTCAAAATAATTAGAAAAATAAATATTGTAAGGTAATAGCTTCTCAAATCCATTAAGTAGTTAAAGGTTATGTGAAAAACAGTATTATTGCTCATAGCAAAACTCTTAATTAAATGACACTACATCATTTGTTTCCCAATCCCTTTACTTCATATACACGGCTCAGGTTAAATGAATGCGCAATGAAACATGCATGTCATTTACCGACTTCTCTGAGAAGACAACAAACACATTGTTTTCTGTCTCTATGTATTAGAAAAAAAATGCATATTTACAGATTGGATAAGCAGACACCATTCCTAACAAATTGCTTGTTTAATTACTTTTCTTTTCCTTCTCTTTTGGTCCAACTTGCAAAGAGGTATGCTTCCCCCTCCTGGTTGCACAGAAACAAGAAAACCAAAGCCTCTTTGCCTTCCTGAGTTCGAGTATGTAGTAGTTTACTAGGTTCTCTTCCCTCATTGGTTCACATACACATACACACTCTTCCCATACACTGCTGCTACTCTGTTTATTATCTATCCTGATTGCCTAGTCACTTTTCCCCCTACCTACATGTACATATTACCTCAACTACCTCGTACCCCTGCACATTGATTCCATACCGGTACTCCTTCTATATAGCCTAGTTATTGTTCTTTATAGTGTTACTATTTTCCATTTGTATTGGCTAATTTTCATACTTTTTAACTCTGCATTGTTGGGTAAGGGCTCACAAGTAAGCGTTTCACGGTCTACCCCTGTCCTATTCTGTGCGTGTGACAAATGAAATGTTATATTGTTAATACTGTATAACAACTGTGTATTCAATTGTATGTAGTGAGGCAAAGCCTATATGGTAAGGAATTCATGTTACCAACCTGTTGCCTAAGGGGCATGGGAAGCAGTCCCAAGGTATTTCACATAAATCCAAAGAGACATGTTCAAATGGTTTTAGCTCTTAGCAAGAAATAGAATCAGTTAATAGGCTACCTTACATCAGTTGTCAAATTCAGATAATTGATATGGATTGCCTGGACTTGCTTTGGTCATACTGCAGTCAAAAAGCAACACTGTTCACGGTAATGCTAAGGGACTAAATAAAAATGGACAAAATAAGTATTTTTACTTGAATACTTAGGAAGACAGTTGAGTTTTGAAAGCCATTTTTAACGGTGAATATCGGTCTTAGGTCTCACAACACAATGCATTCCTTTTACCAAAACAGAACATATGAAGTACATTCTGAGCATCTGTAACACCCCCAATATGGCCACACTTTTCTTAGGTCACTCGCAGAGGGATGGTGAAAAAAAGGAAAAATAAAAAATGTGAGACCAGCAAGCCTAGCAGATCAAAGAAAATAACATGAGAGAGGATATGAGTGCTTTGAGAAGTAATATAGTGGAGATACCATCTGTTTCCGTCGCATGCAGGAGGCTTCAGACTAGCCCAGGAAAGAGACAACAGAGAAGGCACTTTAGCCTGGGATAAAAGCAAACATAAATGGGTTATTAAGAAACCCTCAATGTTATAAAGGATTGGGTGATATTATACCATTCCGCAATCCTTTTCGAGAGGTCCATTCCCCCGTTGTTGGAAAAAGATAGGGTTTTTTATGACAAAATAAATGTAGGGATTATTTTTTATAAGACGAGCACCAGTGTAATTTACCTTTGGTA
Source organism: Oncorhynchus kisutch (assembly GCF_002021735.2). Classification (NCBI taxonomy): domain Eukaryota; kingdom Metazoa; phylum Chordata; class Actinopteri; order Salmoniformes; family Salmonidae; genus Oncorhynchus; species Oncorhynchus kisutch. The sequence goes on along the minus strand of NC_034184.2, from coordinate 68,533,561 downwards.
TTTCCAATTTTGAAGTTGGCACTTTGGGTTGAAGGGTGTGTGTGTGTGTGTGTGTGTGTGTGTGTGTGTGTGTGTGTGTGTGTGTGTGTGTGTGTGTGTGTGTGTGTGTGTGTGTGTGTGTGTGTGTGTGTGTGTGTGTGTGTGTGTGTGTGTGTGTGTGTGTGTGTGTGTGTAATTTTCTTTTTAATTTCAGGCAAGTGGGTTAGGGGGAGAAACATATAGGTCATCAGTGGAGGGTACTGTGAAAGACAGCTCTCAGACTGTAATACCACCCTCTCAATGGATATTTAAGTTTGAGTCATCTTTGCAAGGCCACATTTGATTGCTCAAACTTTGCATTACAACAGTTGAGTTCAAAACGATCCAACAGCAGAATGACTAAAACAACCATGTTCAATTTGTTCAGTGGTCTTCAAACAACCTGTCTCAGTTGAAAAGGCAATTCAGCTTGATGCTGTTTCTGCACTTTGTCTTTCAAATAAGAACATGCAAGAGGAACATGCATAGGTCCATGCGAGCCTCCAAAGGATTTAATGTCCTTTGTGATCCAAACTGCAAGGGGCTATATTTAATCCAGATTTGACTGGTTCAGAAGTCATTTCATTCCCTTCATCTCTCTTTCTGGCCTTTATTTATCACAGGTTCGTCCTGTGCGCGCTGGTGCAAAGCCATTACACGACTATGTACATTTTTGAACAATCAATAAATAATTATTTTATTATTTAAAAGGGTCTTATGGGGAGGAAATGGGTTTTATTACATAAATCCATCATTTTTGATGAATGGGTACACTTGTAAAGTTTGATGGGAAAAGAAAGTGGTCAGCCCCATGCAGACTACCATGCATTGCTGAATAGCTTTTTTTTACAGCCAGGCTGTAAATATGACATTTGTGTCTCTTTGGGACTGTTATTTGGAATGCAGCGTAACAGGTAGGGGACTCGTAAATTCAGAGACATTAATTAACCCCTTGCATTTAGTGTTTGGGCTCCTTTTAGGTATAGGAGGTGACCTGTGAGTAGTGGGGGTTAAGGGATGTGGCCGGACTGGCCAGCCAAGCAGCGCCCAAGTTCCCATTCAAAATGAGTTATTAACAGAATTTTTTGAAAATTGTAGCCTGGCTATTTAGTGTCATATAGCCCCGGCCGTGGCGGCTGGAGGCCTCCTAGGGACAAAAGGCAATACCATTACAATCAAATCTAAGATGGAAGAGGGATTGAGCTGTCCACTCTGAATTTTTATATTGTCAAAGAGCTGGGAGGAAATAATGCCATCCTAGAGTGAATTAACCTCCTGTGTGGACGGAAAAGCCATGTCATCTACTGGGAGAGGGAGAGAATTGGACAGCTCGGAGAAGGAGAGAATTGGACAGCTCGGAGAGGGAGAGAATTGGACAGCTCGGAGAGGGAGGAGGGATGGAGGGAGGGCAGAGGGATACAGTAAGGGCTGGGGGAGGGGGATCAGAGGGAAGAGGGGATCATACCGTGAGCTGTTAAGGCCCTATGGAGAGTCAACATCAAACACAGGACAGGATCGGTCCTTCTCGGTCAGACAAGGGATATGTCAAAGTTTTGCCTCTGGTTTTGCTTCGTTGTCATTGAATCAAAAAATCAAAAATAACAGCACAAAGGGTGCATTTAGTGAGCAATAGTGCCATATAAAATCATGCAATTCATGTTCTATCTGGGATTCTTGTCAATAATGTCAAGTGAGTTCATATTTCACCATTTGCTGAATTGCAAAAAAAAAGTAAACACAAAGTAAAGTAAACACAAAACAAGAAAGGATTATATGAATAAGCATTTTACCTTCCAGTTCCTTGAAAAGTAGACTGTCTGGAAGGACTGGTTCTGCTGTTTACAAATGATTTGCAGACACACAAGAAGACCGGTGTGTACATTAAGTAATCCTATGTGTTTAAGAAGTTATAGACCATCCAGCGCTGGACAAGGTAGGTAGGGTGTGGATATATCTATAACACCAAACTTCTCAATGCAAACTATAATGCACGATGTGATGAGGAATTACTTTTTTCTGTTTTGCACTGACTGAGTAGGCTACAATACGAATGTAGCTAGGTGCATTTCATTTTTCAACTGACCTGGTGTTGTTCCCTCCACCAATGGGAAATGAGGTCATAGTTCGAGACGAGTCACACTCAGCGGAAGTTGTTGGCTGCTGCCAGGAGATAGCAGCAGCGGTTCGCAAGTTAGCAAATGTGCTACAGGTCTTTTCGCATCAAAATAATTAAAATGTCAATACAATAGCTTAAAAACATGGATCCGTCACGTCTGGAAACGTTATAATAATCCGAATCGATTGAAGAACAACGCAGCATTCACATTTCAAACCCGGAAGTTTTGTTCAGCTAGCATGCTAGCTTGTAGCAGCTAACCAGGTAGCTAGTTAGAATTTTAAGTAAAAATAAAACGTTATAGTTTAGCTTGTAAAGAAGTTAGCTAAATGTAATTTTGAATTGCAGAAAATAGCTCGAATAAAGTCGATGTTCGAATGTATGTCATATGTTGGTGTTTTGAAATGTTCAGTGGTCGTTTTAGGATTTTCCCCACGCTTCAACTCACTGCAGTTGTTATTAACTCGATAGGTAGATTGGCTATCTGAGTAGCTAGCAATTAGTCATTGTTGTATTCAATCAAATAGTTAGCTAGTTTAGTAGTGCTGTATATCTCAAGGAGTAAAATCCCGAAACGCCCACGGATAATTGATAATTGCGCTGTTGTCCTTGTTTGTTACAGGTAAAATTCCCTTAGCTTACTATCTAGCTATGCCAGTTTTGAATCGGTCAATGTGTGTCGGTGAAAGATACCTGATACAGACAATAACGTGTTGGCTACTATGCATACAAGTACACAGACCAATTTTCTTCCTCATCTTCCCACCCTTAGTATATAGCCTGTCACATCCTTTTGCAACAGAAAGCAAAGTATTGAAACTACCTAAGTACTGTATTTGATCCCCAGACACAATGAGTGCCAAATTCGGCCTGATGAACTACAACAACGCCCGGAAGCACCTGTCTATCTCCATCCCGTCTTCCAGCGAGGTCATGATGTCTCCGCACATTAAGTCTGTGGAGGAGCTGAGAGTGCTAGGCATCAACCTGAGCAGCTTCAACACCGCTACCCAGTTCTGCATCTGCACGGCGGGTGTCTTCCTCTTTTACCTCATCTATGGCTACCTACAAGTAAGCAGGGGTGTATTTAGCCCTTGATCATGACTCTCAGTTCCATTAGATTACACATAAGAATCATTGGATGAAGGCGTCTTCTGTTGGGGGGGGGGTTGTTAATGCATCGCTTGCGGTTTTGGAAGCATAGGACCATATCTTACATATCAAGAAATAATGCAAAAAAGATTAAAGGTTAAATTGATACACACCCTTGTTAGGGCTAGTGTTCCTACACAGCCATATCTCCATGTTACAGTGCTTGTTTCCTGAAAACAGGCAGTAGACAAGAGACCTGTGTGTGAGCGTAACTCGGGAAGTGAAGCAAAAGTGTAGTATGGATCTGTGCAAAACTGCTACAGTAAGTGTTCGTTTTTTATTTGAAGGATTCTTTCTCACTGGTGCAAGATAAGGACCATATGTTTTTGATAGCCGTATTGCATGCGATGATTTTTGACTTTTCTAAATGTTAAAACACAGCGTCAGGATTGTAGTTCACTTGAGGCAGTCATGGGCGAAGCTAATGGCTGAGAACTGTAGGGAGAAGGCAGAATGACGCCGAGAGTTTTTCGAGAGCTAGGGTGTATTCACTAGGAACCAAACAGAAGCGAACAGGGAGGGGCCTGCCTGAATTTGTCCAATAGAAACAGTTGTGAAACGTTTTGCAACTGTTTTCAGCTGTTTACTTCAGTGTTCAGATATTAGGGCATGGGGTAGCTGCTCTTAGCAATGCTAGTATTTACGCTAGTGTTGCTGAAATATAACATTTGATTTATACTTACTGTGTCTGTAGGCTTGGTCCTTATGCAGGGGGAATTTGAGGGGAAAAAACAGCTAATGGAAGGTAGAATTTAACAGAACGTGGGTCTATTGTAGACCCATGCAGTTCCTCAGTGATGTTACCCACAACAACAAAAATACTATAGTGTATGCTATGGTAGGAATACTGTAGTGTTTTTAGTGAATACTGTGCTGCTTTTAGTGAATACTGTAGTATTTACTGCAGTATACTGTAGTATTTACAGTTTACTATAGTATTTTGTAGTAAAAAGGAAAAGTATATACTATAGTAATTGAGGACTGTAGTATACTATAGTATTTACAGTAGTGTTTTTGCAAACTAGTATGGTACACTGTACTATTTACTGTAGTGTTTTTGGGGATATTACTGTAGTATTTACCAATATGTTTTTATTTTATTATCTTTGACATGGAAGTTGGGAGCTTTCTCCTTGAGGAAATCTAATGGAGAAATACTAAAACAGCAAATGAAGAGTTCAGAGCTTCTGCTCTTTTCTATACCCATAGTTTACACAATATATGGTCTATACTTGGCATTTAGGTTTTTCACTTACCGGTGACACAAATTGGGACATGGGGGAGGGGAATGGGCAGGGTACAGTGGGGCAAAAAAGTATTTAGTCAGCCACCAATTGTGCAAGTTCTCCCACTTAAAATGAGATGAGAGAGGCCTGTAATTTTCATCATAGGTACACTTCAACTATGACAGACAAAATTAGAGAAAAAAATCCAGAAAATCACATTGTAGAATTTTTTATGCATTTATTTGCAAATTATGGTGGAAAATAAGTATTTGGTCACCTACAAACAAGCAAGATTTCTGGCTCTCACAGACCTGTAACTTCTTCTTTAAGAGGCTCCTCTGTCCTCCACTCGTTACCTGTATTAATGGCACCTGTTTGAACTTGTTATCAGTATAAAAGACACCTATCCACAACCTCAAACAGTCACCCTCCAAACTCCACTATGGCCAAGACCAAAGAGCTGTCAAAGGACACCAGAAACAAAATTGTAGACCTGCACCAGGCTGGGAAGACTGAATCTGCAATAGGTAAGCAGTTTGGTTTGAAGAAATCAACTGTGGGAGCAGTTATTAGGAAATGGAAGACATACAAGACCACTGATAATCTCCCTCGATCTGGGGCTCCACGCAAGATCTCACCCCGTGGGGTCAAAATGATCACAAGAACGGTGAGCAAAAATCCCAGAACCACACGGGGGGACCTAGTGAATGACCTGCAGGGAGCTGGGACCAAAGTAACAAAGCCTACCATCAGTAACACACTACGCCGCCAGGGACTCAAATCCTGCAGTGCCAGACGTGTCCCCCTGCTTAAGCCAGTACATGTCCAGGCCCGTCTGAAGTTTGCTATAGAGAGCATGATTGGATGATCCAGAAGAAGATTGGGAGAATGTCATATGGTCAGATGAAACCAAAATATAACTTTTTGGTAAAAACTCAACTCGTCGTGTTTGGAGGACAAAGCATGCTGAGTTGCATCCAAAGAACACCATACCTACTGTGAAGCATGGGGGTGGAAACATCATGCTTTGGGGCTGTTTTTCTGCAAAGGGACCAGGACGACTGATCCGTATAAAGGAAAGAATGAATGGGGCCATGTATCGTGATATTTTGAGTTCCATCAGCAAGGGCATTGAAGATGAAATGTGGCTAGGTCTTTCAGCATGACAATGATCCCAAACACACCGCCCGGGCAACGAAGGAGTGGCTTCGTAAGAAGCATTTCAAGGTCCTGGAGTGGCCTAGCCAATCTCCAGATCTCAACCCCATAGGAAATCTTTGGAGGGAGTTGAAAGTCTGTGTTATCCAGCAACAGCCCCAAAACATCACTGCTCTAGAGGAGATCTGCATGGACGAATGGGCCAAAATACCAGCAACAGTGTGTGAAAACCTTGTGAAGACTTACAGAAAACGTTTGACCTCTGTCATTGCCAACAAAGGGTATATAACAAAGTATTGAGATAAACTTTTGTTATTGACCAAATACTTATTATCCACCATAATTTGCAAATAAATTCATTAAAAATCCTACAATGTGATTTTTCTTTTTTCATTTTGTCTGTTGAAGTGTACCCATGATAAAAATTACAGGCCTCTCATCTTTTTAAGTGGGAGAACTTGCACAATTGGTGGCTGACTAAATACTTTTTTGCCCCACTGTATATGCAAATTAAATACTGTAGTATATACTCTAGTAAAAAAAAAACTGCAGTGTATTTGCTGACATTTCTGTAGTATTTACAAGCATTTTTTTGTGGACAATACTGTAGTGTTTACTTTTTCTATACAAACCGGTTTGGTACTAGAATTTTGTCAAGTTTGGTACTTCTGTCTAATGTGTCTCACCTGACTCAGAGGACCAAGTATGTATATTGGTGCGGCCCTGTTATAGTGCAAAGAGCCTGCTCGACATGCTCATTCATTGCTAGAGCTGTCTGGGCTGCATTGTTAGCTCCCCACTCATGCTGCCCAGCAGTTAACACACTTGAATAATGCAACACGGCATGTAGAAATGTTGAAACTGTTCATTACTGTTCGCAAAACAATGTCCATACAGGCTAAAATGATTTTACAATGTAAGACGATGCTGGTAACTTCCAGCGTTAATTGTAGTCTTAACTTTCCTTGCTAGCTTACAGCTAAAGCAACATCAATTCACTACCCTAGTACTTTGTTTGTGATACCATAGCGCAAAATATGCTGATTTCAAAGCTGATTGTTTTTTTAATTAATTCACTCTGTTCCCCTCGCCACTAAAAACTCATTCACTTCTTTGTCTCCCTCACATCCCGTCTGGTTTACACTAGATTCCATAGCCACAAAGTCAGATTCTACAGCTACATTTTGCCTCGCAAATTACTACTTTCTTAAAGAGACAACACACACTTTTCTAAAAGAAGAGATTGCTTCTTCTTTGAAAATGCTGTACAATATGTTCTCCTAAGTGTAGTTGCCAATAAAATAAGTCCTAAATGTATTGTTTGTCATCTGTAGCGCCATGAAATGAGCTAAAACAGGCTCAACTCAATGCATGCACACACTCCTATTGAATACTATGCATTCACCTGTATTGTGAATAGACCTAGTCTACATCTCGATTTACCCAGTTTATCAGTAGAGATTTACCTATTAAATAAATGATTACCCTTATGTTGTTTTGTAGTTAGATTGGTAAAAACACTTTCAAATTATATGTATGACTGTATAATTGATAAATTAATGCATACTTGGCTGTCTCCAAAAAATGGACATAATGTTTCAAATGTAATGATATTAACCTCCAAAGATACCCAACGATTGGACAGTTGAAGCTGAGTTTATCTGTCTGGATGAAGTGCCATTTTGGGACTTTGGCTAATAAGTCTTATTTTTGTTGTTGTGGTATAGTGATGGTATCGAGTATAGTGATGGTATCGAGTATAGTGATGGTATCGAGTATAGTGATGGTATCGAGTATAGTGATGGTATCGAGTATTGTCACAAGTGTTGCACGGTATACTAGTACCATGGTAATATCATGGGTACCAAAATGTCATGATACTTATGATACCAACATTTTAGAATACCTTAGTACCATTTCATATGATACTACCAACCTTTTCAGCCCTACCGATCCAAAGAACCTGCTGGCGCCTGTTACAAAATGTTTATAAAGTCAGTTGAGTTGAAGCAACAGCCACTAACTAGTCTCTTATATGAGCAGGACCGACAATATCCACTTTACTTTCATGGCATATCACTGTGAGGCAGCTGTAAACAGCCAGCTGCATCCTCTACCAGCCCTCACCTGCTTCTCTCCGTCCGCTCTTCACGCGCATCTATTCCACTTTCAGACCCTGTTGTTAAATTTGTACATTTGTTACATTAGAGGAGAGTGCAAAGCTGGCACGGTTGATACATTGTCATTTCATCGCCTGTTATGACCAAGAGCACAGATCAGTCTGAGTAGGCTTTTCAAGTTCAATGTCATGCATCCTCTGAGGGTCAGAGAGGGAAAATGGAGCAGTGCTTGGCGACACGGCTTGCTTTCAGCTTTACAGCAGAGAAGACATCTTGTCTCTAAACGGTTGAAAACATACCCATATTACCGGAGATGCCTATTTTTATTTCTATTGGGATTCGTGCGCATTTTATATAATTTCACAAACCATTAAACTAATCCCGGGTCGCTAATTATTGGTTTAATAACAAACAACGTTGTTCAGTCATGTTACCTAGCTAGCTAACAACCTGCTAACTTGACAGTAGGTTTAGGCAAATTTGATTGCCCCAGGAAGAGAGGAAAAGGGTCTGCTACTCATGAGAAGGAGAGTGTGTGTCTGGGTTAACTGAAGAGTAAAGAAGGTTCCATGCAATGTTTTATCCTTCCTGACACAATGACATGCAGATCATTATGCATGTATATCACAGGAGGATGGTGGCACCTTAATAGGGGAGGACGGGCTCGTGGTAAGGGCTGGAGTGGTATGATGCCATTCTATTTGCACCGTTCCAGCCATTATTATGAGTCGTCCTCCCTTCAGCAGCCTCCACTGATATATACTCCTTCCTCCCATTCCTCCAGCCAAATCATAGGTAGGCCTTTGCAAATATAAGCAATTCTATGCAGAAATATAATATAAGCCATTCTATGCAGTATTCTATTATACATTGTGAAGTTAAATTCAATGTGTTGTTTTGAGTTGAAGTGTAAATTTCAGTGACAAGTTTTTTGGGGATGGGGAGAACAGGATGATAGGCCACAAATGTTTTGCCACGTGGTATCGCGATGGTACTCACTATCGTCATACTTGGCCTGGTATCGTTTGTAAAATGGTGGTATCGTGACCAGCCTAATTGTGATACTAAACCTGGTATAAAGTCAAAATGAAAAACCTGGTATAAAGTCCAAATGAAAAACCTGGTATAAAGTCAAAATGAAAAACCTGGTATAAAGTCAAAATTCTGGTATTGTGACAAAATTACATTATACTACAGTTTACTACAGAATTCTATAGTAAGTACTGTAGTATTCTATAGTAAATTGTAGTATTTCAAGTTAAGTTATGTCACATGCACAAGTACAGTGAAAGGCCTTTCTCCAAACCCAACAATGTATTAATGAATATGTTTTTTTATTTGAGCAGTTTCTCAGCTTACGTCATGTCAAAATATAAGTCCCCCCCAAGAGTTCTTGCTTTTTTTGTGCAGGTATTGCATACATACAGGGCTTTTATTTTGATATGAGGTAAGCAGAGAGGAAGTGGGTTTACAACAGAACCACGTTTGGAAAGTCTATTTTATTTTTAAATGTTCTATTAGATGTTTTTTTCTCAATTTCCCCCTTCAAAAGGACCAACCCTACGGACAATCGGCAGAGTAAGTATTTAGCTTCCGGTGACTATTCCGTTTTACTGTAAGCTAATTCCTAGCTAAAAGCAGCTAGGCATGGGGCTGCTGTAATAGTCCTTCCTGATGTGGGTGTAGTCGGATAGTATTTTTGAGTTTATGGCAAGACTACTTTATATGACAGTTTTACACGTTCTTCACAATCTGGCCTTAATTAATGGCTAAATGTACTCTTAATATCTACCGTGTACAGGCAGAAGAGGATGGGCCACCCCTCTAAGCCAGGTTCTGCTCTAGAATTCTACCTTTTAGGTCGTTTTTCCTGGCCACTGTGCTTTCGCTTCTGTTCTGCTTGCTCTTTGTGGTCTACGCCTGGTTCCTGTAAAGCAGTTTGTGACATCACAGATGTAAACAGCAGTTGTAAAAGGGCTTTATAAAAATATATTTGGTTGATTGACTGACGGATTCACCATACAATTGGTTGTTGACACATGCTAAGCAGGGACATTTTATCAGCAAGCCTCACTGAGGATACTGTGGAAAGCTACAGGAAAAGTAGTGATTTACTTCACCACAGGCTTGAAAGTAGACTTATCAGACTTTATCTGCTGTTTTCAGGAGCTCATATTTTCCGTGGAGGGTTTCAAGCCCTTCGGATGGTACCTCACCCTGGTACAGTTTGGGTTCTACTCCCTGTTTGGACTGGTGGAATTGCAGCTCACACAGGACAAACGGAGAAGGTAAACAAGGGAATGGAGTTCAATTAGGCCTCTGCTCTTCAGCAAACAAAGAAAAGTAGGAGTGGTGTTTACCAACAAAGACGGGGATCCAGTAGGGCTTTCCTTGAGAATAACATCAATAGACTGACTATTTCATGGTTAATGGCATTCAGCACTAATAAATAGATTGAGATTGACTAAATCATAGAATGATCAGTCTCTGTCCCGTTAACTATTAATAGTATGTTAATTGCTACAGTATGTGCCTTGTCACTTCAAACAATATAACCTGTGATCTACCTCAAGACCTATTGATATCAACAACACTTCATCTTGGGGTGGATGAATTCTGCCGAATCTGTTGCAAAACCTTTCTTAAAGGGAAGCAAACGGGGAGGGACCTACCTACATTTGTCCAATAGAAACTCTTGTTTTGCTCTGTTTGGTTCGTAAACGGTTTCTGTAATGAATACACCTCTGTATTTAGGGGTTTTTCTTGGTCAAAAGGGGCTTAGGTGGTGGGCATGCCAATGGGCATGGTCAGTGCAGGTGAATTATAGAGAACATTTTAGAGGCCCCCATCTTGCAGGGTTCATACGGTAATGAAAATCCAGGAAAAGTTTGGGGAAATGATCAAATACGAAAAGTCCTGGAAATTAATTTCATAGTTTCTGTTTATGTAATTTATTTAGGGACAGTTGTAAAATATTTGATCAAGTAAATAAAAACCAACATCAGCCAGGATTCGAATGACACTAGCACATTGGTGTTTGCGTGTAGGACCTGCATAGCGCCAGACGAATATGATAGAGAACACATTAACTAGGTAGCCAATTCAAAACATATCTTGTACCGTTTAGTTATGTTTAGCTATCATTACCATGTATTAATGTTTTCTGCATGTCTCAAAAAACCTGTGAATACGGCCATACAAAGTTCATATTATTAATTTAAACAAATATTTTTGAAAAATGAATGATTCACTTCGCCATTGTATTAGTTGGGATTCGGTTCAATCAATTTATTTTGTAAATACTTAATTTGGGCATCCAATGTATAGGACATTGCAACTTAATACATGCTAGTCAGCATGCAAAGTAAATATAAAGATTTGTAGCCTACCATAGCCATTGGATCTTTGATATATAGAATGAGTCAATTATTTCAAAAGGCATAAAATGTATTTGGTTGCAATGTTTTACATCAAGGGTGGTCAATCAGGTGGTCAATCATCCTCCAGGAGAGCTAATGGATGTGCAGACTTTTATTGCAGGCCCCTCTAATAAGTCAGCGTTTCAATTCATCCCAAAGGTGTTTGATGGGGTTGAGGTTAGGGTTCTGGGCAGGCCAGTCAAGTTCTTCCACCCCGATCTCAACAAACCATTTCTGTATGGACTTCGCTTTGTGCACGGGGGCATTGTCATGCTGAAACAGGAAAGGGCCTTCCCCAAACTGTTGTCACAAAGTTGGAAGCACAGAATCATCTAAAATGTCATTGTATGCTGTAGCGTTAAGATTTCCCTTCGCTGGAACTAAGGGGCCTAGCCCTAATCATGAAAAACAAACCCAGGCCATTATTCCTCCTCCACCAAACTTTACAGTTGGCACTGTATTGGGGCAGGTAGCTTTCTTCTGGCATCCTCTAAACCAAGATTTGGACTGCCAGGTGGTGAAGCATGATTCATGACTCCAGAGAACGCGTTTCCGCTGCTCCAGGGTCCAATGGCGGCGAGCTTTACACCACTCCAGCTGACGCTTGGCATTGCACATAGTGATCTTAGGCTTTGTGTGCTACTGCTCGGCCACGGAAGCCCATTTCATGAAGCTCCCGACGAACAATTCTTGTGCTGATGTTGCTTCCAGAGGCAGTTTGGAACTCGGTAGTGAGTGTTGCAACCGAGGACAGATGATTTTTACACACTCGGCAGTCCACACTCCTGTTCTGTGAGCCTGTGTGGGTAACCACATCGCTGCTGAGCCGTTTCCACTTCACAATAACAGCAGTTGACAGGGGCAGCTCAAGCAGGGCATAAATTTGACCAACTGACTGAAAGGTGGCATCTTACGATGGTGTCACGTTGATAGTTACTGAGCTCTTCAGTAAGGTCATTCTACTGCCAGTATTTGTCTATGGAGATTGCATTTGCCCGATTTTATATACCTGTCAGCAACGGGTGTGGCTGAAATGGCTAAATCCACTAATTTGAAGGGGTGTCCACATACTTTTGTATATAAGTATACATATATATATATACTTTTGTATGTATTTAGCCATGGAGCTGAGATACATTTTTACCATTTTAAAGTGAATTTCCTGCAATTCTATGCATTTTGCCACAGCTAATGCTGTTATTTTTGCTCAAACATAATAATTAAACGAATACTGCTTTATTAATTGTTTTTCGAAATATTATATTCTCCCTGACTGTCTAGCTTTTATTTTGGTGATTGTTAGTTCTCAACGATGATCTTATAAAAACATATATTGCACCTTTATCTTTTCTACATACTTTATATCTGGTTTACGTTTACACTGAAAGTGTTTATTTGCTTACACTGTTTGGACTGTTTGGAAAAAAACACCCACGCAAGGATTTCAATGGCAGAAAAATCCCATGTATTGCTAGTTTTTGTATTTTGTTTTTGTTGTTATCCCACAAGGCTTGCTAATTGCTCTTTTTCTTTTTGCAGAATACCAGGGAAGACGTACATGATCATAGCATTTCTAACGGTGGGGACCATGGGCCTATCAAACACCTCACTGGGTTACTTGAATTATCCTACACAGGTCATCTTCAAGTGCTGCAAACTCATTCCTGTCATGATAGGAGGCGTATTCATTCAAGGCAAGTGGCAAAAGGAAGTTGATCTTTGTTTGTATGAGAGCCCATATTCGCGAAGAGTGCGATTAGGAGTGCTGATCTAGGATCAGTTTAGCCTTTTAGATCATAATGATTGTAAATGAAGGGGACCTGATCCTAGATCAGCAGTCCTAGTTTGAGACACTTAATGAATATGGGCCCTGATCAAGACATGAAAATGCTGCCTAATAATGTTTGTCCTTTTGCATGTGGGTAATGAACTAAACACATAACTTTTTTTGGGGGGGGGGGGGGGGGGGTTAAGCCTAACTGTCAATCATAGGAGAGGCTCTCTAGAAACCTCCTGTGAGTGTCTTACCTCACACCCGTTATGCCCTTACCTCCAAACAATGACCAACTTTTCAACTTTTATTTTGGAGTTTTGTCCATGCTTAGTTTTTTGGGTTGTTTGCAAGTGTTGAATTTCAGGGTGAGGAGGCCTAGTTCTCAGTACTCTGTCTTTCATCTCGGAGACATTGTCTTCATAAAGGTTCCACGTCTTAGCGATCAAACACTCGTTTTTTTCCTTCCTCCCCCTCCCTGCATTTGCGATGTTGACCATGGGTCCCCCAGGGGGACTAGTTGGAAACGCTACTGCGTTCACTCAGGATGCCAGCGAGATCTGATGTGAACCCTTCAAAGGGGAACAGAGGGAGGAATGAAAGCAAGCCAGACCAACCTGCTGCGTCACCTTGTCACCCCCGAGGCATCTATCGGCCTGTTTGGGAAGACTCCTCAGTCTCCTCTTGTTTTTTTGTTGCATTTTACGTGTCCAACACCAACCAACCTCAACCCCCTCTTCTTTCCTGTTTGGATTTAATTGAGTTGAAGAGTCCAGTAGAAAGTTGGAGAGAAAAAAAAATCTCTTGGTATGGGCCATGTGCACCACCCGACCTGCAGCCAGTGTCACGCAGGCCTCTCAACTCGCTTGGATCTGGAGCAGAGCGGCGAAGCGCCTTTCTCTCCTCTCTTCTACGCCGCTCATAAGTTCCTCTATCTAGCCGGCGTGTTTACGTTTTCCACCTGACCCATAAGGAGGGGGTAAATACCCAAGCGCCGTTTATCGCCACATATTCTGTCGTTTCCCTGTCTTGTCAGAAAGGGAAATGCCCTCCGAATTACCAAAAGTTAAGTTTGTCTTTTGTTTCGAAGGTTTTCCTGATCGGATGTCAGTCATGACAGGTGTCGGATCAATCCGAATCACAAGAAGAAAGATCTGGACACTAAGATCCACTGACTGTTTTTAACTTTCCATCCAAGTGGAACTTGTCAATCAACTCTTCCTATTCTGGTAAATTGTTAGTCATCTGTTATGGAGGAATTGCGTGACTTTGTAGCCTAACTCCTCTGTTTTCTTCAGGGAAACGCTACAATCTGGCTGATGTGTCTGCTGCTCTCTGTATGAGCCTGGGACTCATCTGGTTCACCCTAGCTGACAGTAAAGTCGCCCCCAACTTCAATGCAACCGGTAACATGTGAATCTGTTATCTATCTAGGTATTAGTAAAGGAGCCTGTTGTTACAACACTGTTTAACTATGGATCATTACTTTCACCATCCAAATCCTTTCACTGTGATTTTGTATTTGATACACAGAGAACCTGTATCAAATGAATCAGCATACTGACATTTATGAGCCTGGGGCAAATTAAGCCTAGTGGTTGTTACCTAGGCTGGGACTAAAGTATTTTTTAAATGTGGAGTTTGAACTCCTAAAGAACTATATATAATGCTTTATCTAAAAAGTTTGACCTTGTACCACATACATTATGTACAAACATATAGGTTTTCCCACACTCCAAAAGTACAGATGCTGTTTCAGCAATTCAGAAACATCCATTGCTGTGCTGTTATTGTCATTCTTTAGCAATTTGGCGGTTAACCTGGTTGTGTCTGGTGTTTTAGGGGTCCTCCTCATCTCTCTGGCTCTGTGCGCTGATGCTGCCATTGGGAACGTGCAGGAGAAAGCCATGAAGCTCCATAACGGCTCTAACTCTGAAATGGTACCGAGGACCCGCCTTAAAACCAACTTGTTATATTTATATTGTAAACCCAATTGTGTAGTGTCCTGAATCACCTCAGAAATGTGACTTATGTGTGTCATTTTGATTGTGTTAAAGGTTTTGTATTCCTATTCCATCGGTTTTGGGTACATATTGACAGGCCTGTTGGGTGCAGGTGGATTGGGACCAGCAGTGGCCTTTTGCTCTCAGGTTAGTAGAACCCTCTCTGTTATACACTGAGTGTACAAAACATTAGGAGCACCTTCCTAATATTGAGTTGCATCCCCTTTGGCCCTCAATTCGTCGGGGCATTGACTCTACAAGGTGTCGAAAGCATTCCACAGGGATGCTGGCCCTTGTTGACGCCAATGCTTCCCACAGTTGTGTCAAGTTGGCTGGATGTCCTTTGGGTGGTGGACCATTCTTGATACACAAGGAAAACTGTTGAGCATGAAAAACCCAGCAGCGTTGCAGTTCTTGACACAAACTAGTGCATCTGGCACCTACTACCATACTCTGTTCAAAAGCACTTAAATATTTTGTCTTGTCCATTCACAGTCTGAAAGGCACAGATACACAATCCATGTCTCAAAGCTTAAAAATCATTCTTTAACCTGACTCCTCCCCTTCATCTGTAACCTGTCTCCTCCCCTTCATCTTTAACCTGTCTCCTCCCCTTCATCTTTAACCTGTCTCCTCCCCTTCATCTTTAACCTGTCTCCTCCCCTTCATCTTTAACCTGTCTCCTCCCCTTCATCTTTAACCTGTCTCCTCCCCTTCATCTTTAACCTGTCTCCTCCCTTTCATCTTTAACCTGTCTCCTCCCCTTCATCTTTAACCTGTCTCCTCCCCTTCATCTTTAACATTTCTCTTCCCTTTCATCTTTAACATTTCTCTTCCCTTTCATCTTTAACATTTCTCCTCCCCTTCATCTTTAACCTGTCCCCTCCCCTTCATATTTAACCTGACTCCTCCCCTTCATTTTTAACCTGTCTCCTCCACTTCATCTACACTGATTGAAGTGGATTTAACAAGTGACATCATAGCTTTCACCTGGATTCACCTGGTCAGTCTATGTCATAGAGAGAGCAGGTTTTCCTAATGTTTGATACTCTCAGCGTATTTCATTATAATAGATCAGACATGGACCGTTCTGTGGTTAGCATTTTGTTTGATGCTGTGTCGAAAACATATGAAGTGGGGGATTGATGGTGATATGACAATCTATTGAATCTTTTGTTTTCTTTCAGCATCCTGTGACAACATACGGTTATGCATTCTTCTTCTCTCTCACGGGGTACTTTGGCATTTCATTTGTGCTGGCCTTGATCAAACTCTTTGGAGCCCTGGTAGCAGTCACAGGTGAGAAGACCATTCTGTTCTGGGAAGATGCTTTGCTTGCAGAACCACACAAAGTAATTTTTCATGTCGAAGTGTTCATTTGAACTGTCCATATAGTTTCTTATGACTAAAAAGTCTGTATTTTACTTTTTAAAAATGTTTAATTCAGACATTTCTCCACCAATGGAAGCTTAAGTTAAAGAAGTTCTAACTAACCATATGAATCCACAGAAAAGATTTCTACAGTCTGAGTATGGATAACCTTACTAACACTCTAAAATCTAAAGCACAAACCTTTAACATTTTACAGATTACTGAAATAATGCCAGATCAGAGCGAACCTAATCTTATTTAGGATTCTGGAAACCTCCAGATTCATTTTGAGATTAACTGCAAATCAAACGTCAAAGTAATCTCATCAACAAAGCTAGATATCCATTAGATGTGACAGACTTACATTCAAGGTTGTGTGCTGTTATGTTTCTCACTTTTCTGTCTTCTGTTCATTTCAGTAACGACTGGACGTAAGGCGATGACGATTGTACTATCCTTTATGTTTTTCTCCAAGCCTTTTACTTTTCAGTGAGTCGTGTTATCTTCAACCTCTCGTAGCTTACGGTCCCTCAATTTAGCCATCATACTTTCAAGGCACTGAAAAGATTGTAACACGCCTCTCCGTTCCATTTCCTCTCAGGTACCTATGGGGTGGACTTTTAGTGCTGCTCGGCATCTTCCTGAATGTTTACAGCAAAAACAAAGACAAAATGAAGCTGCCATCTTTGGCGGACCTCAGGAATATGTTTCTGACCGGGAAGAAGGTCAGGCTGCTGTCACAGAACGTGTAGTAAAAGGGACCTGTGGTGGGCAGGATAAACAAACATTTTTCTAACGTTCCTATCCAACATGGACCTAATAACAGTGGGCTCCTAAGACATTCTTTGGCCACAGAGCTCCACAGAAACATTCCCAGGAGGAGAAAGTGGACACGGAGCACCTGCGAGACTCTGAAACGGAAGCTGACTCCTTAGCTAACCCAAATAGCACAGTTCTGCACTGTAAGTGACTCTATGACTTTAGCCTGAGCAAGACGAAGGGGGACGAAAGGTTGAAAGAGAATATATTGACATTTATTGAACTGATCATGTCCGAAATTGAATGCACCAAAAATATATATATCTTAAATGGCATATTGTCACCTGCATGTGCCAGAAGACAAAATCTAATGTTTTACTCAATCACTGTCTGACAAAATGTGTCTTCTCATGGTTTCTTTGTAATTTATATCCGATTGTACAAAAGACCGCTCAACAGTGACATTTTGAAGTGTGGGGCGGGCTATGCTCGGAAGTATATCAACGTGTCAACTGCCATATTTGCGAACCGTTTGTTTTGTTGAAATTGTAGCTCTTTTTTCATTAAACAAACTGGGAAGTTTATCCAAAAGCTTTTTTCATGTGTTTTTATATGTTACAGTGTAAGTAGCTGGCTTGACAGAGCCGTCTCTTATCCATTGGCTACAGAGGGGGGAGTTGAACGGCTGCCAAGGAGCTTCTCAGATGTTTACCCATCAGATGGCCCCGGGCTTGTTTGATTAGTAATCCTAGAATAAGATAGCACTAGAAAGAAAACAAACATTGTTTACAGGGCTTGGCTTTAAACCTCATTTGGATGAGCGGAACGTCACGTGTGTGTCAAGGTGACATTAGCTAGATTGGGTCCCTTCTATGAAACGGTGATGCTGCAACCAACACCTGGGTTTTTATTGGGGTGGATAGTGACTTCATTTTATTACTCTTTATTTCTCAGATTTTGGGGGATGATAATCCCATGCTACCTTTAGCAAATCATCCGTTGATCATTTAGATCCAGTTGTTTTAGGTGACAAAAAATACATCCTGGCTTCTTCGGTAACTGCTGTCCCCGAAGGACAAAAAAGAGGGAAATCTGTGTGTAACCTATAGTGTTGGGATACATATCGTTTCCATAGAAGAAGACAACGCGGCTGTGCACAGGTTGTCATCTCCCAGGAGGTCTAGACCTGTCGAGCCCCGTTCACTTAAGCTGGTACAGTTATGTCTGTTTCCCACAAAATACCCTTTGATGTGCCACCACTACTGCCTTGTGAACAAACATCTCCGCTCAGGTAAAGAAAAGCAGGAAGATCAAGAGAGTCACTGTGTCCTCCCTAAAAAAAATAGACCTAGTCCTCAAAGGTAGCAGGCTCACCAAGACCCTAATAACTATCTGGTTTCCCTTGTGTCTGTTTTAATATATTAAAGGTTGTGCCAATACATATCCGTAGTAGTCAGCTAATTAAAATAGTTTCAGGAGAAACACGAGTCATTTTAGTTTGTAAATCATTTAAAGCAACAACATTGCATATTTACCATCAAAGAGTTGGCCCTATTTTATTTGTAATTCATTCTTTGAAAATCAAGGGGCATGTTTCATTAGAATCAGTCTTAGAGATTCCACCTAACCATCTCTGTATGCTTCAGTGATGTGGCTGGCTTATTGGCTGACATTTTAGAATCTCCATCAGCAGGCTTGGAATAGAGTAGATGAGTGGGGAAAATGTTATCAAAGTCTTTAGCTTTGTCCTTCATGATCTGCCTTGCTGGCACTCGTCCTCTGTAGCTTGGTGGGAAATTATAATATTTGCCAGCTCTGTAGGGGGCGGGATCGTGCTCTGTTAGTGGTCTAATGGAAGTGGAGATATTACAAGCTGACATTTAGGCAGGAAAGCAACACAGGGCAATTAGTAATTCGGTATTTCATAAAAGCTGGCAGCTTCTCAGCGTTGACAAAGTGACAGACCCTCCTCAAGGGTCTAGTGGCTCCAAGCTACAATGGAACACACAGTACTGCTCATTTCGGTTCATCTCAGAGCGGCATGTCTTGCACAAATGTCTGCCACCCTCTATTTCCTGCAAAATACAAATCGATTGAAGAGATATGTTGCAGATTCTTTAGAACACGATGCACATTTTTGATGGTGTTTTTTTAAACTACACCAGAATAATTGTTCTTTAATGTATCCTTGCCAAAATATTTGATATATGTTTGATGTGATGGTCCTGTGACTTCACACAATGTAACAAGCCTGAATATCATTCACTGTAGGTTGAGTGGTTGGTATTATGATGTTACGCCTTAGACCTCTGTTATAAACCGTTGGGTTGCAGTAGCCTATACTTCATTCCATGTTGCTGAGGGAGGGGGCAGTAGTAGTTCTTCCATCTCTCTGAAAGGTCATTATGGGATAGCAAACCCCAGTTGACCCACGGCAAACTACACCATTTGTCTTATAGCACCATGAGAACTCTAACAAAGGAGGCTAACCCCCAGTTTGAAATGCAACGTTTTATTCATCTATCAAACGTTGCATATTTCGACTTTGGTGTCCCTGTGCACTTCGTGTGAACAGATCCTATTTATCATAAGATCACATGGAGAGAGATTGTAAGCTCACAAAAGTAGTATTGTGTAATATACACCAATACCACCTTTAATCCAAATATAGGACCACCACTGGTAAGAAACAACCTCCCAGAGGTTTTCAAACCAACACATTCCTCTGAGTAACCACTCAATTAATGGACACATAGCACTAGGAGTACAGGGCTCTCTGTCTTTGTTATTGCCTCTCTTTTTTCCTCCTTTCTCTTTCTCACACTTACCTCCTCTCCCTCTCTTATCGTCGCCGGTTTACCTGGGTTCAGTGACCTCTGCGCCGTTCTGCTGGCCCCTCCTAATAAATAATGGGAGGTGTCTGAAGCTCATCACAACAGCAAATAGGGTGGTATGTAATATATTGTCCTCTTCAAATTGCCACAGCGGGGTGGTCTGGCAGCCTATTCATTACGGCTCTTGGTTCAGGCCAGGGGGGGCAGCCATTTTCGTCCTTGGGCCTGGGTGGGTGAGAGAGGCTGAATGGAGTGTGGGTGTACTGGAATGCTGGCCTACCCAACCTGGTTTCAGAGCATTTTGTATTATTCTGTACGTAAATCCGAGACACTCCATTTAGTGTGCTATGTCACGTTTTGTAAGGAATGTATTAATTGGTTGTCCATCACTCATTTCGTACAATATGTAACGAATTTGCAGAATGTACTATATGTTACGAATTTGCCAAATTTATATGATAGATTAGTCGGTGGATGGCTTGGTTATGATCTCTGGAGACTGTAGAGAAAAATGTTAAGTTATTAAATGGAATGATAAGGAAGCATATAGTAAATGAGACTTAGTACTTAATTTAGGTTGCCATTTGTACTGTGTAGGGAAAGAAAAGTCAACGCAGATTCTTTCAACAGAAGTGTCCTATCATGTTGAGGTGTGGTAAAACCTGGATCATGTTCATTAGGGTACACCGTAGAAAAAGGTTTTGCAGTAGAAAACAGACAAGCATTTCTTATAGGGCAAGTTAATGTTTGGTACTGAACACATTCCTGACTTTTGGACTTCCTCCAACATAGACCCAGTACTCTTCCCCACAGCAGCACCTCCCATCCAAACTGATTACCACCTTCCTGCCTACACATGGAACACTCCTAATATGAAGGCCATCTGTTTAGCAGGGACATATTTTCGCAGCCCCGAGGCAGATGTTTAGCAGGGACATATTCTCGCAGCCCCGAGGCAGATGTTTAGTGTCCTTGCTGTAATTCCTGTAAGGATGCAAAATGTATCAGTGATTGCAGTCATAACTAGCAAGGTGGCTGGTAAAGTGAGCTGGAGAAATGGGATGATCCAATTGTGCCATTGTCAGTGCCTTGACAATAAAAAATTATGTCCCTGGCTTGGATGGCAGCCCTACTGTATGTTGTTAGGATTTGACTGTGCTGTCTGTGATTATAAAGTCGCTTTAAAGTAGTGGTGAAAGCCTTGGCAAGGAAAGTAGGAATTCCTTTAAACAGCTGTCCCCTATTTACCCCACTGTTTCTATAAATGGTGTCTAGTCTAGTGAATCTAGAATGGTAAGCATGCATGAGCTTGTGTGTTATATATTTTAAAGCATTTATTATCATATACGTGGTGGGCTTAGAACAGATAAATGTATGTGGACTGCAACAAATGTGTGTGTTGGACTGTAAAGGGGGGATCCCGGTTGCCATGACTACCCCATGTATATTATTCAGATCATGATGTGTCAAAGTTATGTCAACTGCCCATCCTCGCATGAAAGTATGTATGAGTGTGTATTGGTGTGTGTATGCTTGCACGCATGTATGTGTGTGTGTGTGTGTGTGTTACAATAATGCATGTGATGAATCTTCCTCTCCAGATTTGCCCTGTCAGCAGCCAGCAACAACAAGGGAGAAATGAGGTCCACGCACTTCATTCCAGTTAGGGACTTAACAGCTTGAGCGGGCCCAAATATTCTGCAGTCACTCATGAAGAGAAATTCTTAATAATAAATATCAAGCTAATAATGAATGGGCTGGTGGCTGCAGTTGTCTTGGGGGCATAATATCTCATTTCCTCCCAATGTTTCATATCCTTACTCCTGCATGTCGCAACAGTCCATCATTACACCCCGATGCAGGTTTCTATCACCTTTTTATTTATTTTTCAAATCAATATATAAATCAGTGCCAAGCCCTGTTACAGATGAGTTCCAATAAATTACAAAAAGGCGGACAAATACAGAATGTTAACCACCGCTCCTCTCTCTCTTTTGCATAATGCTGCACTGTCAGGCAGTAGGCAACCCCCTGGGTACCAGTACAGTTCTCAGTGTGTTTGGAAAATCTCTCGCCAAGCCACATATTTAATTATATACTACTTAAATAATGCACACTGCATCTTTTAGCAGCCAGGGAGACAAAATGTGTTTTTCTTGAATACCTACCTATATACCGTAAATCGGCCTACAATAGGAACCTATAGACCTGTGCTTTGGCTGATATATAGGGACTAGGTTCTTCAGGAGCAGGTTTCTGTCTGGTCTGCATATGGTGGACTTTTCATTGCTGGAGCTCAGTGGAATGGAAGAATAGGAGGTCAAAGGAGGGAAATGGAGCATGGAGTTTCAACGACGTTGTAAAAACAGTGCTGACATGTTGAGGGGAGGGGGGGGGGGGCAGCCGGCCCCAGAACAGACCTCTCGTATGAGGGGAGCGCTGTGTTGGCCTGGTACCTGGGCACCTCCATCAGCAGGGAATATGCTGCCATCAGGGCCGATCACGTCAGAGGCCCACCTTGGCCCTGACACTCCATGACATGCATATGTGGCGAGGCAACGCGAAGGAACACGCGGGTACACAACAGCCGGCTTGAGGGAAATTCCCACTGACAATGGTCAGGAGCAGGAACCCCTCAACCGCAAGGTAGAGGGATAAGAGAAAGGGAAGGGAAATCAAAATGTAGAAACATCTCTGGTGGTGGTGGAGAGGATGGGGGAGGAGAGGATGAGCGTGTGGCTGTCACGCGAAGGAGGAGTACTGATGGTAAAACAACAGGAAAATGAGTACACAGCTGGTGTCTGCAGTGCACACTCCTTCCTGGGTGGGGAGATTTGCCTTGACACTGAATCGAAACAGGCAAGAAACCAAGCAAGGTCTTTAATTAATCTCTATGGAAGCCAACTATAGTTCCAACTGTAACACAATGCTGTTGCTTTAGAGACAAAACAACTCAATTATACTCTGAAATCTATGTCCTCTTGCTCTATAACCCATTTTCACATATTTATGCTTTAAAAGAATATGATTGTACAATGGGTCACTACACTACATGACCAAAAGTATGTGGACACGTGCTCGTCGAACATCTCATTCCAAAATCATGGGCATTAATATGGAGTTTGTCCCCCCTTTGCTGCTACAATAGGCACTTCTGGGAGGCTTTCCACTAGATGTTGGAACATTGCTGCAGGGACTTGTTTCCATTCAGCCACAAGAGCAGTGAGGTCGGTCACTGATGTTGGGCGATTAGGCCTGATGTTGGGCATTCCAATTCATCCCAAAGGTGTTCGATGGGGTTGATGTCAGGGCTCTGTGCAGACCAGTCAAGTTCTTCCACACCGATCTCGACAAACCATTTCTGTATGCCACAAAGTTGGAAGCACAGAATCGTCTAGAATGTCATCGTATGTTGTAGCGTTAAGATTTCCCTTCACTGAAACTACGGGGCCTAGCCCGAACCATGAAAAACAGCCCCAGACCATTATTCCTCCTCCACCACTTTACAGTTGGCACTATGCATTCAGGCAGGTAGTTTTCTCATGGCATCAACCAAACCCAGATTCATACGTCAGACTGCCAGATGGTGAAGCGTGATTCATCACTCCAAAGAACACGTTTCCGCTGCTCCAGAGTCCATTGGCAGCGAGCTTTACCCCACTCCAGCGACGCTTGGCATTGCGCATGGTTAGCTTAGGCTTGTGTGTGGATGCTCGGCCATGGAAACCCATTTCATGAAGCTCCCGACAAACAGTTATTGTGCTGACGTTGCTTCGAGAGGCAGTTTGGAAATCGGTAGTGAGTGTTGCAACCGAGGACAGATGATTTTTAAGTGCTACGTGCATCAGCACTCGGCGGTTGCGTTCTGTGAGCTTGTATGGCATCCCACTTTGTGGCTAAGCCATTGTTGCTCCTAGACGTTTCAACTTCACAATAACTGCACTTACAGTTGACCGGGCCAGCTCTAGCAGGGTGAACTGTGATGAACTGACTTGTTGGAAAGGTGGTATCTTATGACGGTGCCACATTGAAAGTCACTGAGCTCTTCAGTAAGACCATTCTCCTGCTAATGTTTGTCTATGGAGATTGCATGGCGGTGTGCTTGATTTTTTTTTTGTACGCCTGTCAGCAACGGATGTGGCTAAAATAGCCACATCCACTAATTTGAAGCGGCGTCCACATACTTTTGTATATATATGTGTATATTGATGATGACAAAAGTAATGTTTGTTTAAGCATTACGACAAGATACTACTCACCATGACTGTTTATGAGCAATCACAATTTTTTTTATGCAACCGAAAAGGGAAGTAATTTAAAAACACAAATAGCTGAGCAGAAGGCTGTTGTTCTAATAAAAAATAATCCAGTTGTCGGCAGGGGCGAACGCAAAGCAATTTAACGCTTCAGTGGTGGTTGCCTATTAATTTGTGTAGAAGGAGAGGGGGATGCTGGGAGCACAGATTTGAGGGACAACATGGCTGTAGTGCCTGTGTTATGTATCGCTTCAGAAGCAAGCAAGCAGCACAGACACAGTCGCTTTTTTTTATTTTTTATTATGGGGCCCCGTTTCCCACCACAATGTCAGCGGTTGCATGCCAGAGAGGAGGTATATTATGGTGAATTAATTAAGCAGTTCAGAGATAGGAGCCCATATGTGCGTATGTCCTTGGGGTGTAACATCAATAATGGTAGCCCCAAGGCAGGTTTATTAGAAGACGTACTTCTTCTCCTATGCATTCATTTGAAAATCAGTGTTTTCAGTAATTAGGTACAAAATACGTGACCCTCCTCCCTCCCATACAGAGCTACATATCTGTCAACGCAGGAAGGCGTGGCCCCATCACTGGTTTCTCTGGATCCCATCCAACACCACTAAATCCAGTGGTATTTGGACGCGGACCAACGGCAATCCCAGGTGCCGCCCGTGATGATAATGCACGCATGGCTGGGTTGCCTGTAGCTACGGGAGGCGGTGGGACCACTGCTCCAGGTCGTTTAGGGACAGGGCTCATAAGGAATCTTTCTGGTGGGGGTCTGTGACAGTAGCTGTGTTGGTACCGTAAGCCAGTTCCCCTAAGAGGACATGGTCTGGAAGATGGCCGTCCAACACTTCACCCACACCATTAAGCCTAACGCCCACGCACCACCTCAATCTGCCATGAAGCTCGTCACTGTCAAGGATCCCTTTGCACTTTGAGTAGTACAGGGTTGTAACGGGGGATGTATTATATTCATTTTATGGTTGCCCTTTGTTTTGCAGTCGGCTATTTACCTCATATTTGCATCAAAATTATACGGTGAAATGATATGATAATGACCTAATAATCTCCCTCTGCTTTCTTGGTGATTCATTTGAAGCAGTAGCTACAGCAGTTGTGGTGCACTGAATTGCCAGCGAGTAGCCGTTGTAACCCACATAATAGATGAGTAAATATTAGGTGAATAACATGGGAAATAGGAGTAAAATAAAGTGTAACCTATTTTACAGTGAAATATCATCATCACATGTTGTCACTTTCCCCGTGCATTGTTAGTGGATTAGGTTGAACTTGGTTTTGACATTGGCATCCTGAAATGGACCATTGAAGCCAGCCTGGTTATACAGCACCAGCACCTGTGACCCAAGAGAAAGAGCCAATGCACTGTACAGAGACGGTTCTGCCCCTCTGTTAACTAACTATCCATCCAGCCTGTCTCATAGCATTAGTGGGGTTTGTGTGATGAATTGTTTTCATTATCACAATGGCCATCATTACTTTCTACACATTATCATCAGGGGGACATTTCAGACAGTGCATTTCAGATGGTGAACTGATTTCATTGTTTCGGGGGGTGGGGGAGGACTGCCCTATAGACATAATGTCTGTGTTTCCCTGCTATTAATTACTGGATCCCCAGCTAGTTAGCTGTAGCACTTCTCCGTGATGACAGAGGAATGGTAAAGGGATGGAGCAAGGCTCGCCTCTGTAGCTGCAGGCCCTTGCACTAGCCAGACACTGAATTTTGACTATTTTTTATGAAATCCTTTTATGGGTAGATAAATCTGATTTTATGCAAGAAAATTCTCCTGGGTTTCAATTAACTGGAGGTCACGTTACTGATCTATCCCAACAAGAAAAAAAGATAGGGAAAGAAGGAGAGAAAGAAAGAGAAGATCTTTTAATTAATACAGTCTAATTAAACATTTGTGAAATGCATTAACACTGCTGTATTTTTTTGATGATTGCACTTGTCTAATTGTAAGGGAACCCTTCTCTAAAAACGTGTTTTGTGGCTATTGGTTAAATCATGAGGGTTTAACAATGCAATAGAGAACAGAGCGTGTTTTAACAGTGCAACAGAGAACAGAGCGTGTTTTAACAGTGCATTAGAGAACAGAGCGTGTTTTAACAATGCAATAGAGAACAGAGCGTGGTTTAACAGTGCAATAGAGAACAGAGCGTGGTTTAACAGTGCAATAGAGAACAGAGCGTGTTTTAACAGTGCAATAGAGAACAGAGCGTGTTTTAACAGTGCATTGGAGAACAGAGCGTATTTTAACAGTGCAATAGAGAACAGAGCGTGTTTTAACAGTGCAATAGAGAACAGAGCGTGTTTTAACAGTGCAATAGAGAACAGAGCGTGTTTTAACAGTGCATTAGAGAACAGAACGTATTTTAACAGTGCAATAGAGAACAGAGCGTGTTTAACAGTGCAATAGAGAACAGAGAACAGAGCGTGTTTAACAGTGCAATAGAGAACAGAGAACAGAGCGTGTTTTAACAGTGCAATAGAGAACAGAGCGTATTTTAACAGTGCAATAGAGAACAGAGCGTGTTTTAACAGTGCATTAGAGAACAGAGCGTATTTAAACAGTGCAATAGAGAACAGAGCGTGTTTAACAGTGCAATAGAGAACAGAGAACAGAGCGTGTTTAACAGTGCAATAGAGAACAGAGAACAGAGCGTGTTTAACAGTGCAATAGAGAACAGAGCGTGGTTTAACAGTGCAATAGAGAACAGAGCGTGGTTTAACAGTGCAATAGAGAACAGAGCGTGTTTTAACAGTGCAATAGAGAACAGAGCGTGTTTTAACAGTGCAATAGAGAACAGAGCGTATTTTAACAGTGCAATAGAGAACAGAGCGTATTTTAACAGTGCAATAGAGAACAGAGCGTGTTTAACAGTGCATTAGAGAACAGAGCGTGTTTTAACAGTGCAATAGAGAACAGAGCGTGTTTTAACAGTGCATTAGAGAACAGAGCGTGTTTTAACAGTGCAATAGAGAACAGAGCGTGTTTTAACAGTGCAATAGAGAACAGAGCGTGTTTTAACAGTGCAATAGAGAACAGAGAACAGAGCGTGTTTTAACAGTGCAATAGAGAACAGAGCGTGTTTTAACAGTGCATTGGAGAACAGAGCGTATTTTAACAGTGCAATAGAGAACAGAGCGTGTTTTAACAGTGCATTAGAGAACAGAGCGTGTTTTAACAGTGCAATAGAGAACAGAGCGTGTTTTAACAGTGCATTAGAGAACAGAGCGTATTTTAACAGTGCAATAGAGAACAGAGCGTGTTTAACAGTGCAATAGAGAACAGAGAACAGAGCGTGTTTAACAGTGCAATAGAGAACAGAGAACAGAGCGTGTTTTAACAGTGCATTAGAGAACAGAGCGTTTTTAAACAGTGCAATAGAGAACAGAGCGTGTTTAACAGTGCAATAGAGAACAGAGCGTGGTTTAACAGTGCAATAGAGAACAGAGAACAGAGCGTGTTTAACAGTGCAATAGAGAACAGAGAACAGAGCGTGGTTTAACAGTGCAATAGAGAACAGAGAACAGAGCATGTTTAACAGTGCAATAGAGAACAGAGAACAGAGCGTGTTTAACAGTGCAATAGAGAACAGAGAACAGAGCGTGGTTTAACAGTGCAATAGAGAACAGAGCGTGGTTTAACAGTGCAATAGAGAACAGAGCGTGGTTTAACAGTGCAATAGAGAACAGAGCGTGTTTTAACAGTGCAATAGAGAACAGAGTGTGTTTTAACAGTGCAATAGAGAACAGAGCGTATTTTAACAGTGCAATAGAGAACAGAGCGTGTTTAACAGTGCATTAGAGAACAGAGCGTGTTTTAACAGTGCAATAGAGAACAGAGCGTATTTTAACAGTGCAATAGAGAACAGAGCGTGTTTTAACAGTGCAATAGAGAACAGAGCGTGTTTAACAGTGCAATAGAGAACAGAGAACAGAGCGTGGTTTAACAGTGCAATAGAGAACAGAGCGTGGTTTAATAGTGCAATAGAGAACAGAGCGTGGTTTAACAGTGCATTAGAGAACAGAGCGTGTTTTAACAGTGCAATAGAGAACAGAGCGTGTTTTAACAGTGCAATAGAGAACAGAGCGTGTTTTAACAGTGCAATAGAGAACAGAGAACAGAACGTGGTTTAACAGTGCAATAGAGAACAGAGAACAGAGCGTATTTTAACAGTGCAATAGAGAACAGAGCGTGTTTTAACAGTGCAATAGAGAACAGAGCGTGTTTTAACAGTGCTATAGAGAACAGAGCGTGTTTTAACAGTGCAATAGAGAACAGAGCTTGGTTTAACAGTGCAATGGAGAACAGAGAACAGAGCGTGCTTTAACAGTGCAATAGAGAACAGAGCGTGTTTTAACAGTGCAATGGAGAACAGAGCGTATTTTAACAGTGCAATAGAGAACAGAGCGTGGTTTAACAGTGCAATAGAGAACAGAGCGTGTTTTAACAGTGCAATAGAGAACAGAGCGTGTTTAACAGTGCAATAGAGAACAGAGAACAGAGCGTGGTTTAACAGTGTAATGGAGAACAGAGCGTGTTTTAACAGTGCAATAGAGAACAGAGCGTGGTTTAACAGTGCAATAGAGAACAGCGTATTTTAACAGTGCAATAGAGAACAGAGCGTATTTTAACAGTGCAATAGAGAACAGAGCGTGTTTTAACAGTGCATTAGAGAACAGAGCGTGTTTAACAGTGCAATAGAGAACAGAGAACAGAGCGTGTTTAACAGTGCAATAGAGAACAGAGAACAGAGCGTGTTTTAACAGTGCAATAGAGAACAGAGCGTATTTTAACAGTGCAATAGAGAACAGAGCGTGTTTTAACAGTGCATTAGAGAACAGAGCGTATTTAAACAGTGCAATAGAGAACAGAGCGTGTTTAACAGTGCAATAGAGAACAGAGAACAGAGCGTGTTTAACAGTGCAATAGAGAACAGAGAACAGAGCGTGGTTTAACAGTGCAATAGAGAACAGAGCGTGTTTTAACAGTGCAATAGAGAACAGAGCGTGTTTAACAGTGCAATAGAGAACAGAGAACAGAGCGTGGTTTAACAGTGTAATGGAGAACAGAGCGTGTTTTAACAGTGCAATAGAGAACAGAGCGTGGTTTAACAGTGCAATAGAGAACAGCGTATTTTAACAGTGCAATAGAGAACAGAGCGTATTTTAACAGTGCAATAGAGAACAGAGCGTGTTTTAACAGTGCATTAGAGAACAGAGCGTGTTTAACAGTGCAATAGAGAACAGAGCGTGTTTTAACAGTGCAATAGAGAACAGAGCGCGTTTTAACAGTGCAATAGAGAACAGAGCGTGGTTTAACAGTGCATTAGAGAACAGAGCGTGTTTTAACAGTGCAATAGAGAACAGAGCGCGTTTTAACAGTGCAATAGAGAACAGAGCGTGGTTTAACAGTGCAATAGAGAACAGAGCGTGTTTTAACAGTGCGATAGAGAACAGAGCGTGGTTTAACAG
Organism: Oncorhynchus kisutch; assembly: GCF_002021735.2. Taxonomy (NCBI): domain Eukaryota; kingdom Metazoa; phylum Chordata; class Actinopteri; order Salmoniformes; family Salmonidae; genus Oncorhynchus; species Oncorhynchus kisutch. The sequence goes on along the minus strand of NC_034184.2, from coordinate 68,503,849 downwards.
TGCAATAGAGAACAGAGCGTGGTTTAACAGTGCAATAGAGAACAGAGCGTGTTTTAACAGTGCAATAGAGAACAGAGCGTGCTTTAACAGTGCAATAGAGAACAGAGCGTGTTTTAACAGTGCAATAGAGAACAGAGCGTGTTTTAACAGTGCAATAGAGAACAGAGCGTGTTTTAACAGTGCAATAGAGAACAGAGCGTGGTTTAACAGTGCATTAGAAAACAGAGTGTGTTTTAACAGTGCAATAGAGAACAGAGCGTGTTTTAACAGTGCAATAGAGAACAGAGCGTGGTTTAACAGTACAATAGAGAACAGAGCGTGGTTTAACAGTGCAATAGAGAACAGAGCGTGTTTTAACAGTGCAATAGAGAACAGAGCGTGGTTTAACAGTGTAATAGAGAACAGAGCATGGTTTAACAGTGCAATAGAGAACAGAGCGTGTTTTAACAGTGCAATAGAGAACAGAGCGTGGTTTAACAGTGCAATAGAGAACAGAGCGTGTTTTAACAGTGCAATAGAGAACAGAGCGTGGTTTAACAGTGTAATAGAGAACAGAGCATGGTTTAACAGTGCAATAGAGAACAGAGCGTGTTTTAACAGTGCAATAGAGAACAGAGCGTGGTTTAACAGTGCAATAGAGAACAGAGCGTGGTTTAACAGTGCAATAGAGAACAGAGCGTGTTTTAACAGTGCAATAGAGAACAGAGCGTGGTTTAACAGTGCAATAGAGAACAGAGCGTGTTTTAACAGTGCAATAGAGAACAGAGCGTGTTTTAACAGTGCAATAGAGAACAGAGCGTGTTTTAACAGTGCAATAGAGAACAGAGCGTGGTTTAACAGTGCATTAGAAAACAGAGTGTGTTTTAACAGTGCAATAGAGAACAGAGCGTGTTTTAACAGTGCAATAGAGAACAGAGCGTGGTTTAACAGTGCAATAGAGAACAGAGCGTGGTTTAACAGTGCAATAGAGAACAGAGCGTGTTTTAACAGTGCAATAGAGAACAGAGCGTGGTTTAACAGTGTAATAGAGAACAGAGCATGGTTTAACAGTGCAATAGAGAACAGAGCGTGTTTTAACAGTGCAATAGAGAACAGAGCGTGGTTTAACAGTGCAATAGAGAACAGAGCGTGGTTTAACAGTGCAATAGAGAACAGAGCGTGTTTTAACAGTGCAATAGAGAACAGAGCGTGGTTTAACAGTGCACTTTTCCATAATATAGTTGATGTTTCAAAGGAAATGTGTACTGGGATGTAATGTTTGAAAAACTGCTCTGTTAAGGTGTTCGTGATGGTAATTCTTTAAAAGGGTTAAATACTGTTAAGACCAGAGGCCAGACTCCTAAGAGAAACTTGAACGCAACTCAAACTTCAATCCCATCAGAAACCCATCTAGACAACCGCTTGCTGGCCTACTGTATGGATAGAGGAAGATTTGACTTTGAATAATAACACTTTTTAATCATGTGCCACAAGGCATGACAGTTGGTAGACCTGAGTTATGTCACATAAAGAGTGTCAAGTACTGGAGGGGGGAATTCAAAACAGATTAAGGACTGTTTGGTCAAAATACACAGCATGATATGTGGTTCCCCCCACCATATTTGGTGCATATATTTCCCAGACAGACTCATTGTTATACTACCCACAGGGCAATTCTAATGTGAAGTTGATCTTAGGTTGAAGTCGCTCATACATACTTCCCCATTATGACATTTATCTTATTCAATTCCCCAAATGCAGTGCAGTAGCTCTACTACATCACCCTTCAATGCTAGATGAATACAATCATTCAGTGCAATTGAACACAGACTATATGGTCACTGTGCTAGAACACTCTGGATGAGCAGGTTTTCTTGGTATAGTCTTATGTGAACCAAGACACTGAGCTAACATAGCCCTAGAGGTAGGCACAACTGCAGCAGCACACACATACACACACCAACACGCACACACACGCACTTATACACACACACCTATACATACACACACACACAGTGGTGATTAATTGGGCAGGTGGAGTGGTGTGAGCAATGTTGATTTCCTTTCATTACCCTCTTCCCGCCCCTCAGTTAGAGAGATAGTTCACTGATGGGGGAGGGAGGCATGAGAGGAGGAAGTGGGGATGCGGGAGGGAGGGGGTTGCAGGAGGGGTGGAGGGATGAGAGGAGGGAGGGGGGATACAGGAGGGATGGAGAGATTAGAGGAGGGAGGGGGGGTGCAGGAGGGATGAGACGCAGGAGGGGTGGAGGGATGAGAGGGGGAGGGGGATACAGGAGGGATGAGAGGAGGGAGTGGGATGCAGGAGGGATGAGAGGAGGGATGAGAGGGGGGAGGGGGATTCAGGAGGGATGAGAGGAGGGAGGGGGATGGAGGGGGATGCAGGAGGGATGAGAGGAGGGAGGGGATGCAGGAGGGATGAGAGGAGGGATGAGAGGAGGGAGGGGGATGCAGGAGGGATGAGAGGAGGGAGGGGTGGAGGGAGGGGGATGCAGGAGGGATGGAGGGATGAGAGGAGGGAGGGGGGATACTGGAGGGGTGGAGGGATGAGGGAAGGGAGGGGGGATGCAGGAGGGACGACCTTCGCTGCACCTCACTTTCCGAGTGTGACAATGTGACCTCCTGCTTATCGAGGCAGAGATCAGTCGCTAATCTTTCACACCGCTTCCTAATCTCTCTATCTCCTCCCCCCATCCCTCCCCTCTCGCTCTCTCTCTCACTCTGCGTGGTGCCCTTCCCAAACACTTCCCTCCCTCTCTCTATCCCTCCCCCTGTCCCCCCTCCTCCTTTTAAGGTTGTCATCTTTGGCTCCAAGGTGCTCTAAGTAGTGACGCGAGGCGAAGGCTAGCCGGGGCGAGCGAGCTCCACACACACACTAATTAGATCAGCCTTCTCTCTCTCTTCAATGGCATAATCATGTGCATCTGGGCCTCGCAATTACTTAATATGATATATTAACATATTCCTGGCAGGAGCGACAGGAGGAGGGCGCTGGTAGGAGACAAATTATCCAAATTAATTTCTAATTTAAAATCCTAGGCCTTTTATTATAAGCTGTGGGCGCCGCTCGCTAGCAGAGGAGAAGGAGGGGAGAAAGAAAGAGGCGGCGGAGAAAGAAGTCAAGGATATTCAGGGAGCTTCTAATGATTCAGGCTGGTTCCTGCCCACTAACCAAATGAATAAACAATGGGATAAAGACCCAGGAAGGAATTAACTGTACATGGCTGCATGGATGAACATACTGGGGCTTCATTGGGGCATGTGGATGAAATGTCACACTCCCAAGTCCAAGGCAGGGGGCTTTCTTCCTCATTTGCCCTAATTAGGTTTGTAAAAGTGTACAAGCAGGGTTTGGTTGAGAGGGAGATGGCCAAGAGCCATGACTATAGGTCAATCTGAGGGATGTCACTTATTGGCCTATTCCCTAAGGAGCCAATCGGGTTTGTAGAGGGCATCCACCAAGAGTTGGCATCATGGAATGTCGGGCAATTATGGGCTTGTTGGAGTAGACAGTACTTCCATACTCAGACTGTAATATCTTTCATATGTGGCTGCAGAGGTCTTACTACTGCGCAATCTGTAACAAGTATTGTAATTATGCGTTGGTCAAAACGTAACCTTTGTTCAATATTAAGATAATATAAGATAAACATGTTGTGACATGAAACCCAACAGCATTTATTTGACAGATTTACAAACATGTGGATCATGAAATGAATTGGGAATCCTAAGTAGAGAGTGGCATTAATGATTGATTTTTCGATTCATCAAAATATGCAATTGGAAGTAGGCTCCTGCTGATTCTGAGGGTCCACCATGAAGGGTTACTAAGGGAACGAAGCTACTCTCAATGTAAACGTTCCCTCTCCTAAACAGGATTTTTGCCACCCATTTTATCTGCTTTAATCTTAACCACTGAGAGATAATTCCATATTTACCTGGTTATCTTTGTGATTGATGAGAAATGTGCAGATATTTATGAGAACATTGAGTGTACGTTCAGATGTGGTATCACTCATAACACTTAAGTTTTGTTGCTTTGCCTGGCTCTTCCATCATTCAAAACTGTGCATAAGTTTACCTCATACACAAACACCTTACCCAACCCCAATCCATACAGTCTGAGCTTTTAATAACCTATTTAACAACACAGTGGTGTCACCATGGCCCACGGCTCAGCTTAGGCTTAGCATGATTCAATAATAGCATCTCCTAGCATGGATAAACACACATCCAAACGAACAGCCTCTTCCCACAACTCGCTGTACTAGGCTATACTTTATATAGGGATGCACAGACTCCATTTTGGTTCACTTATTGGTTGTTTTTTTATGGCTTCTGCAGTGGCATGGATGCTCATTGCCGGCCTACAGTAGGCAGACTGTGGGAGAGAGGCAGCTAGGCTAGGCTGTGGGAGAGAGGCAGCTAGGCTAGGCTGTGGGAGAGAGGCAGCTAGGCTAGGCTGTGGGAGAGAGGCAGCTAGGCTAGGCTGTGGGAGAGAGGCAGCTAGGCTAGGCTGTGGGAGAGAGGCAGCTAGGCTGTGGGAGAGAGGCAGCTAGGCTGTGGGAGAGAGGCAGCTAGGCTAGGCTGTGGGAGAGAGGCAGCTAGGCTGTGGGAGAGAGGCAGCTAGGCTGTGGGAGAGAGGCAGCTAGGCTGTGGGAGAGAGGCAGCTAGGCTAGGCTGTGGGAGAGAGGCAGCTAGGCTGTGGGAGAGAGGCAGCTAGGCTGTGGTAATTAACAATAGAGGATGTGGCGTGCTCATTAGCGTGCCTATATACCCGGAGGTGCTGAGCACGGACACCTAATGAGATCCATATTGTAACGAAGGGGACTGTGACCGCCCGGGGTTCTCTTCTCACTGCACAAATTGGGGTGTGCATCGAATGGTAAGGGGCGCTTGGAGAAATGTTAACCGCGCTGTGAACTAGAAGTAGAAGGATAGTTGTGTGTGTGTGTGTGTGTGTGTGTGTGTGTGTGTGTGTGTGTGTGTGTGTGTGTGTGTGTGTGTGTGTGTGTGTGTGTGTGTGTGTGTGTGTGTGTGTGTGTGTGTGCCACGAGGAGTATACAATTATTTAGTTAATACACCCCTAAAAGTTCAACTAAGCTAACACATGGAATTGTTTTAAGATGGTCAAACCATGGATCATTTTCCTATTTGATTTTGTGTTGAAGGAACCCTGTAGGTATAAAAAAAACAATGTTGATAAAATATTGAATTTGACCTTTACTGCCCATAGAAATGCATAGAAAAACTCATTCATGAATGGCAAAACAAACAGTAAAAATGTAAATTATAAGGAATAAGGTTTTGACGTGTCTGTCCTATATCTAGGAGATATAAGAAAGGTCAGGTAAATTTTTTGGGGGAAACAGATTTAACCCCCCCTTTTTTTTGGCACAAAAGTAGTTCCATACTTCCATTCATTTTCCAAGCCGGTAACGGGTTACCTTCAGACGAGTCCTGTGACACTTGTGAATGTCGTAGAGCAAAACGGAGACCACCATCATGTTCTTCAGAGTCTGCCCTATTAGTTTGTAGCCCAAACCAGTTGGCACATCGGCGGTACCGACTTCAGACGAGTCCTGTGGGGTTTCTAGAGCAAAACGGAGAACAACATCGTGTTTGTGAGGGTCTCATCTTTCCATAGAGTGGTCATATTAGTTTGTAGCCATTCGGACGCTACCAACATTTTCGTGAGAAGACCGATTTTCGTAATGCCTTCTGGCGTGCGGGTCAATCGGTTTTTAAAAAGTATATGATTTATATTATATCATGTTAACATACTGTGTGCAATGTGTATGATCTGTAGTGACGTCTGTGGTTTCACTGGCCTCTATATAAACAACCTCGCCCATTTAGGGAGACACCCCTTGGAGAGGTTTGTTTTTCAGATTTTTTGTCATATTTTTCTCCATAATTATAGGACAAGGTGAACAATAAACATTGTACTACACCTAACTATGAATGTCCAAGGCAATTTAGGGAAGCCACAAAGCAGGGAGCAATAGCCTGCCAAAAACAGTGGGAATTCAAGCCAAGTGGGTTACCTGGAGTCTCTCTCAGTCTGTTTCTCTCTGAGGTCACAGAGAATCTGGATGTGGTGACAATTTCTAATGGGGTGATCATTTCTATGGTGGGCAAAAAAAGAGTGAGATTTGGTGTGTTTGTGTTCGAGAGAGAGAGAGAGAGACAGAGGAGTGCTAGGGGGCAGGCACAGAGGCACAGAGACAAAGCATATTGGCACTAAAAGGACAGACCATCAAATCAAATCCAATTTTATTGGTCACATACACATATTTAGCAGATGTTATTGCGGGTGTAGCGAAATGCTTGTAAAATAGCCCTGACGCTGAGGTGCACCATATTAAAATAGCAGATGAATCACTTCCACGTCCACTAACACACACACTTGATGCTACTAGCCACAATGGACTGATGTTAGCAGCTTCATTTACTCAGTGTACCATGAATGTTCTGCTGGAGATAACATGAAGAAAGAAAAGTATATGAGATGAAGATGAAAAGGTACAGATATGGGAATAGAGAGGAAGAGACAGACCAGAGAGGGGTGAAAAACAGAGAGAAACGGAGAGGGTTGGCAATAGAAAGAGAGAGAGAGAGCGAGAGAGAGAGAGAGAGAGAGAGAGAGAGAGAGAGAGAGATTGTTGTTGTTTTATTGTTTTTCACTTTATATATTCACTTTATATATTATCTACCTCACTTGCTTTGGCAATGTTAACACATGTTTCCCATGCCAATAAAGCCCTTGAATTGAATTGAATTGAGAGAGAGAGAGAGAGACAGAGAGACAGAGACAGAGACAGGTAGAGAGAGAGACAGAGACAGAGAGAGAGACAGAGACAGGGAGAGAGAGAGAGTGGGATATAGTAGGGAAGCTCAGCCAGTGACATGGGTAATATCATATTCATCACAGGCCTGGCTCATATCTCATGATGGCCGGGAGAGTTTCCCCGCGGGCTTTGGGAGAGGACAGGGTGAGTGGGAGATGACAGGGTGGGGGAGAAAGGAGGGGAGAATAAGGGGCAGCCAGACCAGACCTGTCACGCAGAGCCACACAGGTATATTGTGAGAATGATTTAATGCGATAATAACCTCCACTTCGCCAGATAGATGATGTTTCATTGTGGCGCCTGACGGTTAATGAATGAAACATTAGTAAACACTACTAAAATGTTATTAGAGACTGAGAGAGGGAGAATGGAGTCTGCGGGAAGCGAACCAACAGGAGGGGCGATGGTGGTAAAAGATGAGTATGCAAATGTACCCCCCCCTCCTCGAAACACCCCAATTCTTTTCTCAGCAGTTGTGAATAAAAGATGAAAAACGTGGAGGACCTGAGGAGGTGGTAGAGGGTGGCTGTGTGGTGTTCCACCAGATCTAATGATATGTGTACAGCAAGGGCCCACATATTTACACATTACATACAAAGTGGCTTCATATGAGGCGGGAGTCGAGGAGATATCCCTTCTGGAAATCCTAGGTGAACAGTGGCAAGTACTCACTAAACAAATATGCACTGTCACAGCCGAAACCAAGTAGCTTAAGCTGGTCTGATGTATCAGATGCTGTCATACTTTGAAGTGTTGGGTACTAGAGGAAAACAATATACAGAAATACAGCGGAAGTCATTAAAATAGTCCTAGTTTTATTTATATATAGACTGATGTTCCAAATGCTATTGTTTTATATTGAAGTTGTCAACTCTATTGGGATGCTGACCACATGGGCCAAGCCACTGTATTTTTATCACAGTATTCATCATCATTATGGTGATGACACTGACCTTGTGCTGGGCCCTCATCCAGTCAAAGGACCATGAAAAAGAGCATCACCTCACACATTTTATTGCCAGGCTGAGAACCCACAATCTCTAAGCACCTGTATTCGGCTCTGTCACTAAACATGATAACTTTTCAACGGTCGGCTGGATAATGTAAAAGTGCACGCAAGGTCAAGCCTGAATTCAAAATGTCTCTCTTGTTTTCTCTCTATTTCTCACTCTGATTCATTCTCTTCTCTCTCTCTCTCTCTCTCTCTCTCTCTCTCTCTCTCTCTCTCTCTCTCTCTCTCTCTCTCTCTCTCTCTCTCTCTCTCTCTCTCTCTCTCTCTCTCTCTCTCTCTCTCTCTCTCTCTCTCTCTCTCTCTCTCTCTCTCTCTCTCTCTCTCTCTCTCTCTCTCTCTCTCTCTCTCTCTCTCTCTCTCTCTCTCTCTCTCTCTCTCTCTCTCTCTCTCTCTCTCTCTCTCTCTCTCTCTCTCTCTCTCTCTCTCTCTCTCTCTCTCTCTCTCTCTCTCTCTCTCTCTCTCTCTCTCTCTCTCTCTCACACACACACACACACACACACACACACACACACACACACACACATATCCTGGCAAGTAACAAGGTCAACAAAGGCAAGGTTTACTGTCAGCAAGGGTAACACTAAATGAATGCACAGCAACAATGCAGCTAAATAGCACCACAGCAGTCAGAGGGGACGGTGCTGGAGGAAGTGCTAACTCGCCTATTTCTAACTGAGGAGGTGTTATTAGCAAAGATATAGGGACAGGCAAGGACGTCCAAACAGGCCAGACCTATCTTTGAACCAGGCAGGGACATTAGAAACAGCAAGGACAACGTAGAGGTCATTTGCATTTGAGCACTTCCCAAAGAACTAACTATTTAGCAGGAAAGTTGTTGCTTCGTACTCAGACATAGAGGTAAAGTTTTTGATTGCACATGTGTAACACAATAAGAGAGATACTATTTCTTTAAAAAATGATTAGTTCAATTCAATAGTTACCAGCGGTATAATGTTTTGTACACACTTAACATTACAGTGTGACACCTGATTATAGCGCCAGCCACTTAGGAGTCAAATTAAGTTCATGGGGAAATTAGCATGTTAGCCACGCAGGACTGCATTCCTTCATTTATATGACTCTTTTTATGGCCCAGTCAAATCCGACTAGCTAATCAAGCCATATTACAATAGTTCTCAATGGCTTGTATTTGATTGGCTTCAATTTACATAATGGCGCAACGCGGAAATGTGTCCCCCTCTACCCGTTTCCATTCCTTTTCTCAGGAGATTAGATTAGTTTATGGATTTGAAACATGTGCATGCGGTTGATTTTATTTATTTATTTATTGGTCTAATGCACTCGGCAACAAGCGAGTCGGTCTATGCCAATTATGAGCTGAAAATGCACCTGTCCAGGACAATACATAGTGGCAGAATCCAATTTGTGTTGGGGAATGAGGAAACGATTTATCTCTCTCCGCGACGTCTCTGAACGCTACACACACCAATAAAAAAAGAGTGGTCTGTGGCAGCCACTGTGGATCCCCATATCATATATCCATTCCAAAACGGATGATTTCTTAAAGAAAAAAGACTTACAACACGCAAATAGCAAGTGTTGAGAATTGCAGATAGATAATTGTGTGCCTTTAGTCTTCATGCATATTTATTTTCAGCCAAATGTAAAAAAAATAATAATAATAACGGGATAATAAAGTCTGTTTTTATTATTATTATTTGAGATTCTAATTAGCTACGGATTAGTCGTTTCACTGTGTTGCCGTGGCAATATAAAAAGCTGGTGCTGTGGTCTTTTTCTCTGCTGTGAGGAGAGATACGGTAGCTGGGATCAAAAGGACATTATGTCCTTAATGGCAAGTTCCCTCTATTTGGTATTTGGTCTGTATCAATGTGCTGAGAGTCTGTCATTTGGTGGCAGAATGAGCCGGGCTAAAGAGATAATATTTCAATAACATACTGGCCTGATCATAAAGTAACTCAATGGAAATGTGTAACAGCCCGAGGCGCCCCAGCAGGACAGTCAGCAGTCAAATGATTTCACATTCCCTTTTCTCCTTGGCTGCCTGCATGCACACGCTGCCGTTTCCCAAAGAGCACCAATGACAGACACACACACACACACACATATTTTAACAATACACTCTCACACACTGACCTATATGGAAATGAATACAAACTGTACAGTTACATAGTTTTTTAATGTAGTATCTAGGAGAGGAAGATTACTTTTCACGGTTAGAACAGTAAGACATGAAAATAAGACAAAATGTGTAATTGTCTGGAACCCCCAGGTGACAGTGAATAAGATGTATTGACAGTACTGAGGGCCAATGCATTCAGGTCAGTTCAGGACACCTCAGTTAAAGATAATATAGTGCTCTCTAAGGGATGTCAATCCACCAACACCACATACATTACCTTACCCTCTCAATTCAGTTCAGTAGACTTTATTGACATGGCAAGTTCAATGACTTACATTGTCAAAGTAGACATATAACAACAAATGGTGGGAGCAACAGCAATAAGGCATCAATAGTAATAGTAGTAGTAGTGATTACCTTACCCTCTCCCCTTCCATCCCCATCAAGGGGAAACCCTTTGTTCGAATACAATATATAATCAAGTTGCCTCTCCTGATAAGCAAAACAGGTCAGCAATATCTGAAGCACAGAGACAGGGATCAATGGAACGAACAAGCTAATGAGGCTGGAGATCCAGTCAGTGGAGGGTGTTTGAAGCATCCATCCTTCCAGACGTCACACCCACCACTCTAGCAGGCATAGCTACACCTCTCATGTAGCTAGCTCCTCTCCTTTGGTTTTCCCCTTCTTTTTATGAACCAGCCTGAAAGTCAAGGCGTTGGGGATATTAAAACGGGGGGGAAGGAGAAGATCAAAATTGCACTCTGGTGCTAGTATCGGAGCTGTGGGCGCAAAGCCTCTGATGCCACGTGAAGGAGCCACGCCGCGCGGGTATCTGTGAGCCTTGTCCAGGTGTAGCTAGCTAGCTCCCCCTGTTTTTTAATGATGCCATTTGCCTAATGTCTACCTGTGGTTGTCAATCAGACATTATCCCAACTTCTTTCCTCTCCCCCAAACTAGACCAAAGCCCTTGCCTGAAACATCGCTGTGCCTCCTGTTTACCGCTTTCCACCCCATTAATTGGGCTAGAGACATCACTTTAAAATGAGACCAGGAACAGGAAGAAACAACAACAAAAACATGAGTGGAGATGATGGGCATGTCTTTTCATCCTTTAACCCCCATTGCCTTTCTGCTGATCTGGACGCTTCCAGAGGGGTACAAATTGGGATGTCAAGAAAGAGGTGGTGAAGGGGAACTCCTTTAACCCTCTTGTACTTCTCTCTCTCTCTCTCTCTCTCTCTCTCTCTCTCTCTCTCTCTCTCTCTCTCTCTCTCTGTCTCGCTCTCTATCCCTTTCTCTCTACCTCTCTACCCCTCTCTCTCTACCTCTCTACCCCTCTCTCTACCTCTCTACCTCTCTCTCTACCTCTCTACCCCTCTCTCTACCTCTACCTCTCTCTCTCTACCTCTCTACCTCTCTCTCTCTCTACCTCTCTCTCTCTCTACATCGTTCTCTCTCTACCTCTGTCTGTCTCTCACTCGCTCTCTCTCTACCTCTCTCACTCGCTCTCTCTCTACCTCTCTCCCTCTGTCTCTCACTCGCTCTCTCTCTACCTCTCTTCCTTTCTCTCTCGCTCTCTCTCTACCTCCCGCTCTGTCTCTCTCTTTGTCTCTCTACCTCTCTCTCTATATATATATATATATATATCTTTCTTTCTTTCTCTCTCTCTCTCTCTCTCGCTCTCTCTCTCTATCTACCTCTCTATTTCTGTCTCTACCTCTCGCTCCCTCTACCTCTCTCTCGCTCTCTCTCTCTACCTCTCTATTTCTGTCTCTACCTCTCGCTCCCTCTACCTCTCTCTCACTCTCTCTCTCTATCTACCTCTCTATTTCTGTCTCTACCTCTCGCTCCCTCTACCTCTCTCTCGCTGTCTCAAATGTGGCTAACCAGACACGTCCTTTGTAACTTTTTTAACCTGACACAACTCTGAAACACTGCACAGACTAGATTTTTTTTTTAAAGGAGACAATAATTACACATTGTGTCTTGCACCATGTCTGAGTTTAAGAGTGCAGGCAGGTGCAAGGCACTCAGACAGGCACATGTCCAAATATTGTTGCCTCGCGCTGTAACAACACAGTCGGTCTGTACATTAAGACATATGGAACCAGCCTGGGTAATTATGACTACGTAGATGTCTAGTGGTCATTTGATTGACAGGGGTGGAGTGGTTTCTTTGAATTGTTCCATGCTTTGGCATTAATCCTCTTTCCATGATGAAGAGCCCAAGTGTGTTATAGAGAGAGGAATGCCAGGTGGGCCTGCTCACCTCAAACCAGGTGTGTGTGTGTGTGTGTGTGCGTGCGTGCGTGTGTGTGTGTGTGTGTGTCTAAGGAAAACAATTCATCATGCTCTGCATTACCAGCATGCCTGAGTTGTTATGAGAGGAGGACATCATGCACCAGACCCTGATCTCTGGGGAGTCTAAGTCAGACCCTCTTCCACACCCAATACCCCCCCCCCCCCCCCCCCCCACACACACACACACACACACACACACACACACACACACACACACACACACACACACACACACACACACACACACACACACACACACACACACACACACACACACACACACACACACACACACACACACACACACACACACACACACACACACACACACACACTCATCTCCACCACTTGTATCCCAGCAGAGGCTTTATGACAGGCTGCGGCGACATGGAGCCCACCGGATGAATTGTTTCATGGCTCCGGGCAGTCGAGGGGAAAGAGGAGCCGTAAATAGGATTGAAGTTTAAATGGAGTAATACGGCTCTGGAAAAGAGGGCCCCGAGTGGTGAAAACCCAGAGGTAAGAGGGAGGTGAGAAGTTCGCCTGGAGATCAACCACATTCAGCAATTTGGCCTAACAGGAGAGAAGAAATGGGGCCTTGAAATAAAGTTGAAAGTCAATGGGTGTGTTTTTTCAGACAACGGAGAAGACTGCTCCAAACTCAATGGTCACATATTTTGGACACAGAAACGGATTGCACGAAAGTCAATCGGCACGTTTTTGGACAAATACATAGAAAATATGTTTAAATCCTATGTAAAAGTGTCTATTGGAGGGTGATCATTACATTGATGAGTCTAATGAATAGATAGGCCCATATATACTGTATATACTAGAGGATACAGGGACTAAGTGAGAGAATCTCTCTCTGGACCCACATTAAGAACAGTAACTGTCAGTTACATCTCATTACACCACCTTATAGCATATAACATATGACATCTGCACAGGGAAGATTAGTAACCACCAATAAGATGTACATTTTCAGCACTTTTATACAAGGATTACAAGCATATCATAATGTATCATATTAAAACCCTCTCCCATAGCTCCACTTTGTTATGGTTGCAAGTTAAATGATTATGTGCTTTAATCCACATCCTTGGTTCTCAATATCCCAGTGTGTAGAATTGTTTCTGTCGTGGGAGGAACAAACCACAGATTACCCATTTCATAAATTGCGAGACAGATCTATTCCTCCCACATTGTTCCTCACGTAAATCCACAACTAATCACACGAAGATCATTTGATGTATCAGAAAATAATGACCAGAAAATAACATTGTCCTGGTCTGATTTTCTTCACACAATCAAGCCTCTTCAGTGAACTGTGCAGGTGCAAACATTATACTGTGTATATATATTCATATCAACACTCTGGTCCTTCTTTCTGAGCTCGTATAAACAAATGTGCTCTGTGAGTTTCACTCGGCGAACATAAGTACCATTAGGGTAGTCCCCAAACAACGCTAGCCTCGGATCAACTTCACAGTAAATTAGCCACAATTAGCGCAGCGGCAGACGTCAACGTGACCGTCCTGATGCCATTAAAGACCCAACCAATCATAACTTACAGTCTACTGGATAATTTCTCAAATCAATGATCTTGGTAAGTAATTGTAAAAAGGCCCCGGTTGCCAGATCAGCTGGATGTGGCCAATTAAAGGGAAGTGGGGGGACAGCCTTGATTAGCGCTTTGCTCGGGGGCAATGGTGTTTTATTATGCAGCGCTAGCTGCCGCTACTCCACGGCACTCAGGTTAAACCTTTTTAATTCACGGACCTCCCCTGTTAGCTGAGGGGCGAGGCTGTGGGGGAGGGCAGGGATTTAGTTTGTACACAAGTGATGACGACATGCCGTCAACAATAGCGCCTTTTGGTAGAGAGGAGGGCTCAGTGTGGAATTACAAACAATGATGCTCATTCAGAAGAGTCTCTTCCACTAAAGCGATTTTCAATTCTGGCAAATACATTTTCAATGTCGTACCAGCAAACTCTGTCATACTTTAGCTTGAAACCACTATACTTATTTGTATTTCTTGTCATGTAGGTACGGCCCAGGACTAAGTTGTGTGTTCTGCAACTGTATCTGGATATCAAATAGGTTTGTCTATTTTCTCATTTCAGCTGCTGCCCACTGGACATTGAAATGAGAGGGGACCCAATATCAGTGTTGTTTCACTGAGTATCGACTACACATTGCCACTAGGGGAGAGCAAAGAGCTCTGGTATATTAGAGGGGATAATGTAAAGGCGTATACCTTGACAACAGTCACAACAGCACGGAGAGGACTGGACACAATGCAGAACCTGGCAATCTGAATGTGTGAGTTACCACGCATCCAGACAGTCCGCTGTCACGCAGTGGCATTGGGATTCAAACGTTCACTGGGGCGCAGATGCTCACCCTCTCCCTCGCAGGTTGCCACCTAGCCCCAATGCCAGGTAGCACCCCATGCGCTCCCTCACACCCCAGCCTCATCAGCCAGTCCGCACCTCCATGAAATTAAGCATAAAACATTCATGGAGGGAGATTAGCTCTTAAAACCCAGCTAATGTAGCATGAAATGCAGAGGCCATGCTCTAGCGATCAGAGAACTCTGAGAACTGACCTATTTTACACGGTGCTCAATCTCTTTCCTCTAGGTTTCTATTGCCCCCCCCCATCACCACCACCTCCCAACATCTGGCTAGAGAGAACATTATTTGATAATTAGTTTGGGCTTTTATTATTCTAACAGTGGAAGCCGTATAGAGGCAGAGAGAGTGAGGAAGACTCTGGTACTAGAGCAATCAGCGGGTCCCAGAGGGATAGGAGTGTGGGGACAGGAGAGACAGTGAGAGAGAGAGCGAATTAGAGAGAGAGAGAGAGAGAGAGAGAGAGAGAGAGAGAGAGAGAGAGAGAGAGAGAGAGAGAGAGAGAGAGCGAGAGAAGAGCGAGCGAGAGAGAAGAGAGAAGAGAGAACGAGAGAGAGGAGAGAAGAGAGCGAGAAAGAGGAGAGAAGAGAGAGGAGAGAAGAGAGAGAGAGCGAGAGAGGAGAGAAGAGAACGAGAGAGAAACAGAGAGAAACATAGCAAACTAGAATGCTATTTGGCCCCAACAGAGAGTACACAGTGGCACAATACCTGACCACTGTGACTGACCCAAAATTAAGGAAATCTTTGACTATCTACAGACTCAGTGAGCATAGCCTTGCTATTGAGAAAGGATGCTGAAGGCAGACATGGCTCTCAAGACAAGACAGGCTATGTGCACACTGCCTACAAAATGAGGTGGAACCTGAGTGACACTTCCTAACCTCCTGCCAAATGTATGACCATATTAAAGACACATATTTACCTCAGATTACACAGACCCACAAATCATTTGAAAACAAATCCAATTTTGATAAACTCCCATATCTATTGGGTGAAATAATCACAGCAGCAAGATGTGTGACCTGTCGCCACAAGAAAAGGACAGCCAGTGAAGAACAAACACCATTGTAAATACAACTTATATTTATGTTTATTTATTTTGCCTTTTGTACTTTAACTATTTGCACATCATTACAACACTGTATAATATGACATTTGAAATGTCTTTATTCTTTTGGAACTTTTGTGAGTGCAATATTTACAGTACATTTGTTACTGTTTATTTCACTTCTGTTTAATATGTATTTCACTTGCTTTGGCAATGTAAACATACGTTTCCCATGCCAATAAAGCCCTTCAATTGAAAATTGAATTGAGAGAGAGAGAGAGAGAGAGAGAGAGAGAGAGAGAGGAGAGGTAAAGACAGAGCGAGAAATACAGAGAGAAGAGAGAAAGACAGAGAGAAAGACAGAGAGACAGAAAGAGGAGAGAGAGAATAGAGAGAGAAAGACGGAGAGAAAGAAAGACAGAGAAAGACAGAGAGAGAAAGAAAGACAGAGAGAGAGAGATAAATACAGAGAGAGAGAAAGACAGAAAGAGAAAGACAGAGAGGGAGAAGAGAGAGAGAAAGACAGAGAGGGAGAAGAGAGAGAGAAAGACACAGAGAGAAAGATAGAGAGAGGGAGGAGAGGGAGAAGAGAGAATGACAGAGAGGGAGAAGAGAGTGAGATAAAGACAGAGAGAGAGAAAGACAGAGAGAGAAAGAAAGACAGAGAGAATGATAGAGAGAAAGACAGAGAGGGAGAAGAGAAAGATAAAGACAGGAAGAGAAAGACAGAGGGAGAAGAGAGAGAGAAAGACAGAGAGAGAAAGAAAGATAGAGAGAAAAACAGGGAGAAGAGAGAGATAAAGACAGAGAGAGAGAAAGACAGAGAGAAAGACAGAAAGAGAAAGAAAGACAGAGAGAAAGACAGAGAGGGAGAAGAGAGAGATAAAGACAGGAAGAGAAAGACAGAGGGAGTAGAGAGAGAGAAAGAGAGAGACAGAAAGAGAAAGACAGAGAGGGAGAAGAGAGAGAGAGACAGGAAGAGAAAGACAGAGAGGGAGAAGAGAGGGAGAAGAGAGAGAGAGAGAGAGAGACAGAAAGAGAAAGACAGAGAGGGAGAAGAGAGAGAGAAAGACAGAGAGGGAGGAGAGAGAGAGAGAAGAGAGAAAGACAGAGAGAGTGAGACAGAGAGAGAAAGAGACAGCTAGAGGATCATAACCAGACCGTCATATAACTTTTGATACGTTTTTGATAAGGCATTGCTTTTGATAAGGAAAACCAATCTTATTGTTTTATAGTTACAATACAAACTCTGTCTTCATGGTTTTCATCCTTAATTCCATATCGGTTGTGACACTAAATGCCATAAAAGGATAGAATTGGAGTCAAAATGGTCGAGGAGCATTGATTTTTATATTTTCATTTGTCTATATGTTTAAGATTGTTGCTTATTGGAGCTGCTGGAGCCGTGTAAAAGTGAACTGAATGAGAGAAAGCAGGGATCCGGGCTGGCATCGGATGTTTCTGTTTACCCCCCCACCCCCACCCCCATGCACAACCCCCACTTCCACACACACACACACACACACACACACACACACACACACACACACACACACACACACACACACACACACACACACACACACACACACACACACACTCACCAGACAACACAGGGCTCTGTCTCCGATCACAGTGGAGCACTGGGTCCCCGGCGTGGTGAGAGCAGACGATTTGAGGCATATGTCAAGTTCTTGTGGATTCAAAACAAAACTCTGTCAGGACGGCGAGCCTGGCAGTGTGCACACAGTACAGCAGGACCCTCAAGTCCAAGACCAAACCCATCCCTTCCAATCGCTCCCCACAGACTTGTGTTCCCTTGTGAAAGGGCTGCAGTGGATTTGCCTGGGAGCCATAGCGAGCTAGAGAGGGCCATGGCATCCAAGAGACTGAGTCCATTCACATTACCCGCTGTGGGAGATGGCGGCAACAGGAGGGAGGGAGCCCTTTTCTTCTCTCTGGAGTTAAGCTGGAGAGATGCACGTAGTGCACAGACTGAGAGGGAGAGAGAGGGAGGGAGAGAGAGAGAGAGAGAGAGAGAGAGAGAGAGAGAGAGAGAGAGAGAGAGAGAGAGAGAGAGAGAGAGAGAGAGAGAGAGAGAGAGAGAGAGAGAGAGAGAGAGAGAGAGAGAGAGAGAGAGAGAGAGAGAGAGAGAGAGAGAGAGAGAGAGAGAGAGAGAGAGAGAGAGAGAGAGGGGGGGGGGGGGCCTGGAGGACTAGGCATATGGCCACAGTGGAGAGCACATACACACACGCTTATATTGTATTTTCATATATACTCTACGCACGCACAATCACAAAAGTATTCACCCAAGCTCGTGACCTGAACATTATCATGCAATGTCCTTCTAGTAAAATGAGACTTACATCTGCCAAATTAGGAATATTAATGCTGATTTCTACATTAAATTATAGTCGAATCACAGTGCGACAGTTTATGTCGTGTTTATTTGTGTTTATTTGTGTCTAATCTCATTTCATATTTTGACATAAATAGATTATTTTCATTTTGTCGATGAACACAGTGATGTAGTCACAGGTCCCCAGAGACTCAAATCCAGCCAGTGTTATTACCGATCGGTGCGTTGAAGTGTGAACGAAAAGGAAACAACTATGTCAAGATAAAATCATGTAAATAAGGAGTAACTATAAAAGAAGGATTAAGCAATGTGCTAATGAGATGCTGAGGGTGTGGTTGAATTCAAGTGACGGCCTGTTTAATTGATCCTCCGATAAAAGGGTTGCATTAAATAACGTGTAATTGCAACACCATAATGTCTGACAAGTTCCCCCGTTATTAAGCGTCAGATACATTTCCTGTCTTTGTGAAAAAAAACAAATAGTCAAATAAGGCTTTTTGTCGGTTGGCTCCAGGGCAGTGTTACACTCTGGGGTTTACCATGTAACGTAGCTTGCTAACCTCAATAATCATAATCCAATATTGCAAATATGAGGTTCTGTGTACTAAGCCAGGGATATTAGCCTACATTATTTCCCATATGTATAAATAAATGTCTCTGTGTTTGTCTGTTATCTGGCATGTAATGCTATGGACAGAGGACAGCTACCTCTGATGTATCAAAAACAAAGAACAGAAATAAGAATGTGGTCTTCCTCAAAATACTAATCATATGTAACCCTAAGAATAGGGGTTAAGCATCGTACACAATATTGTTCTATTATAACTATCCGATGGTGCAGTAGTTCACTAGAGGAAATAAACTTAATTTGCACAACAAGTTTGCAGTCTGTTGTTTTCCCCAAACCATTGATAGATGGTTATTGGATGAACTCCTATGGGGGAGCGTCTAATGTTCAAAAACACAGACCACTATAATTCACGAGTCTAGTCAAGGACAAAGATGAATCTCATCATCTCTCACAGCATGCACCATCAATTCAAAATGGCCTCTTTAAATTCAATCCAAGGGAATGACAAGATCCAACCTTTATTCAATTATCTGCAAAGTCCAACACTGTCCAATGTCAGTGCACAACTGTATTGCATGCGCACACAAACACAACCCCCCTTTTAGGTCTTGACTTTCTAAACAGGCCAGGCTAATGACATCCCTCCCCAGTATCCAGTGTGTAAACATGCCCTGATGGATGGAGGCTGCGATGAAGACCAGGAGAAACACAGTGGTTGTGTTGTTGGAGCGCTGGCTATACAATGGAGAGGACTTGGGTCTGCTAATGGCTCCGTGGGAAGTAATGATGATAAACACTTTATTTTGCCCTACCAATGAGTGCACATTACTTAATGATGTTCGATGGTGGTTGTGAGTGGTAAAGACAACAAATGTATTATACCAATGCATCTTAAATGGGCATCCCTAAGGAAACCCATCTGAATTGTAAATTCTGTGGCCGACCTCATTTTTCATATGCAAAAACCATGCGGCGAGGCGAATTCCAAACCACTGTGTACTTAATGTGCAATGTTTTACATTTTTACATCTTTATGCTCTCCACTTTGTATTTATTTATATCCAACGTGCAGCACGGACTATTGTCAGGTACCGACGGAGACCAGATTGACATAGTCTTCCTTCTCATCACCAATTCAGGTTTCCATATCAAACAGGAGTCTTGTCAACACACCAGCTTTCCATTTTGATTAGATTTGAAAGAAAGAGTCCATTGAATGTTCTGTGCCGTTCTGATATGATATACTCTTTGGATTTGAGAGTAAACTCTACCATTCAGATGGAGCCACAATGGCTCTTTCTCTGTGCAGGGCCAGTAATTAGAATGAACCATAGATCTCCCTCAGTCCTTATGAAGGAATGGCTGGCAGCAGGTCCTCAGTCTGTTATTTTGGACCACGTCCGCCCGCCTTTGAGAAGCACAAATTGCAGTTGACGGTAGCTCAGTGACTAAAGGGTCCTGGGACTGCCAAAGGATCTTGGGGTGGAGAGCTGCTGGCAGCTGGATGGGGTATTGAGGCAGGTAGTTTGAGGAAGGGTGGGAGGGAGGGTCGACCGAAAAACAAGCGCATTCAAACTGGAACATGATCTGATAACCCTGGAAATGACTGAGGCTCAATGACATCGCTGCCAATGGGCTTTCAGCACCTGACATTTAAGTGGAAGGTTGGTGGGCTCCCCAGGGACTGAGGGGGAACGGGGCAGGAGGCAGGACACATAAATTCCTGTGAACGAGGGGGGGACAGCCTCATTAGCCCTATGAGGCCCAATACGATTGGGCTCAGTCACAGCCCAAGACAGAGCACCTTCGTTCTATGTTCATTATTTACAGAAGCTTTTGAGATGTGTACTCGCCCCAGATGATCAAACGTTAAGCAATCAAAGACCTCTTTCAGAGCGCCAGCTTTCTGCTAGACTAGACTACAGCTTTTTTTATCTCCCAAAATAAAGTTAAAAAAATCCAAAGCTGCCTCAGTTAACTTTTAGCTCTCCCATGGCAACAAAGGCAACACAAATCTGCACAATGTCATCTATCTTCATCCAGGCAACTTTATCCACCTGGAAGAAGGTTAAATAGCTCACTATGTCTCCCCACTCTAACAGGAGGTTGAGTGAAAGATTTGCAGGATTTCTATTTCTCTGGCTAACAACTGGAACCAGGAGGGTGTCTCAGTGCTTCTCTGAAGGCGCCCGATGGGCTGTTTTAAGGACGTTAGACACACGCTGGGTTGTCACTGTTGAGCGATCAAGGAGCAGAAAATAGTGGAGAGAGAATGGGAAACAGACTATTTAAGGCACAACACAACACACACACACACACACACACACACACACACTGCTAGATCCATAGTAAAGGTAAGCTCTGCCTGTAGAATGGCAAGAAATGTGTGTTGTTTTAGGTTGACAGTGAATGAGAATGCTAGCGTGCTGTGGTTGTTGTTTTCTAGGACTGGGGACATGTGAAGCAATGTGAATTACCTGATTGGAACCCTCATTAGTTGTGATTTGATATATCTAAGACTATTTGACAACGCATACAGTGGATACTGTACGTGCAGTACATAAAACAGAGTGAGGTCCACAAACAATAGGAGAGAAAGCTGTTGCGCAACCTGACTTATAAATAGATTTTCAGGTTGAACAAAAACACATACCATTTCATAATGTTTGGTTGAGTAACCTTTGATTTGTCCCTGATGTTGAAGGTGCGTCACAATGATACTCAGGGGACCGCTATTAGCATGTCACCAGGGAGGACTGGCCTGTCTCTACACAGCCATGTGCTGTCCCTTAGCCATTCAAACAAAGACTAATGCGTTCTCCCCGGCTCACCTTGGCTGTGACTAACACAGGCCTATGCTTGGTAACAGCTTTGCATCCACCACTGTCGGAAAGGTCTCCACACCTTGAGGAAAAAACTGCTGAGCGCAAGCACATTATCCCCCCCCCTCTCCCTCACACTTCCAAGGGGATCATTGCCCCGTGCTTGCAAACAGACCCAGCCGTCAGCCTCTCCGCTTAGCAGGAACATTGGCCTCTCCGTGGATGCTTCATGACGACCGTCCAGCAGTTTTGACAGCTTGTCAGCATTCTTGGCTGTCCTGTCCCTGAGACTAAGAGGCCAAGCCGGAGCTCTCATCGCATTCCTGATGACAAAGGGTGCGTGTCTCTTAAAGGATTCATCATGTCTCCCCTCAGACACACACCATGTGCGTGTCTCTTCCATTGACATTTGCAGGCACAGCGGCTGATTGGAGGGCAGACCCAGGTGGCGTGATGCGGACAGAGGTAGCATGCCACATGCCATATTGGTTCAGCAGCCCAGAAGACACCGCAGGTATAGTAAACTACAATCTGTACAATGTCAATGAAGGATTTAAAAACCCTGCAAAAGCTGCAAAACTGTAAATAAAGTCAAAATATAGGGGCTTTTATTTCATTTATTTCAGCCCTGACCAGATCATCTCAATATGATGTCATGGCGTCCGTCTGTCTCTGCCTCCTCTTATTGCATGACATCAGACCTCTGTTCGTTGCCTCCGACCCTCTTTCCCAGCCCTATGGCCTCAGTGTCTCAGCCCTCCCTCCCTTCCTTCCAGCCAAATTCAGTCCCTTCCCGCCAGACAGCGATGAGCCATCTGTCTCCTCTTCCATTTCCATGGCTCTCATTTGTCCGCCCAGTAGGACTA
The DNA here is from genome assembly GCF_002021735.2 of Oncorhynchus kisutch. NCBI lineage: Eukaryota > Metazoa > Chordata > Actinopteri > Salmoniformes > Salmonidae > Oncorhynchus > Oncorhynchus kisutch. The sequence goes on along the minus strand of NC_034184.2, from coordinate 68,481,498 downwards.
TGTAGATTCACGATAACTGGTGAGCTCCTCTTCTAAGACTCATGTGGAGTGCCTAATTAATCTGCTGGCTTCTGGCATCGCCTTGTGTGTCCCTGAGCATCTGACATACGCCGCCACTCTTTCCCATACAGCAACGGATGCCGTAAAAAGCTCTGTTACTTGAACTGAAGTTAGGCAGGCAGGCCGTGAGGTGGCAGGCCGTGAGGTGGCAGGCCGTGGGATGGCAGGCCGTGAGTTGGCAGGCCGTGAGGTGGCAGGCCGTGAAGTGGCAGGCCGTGAGGTGGCAGGCCGTGAGGTGGCAGGCCGTGAGGTGGCAGGCCGTGAGGTGGCAGGCCGTGGGATGGCAGGCCGTGAGTTGGCAGGCCGTGAGGTGGCAGGCCGTGAAGTGGCAGGCCGTGAGGTGGCAGGCCGCTCTGTTACTTGAACTGAAGTTAGGCAGGCAGGCCGTGAGGTGGCAGGCCGTGAGGTGGCAGGCCGTGGGATGGCAGGCCGTGAGTTGGCAGGCTGTGAGGTGGCAGGCCGTGAAGTGGCAGGCCGTGAGGTGGCAGGCCGTGAGGTGGCAGGCCGTGAGGTGGCAGGCCGTGAGTTGGCAGGCCGTGAGGTGGCAGGCCGTGAGGTGGCAGGCCGTGAGGTGGCCTGGCCCTCTAGCAATATACAGTACAGTAGATATTAGTGCACTATCCAAATATGTACAGTACAGTGTGTTTGTTCTGTTCCTTTGAATTGACCCTGTTTTCCTTGTTCTGTGTACTGAGAGGCACTGTTTCTCAATATAGGAATGTTTGACTTGATTTGACTTGCTACCGTAGCAAGTTTGGGGTCAACCACAGGTGAAAAAACTTCAACAAACTAAAATGTGTCATATCTAGAATCTTTATCTGTTTTCAAAACATATGCACCTGCACTTATAGATATAGATATATATGATGTGTTCTGCATTCTGGCACACAGGTAGGTGAGCCCAGGAGAGAGAGGTGAAGGACCCGAGGTTGGTGGGCAAGGGAGAGGTGTGGGACAAAGTTGAGTGTAATCAGGATTGAGTGCCTTTCCCAGAGACCCCCACTGGCCCTGCTTCCTCCCCTTCCGTAACTGGAGAGGCATGCCACGGCGGGTTTTGGGGGGGCTGTGATCTGTGGAACTGACGGGCCGAGGACAGGCGAGGAAGGAAAGGAAACCCCCAAACAATTAGGTCAGTGGGAGACCCGGCTCGGGGTGGAGGTATAAAGATGGGGGTTTGGGGGCTAGGGTTCACGCATTGCCTCTCGGACGGTGCGTGTGTGAGATCGGTAGACGAGGGGCGAGGGGCTGGGCAGGCGAGTCCATTGAGCGAGGTGGATTAATTGCTGTGATGTGTTTGGAATGCGGGGGCAGGCATGGATGGGGAGAAAGGGGGTAATGATGCATTGTACAGGTCAAGGATGAAATCATGAGTCTCTCCCTTATGAGGTCACAATACAGCATTTTTTGTTGTTGTTTTGTGTCTTTTTTTTGGAGTGGGGGGGGGGGGGTTTACAGGTACAATATTCATAGCAATTCATAAATTCAGTTGATATCATATTCTCCATTCAATATTTCCATGTATATTATATACAGTATATCCTGTTGTACCTGTGGGCTGCCACTCAAATGAAACATTTAAGTAAGAAATACATACAGAAGAATGATCATATTGATCACATTACAGGATTGAATAACAATACAATTGGTATGTAAAGATAAAGAAACAAAAACTGCGTCACTCAATTACATCTCAATTTATCTTTAGAGACAAGGATTGTGTAGAAATGTCCCCCCATTTCCCAGGTGTGACTTTAAGACCCTTTTCACAAATAACAGCAGACGGGAAGCTGATGTGATTCTGATTTGATCATGTTTAAACAATTATGTCAGGTACAGACAAGCTCCTGACGGCCCATGTCAACAACATATAAATACGATTACATTTATAATTTAAACAAGGTTGAAAAATGTTTTACATGTAATTCTATGGCGAAACAATATTCGGAGGAGGCTGGTGGGAGGAGCTATGGGAGGATGGGTTCATTGTAATGGCTGGAATGGAATAAATAGAACGGTTTCCATATGTTTGATGTGTTTGATACCGTCCCATTAATTCCAGTCCAGCCATTACACTGAGCCTGTTCTTCTATAGCTCCTCCCACCAGCTTCCTCTGGTTTCCATATTTTTATGCCTTGCCTCTTTATTGCAACCTAAAAATGTTTTTTTTCCCCGTATCATTACAACTTTTTTCTCCCCAGGAAGCCAGCAGCACCAATGTGTTGTAGGAAAAACCGCTCAATTCACAACCGAAGTCAGCCTGCAAGCGCCCGACCCGCCACGAGGTGTCGCTAAGGCCCCCCCCCCACCCTGTAGGGATGCCGGAACACTGCAACACAGTTCCTTAGACTGCTGCGACTCCCAGGAGGCCCTCCTTACAACTCTTTATTCTAGATTGAGCTGATCTCATCTTATCCTTCAGCACATTGTGCCTCCCTGTGTAATAGGAGCATCTAAGTGGAGCTCAATGTATTTGTCATACATGTGTATGCCTTTGAGGCTCAACAGGCATTCAGTCACATGTGAGGCCTGACTATGGAGGAGCAGAAAAACACTTCTTCCACCGCTCTCCCGGAATATTTGGCTTCGACAGTACAGGGCCCTGGGTAAAATACAACCCTAGTGAGGTAAATTAAAGAGATGAATGTGTAGGGGTTCTGCTACAGGAGCAACTTGTCTGGCTGGCTAGGGTTCATGTGGGGTAAGGTATGCTTGTTCATGTAACAAGGTCGTCCAATTACTCCACTCTACCTCCCTATCTGAGAGAAGGACACAGCCGGGGGCCCCTGGACAGGTGATTATCAGGGCCCAGATTCCTGCAGATTTCAAACATTTCTGAGAGATGACTGTGGCTATTGTTATAAGTGACTCCTTCATCTAGGGGACAAGCTAAGTGTCTGTTTGCAGGTCCTATGCCTTTTTTAATTTGTTTGGCTAGTGACTGAATTATGTCATCTGCAATGCTGGAGGCAAGGAGAGGCGCTATTAGTCCAAGTCAAACTCGGCAGACCAAGAAACAATGAGTTGTTTGTTTTTGGGAGCCATTTTCCATCCATTGTTGACCGGTTATGAAGATTCACCTGCTCAAGGCTTTTTTTCTAGACTTTGCTGTGCTTCTCTAAACTCTTCTCTCTGCTTCTTTTTCTTTGTGCAGAAAAGTTAGGTGCTTTTGATGTGGAGAGATAAAAGATTCCCAACGGCAGGCTTTAAAGAGACTTGGTGGATATTACCTGAGGAAAAAGAGGCTTGGTTCTCACACCCCAGCACAGCTTTAGCAGATACTCTGATAAGGACACCCGTACACCCTGCTGGTGAGGTGGCATTGATTTGAAGAAGCCAACCCTTTCATGCTTGAACACACACACACGCACGCACGCACGCACACACACACACACACACACACACACACACACACACACACACACACACACACACACACACACACACACACACACACACACACACACACACACACACACACACACACACACACACACACACACACAGACATACATACCACACGCACACACACACACACACACTCACTCACTCATATGCAGGTGGCTCACCAGGCAGCCAGCGAGAGTCAAAAACATCACTTAAATGAGGGAGAATGACCCCTGGCGTTGATATGACTGTGAGATTTGACAGCCGCCTCGCGTGCAGGCCACTCTGACTAATTGGGCTAATTTGGCAGCGAGGGAAGTAAGGAGTCTCAAAGGACCAAGTGGCTACTCGTTTCATCTCTCCTCTTCATCTTAACCATCTCTCTCTCCATCCCCCTCTCTTTCCCTCTCCCTAACAACACCCATCTTTCAATTAAGGCAAGAGATGAGCGGTCTGAAGTTACCTGAAAGTCCAGCTCCGTCCTTAATGATCCTTATCTATTTGAGAGATAGAGTAGTTGCAAATTTATTGGACTGTCAATAGTAAGGATACTTTGCTCCCGGTACCAGGTCTTTGTGTCTTATTTACATTTACAGTTTCTGGAAAACAATGCCACCGTATATCCTGCGAGCTTAGAGTTGAGTGAAAGATTAGCATGCCCAACCAACCAGTATCCTCCAAGTTTGCCCCCGCTAGGAAAGCAACACAACTCAGAGAATATGCCAAGGGAAAGATAATCTGCTTTGAGAATGGTCCGAGGCAACTGCAAAGTCGACTCTCCTCGAATACCAATAAAATATATGAGCAATACATTACGGCCGTGTTGCGTTGCACTCTGAATCTAATGCATTACTGTTCCTCTGATGGGTTTTGATAGGATGGATTTATTATTGTTCCCGTCTAGATTAATGATAGTCTATGTGACATGCATAGTACTGCACAGAGCTCTCCCTCTCTGTCTCTCCAGCCTTTGGCACTCGCTACTTCGCTGGTCATCTGCACTTGTGGGATAAAGCAAAAGGGATGGGTTTGAGACACAACATATGTTATTCGCTTTTCCAATAGCGCCATGCCTCCCAGGGAAATTGTGCTATCGCATTATGACATAGAAAATGAAAGAGGCTCCATTGTGCCCCCAAGATGGACTACAGCCGGCCAGAAATAATATTGAGAATGCAGACATCTCGGACTGGTGACAGCTAGACTGGGTCTGGGGACATCACAAACAATATATCTGAGTTTAACTTAGAAGACGAGAATGGAAGAAAATGCTCTAAGATATGGTCTTATAAAAACAAACAAAAAAACTATGTAGCCCCTTTGTTGGTCTCCGCTGTTATGCATCTGTCATTTAGAATTTTTAAATGAATAAAAAATGACATATCAATATGAGGATTGAAGTAAACCATTTTGGATGATGTAAGGTTTGGAGATAGGACTAGAAAATGCCTAGAGCAACGTGCCAGAGCTCCAGTCGCAGTTTCTGGCAGATTGTCACTGTTCACTAATTTTAAGGGTCGCCATCCAAAGGAAGGAAGATTAGCCCACTTAACAAACAGGCGTGGCATTTTAGAACAAGCAAAAGGAAAAACAATGGATATATTTTTTTTACATTTATATACACTGGACCAAGTAAATATTGTCAAATGCTATTTTGTCTTCTGTCCTAGACTGACCTCAAATACTAAATAAATGTCCATCGCTTAGAAGTCATAAAATGGCTAAAACTGTATTTCTGAAATCATAGCATATAACAAACGTGTGAAAAAGTAATGTAGTGCTGTACCTAGGGGTGTACCTACTGGTGTACCTACTGGTGTACCTAGTGGTGTACCTAGGGGTGTACCTACTGGTGTACCTAGTGGTGTACCTAGTGGTTTACCTACCGGTGTACCTAGTGGTGTACCTAGGGGTGTACCTACTGGTGTACCTAGTGGTGTACCTAGGGGTGTACCTAGGGGTGTACCTACTGGTGTACCTAGTGGTGTACCTAGTGGTGTACCTAGGGGTGTACCTACTGGTGTACCTAGTGGTGTACCTAGTGGTTTACCTACCGGTGTACCTAGTGGTGTACCTAGGGGTGTACCTACTGGTGTACCTAGTGGTGTACCTAGTGGTGTACCTAGTGGTTTACCTACTGGTGTACCTACTGGTGTACCTAGTGGTGTACCTAGTGGTGTACCTACTGGTGTACCTACTGGTGTACCTAGTGGTGTACCTACTGGTGTACCCACCGGTGTACCTAGTGGTGTACCTAGGGGTGTACCTACTGGTGTACCTAGTGGTGTACCTAGTGGTGTACCCACCGGTGTACCTAGTGGTGTACCTAGGGGTGTACCTACTGGTGTACCTAGTGGTGTACCTAGGGGTGTACCTACTGGTGTACCTAGTGGTGTACCTAGTGGTGTACCTAGTGGTGTACCTAGGGGTGTACCTACTGGTGTACCTAGTGGTGTACCTAGGGGTGTACCTACTGGTGTACCTAGTGGTGTACCTAGTGGTGTACCTAGGGGTGTACCTACTGGTGTACCTAGTGGTGTACCTAGTGGTTTACCTACCGGTGTACCTAATGGTTTACCTAGTGGTGTACCTAGTGGTTTACCTACCGGTGTACCTAGTGGTGTACCTAGGGGTGTACCTACTGGTGTACCTAGCGGTGTACCTAGTGGTGTACCTAGTGGTTTACCTACTGGTGTACCTACTGGTGTACCTAGTGGTGTACCTAGTGGTGTACCTACTGGTGTACCTACTGGTGTACCTAGTGGTGTACCTACTGGTGTACCCACTGGTGTACCTAGTGGTGTACCTAGGGGTGTACCTACTGGTGTACCTAGTGGTGTACCTAGTGGTGTACCCACTGGTGTACCTAGTGGTGTACCTAGGGGTGTACCTACTGGTGTACCTAGTGGTGTACCTACTGGTGTACCTAGTGGTGTACCCACCGGTGTACCTAGTGGTGTACCTAGGGGTGTACCTAGTGGTGTACCTACTGGTGTACCTAGGGGTGTACCTACTGGTGTACCTAGTGGTGTACCTAGTGGTGTACCTAGGGGTGTACCTACTGGTGTACCTAGTGGTGTACCTACTGGTGTACCTACTGGTGTACCTAGTGGTGTACCTAGTGGTGTACCCACCGGTGTACCTAGTGGTGTACCTAGTGGTGTACCCACCAGTGTACCTAGTGGTGTACCTAGGGGTGTACCTACTGGTGTACCTAGTGGTGTACCTAGGGGTGTACCTACTGGTGTACCTACTGGTGTACCTACTGGTGTACCTAGTGGTTTACCTAGTGGTTTACCTACTGGTGTACCTAGTGGTTTACCTAGTGGTGTACCCACCGGTGTACCTAGTGGTGTACCCACCAGTGTACCTAGTGGTGTACCTAGTGGTGTACCTAGTGGTGTACCTAGGGGTGTACCTACTGGTGTACCTAGTGGTGTACCTAGGGGTGTACCTACTGGTGTACCTAGTGGTGTACCTAGTGGTGTACCTAGTGGTGTACCTAGGGGTGTACCTACTGGTGTACCTAGTGGTGTACCTAGGGGTGTACCTACTGGTGTACCTAGTGGTGTACCTAGTGGTGTACCTAGGGGTGTACCTACTGGTGTACCTAGTGGTGTACCTAGTGGTTTACCTACCGGTGTACCTAATGGTTTACCTAGTGGTGTACCTAGTGGTTTACCTACCGGTGTACCTAGTGGTGTACCTAGGGGTGTACCTACTGGTGTACCTAGCGGTGTACCTAGTGGTGTACCTAGTGGTTTACCTACTGGTGTACCTACTGGTGTACCTAGTGGTGTACCTAGTGGTGTACCTACTGGTGTACCTACTGGTGTACCTAGTGGTGTACCTACTGGTGTACCCACCGGTGTACCTAGTGGTGTACCTAGGGGTGTACCTACTGGTGTACCTAGTGGTGTACCTAGTGGTGTACCCACTGGTGTACCTAGTGGTGTACCTAGGGGTGTACCTACTGGTGTACCTAGTGGTGTACCTACTGGTGTACCTAGTGGTGTACCCACCGGTGTACCTAGTGGTGTACCTAGGGGTGTACCTACTGGTGTACCTAGTGGTGTACCTACTGGTGTACCTAGGGGTGTACCTACTGGTGTACCTAGTGGTGTACCTAGTGGTGTACCTAGGGGTGTACCTACTGGTGTACCTAGTGGTGTACCTACTGGTGTACCTACTGGTGTACCTAGTGGTGTACCTAGTGGTGTACCCACCGGTGTACCTGGTGGTGTACCTAGTGGTGTACCCACCAGTGTACCTAGTGGTGTACCTAGGGGTGTACCTACTGGTGTAACTAGTGGTGTACCTAGGGGTGTACCTACTGGTGTACCTACTGGTGTACCTACTGGTGTACCTAGTGGTTTACCTAGTGGTTTACCTACTGGTGTACCTAGTGGTTTACCTAGTGGTGTACCCACCGGTGTACCTAGTGGTGTACCCACCAGTGTACCTAGTGGTGTACCTAGTGGTGTACCTAGTGGTGTACCTAGTGGTTTACCTACTGGTGTACCTAGTGGTTTACCTACTGGTGTATCTAGTGGTGTACCCACCGGTGTACCTAGTGGTGTACCAAGTGGTGTACCTACTGGTGTACCTAGTGGTGTACCTAGTGGTTTACCTAGTGGTGTACCTAGTGGTGTACCTAGTGGTGTACCTAGTGGTGTACCCACCGGTGTACCTAGTGGTGTACCTAGTGGTGTACCTACTGGTGTACCTAGTGGTGTACCTAGTGGTGTACCTACCGGTGTACCTAGTGGTGTACCCACCGGTGTACCTAGTGGTGTACCTAGTGGTGTACCCACCGGTGTACCTAGTGGTGTACCTAGTGGTGTACCTAGTGGTGTACCTAGGGGTGTACCTACTGGTGTACCTAGTGGTGTACCTAGGGGTGTACCTACTGGTGTACCTAGTGGTGTACCTAGTGGTGTACCTAGGGGTGTACCTACTGGTGTACCTAGTGGTGTACCTAGTGGTTTACCTACCGGTGTACCTAGTGGTTTACCTAGTGGTGTACCTAGTGGTTTACCTACCGGTGTACCTAGTGGTGTACCTAGGGGTGTACCTACTGGTGTACCTAGCGGTGTACCTAGTGGTGTACCTAGTGGTTTACCTACTGGTGTACCTACTGGTGTACCTAGTGGTGTACCTAGTGGTGTACCTACTGGTGTACCTACTGGTGTACCTAGGGGTGTACCTACTGGTGTACCTAGCGGTGTACCTAGTGGTTTACCTACTGGTGTACCTACTGGTGTACCTAGTGGTGTACCTAGTGGTGTACCTACTGGTGTACCTACTGGTGTACCTAGGGGTGTACCTACTGGTGTACCTAGTGGTGTACCTAGTGGTGTACCCACTGGTGTACCTAGTGGTGTACCTACTGGTGTACCTACTGGTGTACCTAGTGGTGTACCTACTGGTGTACCTAGTGGTGTACCCACCGGTGTACCTAGTGGTGTACCTAGGGGTGTACCTACTGGTGTACCTAGTGGTGTACCTACTGGTGTACCTAGGGGTGTACCTACTGGTGTACCTAGTGGTGTACCTAGTGGTGTACCTAGTGGTGTACCTAGGGGTGTACCTACTGGTGTACCTAGTGGTGTACCTACTGGTGTACCTACTGGTGTATCTAGTGGTGTACCTAGTGGTGTACCCACCGGTGTACCTAGTGGTGTACCTAGTGGTGTACCCACCAGTGTACCTAGTGGTGTACCTAGGGGTGTACCTACTGGTGTACCTAGTGGTGTACCTAGGGGTGTACCTACTGGTGTACCTACTGGTGTACCTACTGGTGTACCTAGTGGTTTACCTAGTGGTTTACCTACTGGTGTACCTAGTGGTTTACCTAGTGGTGTACCCACCGGTGTACCTAGTGGTGTACCCACCAGTGTACCTAGTGGTGTACCTAGTGGTGTACCTAGTGGTTTACCTACTGGTGTACCTAGTGGTTTACCTACTGGTGTATCTAGTGGTGTACCCACCGGTGTACCTAGTGGTGTACCAAGTGGTGTACCTACTGGTGTACCTAGTGGTGTACCTAGTGGTTTACCTAGTGGTGTACCTAGTGGTGTACCTAGTGGTGTACCTAGTGGTGTACCTAGTGGTGTACCTACTGGTGTACCTAGTGGTGTACCTAGTGGTGTACCTACCGGTGTACCTAGTGGTGTACCCACCGGTGTACCTAGTGGTGTACCTAGTGGTGTACCCACCGGTGTACCTAGTGGTGTACCCACCGGTGTACCTAGTGGTGTACCTTGTGGTGTACCTAGTGGTGTACCCACCGGTGTACCTAGTGGTGTACCTAGTGGTGTACCTACTGGTGTACCTAGTGGTGTACCTACTGGTGTACCTAGTGGTGTACCTACTGGTGTACCTAGTGGTTTACCTAGTGGTTTACCTACTGGTGTACCTAGTGGTTTACCTAGTGGTGTACCCACCGGTGTACCTAGTGGTGTACCCACCGGTGTACCTAGTGGTGTACCTAGTGGTGTACCTAGTGGTTTACCTACTGGTGTACCTAGTGGTTTACCTACTGGTGTATCTAGTGGTGTACCCACCGGTGTACCTAGTGGTGTACCTACTGGTGTACCTAGTGGTGTACCTAGTGGTTTACCTAGTGGTGTACCTAGTGGTGTACCTAGTGGTGTACCCACCGGTGTACCTAGTGGTGTACCTAGTGGTGTACCTACTGGTGTACCTAGTGGTGTACCTAGTGGTGTACCTTCCGGTGTACCTAGTGGTGCACCCACCGGTGTACCTAGTGGTGTACCTAGTGGTGTACCCACCGGTGTACCTAGTGGTGTACCCACCGGTGTACCTAGTGGTGTACCTTGTGGTTTACCTAGTGGTGTACCTAGGGGTGTACCTACTGGTGTTCCCACCGGTGTACCTAGTGGTGTACCTAGTGGTGTACCTAGTGGTTTACCTACTGGTGTACCTCGTGGTTTACCTAGTGGTGTACCTACTGGTGTACCCACCGGTGTACCTAGTGGTGTACCTAGTGGTTTACCTACTGGTGTACCCACCGGTGTACCTAGTGGTGTACCTAGTGGTTTACCTACTGGTGTACCCACCGTTGTACCTAGTGGTGTACCTAGTGGTTTACCTACTGGTGTACCCACCGTTGTACCTAGTGGTGTACCTAGTGGTGTACCTACTTGTGTACCTAGTGGTGTACCTACTGGTGTACCCACCGGTGTACCTAGTGGTGTACCTACTGGTGTACCTACTGGTGTACCTACTGGTTTACCTAGGGGTGTACCTACTAGTGTACCCACCGGTGTACCTAGTGGTGTACCTACTGGTGTACCTAGTGGTTTACCTAGTGGTGTACCTACTGGTGTACCCACCGGTGTACCTAGTGGTGTACCTAGTGGTGTACCTACTGGTGTACCTAGTGGTTTACCTAGTGGAGTACCTACCGGTGTACCTAGTGGTGTACCTAGTGGTGTACCTAGTGGTTTACCTACTGGTGTACCTCGTGGTTTACCTAGTGGTGTACCTACTGGTGTACCCACCGGTGTACCTAGTGGTGTACCTAGTGGTTTACCTACTGGTGTACCCACCGGTGTACCTAGTGGTGTACCTAGTGGTGTACCTAGTGGTTTACCTACTGGAGTACCCACCGTTGTACCTAGTGGTGTACCTAGTGGTTTACCTACTGGTGTACCCACCGTTGTACCTAGTGGTGTACCTAGTGGTGTACCTACTTGTGTACCTAGTGGTGTACCTACTGGTGTACCTACTGGTGTACCCACCGGTGTACCTAGTGGTGTACCTACTGGTGTACCTACTGGTGTACCTAGTGGTTTACCTAGGGGTGTACCTACTAGTGTACCCACCGGTGTACCTAGTGGTGTACCTACTGGTGTACCTAGTGGTTTACCTAGGGGTGTACCTACTGGTGTACCCACCGGTGTACCTAGTGGTGTACCTAGTGGTGTACCTAGTGGTGTACCTACTGGTGTACCTAGTGGTTTACCTACTGGTGTACCTAGTGGTTTACCTAGTGGAGTACCTACCGGTGTACCTAGTGGTTTACCTAGTGGTGTACCTAGTGGTTTACCTAGTGGAGTACCTACCAGTGTACCTAGTGGTTTACGTAATGGTGTACCTACCGGTGTACCTGGTGGTTTACCTAGTGGTGTACCTACCGGTGTACCTAGTGGTTTACCTACTTGTGTACATACTGGTGTACCTAGGGGTGTACCTACTGGTGTACCTAGTGGTGTACCTACTGGTGTACCTACTGGTGTACCTAGTGGTGTACCTAGTGGTGTACCCACCGGTGTACCTGGTGGTGTACCTAGTGGTGTACCCACCAGTGTACCTAGTGGTGTACCTAGGGGTGTACCTACTGGTGTACCTAGTGGTGTACCTAGGGGTGTACCTACTGGTGTACCTACTGGTGTACCTACTGGTGTACCTAGTGGTTTACCTAGTGGTTTACCTACTGGTGTACCTAGTGGTTTACCTAGTGGTGTACCCACCGGTGTACCTAGTGGTGTACCCACCAGTGTACCTAGTGGTGTACCTAGTGGTGTACCTAGTGGTGTACCTAGTGGTTTACCTACTGGTGTACCTAGTGGTTTACCTACTGGTGTATCTAGTGGTGTACCCACCGGTGTACCTAGTGGTGTACCAAGTGGTGTACCTACTGGTGTACCTAGTGGTGTACCTAGTGGTTTACCTAGTGGTGTACCTAGTGGTGTACCTAGTGGTGTACCTAGTGGTGTACCCACCGGTGTACCTAGTGGTGTACCTAGTGGTGTACCTACTGGTATACCTAGTGGTGTACCTAGTGGTGTACCTACCGGTGTACCTAGTGGTGTACCCACCGGTGTACCTAGTGGTGTACCTAGTGGTGTACCCACCGGTGTACCTAGTGGTGTACCTAGTGGTGTACCTAGTGGTGTACCTAGTGGTGTACCTAGGGGTGTACCTACTGGTGTACCTAGTGGTGTACCTAGGGGTGTACCTACTGGTGTACCTAGTGGTGTACCTAGTGGTGTACCTAGGGGTGTACCTACTGGTGTACCTAGTGGTGTACCTAGTGGTTTACCTACCGGTGTACCTAGTGGTTTACCTAGTGGTGTACCTAGTGGTTTACCTACCGGTGTACCTAGTGGTGTACCTAGGGGTGTACCTACTGGTGTACCTAGCGGTGTACCTAGTGGTGTACCTAGTGGTTTACCTACTGGTGTACCTACTGGTGTACCTAGTGGTGTACCTAGTGGTGTACCTACTGGTGTACCTACTGGTGTACCTAGGGGTGTACCTACTGGTGTACCTAGCGGTGTACCTAGTGGTTTACCTACTGGTGTACCTACTGGTGTACCTAGTGGTGTACCTAGTGGTGTACCTACTGGTGTACCTACTGGTGTACCTAGGGGTGTACCTACTGGTGTACCTAGTGGTGTACCTAGTGGTGTACCCACTGGTGTACCTAGTGGTGTACCTACTGGTGTACCTACTGGTGTACCTAGTGGTGTACCTACTGGTGTACCTAGTGGTGTACCCACCGGTGTACCTAGTGGTGTACCTAGGGGTGTACCTACTGGTGTACCTAGTGGTGTACCTACTTGTGTACCTAGGGGTGTACCTACTGGTGTACCTAGTGGTGTACCTAGTGGTGTACCTAGTGGTGTACCTAGGGGTGTACCTACTGGTGTACCTAGTGGTGTACCTACTGGTGTACCTACTGGTGTATCTAGTGGTGTACCTAGTGGTGTACCCACCGGTGTACCTAGTGGTGTACCTAGTGGTGTACCCACCAGTGTACCTAGTGGTGTACCTAGGGGTGTACCTACTGGTGTACCTAGTGGTGTACCTAGGGGTGTACCTACTGGTGTACCTACTGGTGTACCTACTGGTGTACCTAGTGGTTTACCTAGTGGTTTACCTACTGGTGTACCTAGTGGTTTACCTAGTGGTGTACCCACCGGTGTACCTAGTGGTGTACCCACCAGTGTACCTAGTGGTGTACCTAGTGGTGTACCTAGTGGTTTACCTACTGGTGTACCTAGTGGTTTACCTACTGGTGTATCTAGTGGTGTACCCACCGGTGTACCTAGTGGTGTACCAAGTGGTGTACCTACTGGTGTACCTAGTGGTGTACCTAGTGGTTTACCTAGTGGTGTACCTAGTGGTGTACCTAGTGGTGTACCTAGTGGTGTACCTAGTGGTGTACCTAGTGGTGTACCTACTGGTGTACCTAGTGGTGTACCTAGTGGTGTACCTACCGGTGTACCTAGTGGTGTACCCACCGGTGTACCTAGTGGTGTACCTAGTGGTGTACCCACCGGTGTACCTAGTGGTGTACCCACCGGTGTACCTAGTGGTGTACCTTGTGGTGTACCTAGTGGTGTACCCACCGGTGTACCTAGTGGTGTACCTAGTGGTGTACCTACTGGTGTACCTAGTGGTGTACCTACTGGTGTACCTAGTGGTGTACCTACTGGTGTACCTAGTGGTTTACCTAGTGGTTTACCTACTGGTGTACCTAGTGGTTTACCTAGTGGTGTACCCACCGGTGTACCTAGTGGTGTACCCACCGGTGTACCTAGTGGTGTACCTAGTGGTGTACCTAGTGGTTTACCTACTGGTGTACCTAGTGGTTTACCTACTGGTGTATCTAGTGGTGTACCCACCGGTGTACCTAGTGGTGTACCTACTGGTGTACCTAGTGGTGTACCTAGTGGTTTACCTAGTGGTGTACCTAGTGGTGTACCTAGTGGTGTACCCACCGGTGTACCTAGTGGTGTACCTAGTGGTGTACCTACTGGTGTACCTAGTGGTGTACCTAGTGGTGTACCTTCCGGTGTACCTAGTGGTGCACCCACCGGTGTACCTAGTGGTGTACCTAGTGGTGTACCCACCGGTGTACCTAGTGGTGTACCCACCGGTGTACCTAGTGGTGTACCTTGTGGTTTACCTAGTGGTGTACCTAGGGGTGTACCTACTGGTGTTCCCACCGGTGTACCTAGTGGTGTACCTAGTGGTGTACCTAGTGGTTTACCTACTGGTGTACCTCGTGGTTTACCTAGTGGTGTACCTACTGGTGTACCCACCGGTGTACCTAGTGGTGTACCTAGTGGTTTACCTACTGGTGTACCCACCGGTGTACCTAGTGGTGTACCTAGTGGTTTACCTACTGGTGTACCCACCGTTGTACCTAGTGGTGTACCTAGTGGTTTACCTACTGGTGTACCCACCGTTGTACCTAGTGGTGTACCTAGTGGTGTACCTACTTGTGTACCTAGTGGTGTACCTACTGGTGTACCCACCGGTGTACCTAGTGGTGTACCTACTGGTGTACCTACTGGTGTACCTACTGGTTTACCTAGGGGTGTACCTACTAGTGTACCCACCGGTGTACCTAGTGGTGTACCTACTGGTGTACCTAGTGGTTTACCTAGTGGTGTACCTACTGGTGTACCCACCGGTGTACCTAGTGGTGTACCTAGTGGTGTACCTACTGGTGTACCTAGTGGTTTACCTAGTGGAGTACCTACCGGTGTACCTAGTGGTGTACCTAGTGGTGTACCTAGTGGTTTACCTACTGGTGTACCTCGTGGTTTACCTAGTGGTGTACCTACTGGTGTACCCACCGGTGTACCTAGTGGTGTACCTAGTGGTTTACCTACTGGTGTACCCACCGGTGTACCTAGTGGTGTACCTAGTGGTGTACCTAGTGGTTTACCTACTGGAGTACCCACCGTTGTACCTAGTGGTGTACCTAGTGGTTTACCTACTGGTGTACCCACCGTTGTACCTAGTGGTGTACCTAGTGGTGTACCTACTTGTGTACCTAGTGGTGTACCTACTGGTGTACCTACTGGTGTACCCACCGGTGTACCTAGTGGTGTACCTACTGGTGTACCTACTGGTGTACCTAGTGGTTTACCTAGGGGTGTACCTACTAGTGTACCCACCGGTGTACCTAGTGGTGTACCTACTGGTGTACCTAGTGGTTTACCTAGGGGTGTACCTACTGGTGTACCCACCGGTGTACCTAGTGGTGTACCTAGTGGTGTACCTAGTGGTGTACCTACTGGTGTACCTAGTGGTTTACCTACTGGTGTACCTAGTGGTTTACCTAGTGGAGTACCTACCGGTGTACCTAGTGGTTTACCTAGTGGTGTACCTAGTGGTTTACCTAGTGGAGTACCTACCAGTGTACCTAGTGGTTTACGTAATGGTGTACCTACCGGTGTACCTGGTGGTTTACCTAGTGGTGTACCTACCGGTGTACCTAGTGGTTTACCTACTTGTGTACATACTGGTGTACCTAGTGGTGTACCTACTGGTTTACCTAGTGGTGTACCTACTGGTGTACCTACTGATGTACTTACTGGTGTACCTAGTGGTGTACCAAGTGGTGTACCTACTGGTGCACATACTGGTGTACCTACTGGTGTACTGACTGGTGTACCTAGTGGTGTACCTATTGGTGTACTTAGTGGTGTACCTACTGGTGCACCTAGCAGTGTGCCTACTGGTGTACTGACTGGTGTACCTAGTGGTGTACCTACTGATGTACTGACTGGTGTACCTAGTGGTGTACCTACTGGTGTACTTAGTGGTTTACCTACTGGCGTACCTAGTGGTTTACCTATTGGTGTACCTAGTTGTTTACCTACTGGTGTACCTACTGATGTACCTAGTGGTGTACCTACTGGTGTACCTAGTGGTGTACCTACTGGTGTACCTAGTGGTTTACCTAAGGTGTTCCTAGTGGTTTACCTACTGGTGTACCTAGTGGTGTACCTAGTGGTGTACCTAGTGGTGTGTGTGGCCAAAGAGCTCTATTTTAATTTGATCCTACAAATGAAAATACCAGGAGTTTGCTGTATGGCATTAGCAATTGGATTGGAACCGGTGCTATGGCCAGATGACATGAAAATAGCGCTCTTTAGCCACACACATCAGTGAAGGGTTTGGCATCTAAATGAGAATGCATTATACAGAGAAGAACACCATACCTACTATATAAAATGGTGGAGCATCTTTGATGTTATGGAGCTATTTTGCTTCCACTGGTCCTGGGGCCCTTGTTAAGGTCAATGGCTGCAAGTTGATGAACTTTACAAAGTACCAGGACATTTTAGCCAAAAACCTGGTTACCTCTACCAGGAGGTTAAGAATTGGTTGCAAGTTGGTCTTCCATCATGTTAATAACCCCAAGCACACATCACAATCCACAAAGAAATAGTTAATTGCCCACAAAATGAACATTTTGCAATGGCCATCTCTGTCTCTGGACCTGAACCCATTAAAAACCTACGGTTTTGAATTGAACAGGGGGCGTGCAGACAAAGGATATCAAGGTTCTGGAAAGATTCTGTTTCAAGAAATGGTCTAAAATATTTCCTAATGTGTTTTCCAATCTCATAAAACCTTTAGAAAAAGGCTTAGTGCTGTTATCCTTGCAAGGTGAGGTTTGGAAAGGTACTGTAAACGGGGGGTCAATCATTTTGACCCCTATCTTTTTGAAAACAAGTTTTATTCAACAAAATCTCTTCCTCTAAGCAATTGTATTAGTATAAAATAATATAATTTCCTACTGGCCCTGACAGACTCCATTTGTTTTTAGCACACAGACATTTTTGCTCATCTTTATCAAGGGTGTCAATAATTTTGGACCCCACTTTATATAAAACACAAGAAAATCAATACACACACACACACACACACACACACACACACACACACACACACACAGGAGAGGCGGATCATGGCATTTCCACTAATGTTTTGGCTGCAGCTGTAGAGAGACCCAGGATTCTCTCATCTAGGGGTCCACTGAGCAACCCATTCCTTCAAATAATCACAGGCTGCCAAAAGCCATTACCCAGTGTCACAGCTGCATTTGGTGGTGTCAAACAGGAAATAGGAAGACAGACAGGGAAAGAGAGAGAGGGTGGAAAGAGAGAGAGCTGAGGAGAGTGTGCTCTCACCCTTGTCACTGCCATACCTCGCATCGTGGAAAATAACAACTCAACTCGCAATAAATGAGGTGGGGGATTTGCAGGACGATAGGAGAAAAAATAACTTATTTGTATTGCTTTTAATCTTTTTAATGAATTTATCTTATTAACACTTTGTTCTAGCTGGCTATTTGTGTAGGTAGCTATCAAGAGAGAGAGAAAACGGCAGACAGCCTGGAATCGCAGGGCAATCACTGTGATGGATATGAAGAGGCCACACACACAAACAATGGCAGGCAGTCTCCCCCAGTTCAAGGGGTCCATTCCACCGGGCTCTTCATGAACGGTGGTGGGTCTCAGTCAGATCATTAGGGGGCCGATGAGAAACAGAGCCCAGTCTACACCCGCGTCTCAGAGAGCACAGCGTCAGGCAGGCAGCCCGGACTGGCAGGAGAAGTGAGTGTAACTTCCTCTAATGTTCCCGGCCGAGGCAGGTCTGGGTCACCCCCTCGCCTGTCGACTGACGGGAGGAGGGACAGATTTGATTGGCCCTGACAGACCTTTGACGAGTAATTGCTCTAATCACTCAGCCGACTCTGTCTGGCAGGCAGCTAGGGCCCGGGTCGTTCGACGCAGCAACTCGAGAGGGGTGGGGCGTGAGGCCCTCAGAGATCCTACCTCCCCCTCGACATGACATCTCATGGCGGAGGAGGTATAACCCTGCTCTAATGGAGGTTCCTACTATCAGCTCCTTCTCCTTGCCCTCTTCTCCAAACCCTCCTCCCTTCCCCCTTTCTCATGATGGCTGCAACTCTGTGGTCAGGGGACCAGTGGTCTGTGTTCAAAGCGGGCCAGAGAACTGTGACGCGGAGCACAGAGAGGAGAGAAGTCCTCATTACAGCAACGAGAGGCTTTGATATGCAGGTCCACTCTCAGCAAACAAAGTCCCTCAGTGACGGTGAAAGACTCGCTGGACAGAGACAGACAGAGAGAGAGAGAGAGAGAGAGAGAGAGAGAGAGAGAGAGAGAGAGAGAGAGAGAAATGAATGGATGGATAACCAACCTCCGCTCCCTCTCTCCCACCCTCTCCAAAATAAGAGGGCATCAATTAGGGCCAGTAGGTCTGTAGCAGCCCATCGCTCCAGTGAGCCCCTGAACCGGTGCACCGAGTAGGGGAGAGGAAAGGAGAGGGGGGCCATAGGTATGTATGGCTTTCTGTCAGATCCACTCATAGGTAGCGCCGCATTCATGCCCATTAATTATGTGGGTTGTCAGCACTGGTACAGCCAGTGAGGTTTACCACTGGGAGACGCTGGGTAGAATAGTTAGCAAGATTGCAGCAGGGACGAGACAAACCTGACAGGCCGGCTCCCCACTCACTCTATTTCTGGGTTGGATTAGCTTGACGGGAAGGTGAGGGTCTGGAAATGTGGCACTGGATCGAGGGAGATCCACTGGTTCAGAGCTCGCTCAGTGCTGTGTGAGCAATCAAAACAAAGCCCAGAAAAATGTATTGATACCATGAGATGGACATACAGTATCTCTGTTTTATGAAATTATTAATACAGACAGTCACTGAGAGCTAAATATTGTCAGGTTGGATCAATTATTTTAGGTACAGTATGTATGTGACTATTATGGTGTGTGTGTCTGTGTGAATATTTCTCATATCAAATAAAATACAAAAAATAAGACACAATTTAGCGTTTCCGTTGAGACTAGACGTACCCACAAGTAAACAGCTAAATGACATTAAGACCATTGCAGGAAGTATAAACTACAGTATGCAGGACAATAATTAGAACTAATACATACAATATTTTCAATGATGACTGACAACCATAATATCCGGACTGAACAGGATGTCCTGATTCAATGTTTCCAGGAAGTGGAGTATCCGTCCGTGCGATGCACATCGCTGCAGTTCCTCAGACTAATTGGATAATGCAGATAGGAAATTAATAGAGGGAGAAAACCTAAATGCATATGGGTTTGTTTTATAAACTCACTCGCTCTGTGTCCCCCGGGCTTAAATTGAGATAATCGTAGAGCCCCAAAGTTATTCAAAATCCATGTTGTATCTCTCTCTATGGCTTGACATGTTTTAATTTTTATATAGGAGGATATGACTTGGTATTGCATAGAGATATAGTATCTACTGTAATTGAGTTAACTGCTAAGTTGGGCCCCAGTGTGCCTGACAATAATGTACAGAAGAAGCTGAATGAGAAGACCAGATGCTGAACTGCTCACAAGAGAGAGGAGGAACATTATCCTCATGTAATTTCACCTATACCAGAATTTCAGCACACACTGTAGACACTCCACCAACAACATTTACCATAAGGAAAAAGTACGGATCATCCATAATCAAATTCCCAGCAGTTTCCATCACCACCCTCCATATCCACTTCAAGTGAATTGTTCCAAAACTATTGCTATGGTGTCTGTGGTTTTGTCCGAAACAAATGGCACCCTATGCCTTATATCCAGAGACTGTGCTCTAGTTAAAAGTAGTGCACTATATAGGGAACATGGTGCCATTTGGAACACAACATGGGTTCCAGTAAACAAGCCAGACTTATTTCCCCCCCAGTTCCCCAGGTAAACTCGACCTGATCCTATTCAGAGTGACGACCAATTCCCCCTCAGAATAATGTGAATGTTCAGCCCCCAGCCCAAACAACTGGCCCTCGTGTCCTGCAGGTGTATTGGACCTAAAACAACAACTGAGCACCAGAGACTAGACTCTATCCCCCAACAGCACAACAGTGACCCTGATAGGGAGTGATGGTGAGGGTGTAGCCAACCCAGGCCACCTTTCCACCTTTGTCAAAATGGCTGTTTATCACCATTTATTTCTTACAGTATAGGCCAAGGATAGATAACACACACAAAAACAATTACAGATGCCATATCTTCATATGAACATCCTGTGCACAGCAGGAGTGAATTCGAGGTTTAAAAAGGCTTCTAAAGTTTGTAATTTCCACTTTAAAATGTCAGACTTGATTTGCCCTATCAAAAAATATATCAACACCTAAATAAAACTATATTATAATCTTACATAACAATTCACATTTCCTGTTGCTGCAGGATTATCTTCCTGCTGTGTGAAACTGGCTCAAATGACGATATGGCATCTGTAGGGGTATGTATATGTGTACATGGTCATTTGGTCACTACAGATGACATTGAACTTGATAGAGGCAAATGAAGAGGGTATCGTTAGTGACGGGTCATTACCCTGCTCAACTGGGGTGTCACAGAGAATGGTAGGAAAAGATGACATGGCCGAGCAGCCATCTTGGAGATTGTGATGGGTCTTATGGTATTCTCTATGATTACCTGCCTGCCACTCTCCTTCATAGGGTGGTTGACATGGCATTAATACATGAGGAGACCTGGTTCGATTACTTAATTCATAATCATGTTCAACAGTGTTGTAATTGTGACAATGTATTGAATCGTCATGCTAATGTACATCAACCAGAACTCAGTAAATCTGCATGTCTAACTTGAACGAACATGGTTCTCATTATTGCTGTTGTTAGTCTCTGCTGTTTCGTAGCCTCTCCGTAAAGCCCTCAGCATATTGGACTTCAAAGGCGGCCCAGAATAAATCAAGACCACTCAAGATTAACAGTGGCAAATTATTCATGAACCCTAGGTCTCAGGCCTGGAATAGCACCGCAGCACGGCTCGGCGTAGGCAGCGTGTCACAAAGCATCGCAACTAGTAAACTCACACACACATACACGTGATAGTCGCTGCTGCTGCTGCTAAATTAACACCACAGCTCCCTGATTTAAATATGAATCTCTTTCTCCCATCCCATCCTGGTGCAGACAGAGCAGAGGGCTGGGAGGAGGAAAGAAGGGATTGAGTGATGGAGAGAGGGGGACAGCACCCAATACAATTACACATGCATTTTACAAGTGTTACATCTGGTCACGGAAAATCAATCCCCTTTATATAATCAATGAAACAAGTCTGTTTTGAGGGGAGAGGGAGGGGAAACGTGATTACCGGGTAGGCTGGCTGTGGCTGCAGAAACAGGAGCCCCAGTAATGCAGTCACGGGGATGCTCGGAGGGAGTATCGCGAGTGGTGGCCAGCGCAGCCGGCGTTTATTCTTTTTTAATAGGCGATGGGCCCGGATCCCATCGGAGAGTTTGCTTGACAATCTGACAAAGTTATCTCAAGATAAATGGATTATGGGTTGGTGGAGGGAAAAAATGGTGACTTGACTTCCCATGTCTTTGGTTTGACGGAGGACGTGCCCGGGAGCGGCGAGTGCTGATGACGCCCGGGGGTCCCTGCAGGTAGATGGGTATAGCCGTATCTGCACACAGCCCCACTACCAGCACATCAGATAGCTTCATGTTAGCTTGATTAAAAGGAAGGCTCCAATGACAGACATAGGCCTACACCTCGATCACCGGTCCAAAATGTTGACCACACCCTGCGATAAATAACACCCACCCGCCTTGACCATTTCCCTAACAACCGGCCCAGTCAGTCATGGGAACAGGAGAGAACCTATATCATAGGGTCTGTTTCTATCATTTAATTATTCTCCTGATAAACTCACTTTTTGTATATCTCTGTCAGTTTACGTTATCTCTACAGCCAGTGCTCGCTTCCTTGTTGTGTTTTTTGCCACTAAGCAAATTGGGCCCCTAAATGTCAAAATTGCTCCACTTGCTTAAGTTAATAAGGACCTATGTGAGGAGACTGGGAGACGATGAGTGAAGACGGCCGCATGACAAACATTGAGGAGCGTTGTTGAGAGGCACAGACCTTTGGCACACATACTGCACACACACACACACACACAACCATATCACTGCACGTTGACTCACTAAGCCTAGACACCTGAGTACAGTGGTCATGATGCAGGAATATATGTTTTTATCTCACACTGTCTTCATCCATCAATTCCAATGTAGGCCTACAGCATTTGAAAGTTTTCACTTCAAACAGGAGGGAATTACAAGGAGTCAAGTGTATGTGTGGATAATGATATGCTCAGCTTTGTGCACATTGAAATAGGATCAAAACAGTTCCTGATCAATAGCTGGCTACACGTGTGATCTGTACAAATCAATTTAAAGACTACATATCGGGATTGGGTTTATGGTGGTGGCCTGTCTGAACTGGGACTTATATGAAACTGATTGTTCATTACAGGGCTATTTCATGGTATTTGTCACTTTGCAAGCTTCTGTCTTTCATTCAAGGAGTGTTGGAATGGCCTGAGGATATAGTCTACTTAGAGCTAGAGTGTTGTCATGCCAATTCCCAATGATTTGCCTTGTGTGTTTTAAGACTTTGAAAAATGGGAAAATATTCTGCAGATGTAACAGGGTACATTTGATATGCCACACAGTATGCAGAAAAATGACAATTCTTACATTTGTGTGTGATAATACAATTAAAATAATGATTCTTATGATCAAGCAATGTTTTTTATTCAAATGTGTTCTATATTAATAATTGTTACAATTATTGTATTTTATAATAAAGGTATCATATTGGTGTTATAATAACAATGCAATTATTCATTTATAATCATACTTTTTGTATTGTATACTTTTTGTATACAATACAAAAAGTATATCTGAAGTAAATAATACACAATCCGGTGTAAATGTCAGACAAATGTATAATACCACCTTGTGGGCCTAAAGAACACTGCTGTGTCTGTGGATTAGAAGAAAGAGACAGTATCCACAGATGCTACCTGTTTATTCAAACACACTCAGTTTACATCTCTGCAATGCAATCACAGGATGTGAATAGTATTGGACTTGGACATGTTTTCAAAGGACAATAAAAGCTAATAATGAACTATTCTATCCAAAAAGAAAATCCAAAGCACAGTATATTTGTATAGAGATTTGTCAGACATGATCCTCCAACTCAGAATGATGCATCTGAATCCTTACTAAAGATGCCACAAAACATTTCTTTGTGTCTCTCCATACTAGAGGTAAGCAGCTGGGCATGCTGGCCTTAAATATCCACTATACACCCCACATTGCTCCACTATAACCACTATAATGGAGGATGCATTATTTCTTTTTCCTTCAGTTTGTGTCACAGGTGAGGCCTGGTGGATTTTATCATGGCTGCAGCCCCATCTGTCCCTGGGCTGAAATTGCCAATAAAGATGGCCTCATATAGATCATGGTGGCTGGTGGGGGCTGGAGGCATGTCAGCCAGAGTCAGACCATCGCCTGAGAGTAGGGGACAGCCGAATAGGAATAACCCTGCTCTCTCTCTCTCTCTCTCTCTTGCTCTCTCTCGCTCTCTTTCTTTCTCTCTCTCTTGCTCTCTCTCTCTCTCTCTCTCTCTCTCACTCTCTATTGCGGTGTGCTATAATGATCTCTCCTCAGTAGGGATATAGTGGACACAGCGATAGGAGAGACAGGCCATGTGTCTGTGCTTTCCCTTCTGACCTCCAGAGGTAGTGAATCAAAGTAATGGGCTAAAGACATAGAGATAGATGGAGATGGAGGGAGAAAGAAAGGCAGCATGCCTGGCTTCACCTCCAACACCTATGTAAGAGAGGGGGTCTGGACACTGACCGCAGTAATATGTACAGTAATCTACTAAAACATAGTCATGTATAGGGTACTGTAAAGACAATGTGAATCCATTGCCACCATCAGGAAGAGAGTGATATTGAGATCAGTCACCCTTGTAGAAGATCAGAACAACAATGTCTGTCCAGAAGAAAACACTAACGTGAGACAAAGCTTTTCTGAAAAATCCATATTTATTCAATATAACTGAATACTAAATGAACCTATAAGAAGTTGAAATAGTGAAATAGGACACTTAATGTCAAATAACCAGTCATAGAATACGAGTTGTATGGGAAAAAATAAATGATTTGCATTTACAATGATTGGTTTCTGTCAGATAACTGTGTCAGCCATTATGATTAGAATGTTCCGGTGTGTGTTGATGCCCAGTCACACAACAGCTTCCTCTTAAATCTGCTTGATAAAGTTTTGGCCTCTTAAAACGGCCATGTTCTGTGTCTAGTCATAGAGGACCTCTCAGATGGAGATTCTTTTGAAAGAACCACAGTGCTCCCTGCTGGCTGAAAGAAACATTGCATACAACAGCAAGTGAGCCCTGCCTAAGCTATACACAACACAGGTCAGATGTGTGTGTGTGCGTGCGTGCGTGCATGCGTGTGTGTGATTATGTGTGTCTTAGACGTGTAATAACCCAAGTCCATGTTGCTCACATGTCAGGTGTACACACATGTGCGTGTGTGCGTACATTTGTGTCTGTATTTCAAACCCATGTTTACTGCGTGTACTTTACAACTCTACATGGGAGTCTCTATTACCATCCCCAGGGGCATAGTGAGAGCACAGCCACAATAGTTTTCACAGAGAATTTGTCTAAATCACGGAGGGAGAACCTGCATGGCCAATGGGCAACTAAAGGCAATCAGAAGCTATATGATCAAAATAATCCACCAAGGTTCATTTTTCTGAGGGGACATGGCTGAGGGTTAGGGAATTCAGAGCTTAATGAATAGTCTTAAGTGACTGTTGTTGGATGAGAGATGCACTCTGGAATGGTACTGTGAGCTGGTACTGTGTCCCCCAGCGCGTCCCACAGCATCTGGCTGGCATGCAGCGAGGAAACTGAGAAACTGTATTACTGCTCTCTCCTTTCTCCAGGCTCACACTCCTCCCTGCATGTACCAATGCTAATCTCCTGTCACAAATGTTAAGGGAAAGACTTGAAATGCCACAAAAATGTCATCTTTCCACCATGTCGGCCTCTCATCTAGCCCCCCACCCCACCCCCAAACTCACATATGCAAATGTGTGTGTGTGTGCGTGTGTGTGTGCGCGTGTGCGCGTGTGTGTGACAAGAAGGGACCAGCTTCTTCTTGCCGTGGGTTGTTCTTGCTGCGCGGGGGAAGGTTGGTACGTCAGTCCCTTATTGGGACACCAAGGCAGGCCTGGAGCTCTGGGGTTGATACTCTCTTCAGTCCTTCCAGTGCTAGAGCCAGCAGGAGAAACAAGAAGACAGCAGTCAGCGTCGACTACTGACATTTGAACACTGAAATAACTATTTTCTTCGAAGTTCTAAAAGGTGTTACATTTGTCACAGTCTGAGCTTATGGCCATTACGGAGGAATGAACCTACAGAGTCCAGGAAATAGAACCTCAAAATCTTTACGTTATATTACAACAGGCTTACACTGATACACAAAAAGGTTACATCCCAGGTTTGTTCAACCACAATCATTTGTGAAAGCTTGCCGTATTCTCTCTGGTGTTTGGGTAAATGTGAGACAGATAGGAAAAATTAAAATTGGATGCTGGGGTTGGATTTCAGTCTCTGTCTCTTTCCATCACAGGCTTTTCTCTAATTGTCACACAGCCGCCCTATGTCTGTGCCCATGTTCGTTCCAGCTTGGCAATCCAAGGTAGCACCAATACACAATTACAACAATCCGTGCTGACAGTATGCATGTCTCTTCTCACGACCGATCCTCCTCCATCTCGTGCAGCTCTAGATTTAAATATCCAGACGATAACCTTACAGGTTATGAATGGTAGCAGGGGAGACAGCTCTGCATAGGCCCTACATCCAAGCCAGACAAATCAGTGTAACGGGGGAAGAGATATCACAATTGGGGTATGCGGATGCCCCTGGAAGCCCCACGGCAGTATGGGTGACCCCGCGATATATTCTCTTACTAATGTGACCCTGGATTATGTATCACAATCGGCATGAGAAATACTCCCATGGGCTATAGATCGTCCTCCGCAACTGGAGATCGTTGTCCTCAGCACATCTGTGTACATACAGGATGTGGCAGCTCCAAGGCATTTGGTAGAGGAGGCCTACTTTAACACTGCAGGCATGCCTTTATGAAATCCCTACGAGGCTAAACGTGTATGACGTGCCGAAACACACAAACAAACACACAAAAAAAAGGAAAAGGGGAAAAACAGTAATTATCCTTACCTTGTTCTGTGGCATCTAATCATTTGTGATAGTCTGTGTACTCATTCTTATAATTAATTTGCATTCTGGGACAGCTTTTTTCTCCAAATCAGTTCTAAAAATAACGTTTGCAATTGCAGATAAAGTGCACATGTAGTGATGAGGTCAGGTTGTGTGCATGGATGTGTGTAAGGTAATAAACATCAACAAGAATGTTCCATCCAAGGCCCTATTCGTACTGGAATCATAAAGAGTTCTTATAATCATATTGCTACAACTTGGCTAGATGAGGTTTTAGGTTCAAGTCAAATAGGGGTGCTGATATTTGTCCTGTTTCACTTGCGTACAACTGTATAACCTGTACAAGTGCGTGGGGTGAAATGGAAATTTGTTTTTAACATATCCCACTTCCCCTGAGACACTGGAGTCACAGCTATTATTGACAGCGACCAAGGTGCAATGAGGGTTAAATGCCTTGCTTAAGAGCAGCGCAACATGTTTTTCACCAAGTCAGCCCGGGGATTCAAACTAGCAACCTTTCAGTTACTGACCTAACGCTGTAACCGCTAGGCTACCTGCCTTCCATCTCATGTGCTCACTGCATATTGGGCTTTTGGAATACTGTATTTATTCATTCCTTATTTTACTGTAACCTCATAAATTGACTGAGAACACATTCTAATTTACAGCAACAACCTGGCGAAGAGTTGCAGGGGTTCTACTTCATGTTATGGTAATGCATGTAACGTGCCAAGCCGGACCATGGTAGAGTTTTGACCACAGGCAGTAGCTTTAAAAAAAATCCTGTTTAGAGTAACTGCCCTCCACATCACATCAACCTGGATATTCAAATATATGTGACAACCAGGATGATGACTGATGGGAGGTAGTAGCACGCAACACCTCATCGCAGCAGTCACTTCCTATGATGTCATACACACACCTGGCCCTCATAGAGTTAATAAGCAGAGTTTGACTGACATCTGACATTTCATTATGGACGAGTCATAAGGAGACTGTACAAATCGAAACAGACATGACATACAACAGCAGAGCAAGGAGACACTGCGAGACAGACATACCAGGAGACACGGAGGCAAACTTGCTGCCGGACTTGGGGAAACTCTAGACCTTCACTGTCATTTTGATTTAAATTTCCACAAATTTCATACAACGCAGTGAGGAAACAAGCATGTTACTATGAATTGTAGGCCCCTGCATGCTTCCCATTGTTTGATAGATTGAGCTGTAGGAAGGGTTTGAATTACTGGAGTGACCTACAGTACACTCCCATAAGACATTAGGGCACCCATATACTATTTACATGTGTATTCCCATAAGTATATTGATACATTGATTGTATTACATCACACATCTTCACCCGCTTATAAACTGGAGCCAAGACATGCTGGAAAATAACATATCTAAGCCAGTCTCCTTATGACTCGTACATAATGAAATGTCACGTCAGTCAAACTCTGCTTATTAACTCTATGAGGGCCAGATGTGTGAATGACATCATAGGAAGTGACTCAGTTAGTAGAGCAAGGCACTTGCAACGCCAGGGTTGTGGGTTCAATTCCCCCAGGAGACAAATGTATGCATTCACTACTGTAAGTCGCTCTGGATAAAAGCGTCTGCTAAATTACTCAAATGTACTGCTAGGGTTGGTGTGAAAAGGTTAATTGATCAGACTGAATTCAAATGAGACTAGTATTTTATGTAGGCGTACATTCACATACAAAACAAGAGTTGAATTGATTAAAACCTCTCAGTTAACACTATGCCTTATATTAACCAAATACCAAGATTTGTAAACATGAGTTATCCATCCACCAATTGAAAACCTTTAATGTGCCTCAGTTGTTTTTCTGTGTGTGCAATTTTTACTCTGCTGAAATATTTTTGGATTAATCAAGGTAGAATTTAAGATATATATGACAATGTTTAATTGTTTAATTTATACATATAAATTAAACAAATAAACATTCTTAATTTGATAATTCATGTGTAAGCTCGTTTTAACTACATAATAAATACATTATTATGTAACGAAACATTCATGGAGATAGTATTCCTATACTATAAAGTACATTGATCTGATGCAACGTAATGAAACGAAATAATAGGCACTTTTCATGTCACCATTGGCTGAATTTGTTGTCGATTTAAATCTAGTGGGCAGGAGTGAGTCATTTCAACCAGTCCTGTGCCATCCCTCTTGTCCCATCGTTTGCAAAGATGTCGTTGAAAGAGCTATCCTCGCTGGAAAAGGCTTTAGGATTGAAAAAGCCTAACAAATACAGTACTCAGGGGGATAGGAAGGTGAATTTGCCATCTAATGGTTTCGGTTACAGTTATCGATATGTGCTAAATAAAATAGAGCTTACCACATGAACAGTAGGTTAAAAAGAGTCGTGAGCACATGCTAGCTACGAAGGTAGCTTGCTAATGTTAGCATGCCACTATACTTTCATTAGAAAAGCAAGCTAACGTTACTAGTTAACAAGATAATGACAGTAGCATGTTAGCTAGTTCTATTTTAGCGAATGCAGGTCACTTAGGAACAATGAAGCTATAACTTTACCCCATATAAGTTGTAGAGTAAATGTATAATCATGTTTGAGCTAAGCTGTGTTATTAGCCAGCTAGCTAAGCTAACATTGAATGAATCTGCTGCCTGTTTGTGCCATGTGATAGCAATCTTAGGTTGGCAACGATTTCTGGCTCTAACTCATTTCGGTGGAGTGCTATACTGACTCAACAGCCTTCATTACAATGTTAGAAACACATACAAGTCACAGGGTGTAGTCAACGTGACTGCATGTGTAAGCACTGAAATACTGTGTCTTGTTGACAAGTCACTACAATACAGACACTGACATTGTGTCCATAACTCTTATCAGGCTAATACTAAATGTACACATTGACATTCTCTCCCATCCAGGTCCCAGTCCTCCAGAGTATTAATGGACCAGCTCTGGTCGGCTTGGTGACCATCGCCACTCACCTGGTCCAGGAGGCCAAACGGCCTGAGTTGCTGGGTGGGTCAGCAGAACACAAGGCTGTAGTGCAGCAGTGGCTGGAGTACAGAGTCACCAAAGTGGACGGATGCCACAAAGAAGATATCAAGACCATACTAAAGGTGGAAACAATAGTAAAGATTATTCTCCAACGTTTTATAACTTTAAATTATCCAAAATTAGAAAGTCAATAAATAAAAAATACAGTACCAGTCAAAAGTTTGGACACACCTACTCATTCAAGGGTTTTTGTTGATTTTTTGCTATTTTCTACATTGTAGAATAATTGTGAAGAGATCAAAACTACGAAATAACACATGGAATCACATAGTAACCAAATAAGTGTTAAACAAATCAAAATATATTTTAGATTTTAGATTCTGCAAAGTAGCCACACTTTGCCTTGATGACAGCTTTGCACACTCTTCGAATTCTCTCAATCAGCTTCACCTGGAATGCTTTTTCAACAGTATTGAAGGAGTTCCCACATATGCTGAGCACTTGCTGGCTGTTTTTCCTTCATTCTGCGGTCTAACTCATCCCAAACCATTTTAATTGGGTTGAGGTCAGGTGATTGTGGAGGCCAAGTAATCTGATGCAACACTCCATCACTATCCTTCTTGGGTTACTACATGATTCCATATGTGTTATTTCAAAGTTTTGATGACTTCATTATTATTCTACAATGTAGAAAATAGTAAAAATAAATCAAAACCATTGAATGAGTAGGCGTGTCCAAACTTTTCATTGGTACTGTTTATCGTAGTCAGTTTTATTGTCCAAAGTAAATGTGGACCTACTGTTTTTCTACCATTGCTGTCATATGGGATAGACAGGCTTGGCGAGCTGTGTACGGAGAGGGTCTAGAATAGCAGGGCCTGGGAGAAGCCCCTGAGCCAAACTCGCCAACCCATGCTCCACCAGCCATGGCCAGACAGTGTGTGTGGCTCATTAAGGCGTGGGGACATGAATCTAGTATGATATATGGCCCTTCAGTGACATGGCCGAGATGGGCAAAGCAGTAGACGAGAGCCCAGGATAGGTACACACTTTACAGTGTAAGTCTTTAATGGGGGGGCCGCTGTGGCTGTCGACAGCGTGAAAGTGATATGAAGCCACTGGTTGGCTGGACAGGCGCCTCTCGGCATTGACTGTCAGGGTGACATGCCGCCATGGCATTACTGAAAAGTTCTACTGATCCAGGATGTGTATGTGGACAGGCCTTTTAAAAATGTAATGGTGCCACTTACAGACGTTAGCCCTGAGCCCGGCTCTGTGCCCCCACTGGCTGCTACAGCTGTCCTGCTGGTTCACCAGAACTCTTAACAACATACCAATAATCCCAGAAATTAAAGGGGTCAATGTGGGCCACAATAGCATCCGTTTTTTTGCACTTGTAAATTCTACCATGTGAACAGTTTTTGTTGATTATGCAGAAAAACAGCCAAAATGTTTGATTTGATTTTAGTAGTTACACTTTGGAATCAATTTCATGGGCTGGCCTTAGTCATACCGTTGATATAGAAAACCTAGAATAGTCATGGTGCTATAACCCACAACCTTTGTGTTCTAGTGAGGTCTAGTAGCCCCAGTGAGTACAGGGTCCAAGAAGGCTTGGACAGACTGTGGTTGTGGGGGGGTGGAGGCGCAGAACCCAGGTTCTGAACTCCATGTGGGGGTGGAGTGGGAGCCGTCTCCTGTCCGGCTGGGCTTCCATAGCTGTAGGGAAGGTAAGGGTCTGATTGTGGCAGAGGAGTCTGCTGCCTTCATGCCTTGCTTGGCAGCACACTTCGGCTGCACAATAACTCTATTAGCCCTCAAGACGCTGTATGTGCAGTACAAGTGCTAAAGATGGTTCTGTCCCTTGGGACCTGCACAACCATGCGCCCCCC
Organism: Oncorhynchus kisutch; assembly: GCF_002021735.2. NCBI lineage: Eukaryota > Metazoa > Chordata > Actinopteri > Salmoniformes > Salmonidae > Oncorhynchus > Oncorhynchus kisutch. Next base: position 68,450,211 of record NC_034184.2, on the reverse strand, counting down.
CCCCCCCCCCCCCTCCTGCATGCACACACACACACAGCCCCCGTGTGCTTTGTCCATCCAGTTTGTGGAAGGTTCATTAGATTTGCAGGCGCCCAAGTCAGTCGGGAGAGAAGTGGGCCACGTGTAAGGCATCTGCGCTAGCCGGAGTGGCCAGAGTTGTGGGGATGCCATGCCACGGCAGGTAAATACATATTCCCCCTCAGGTCGTGCATTATTCACTTACAGATACAGCGCTCTCCACTCATACGTGCGCATCACGCACTCCCAGATAAATAGGTTAAATAGATTTCAGTTGGCTCCACCAGCCACCATCTTGTTTTTCAACTCTTTTGACTGTTAAAGACTTTATTTGGATATTTGGTCTCTTTAACTGTGGATATGTCATTATCAGCCCATCACTGAAAGTTTGGTTATTAAAGGGATTTCAGGAAAATGTCCTGCATGTTTTTTCTCTAATAATAAATCTTCTATAGTTGATGAACTTCCTTGGTCAACTTTTTCTTTTCTCTGATTCAAATGTCTAATCTGGTTGTTATGATATAAACAAAAAATGCTTAGATAAAGTCAAGAATCACATTGGAGTGATTCTGTGACCCTCAAGACAATTGTTTGTAGGCTTATGTCTCCACAGTGCATCTGGAAAGTATTCAGACCCCTTGACTTTTTCCACATTTGTTATGTTACAGACTTATTTTAAAATTAAATAGTTTTTTTCCCCTCATCAATCTACACACATACACAATAATGACAAAGCAACAACTGTTTTTTTGAGATTTTTGTACATTATAAAAATCTAATCAAATTTACATAAGTATTCAGACCATTTACTCAGTACTTTGTTGAAGCACCTTACAGACTCGAGTCTTCTTGGGTATGACACTAGAAGCTTGGCACACCTATATTTGGGGAGTTTCACCCATTCTTTGCTGCAGATCCTCAAGCTCTGCCAGGTTGAATGGGGAGAGTTTGATCGGGTTCAAGTCCAGACTCTGGCTGGGCCACTCAAGGACATTCAGAGACTTATCCCGAAGCCACTCCTGCGTTGTCTTGGTTGTGTGCTTAGGGTTATTGTCCTGTTGGAAGGTGAACCTTCACCCCAGTCAGAGGTCATGAGCTCTTTGGAGTAGGTTTTCATCAAGGATCTCTCTGTACTTTGCTCTGTTAATCTTTCCCTCGATCCTGACTAGTCTCCCAGTCCCTGCCGCTGAAAAGACATCCCCACAGCATGATGCTGCCACCACAATGCTTCACTGTAGGGATGTTGCCAGGTTTCTTCCAGATGTGACGCCTGGCATTCAGGCCAAAGAGTTCAATCTTGTTTTCATCAGATCAAAGAATCTTGTTTCTCATGGTCTGAGAGTCCTTTAGGTGCGTTTTGGCAAACTCCAAGCAGGCTTTCTTGTGTCTTTTACTGAGGAGTGGCTTCAGTCAGGCCACACTACCATAAAGGCCTGATTGGTGGAGTGCTACGGAGATGGTTGTCCTTCTGGAAGGTTCTCCCATCTCCACAGAGGAACTCTGGAGCTCTGTCAGAGTGACCATCAGGTTCTTGGTCACCTCCCTGACCAAGGCCCATCTCCCCCGATCGCTCAGTTTGGCCGGGCAGCCAGCTCTAGGAAGAGTCTTGGTGTTTCAAAACTGCTTGTATATTAAGAATGATGGAGGCCACTGTGTTCTTGGGGACCTTCAATGCTGCAGAAATGTTTTTGTACCCTTCCCCAGATCTGGGCCTTGACACAATCCTGTCTCTGAGCTCTACGGACAATTCCTTTGACCTCATGGCTTGGTTTTTGCTCTGACGTGTACTGTCAACTGTGGGACCTTATGTTGACAGGTGTGTGCCTTTCCAAATCATGTCCAATCAATTGAATTTACCACAGGTGGACTCCAATCAAGTTGTAGTAACATCTCAAGGATGATCAATGGAAACAGGATGCACCTAAGCTCAAGTTCAAATACTTTTGTGAATAAGTTTTTAATTTTTCATATATATATTTTATACATTTGCAAAAATGTCTAAAAACCTGTTTTCACTTTGTCATTATGTGTGTAGATTGATGAGGGAAAAAATGTGGAAAAAGGGAAGGGGTCTAAATACTTTCCAAATGACCTGCGAAAATCTGTTAAATATCATGCAATTCTAATTAACTTAATGATCCACCAAAAGTAATTTACTTAAATTCTTTCCCTCATGCAGGACCTCAACAGTTATCTAGAAGACAAGGTTTACCTGGCAGGAAATCAGTTCACCCTCGCCGACACACTCATGTACTACGGAATTCATCACGTCATCGTAAGTCTAGCGTCCAATAACCAAACAGAGCCGACTTCAATCAGAGTTTAATTTAAAAAGCGGTTTGTCCAACGGAGCTCACAATTAAAAGAGTCATATGGTTAAAGGGCATGAGAGAGGAAACTTGACACAAGCAGAAAAGATGAGGCGCAAATTGATGTCTTTAGCCCAGGCCAAGGGAGAAGTTTGTTGGCCCCTGGAGGCTGACAGAGAGAAACAGGGGATCATATGTTGAGAAATGTCAGCGGTTGTGGCGGAGATGGATCGTTGCCACCAGCCACAAGGGAGTCAGTTTAGTTTTTTATCACAGCGGTTAGCCTCTGTCCTGAGGTCAGTCAGCAGCCCAGTTCAGGGGGAGGACTATCATAGCTACCGAACACAACTGGTATGATTTTAGACTCTGTTTCAGGTGCAGTATAGCTGCAGTATAGCTATCTTAGACCAGGCTTTGGCAGCCTCACAACGAACCTGAAACAGGATTGTCTAATATGTTCACATCATTTTGGTGTTATTCTCTTCATCTAGCAATTACACTTGTTTTGTGGGGAAAGAAATGTGAATTAAGTTACAAGCAGAGTTGCGTCATTAGTTTGGGTACTAGATAATTATAGCCAGAAAGATGCATTTGCTAAATATAAATGGAGATTCCTAACATTGCTCGACATTTCTAATGTGAAGGTAGTGTCATTCTCAACTTTTAAACAATGTCAGATTTGTATAGTATGGATCATCAGTGGTAAAAATGAATGTCCCACCTCTCTGTCCCAGGTGGACCTGGCCGTCCAGGAGAAAGAGAAGTACATGAACATGACGAGGTGGTTCGATCACGTACAGCACTACCCCGGCGTCCGGCACCACCTTCCCCCCGTGGTGGTCCTGAGGAACAGAGTCTACACCAGCGGCCACCACTGAGGTTTCCTGTCCCGTCAGGGTGCACTGCTGGCTGCCAGGATGGCCCAGGGCGGACTTGAGGGCTAAACAGCGGGGTGCTGACATCTCATCTTCCCCACCTACCCAGCAGTATGGGCCCCTCCCTCGCCTTCGAGACATTCTGTGTCTTTTTGTTTTTGTTGTTGTTGTTGGGAGTCTGTCTGTTTTTTTTATGACTGCAGATGCTGTCAGTGTCAAGGTGTAGGGATATTCTAGTGATGCTATCTGAAACTGGCTCCCTGAAAACATTCTGGCTGGTGAATGGCAGTAGGGTTTGCTGATACCTGTCAGCAATTCTTGTCTTTTCACTTAAAGGGATAGTTCACCCAAATTACAAAATGACATTGGTTTCCTTATCCTGTAAGCAGTCTATGGACAAGGTATTAGAGCAATCAATAGTTTAGTTTCCCATGCACTGTTAACACGTGCTAATGTTTTAGCGTTTGTGGCACAAATCCCATTCAAGTCATAGAACTGATATTAGCATTTTTTGTTCAAATCATCTATGATTTTGTTGAACTGCACAAACCATTTTAGATACTTTGGATGATTTAGACATGATACGCTAAATGGGCTAATATCAGTCCCTTGACTTGATTGAGATTTGTGCCCAAATGCTGAAATGTTAGCATGTGGAAACAGTGCCAGGGAAACTAAAAACAAAGCATGGATTGCTGTAATACCTTGTCTATAGACTGCTTGCAGGTTAAGGAAACCAATGTCATTTTGTAATTTGGGTGAACTATCCATTTAACCTAAGCCAAGATTGTGAAAAATTATTATTAAAAAGTACAAGTGAGTTAATAGTTTGCAATGTCGCTTTAAAAAAAGTACCTCTTTTGCAATTTTAATGTCTCAACATGTTACTTAAACAAAATAGTTCCAGTCTGCCCAACTGTGTTCAACTATGTAATCATCATCCACCACAGATCCCAGGTCCATTATCAACTTTCCGTCCTCATGAATTTATTCTTCAGTCTTAGTTTCTCAAGCTGCTGTTCCACCAGCAGCGTGGGCAGCAGCCTCTAGTTCAGATCAGAGTCACTCGAATCAATCTGTGTGTTGATGCTGAAGGGCAGAGGGCAGACTACCAGCTGCCATAGAGGCCACAGCGCGCCTCTGTCCAATGCCAGAGCCCTGGGTGACAGCCACGCATTGTGTGTCATTTCACCCTCTTACCCATGGGGAGAGGGGCCCAGGGGGTGGGAAATCATTTTACGAAAACATCCGAGCGATAATACACACTCGCACCACTCACACAGCAGACTGGATTTAGCCATTAGCTCTGTCAGTGGTAGGAATCACAGCTAATATATATATATTGAAATCGCTGTGTTTGCACAACAAAATAGTTGGGTAATCTTTGTCTTAATTGTGAAAACTTTACCTGGTGTGTTAAACTGCTAACTGGTTTACATTGTTACACTTTCATCCAGCCTGTGTTTTGTCATATACACCCTTCTTAGCCCTCCTAGTTTTCTGATATGTTCTTCCTTATGACGGCTGCTGCGTTAATGCTGTTTTTGTGTTATTTAAGTCTACAGAAGGTTGTCCTGTGCCAATAAAAATCAAAGGGAAACAAAGATAATCTTCATCTCATGAGTCTCATCTTGTTTAGTTTTTTATCAATCGCTTATGTAGAATTCAAAGAATTTGTTTTTAAAATTTGGTGGGTCCATCGATTAAACAACAGCAAACAAAGTGCAGTGTGTTCCAGAAAGTGTAAACTTGTGAAAGCAAACATCCTGCAGTCATTTGAGCAGGCCTTGTGACTAGATAAGAAAGAACATTGCACTACTGGACCATAATAGAACCACTGTCCTGTTGTTTATTTCAGTTCCATTTAGATATTATTGCTGCTGCTGCTGAAGAGAAGCTTAACACAGCATGTCACGCTTTATCTTTGAGGTGTCCGCTAGATTGAGGAGACCGAACTTAAGAGGGCTTTTGTTTTATGCATCTATACTGCGTAGACAAACTTGGAAGTTATACAAAGATTTCTTTGAAGACTTATAACTCATGGATTCGCAACGAACTCGAGGATGTGGAACAACGAACTTGAAATGACTTTTTCAGATGTTTTGTGTGCTGCCGTGACTATTGCCGTAATGTCAAAATGGCCGTGTCATTAGGTCTTCCAGCTTTGCAGCTGATGATCAAACCAAAGCCAAGACAAATCCATAGATGAAGCCACAGCAGGTAACTCAAGACAGCCCAATTAGTATCAACCTCTCCCCGGTCATCTGAAGACAGAGGTTGCCTCCTCTACAGGGGTGGACTGCCACAATGAGCTCACATTGAGATCTTCCCCCACATGGCAGACGAGGCAGCCTTTATTTCCCCCACCCCCTGAGGGGTCAGCGATAGTTCAGGGGTCAATTGGCTCGGTGGATCAGCAGGGTTCACTGATGACTTCAACTCTCACCAGGAGTCATCTCTAAGTGTGTGAACCTGACCAGGCGCCACCTATTGCTCACTCCTCTTCATGGCCACAAGGGGTTTCTCTGTGGAAAGGTCCAGGGCCAGGTGAGGTGAAGTCGCCCTACGGACAACTATCTGATGAATGACAGATCTACTGGGTCTTACCGTTTAAAGTGCAGTGAGGAGAGCCACAGGTTCCACAAGCAAGATCATGTGGCATGAAAGCAGTTTTGCCAATAAGTCCTGTCATGAAGTAAATGGTGCCAATCTGAACTTGTAAAAAAGGAAGTGTGTTCCCACAGATTCAGGCAGTTTCAATAACTGGTGCCTTAGTACCATCTTTCTAATGAGAGGCAAATGTGGTGGGGTATTCCCATCACGTAACACCCCACGGTGTTAGTCCGAGTCTGCCATGTCGGCAACAAAAAATAGTTTATGTCTTGTTAATGAGATCGAGAGAGCGGCGCATCTGACGGTACGTTTGCCCCTGATTGATTAAATGAAACAATCAACACTGCGTGGGGGCGTGTTAACGTGTCGTAAGCGCTTGTGACAGGCATTGCCTTATCCTCCCGTTACAGATAGTGACAGTTCTACCATGTGCCCATAAAGATGGCATCTGATTGTCAATTGCAATTACACAAGTGCAGAGGCAATGATCAGGCAGGTGGGGGTCGTTTTCTTTGCACACTTTTACGTTCAGTCATTGGTTCAGACTTTCAGGGCTTGAGGGCAAGTTGGGAAAGTTATTTTGCTGCACTTTCCTCTCCTCTCTAAAGGTGCAGAGGATCATGTGAGACTGAGGTGAGCAGGGGATACATTCCAAGGTTGGGTGTATTTCTCTCTTTGTCTGTAGTGTTTATGTTGAGCTTCTATATTAGAAGCGTGGAGTCTTAATGCAGCTTCAGTATTATAAGCAAGCTTCAGGGAGGTAAACACTGAATGGGGGGGCAAACACTAATCTTGTCACAAGTTATATATTTTTTTGTCTTTCTTTTCTCTGGGGTGCAAGTACAGCCATGCCGTGGAGCACAGAAGGAGCCCAGGTGTGTGGCGAGGAGTTTACGAGACGCACTCACTCACTTCATCAGTCAGAGAGGGGCGGCTGATTCAGCCTAGGTGCTGAAGTACATGTGTGCATCCCGGGGCAATGGGATCACACCTAAACTCAGGCACGGATGGCAGACTGCTCCAGAATTAGCCTGCCTCGCTCGCCCTCTCTCTCCCCCAACCTGCCTCAGCTGCACACACACTTCCTGGCTGCCGCGTTCTGATTTCCTGGGTGTGTGTGTGTTTTCATGCGCTCATTCAGGGGGTTGTGGATTTGGCTTGGGGGCAAGGGGTGAGAGGGACGTGGTGAGTTCGAGGGGGATGGGAGGAGTGCATACCGTGCAAGAAGCAAAGAAGACAGCAAACTTCCCTGTCTGGATAAGTTCAAATAATGGGCCTCTCAGTTCTCAAGTGTGGATTTGTCCTGCGCTATTTCTAAAGCTGCAAAAGTCTTGATCTTTTTTTATATAGACCCCTGCTTTAAGGAGTCACTGGGGTAGAGGTGCAATAACATACACATTATTAGAGATTTATTGTTTATATATTACCAATATGGAAGTGGTTCCTCCAGGACATTTTATCGGCTGCACTCTGGCCTTGTGGCATAGAGAGGCCATTCTGTGCCCTCATATTCTATTCTGAAGAATGTGTCGCAAATTAGGTATACATTTTTTCTCCTACTCAATGCACCCTTGCCTCTCTACCCCACAGGTCTATGCCACTTAACTTTAGAATGCCCTCCTGCCTTAATGGTTTTTGATAGGATGTCTTCGGGGGGAGGGGGCTCACTTCTCTGCGAGAAGTGATACCAAAAGTAATTGCGTCTGAAGCCCCCTTGACAAGGGCTGTACTTTTGAAATGGCACTGCCCAGGGAAGCGAGGGAAATAAGCGGAGAGAATGGCGATGGTAGTGAGCCTCAGATGCATTCCTGGGTGGAGAGAGGGCATGAGGGGGTCAATGCCATCAGCAATACCCTATAATGACCACCCTTGGAACAAAAACAACACCTTCATTACCATTTCTCCTCGGCTCATCTGCATATGCATCAACTGGCTGTGCATTTATAATTTCTGCCTTATTACAATGCAGGTTTTAATTCGGGGTGACTAATTTATTTAAACCTGGAGTGAAATTATCCCCCTCTTCCAGCACTGTTTCCCTCCTTATCTTGTCACATTTCCCTAATGCAAAAAAACACTCCTGATTCATATTTAGAAGAACAACTCAAGCAAAATTTGATATGATTAACTGTAATTATGTGTTACCTAACTGACCTGCTTACCTTTGGTGCAGTAGTATAAATACATATTCATGAAGGAGGGGTTTACAGGAATAGTATGTGTTTATCTTTCATTTTGTATTAAAGTTTGCATTTCCACTTTTTCCCCAAAAACACTTGATACAATGACAGTACTTTGGCATATTTTAACTCTGGGTTGACTGTATCATTTAAGCCAAACCAATAGACAGTTCCCAATGTCCACCTCACTGAGTATGGTGATAATGCATAGCCTGGGCACAAAGGGAGCCAGCCGTAATGGCGCTAATGGATTAACCTTGACAGGACATGATTATGAACCAGAAGTGCACCTTTTACTCATGCCTGGTTGTTTCCCGTGTCTGTGTATATGTATGAGAGAGTGTGTGTGTGTGTGTATCAGAGAGTGTGTGTGTGTATATCAGAGAGTGTGTGTGGGCTTCACCGCTCACTGGTTTGATTCTGGACTGGGGGCATGAAGCTGCAGTCTGGCATAGGGGACGCCCCCTCGCTCACCCGACCGCTCCACTCACTGCTCACTTCTTTCTCTCTCTCTCTCTCTCTTTCCCCTCCCCCTTCTCACACCACATGACCTTCCACAGCAGGACTGGCCCAGGACCAGGAGGGGGGTGATGATGGGGGGGGGGGGGTCATGGACAGAGTGGCAGCTGGGGTCTCAGTCTTACCCCTCAGTGAGCCTGCTCTGAGTATTAGTTAAAGTACAGCTATGCAAGTCACTGATATGAAAGGGTTAGGTAAAGTACAGCGATTCAAGTCACTAATATGAAAGGTTAGACCATATTTTGGGCATCCTCTCTTATAAAAAATGTGTCAATGTGATATTTTGTAGATTATTGTAAAACTGTGATGTTTTGTTGGTCCAGTAATATACTGTAGTTCCCAAGCTACTCCTAAAGGCCCGTTCCTGGGTGTACTACTTAGTGTTAGTGGTTAGTGTGAGGGGCCGTTACATTGCATGGATACATTCTGCTGAACATGCTTAGACCAGAAACAAGCATAATCTGGGTTCGTACAGCCGCCCCTCAGTGTGTTAGCTAGCCTGTAGTCAACATGCAAAATGTTCTGTGTCAAACAGCCATGGATAAAGGAAAGACAAATGATTGTTCAAAGGTTGCAACTGGCAAATTTGCCAAATTACACAGAGTGAGTCTATTTAAGTGAGCATGTGCTGTGAAATTGATTATGCTCCTCTGTGGAATAGCCTCCAGTATGGTGCATTCCTCACTTAGGACTGTCTTGAACTCTTAGCATGGAATGGTACTGTCCCTGAGTCTCAATCAGGGATTAGTTCATGTTGTCACCCCCGGCAACCACCCCAGGGGACATACAGAACAGGACCGGGGGACACCAAGAGGTACGATGTCCTGCAGATGTGTCCGTCTTGGAAAAATGACAGGACATGTTACAGCCATCCACCATCCTTGCTCAAATGGCCTGCAGTCAACCACTCATTACCCAGCTCAGACACTGCTGAAGGAGTCACTGCTAGGGATGTTGGGGGGTAGGTTACTGAGAGAGCTCCTCAGTCAAGCTATATTTAACTGCACATGACACACAGCTGATCGCTGGCTCCTTTGAAAAACATACATGGCCGAGGCCTGCATGAAATTGACATTTGCAACCCGGGGACGGCGCGCATGAGATAGGACAAAGCCAGAGTTTTGTTCCTTGTCCGAGGAGGGAGAGAGGGAGGGGGTCGAGCGTCAACAAAGCCCACGTCTTATCTCATGTTTCCCCCACACTTACGTTAATGCTCGTTACACGCTGGCTTTTCACCACACCGACTCGTCGACACTAACCGCCCGCTTTGAACTGTGCGCCAGAGGCCCCAGAAGCCCAAAGGGCAGCAGCAGACTGGTGCGCTATCAAAGATGCTGTTGATGGGCTGGATGGATGATGGCGGAGGTTATACAGGGGTACAACGCTATGGAAATGATAGTATCATAATGGGCCCAATGTGCTCCTCCAGCCCCCCCACCCCACCCCCACCCCCCCATCCACCGCCGCTCACCACCCTCCCCAGTCGTCCTTGCAGGCACGAAGACTTTGCCTTCCTTACGGCCCTTGTGGACTTCCCTTGTGACTTTCATAGCTGTCATGCTGTGCTCTGCGACCATTCATTCAAGCTTAAGATCCGTGGTGGGTGCTTTTTCTGTGAGCATGTGATGGCCCGGCTCTACACAAGTGAATGATTCCTGTGCCTCCCGTGTTAATGGGGTGTGTTATTTGCCATAATGTCATTTCACAGGGGGTTACGGCACTGCAAAGGCAATTATATGGATCTTTAGCAAGGCAGGTGTACTAGGCGCCTAGTCTTGAATGGATTTGGTATTATGTGGAGAAGACTATAGACGGGTTGGTTGTTTTGCACAGGGGTACTCAACCAGGGCTCCGCAGCCCTATCCTGCAGGGGGTTCGCAAAAATATATGTGGATTTTCTTTTAAATATCGCTAGCCTCGATAGAATAAACAGATGTTGGATTACATAACCTACAGTAGAAAAGAGAAGAATATATTATTTCTAATGATGTCAACTTTATTTCTCAACTCTTAATATTGAGCAAATTACACTCACTGGAGTGTCTGGCATAGGCTTTGAAAAAGCAACAGCGAATAGGCTGTCAGTACGGCAAATGCTAATGGCTGATGGTAAGTTTTCTTGGCTTGGCCAACACATGGCTAACCAGTTAAACAACTGCACTTAGCGAAAATGTGTTTGGAATTCCCTTTCTAGCTAATAGGCTATGTTAGAGTTTACACTTCCTCTTCCTATTATAATGTGGGCATGTCAAAATAATGAAAAAACTATCTACTAAATCTAGTCATATTAAAATGTTGATTACTTCTCATTGCCATTATCATTCACCTGATTTTTTGCTAATGCATGATGGGGGTCCCTGGGTCACTGGTTTGCCTGGGTGGGGGTCCCTGGGTCACTGGTTTGCCTGGGTGGGGGTCCCTGGGTCACTGGTTTGCCTGGGTGGGGGGGCCCTGGGCAAGAAAAAGTTGAACACCCTTGGTTGTTGAACAAAACAGAAACGTGCGCAACTATGCAGCAAAACAGACAGGGTTGGCTTAGATTGTTAACATGTAAACCCTATTTTGTCTCAATTAGCACTTGTTGTCTCTCAAATACATTGTTTAAGTTGTAGCTAGCAAATTTTTTGGCATATTAGCATTGACATGAATTCAGTCAAAACACCTCAAAACAAGACATGGTATCAAAAACAAGATAAAACGAGCTGAAACGAGCCACCTACGATTCTCCACATGGCAGTTTCTTGTCATTGTTGCTAGCTATCTGAATCATAACAAAGCGCTGCTTCCGGCCCCATTGATGCTCATGCATGATTTTCGTGATGTTGTCAGAAAAGCCACCATCAATTTCATGGTGCACAGTTGATGCTGTATACTATGTAATGTTATACTTGACAGTATAGTTAATGTGGATAATTCCAAAGCCTCATGCCGAGTGACTCATAAAAACACCCTGGGACTATGTGGGAACCCAAATGCATTCTTCCCAGTTGAAAAGTGTGGAATCGCCATCAGTTTGTTGTTGTGCTTTTTTTGGTGACACAGTGTGATAGGCCCTCGAACCCTCCGTTACCCTGGTAATATCTCCCTTTCACTCCCTTTCATAAAAATTGTCAGCTGAGGATGGCTGAAGTTTAGTCAAAGACAGTTGGAGATCACCTCCAGGGACACACAGAGAGGGATGAGGGAGAGATGTTAGTGAAGCGCCTCGTGGCTCGTAGCCCCCCGATCTGCTCAGTGACACCTCTCCCCCAGCCAGCAGGATGAATGACTGGAGCTGCTACTCCCATGCCTCCCTCGGGAGAAACCTGGCCTGCGTCCATCCTCACACACATACACCCGCATTCAAATTGATATCCACACACACATTTGTTTGCATCACATGCATAAGGATACACTCCCACCGGGGCACAAACACATACACATACATACACAAACACATACACATACACATACATACACATACACATACACATACACATACACATACACATACATACACATACACATACACATACATACACAAACACATACATACACATACATACACAAACACACACACATACATACACAAACACACACACATACATACACAAACACACACACATACATACACAAACACACACACATACATACACAAACACATACATACACAAACACACACACATACATACACAAACACACACACGTCAAAGGAGGCCTGAGCGCTATCACTGCTCTTTGTCTCCCACTGTCATTGCTGAAGGGCTACTGCATGTAAGCTACAAGACAACATGTTGTAGCAGCGTAGATCTGGACAACGACAGAGCTTCGCCTGACCTGAGGGCTTCCGTCCTTCCTTCCTACCACACAGACCTCCGAATCTGAGGGAGAGAGAGGGAAGACGGCAGGCAAGAAAGTGAAAGAGAGCAACAACTCTCTGAGATGTGGGACACACGGACGACAGCCTTTCCCTCAAGGAGGCCGCCGTCATCTGCCTTGGCGGACACCAGCGCTAAACTCCTGTCAGGTCCCATCTTACGTCCCACTGTCCCCCGTCTCTCTCTGGCAGGACGCGCCTCTCCGAAGGGGGTCACGTCACACACAGGGACGGCAGTCACTTGTCCCCCTCTCAGGGGTGTACTGTACTGCCCTGTCCAAAGACGACCCACTGCGGCCATTAGGGTGGCAATGTGCCTGCTAGGATTTGGACACGGTAGTGGAGAGCTCGCTTTCAAGCGCTAAAACTTCCACTGATGCGATTTAGAGCAGGTAGAGACATTTTGCTGCCAGGTTTTGTCTTGTGCCTCCATCTATTTAAATTTTGGGTAATGTGTACCACACATTATTTATGGTCTTAGAGTACTATAATTTAACATGACTATTATTGTAATATTTTTTCTCATACAGTTGAAATCTGAAATTTTTCACTAAATATTCTGTACTTTAACTTGTAATTGTATTTGCTTCTGTAAAAATCTCACTTCTATTTTCCCCACATTCAAATGTGCCTCCTGTGTATAGCACAAGCAAATTAATATTAATCGAATGTAACTCATTTCAAGACCTACATTCGATTCAAATAAAATATCAAATGATCAATCCTTTGTCTCAACAAAAAATCTGTTTATTTGTAAAAAAAAAAAAATGTTTAAATAAACATTTTGATAAGATCTTTTTAAATGTCTGTTTTTCTGCCACTCTCTTAGAACAAGGAAGGACATGAGGGAAAGGCTTGTTGGAAATGTGTTTTTCTACAAACACAGTGCATCTCTCCCAGGTGACTGCTTAACACATGCAGTAATTGTAAACTTCCCCCTGGCACTGTATATGTGAGTCTGTGTGTGCATGTGCGTGTGAATGATCGTCCTGTGCGTGAGGGTGTGTGCACGCACAGTTGCATGTACGTCTGCTTGTGTTTTTGTGTGTGTGAATATAAAGTGTGTGTGTATATGTGTGTGTGTGTTATGTGTCTATGCATGCATTGGGATTACGGTGTGTTCCTCCACAGGTCCACACAGAAGGAGGCCTGACTTCTGTTTTTCCCTACACACTTCTGTTTTTGTTTTGTGTTTTTTTTCTGTCTTCTCAGGACAGGAAGCAAAAATGAATTAATAACATTTTATAGGGGCCAAATCTTTTCAGCATTTCCAGTCCTGTGAGCTAATTTGACAGCTCATGGGGTGATGCGGATTCCACTTCAGAGAGACAGGTACCCTAGGGCTAGCCAGCTGGATTGTGGATGCTTACAGATTTGGCTCTCGCTTCCTGCTGGGTGTCATCTGTCTCCTTGGTCTCGCGGTGGATAATTTTTTGTCCTCCTGACATCATGTGCCTGAGCAGTTTGTGCCTGGCAGGGCTTGTCTGTCCAGGTTGGCCATCAAAACCAGCCAGCATGCATCTAATCTGACGAGGCACCACTCCAAACACAGCCGCCCCCGAGCGCCCCCTCTGTCCCACGTCGAAAATCACGGCCCCACAAAAAACTTCTCAACCGTCAAGACCGGCCCCCGCTCCCCCGCTCCTCCGCCAACATGGTAAAGGGGTAGAAGGAGAAGTGTTTGGGGGGGGGGGGGTAATTCCGCCAGGGGACTTATTTCGCTCACGCAAAGAAAATGTCCCTACTTTCTCTCCTGTGGCTGTCACTTTGATTGCCGTCGTGGTGTGGGAGGGTCTGCCTCAACAGGTTTGGGCCTCTCCCTGCCTGTTGCCGGCAGTTGACTTGGACACCGCCGCACTCGGATGAGGCAATCCTTTGGTTGGATTATAGTTGCGGTGGACGGCCCCGTGGGAGAAGTGACAGCGCAGCGGCCCGCTAATCCTGGGGACAGCCCCAAACCGGGGCCCGCTGAGAACACTAATCGTAAACGACACAATCGTTCCACTCCAAGGAGGGGCAGTTTACAAATCGCAAGACGCGGCTGACAAGGTTGCTTGGCGAAAAAAAAAAGAATTTCCCAAAAAGCACATGATGACTACATATGTTGATTTTCAGGCTGTGAGCTACGTGGCTACCGCTGCTTCATGTTGCTTGTTGCTGCCTTCCTCCACTCGGCCCCTTGCTTTCTTGGCCCTGGGAGAACATGACAGCAGGGCAGCGTCATGCTCCGCCATGCCTCCTGAGGTGCCACTATTACCGGGGCTCCAGTTATTTCCCGGGGCCTCTCTCGTTCTCTGACATGGTGGAGGTGGGCAGCTCAGGAGTAGCCTCCAGGATGCAGCGAGTGGCACCAGGACCACTGACCTGAGCAGTGTGAGCTGGCTGACTGGCTGAGAGAGAGAGGAGAAGAGGGGGGCAGGTGGGTGTGTGGCAGGAGGGGCCCCCGCCCAGGCAGTGAGTAATCCCACCCATCCGACCCCTTCCACCGGCACCTGTTCAGAGCCACAGTCACTGGCACTCAGCGTGCTGTGAACGCCAAGCACCATGGTCCCTCTGGCCTTCTCCAAGGGCCCAGAGATCATGACCAGAGCCAGAGAGAGGAGGTGGAGAGAGAGTGAGGAACAGAGAGCAATGTAATGCAAAATAATTATACCCATTGGGTAATGTGAGCAGCACCGTCGTTAGGGGCTGTGTGGAGAAGAAGAGAAAAAGGAGCTGTGTTTTCTAAGCCGTCACAACGCTAACAGGCCTGATGGGTATGTTTTATAAACCACTCATCCAGACCTCCCACAGAACACTCACCGTTTGTCTAAGGACTCAATGCTCCAGGACCTCAGCCACGTTACTGCAGTGTGAGCAAGGGAAGAGCACGGCTGTGGTTCATGAGAACAAAATTATGGGAGACAAATCAACATTCTATGGAGGGAAATTACAATTGTAGCTGATTTAATAAATTGCACATTACAAAATGTATTGCTAAATATTTATCCACGTTTAAAATTGTAGGATTGTCTCATAAAACCTGTTTCACATTGTGAAAATATTTAGCATTTTTCACAACTTATTAATGAAGATTTAACATGTTATTTATTTTAGAAATATTGCAGGAAACATTGTTACAACATTTTTATTTGACTATCTTTATTATTTGACTTTCTTTAACAACTATTTGAATGCACCCCACTTTGTGTTATCTACCCTTGAAAAGCCTTGCTATTTCAGAACAGAAGTGTGCAGCGAAGAGACCACCACTGTCACTGAATTCACTTAATAGACCTGTGAGAGAGATGTATGTATACGCATGATATGGCTCATACAAGGGCCAATCACTTGCAAACCTTACTGGAACACAATCCTGGCAGAGAATACTGGACAAAGACAGTGCCATTTCTTGAATTTCATGTATAGCATTTACTTTTATTTTCTACTTCTACTCAAGTATGACAATTTAGTACTTTTTCCACCAAACAGTGGAGATACAGTAAAATCACGTAATGAGGTGATTCACAATCGTGCACTTTTTTGTGGCTTTAGCTCAGTTCACTCATTTCTTTAGATGTGATTCAAGAGTGTTAATTCACTGTCAACTACAGAACATAAAACATTTTCATCCTTTTACATAAAGTCAATCAAAACAGAATGTAAAGTTATTGGTGGAAGTACTTTTGAAATAAAAAAATATGTATAATTCAACAACTGTAAATGATGTTTGCTTTATTTCTTCTCTAATGAGCAAATTGGCAGTGACTATTCATCTTTGATTGAATATCATGGCTCTTAGCATGTAATTACATTTTTAATCATAACTATAATTATGTTATACTCTTAAATTCTGTTACTGTACTACATTGTATCTACATTACAATACATTACGCATATTACGCATACTTCAAATGAAACAAATTAATTAAATAGAGGAATAAGTCTAACAAAATATTTGATTCATCATTTGTGAAATGCTGTACAGTTAATCAAAATATTATTTGGCTGCACAGCTGCACATGTACATTATAAACACAACAGGGGAATAGTTTATGTCATTGTCATACTGCGTAAGTGCTGTTTTGTCCAACTTTCATGTTGTATCTGACCTTGTTTGTATGCAATGGATTTAAAATGTTCACAAACGTCAAAGATTTCTAATGCACTCTTGGTCGATGGACCCTGGAGCACTCTGCAATGGCAGTTGATCACTCGACACACAAACATCTCATGACTGCAATCTCTTTAATAGACGCCGATCAAAATCAATGATGCAGATAACAACTATTTATCTAAATCATGTGGTCAGGACGAGAATTAGCTCTTGTCTGAAGACTTTCTTTTAAGTGGAAGTGACATTTCTGAGTAATAGCAGGCACTTATTTTCAAACAAATGTTTGACGTCTGAACATGCAAAACTAGCCCCAAACAACCCCCTTTATTAATGCATTCTATATATAAATATATATATATATATATATATATATATATATAAATATATATATATATATTTATGTTCTTAATGTGGTTTTTTTTTTGCCAGGAGTACTTGTCTCTAAACAGGCCTACACTGAGAGGAGGTAATATATTTGCATTTCAATTGTTCAACGTCATGAACTTTCTATCCGAAAATAATTTACTAAACAGGGTCTCATTAACCAGACTGGACATTGTGGACATTGTTTCCACCTAGTGGCAAATTAAGGCAGCACACTTTTTTTGTAAAAAAAACTGAAGTATTACTCTACCCAGAAGAAATAGCCTACTAAGTGATCTCAAACTTTTCTTTATATTATATCTGCATGACTTTTGAAGAACAAGCCCACTAAATAATCTAGGCTAATTGTACATGTGTACATATTCATCATTTTTGGTCAGCTTTGTGAGGATACAGTGGCCCATAATATTATAGTACTTAGTTTACTGGTTGAATGGACGATGCACAAAACCAAGGGGTTGGGAGGTCTAGTGGATAATCTGTCTTTGAAAGTCCACAATTTATATTCACATATCTACTATTTCCTGCTATGACCGACACTGCACACACAGCATAATGTTCAAATTCTAAATCCATGTGACAGCCACACACAATAAAGTATTACTTGATGAAATCCCTCAAAATGATGGCCAATCCCTATAATTACTACTGTCATCAACTAGAATGGGGTGGCGTTATGTGTGTATTTTACGGATTTAAATGGATCATCTATCTTTGCTAACATACACTTCAATTCATTGAACTGTATGCAGAGAATTCCCCTATAAAGCCACACCATAGCGCAAGACTGACATCTGCAGTCCTGACTCATATGCAAGACCTCTATCCTCCATCATTATCATTGCATTGCCCTGGAATAAATTACAATTAATCAATGACAATAAAGCAATTTAAACGCCTCATCTCACACACACACACGCACGTGCGCACACGCACAGAGGGAGGAGAGAGAGCGATCATAAACCATTGGTGATGGAAATGTGCTGCTAAATATGTAGGCTACACCTACCGTTTATACATGTATTATAGTGACGACTGTACAGGTACCTCAGAATTTACCTCATGTAAGTGTGGCCCCCGTTTTGGGAGGTTTGGTTTGAGCCAAGACCTCGTACCCGGAAGTAGTTCGAGAATTTGTATCAGCTGACTTTAAATCAGCTGACAACAGTTACAGTTTAGGTTTTTGCTAGAATATATTTAAGCTACGCTGGAGCTAAATATTAGCAAATTCGCATATGATAAATTGCATGTAAATATCTACCTTGTCGAAAATAGGTTCAAAGATAGCTTAGCAAGCTCATTCTATCCTAACCAACTCCTAAACAAAGCATTTCACGTGTGGTCGAGGTTTAAAGTAACTATTTGAGTTTTGTGTATTAACGCGTAACTATGGACAAGATAGCCAAAGGTGAGTTCATTATCGTGTTACAGTTATTAATTGCAGAAAACTCGCTAGCTAGCCTGCACAACTCGAGAGAGTCATGTGTTGTAGTATTAACGCATACCATTTGCAGCCTCTAGCCTGGTCCCAGATCTGTTTAGGCAGCTTCATGGTGTAATCCATTACCCAGAACAGTTGCAAAACGTTCTAGTTGCAACGAAAACTAGCGTTTCTATTGGACAAATGCAGGTAAGTCCCGCCCTGTTTGCTGAACCTGGCCAATAGAAACGCTAGTTTTCTGAGTAAGTATTACTTTTCCTTATCTAATTTCCTTTACCCCCCCCCCCCCCATAAATAATAATATGAATTCAGATTATTTTACTGTAAATTATTCATATGTCAAAATATTTCATTATTTTCTCTGGGGACACTTCATGAATTCATTGGGATGAAATTGAATTAACCCCCGTTTTGACTGCAAGCACTAGAATTAAGTTTCAATATATGACATGAGCAATTGCTCAACATGACAAGATTTTATGGATTGTCTCCCATTAGATGTTGGTGATATTCAGTCCAGGCTAATCGACCATAGGCCTGTCATACAAGGGGAGATCCGCTACTTTGTGAGAGAATTTGAGGTAAATATTCAGCTTGGAAAGATGCATCGTAACATAATGGGACATACAATGTGATTTGATTAATTGTCATTTGTTAACATATACTTCTTTGGGATTTTGAAGGAGAAACGTGGATTCAGAGAGAGCCGTTTGCTTGACAACCTGAACAAAATGGTAGTGGAGACCAACGAGCAGATGTTGCCCAAGTGTTCAGAACACATGCATCAACACCTCTTTGAGGCTCTCACCCGACGTAAGCCTCTCTTCCTTACCTAGACGGCATGTATTTCAATTGCTAGCAACTGCAGTTGTCATATCGAGTGATTTTTATTAGGATCACCATTCGCTAACGCAATGACGACAGCTAGTCTTCCTGGGGTCCCAAACATAACGAAAAAAACGTATTACATACATGTGTCACAGAATTTCAACTGCATTGTATTATTTAAACTACTTTTCTGTTAAGGCCAGAAAGTAGTTGAATGTAACATTTGTTCATTGTGTTTTCCTACAGTAGAGGCTGCGAATCACATGTCACAGAGGATCCAGCAGAGGGCGCTAGAAGCACAGCAGGTAAAGATACATGCTCTCCTCAAATGAATTACCAATGTTATTTAACCATTGACAGTCATTTACATTCAGGCAATGATTGTGACAACAGACCAGAGTTGTGGTCATTTGGCACTAAACAGGAGAATTGAGTACCACCTAAATCTCTCCCAACAAGTGTGTTTTCATTTTGTTTCATTGTTTTGTTTAGTTTGAAAATGTTTTGTGTCGAGCCTAACCCAGATCATTGTGTGTTGTGCACCTCAGAGCACCCAGCTGCAGGTGACCATAGACAGACAGAAGGAAGACTGGGATGAGTTTCTGAAGGAGCAGCAGCGTCTGAAGGAGGAGGTGGACGAGGAGCACGCCAAGGCTGTCGGACGTCTCAGCGTCATGTACAGCGAGATGAAGAAGGATCTGGCCAAGTTCTCCCGCTTCTGATCCTCTGTGTGTACGTCCATGTGTGTCTGTACCACAGGAGGTTGGTGGCACCTTAATTGGGGCGGACGGGCTCGTAGTAATGACTGGAGCGGTATAGGTGGAATGGTATCAAATACATGTTTGTTGCCGTTCCATTCGCTCCGTTCTGGCCATTACTATGAGCTGTCCTCCCCTCAGCAGCCTCCTGTGGTCTGTATGCTTGTGTGAAATGAAGGTATTGCCTTTGGTTGATGCGGTACATAGTCATTGGCACTAACAGAGGATTTCTGAGCACTAGTGCTGCACAAAAGTCCACATTTTCCAGATCACAAATAACAAAGTGTGATTAACAACGTGGCATTTTCACAGGCCATCAAAATCAACATTTTCTGTCCTAAGCACATGGAATATGTAAACTTATGGAAAATGTCATTTTTAAACTAGCAATAACATGATTTTTCCTTGGTTGTGAAGCTTTTAACATCTTGAGATTTTTTATGGAATCATACTTTGAGGTGTGGATAGATGTGTTTGCCTTTAGCTGTATAAGAAAATAAACTGGGATTTGGCTCTGAGGTGAGATATTTAAAGCTACGTGCGAGTGAAAATGTTTCATGTCAGAAGCGCTACTCAAAGCTGGGTCAACATCTCAAACTTTACTCACTAAGCAGTTTCCCCAACTAGGCATCCCTCACCAACTCTTCAGAATAGAGTACAGTCAACCTCTGACATCAAGTACAACAATCAACCTCTCAAAAGACATGAATCAAAAATGGCTTCACTGAAGCCAGCTCAATTTGTCAATTGCTGACATTATTTAGTGATTTAGTGGTGTTTCCCCAGGCCTGTTGTGTACCCTTGTTAAATAGAGAGGTAGCAACTTCTAGCGCGCTGTGAAGTTTTATTTGTCTTATGTACGAAATACACATTGTATACATCATCCAATGAATGCTTACTTGCAGGTTCCTACTCGACAATGCAAGTGTTGTGTTTAGAGAAAGTATTTTCACTGGACAATGGCAGGCTGTTTAGACTGATGGAGGGATGGACACCCTGACACATTCCTGACCTCCTGGGAATAGGATATATCTCTGTTGGAAAGTGACAGAATAAGTATTTAAAATGGCTCTCATCAACACAGAATGGACCCCTTACTCAAGACTCCATTGTGTGGGGGGATGCTGACCTCATCAATCAGTATAAGTCAAATAAAGTGTTGCTAAATTCGGCATGGCTCAAGTGTGGATTCTTTCTCTCAACACGAATGTATACTACGTAGTTCAGCAATGTATTTTGACACATCTATTAGACGGGCTCAAACAGCTAGGTATCCCATTTCGGGGAAGTCAGTCTTTTCCACTTCGCTCGCGCTGACCAGCAATGGCGCTGCTGCTGTCCGGTTGCACTGGGTCACCCTCTGGGAGTGATTGGCGTCAGGGCGGGCACCCTGGCCGTTGTGTCATCAGAGATCAGAGAGAGCACGCCCGTGCCAGCAGATGTTGTGCAGCCAAGGGAGAACACTCACTCCCCTCCCCTGGGCACAGTTGGCCAAAGCCAGACAGGCCATCACCACTTAATCAGGAGTGACAATCTGGAAACGCAGCCCACCTCCACCAACAAGGCACCTTTCATCTGGCCCTGTGTATTTTTTCGGTTTAGATTGAGAGCGGGAGAAAAAAACTTCCCGGATATATTCCGAAAGGTCAACAAAGTCAGAGTCTTAGCTATTCAAGAGAAAGTACTCTAAGCCCTTCGCCCCTATTAAGTCCTCCACTGTTGTGAGAAGCTGGTGCACCTTTAACTTTAGTTTGGAGGATGTCTCACTGTACCAAGCAGACGTCCACTCAGGTCAATGACCTTTGAGACAGGGATCGAGGTGATGGTGGACATTGAAGTCAATGGAAAGCCCCCTGGCCTGTGGCGATTCGTACAGGATGTGCCCCCGGAGCGTGCGCTTCCCGTCTCAGCCTTCCCCGATAGACTCGCCGTTCCGGGAAGATGAGTGCGGCGCAAGTCGGGCACCGGCTGACACCAGCTTTATCGTCCCTCTGGCCCACCGCCTCAGGAACCAAGGCTTGTTTTTCGTCTCCTCTGTCTATCGGAGCCATTGTGTTCTTCCTGTTATGGAAAAAGCGCGGCGATCCCAGTCGAGGAGCTGGCTGCAGTTCCCTGCCAACATAAATCGTCAGGGTAAAAGCACCCGGAGACCGGCAGTCCTGACGGGGGGACTATGGAGAAACAGATTAGGAAATGTATGATCTTAGCCTGCCTCGGTTTCTCCAAAACAAAAAAGGGGCCACATCCATTGAAATGGCATGGATGGTGTGTGTTTCAGGATGAGTCTGGAGTGGAATGGAAAGATATTCCCTCACCCCTGAAATCACAGTCTGTGCTTTCTTATTGAATATACCTAATATAACCCATGTGTATTAGGATAGTCTCTCGGCTCACTGCTTTTATCACCTCCACTCCTCTCTGAAGTGGAGATCAAAGAGGTGAGTGCTATAGCTGTTTCAGTCTGCAGCCTGCTCTACTTGTCCCCGACTCGCAGTGTTCTCACACATTCAGGACCAATAAACCCTAACTGGACTGCTGCTTCTGAAAGCCCGACAGGGGCCTTTGGCAGTACCCCGTGTGCACTTTTCAACTTAGTCGATGAGGGCTGAAAAGGGAAACAATTTTAAGTCAGCGATGGAACAATGTGAAGTGGATTCATTTACAGAAGCATTCATTACAACAGCCCCTGAGATTTAGCCTCCATACACCCACTCCCCTGCATTGTATCACATAATAGGCCTTTCACTCAATTACTGTGGGGTCCAAATGAAAATGGCAATGAACAATTGGGTGTGCTTCCCAGTTAATAACCTAGTATTACAACACCACAGGGAGCTGGTGGATGGGTCCTGTGTGGACGCTGAAGTAGGTGGTAATATGAATTCTTTGGCAGTGGCAAATGTTCACCCTGAGAATTGCTAAGTGGGGAAAATAAGCTTATAAGAACTGCAGCATAATGAATTATGACATTCGAAAAAATCAGAGGGGAAGCATGGTTATCCTCATACACTGCCAGTTTCTGAAATGAGAACGAGGTGGCGTATAAAAGCAATTAGAAAGGGATTCAAATGGAATTCCTTCTTCAACAAATAAGTTCACTATACGTTTTTTGCCATGTACTGTACCACCAAGGTCAAATCGTCTCTGAGGCACGTGGGTGTTTTTGGTCTGTTTGAGCACAGCCTTGCGCTACTAGTCCCTGCCAAGTCCAAGAAACTCAGATGAGGGCCAGCAACAACAAACACCTTCCTCATTCAATCATGGCCAGAACAATGGTCAGAAAGGACGCAGAGAATGGCTTGTCATCACAGCCTGGCCTCTACAGGGAACCTGCCGCTTGTTGTCGTCTAGAAGTTGTGGAATGTCTGGATCCTTTGCCAATTACATACCTCTACAGTTTATTTATTTTATTTTATATACCATGTACTATTTACAAATAATAACTATTTTAAAGGTTTCCGTCACTCCCAACGTCTAACCAATGTTGGTTCCACATATTTTTGTCTGGCAGGCTATCAGGTCATCTCCCATGGCCGGAAATTGTCCTGGTATTCCTCTTTTACATCCTACTCTGTGTCATTTGGAATGACGACAGGAAGGGGGGAAAAACTGTTATGATTCCTCTATCTCCCTGTAAGTTCATTGATAAGAGGTTATCTGTGTGCTTTCAGGGGACAGTGGAGACCTATGGTTGTTATCAGACGGTGTTTTTAGACTTCTGCTCATTGTTGGCCAACAGGTAATGGATAAGGTTTTAATGAGCACAATAACAGTCTACAAGCTACAGTCACAACACAGAGGAATGTGAGTATTAATTCTGAGATATTTGAGAATGCCTCTCAATCAAAGCTTTGCCAAACATTGTTAGACCACAATAGCCGTAGTCATATAAAGATAACCCTGTCAATGAACACAAGTGTGGCCTGAAAAGAACAACCTTTTTTTAACAAGGGGGAAAAAAAGACCACAGTAATCTAACTCCTGTTTAAATCCCTCCAGAGCAGGTAGTAGCTGGGTGAACAACAATTCAGTACACCAATATATTCAATTAGGGAACGTAGGGATAAGCTGAATCTCTTTACCTTACGTTACCTAAACTCAGTGCCAGCTTGTGGTACGCTGAATTTACATCCTCCCTTGAAAATGTTTCCCATTTTGACATTGTGAAATAAAGGAAATGATTTAATGAAATCTATCGGTAAACGATCATGGGAAAGCCATTCCTCAACCCTTTTATCAGTTATTTATTGCTCGTTGTTGGCATATTGATGATTTCACAAAATAATTCAGCGAACAGAGATGTAAGAGCTGGACACAATATAAAGAATGATTCAGGAGCCACGGTCCAGTCAGCCTTTCTTAAGGTGAGTGAAGTAGCAGGGACGGCAGGAAAACTCCATGATAACCTACCCTCTCTCGGTTCCTCTCTGTGGTCAAATTCCATCCCACGAATCATCTGTGGATGACAGAGTGCTGTACTGCTCTCATCTCCTCAATATGAACCTCTCCAAATGTAGGAGGGCTCTATTTTTCCCAGGCACACACCATACATTATACTGGGAATGGTTCCCAGTCGGCCTTTTCTTTTTAATCTTTGAAATCTCTTTTATGTATGTATTTTCCTTTTGACCTCAGGCCTTTTCATTTTGGTTATGAATTATAAGATAATAACTGGTCAAGCTCAGGCCCATGAATAGATTCTTTTCAACCCTTATATTGGAACCACTCCCTCCAGGTGAGCCATCATTGAGTAGCCCTTTCCTTTAAACAGAAGGCTCTGGCATGAAATCTCTGAACCACATCCAATATCCAACCTGAAACAAGCCCTGAAACCCAATAAATCAATCAATTGCATTTTATAAGATGGTGTGTTACCCATTCAGGAAATGGAGGATTCCTGCTGCTGCTTAGCCACCGTGTATCATGTTGAGTATGCGACTGACAGCACAATGAGTGTGTGTGTGTGCGCTGTGTGTTTACAATGAAAGTGTATGCGTGCAATTGTGCATGCATGTCTGTGTGTGGCACAGCTCCAGACAACAGAACCCTGTGTCTGAGTCAGTCTCCCATCCTCGCTGCTCTGGGGAGGCCCAGGCCAGGGCCAGTATCTTGGCAGAGGAATGTAAGGGAGTGGGCTTTTCCAATAAAGGCAACTCTCTTTCAAGGCCCTGTGACGGCCTGCGCTTTAGTTTTCATCCTCTCCCTCCCTGAACCCAAGTGGGCCGCTTCATCTCAGGCCGATCCTCAGCCCCTAATGGCTTTACCTTGAGGTACAGAGGCCTGGAGCTAAATGCAGCATTACTCATGTCCTGCCTGGCCATGTTAACTGCGCGACGCGCTTCTATCATGTCATTCGGCCCTGCAGTCATTGGACTCAACAGAGCGCTCTGGCCTCTGTCTCTGACCAACCGGCATCATAATGTCAGAACTTTGTTGTTGTGGAGTCACTTCGGAATAGTTCATCTTGACATGAACACAATTTAAGCAGGGGAAGAAGAACTTTCAGTGATACATTGCTTGTTCAATTCAGCTTTTTGTATTTGTCATCCATTCTAACTATGTGTTAGCCTGCACTTTGTATGACATAGCATTTTAAAAACACACCAAAAATATCGGACCCTGGCAGCACTTATTTTCCATGGTCGATTTTCTCTATAAATCTAAACTTACACTCAATACGATATACCCTGTTGTATTGTTGAGGGCTTACAAGCCTGTCAGCAGCAGTTGTGTGGGGCTGCAGCCGGCAGCAGGGCTGAGTCCTTTAGCAGGAGCATAGAGAGGGAGGTGGAGAGACGGCTGACCTTGGACCACATCAAAGGAGCCAGTGAGTAGTAGCCCTGAGCAGAGCCTCCCTCCCAGCACCTGTTCCTGCCCTGCCGGCCAAGTCAAACACATTATCCCACCAGCCACGCAGCTTAATGGCTTCTGTGGGGACCGCGCGAGTGGAGGGCCATCCAGGGCTGCCTGAACGCATGGTACCCAGGTACAGGACGTACACACACACACAGTACACACTTTCTTATAACACGCACACACAGAGACAAACACACATACAGTACACAACACACTTACACTCTCTCACATACAATAACATGCATGGACACACGGTCACACGCATAAACGCACCTGGTCTCAGCCTAAGAGGAAAGCCCTCACTTTCCTATTCTGTTGCGCAGTGCTCTGGGGAGGAGAGTGTGGTTATGCTTGGACTGGGATCAATATTGAGCAGAGAACAAATCATCCTAAGAAAAACGGTAAACATCTGTTTTGAGACTTGGCCACCTCTCGTTGGCAATGTCAGGCTTACTTCAACAAGGCTGGGCCCTTTTTTCCATGAGCAAGTGACAACATCTGCAATTTATTTTTAAAAGGAAAATAAAAACAAACCTTGACGCAATGTAAGGCTTGCTTAAATGTCTTGCAGTATGTCTAAACAGAATCAAGGGTGGGGGCAATTTGGTTGTTTCTCTGGATGGCAGGTGAATGTCAGTGATCATCATTACATTTACAGCACTCTGCCTATGATATATTGACTGTTGGAAGATGCCCTGAGACAGGACCATTTAGGTACAAGACCTTGTATCAGCTGCGTGATTGTACTCTGACAATGATATTTTGATAACCAGACCACACGCATTCAAATAAAAGTAGTTTCTTTTAAATAAAGTTGAGGACCTCCATGCCTCATGTATCTAATTATTGTTATGGCCTCTGTCTAAAAGTGGACCTTATGACACAGGTGGACACTTACCCTGTTACCATGGAGTCCTGGTTCAAGCCCTGTCCTGACTTTTGTCTCAATGGCCACAATAACATTGAATGTTTATCTCACCAAACAGCCTATGCCCCATCTGGCTGGGTTGCCATGATGGCCGGCTCCCTGCTGGCTGGGTTGCCATGATGGCCGGCTCCCTGCTGGCTGGGTTGCCATGATGGCCGGCTCCCTGCTGGCTGGGTTGCCATGATGGCCGGCTCCCTGCTGGCTGGGTTGCCATGATGGCCGGCTCCCTGCTGGCTGGGTTGCCATGATGGCCGGCTCCCTGCTGGCTGGGTTGCTATGATGGCCGGCTCCCTGCTGCGGCACCTATGGACAGCGGTGTGGTGATAGACTTTGCAGCTTGGCCCCTCTGCTTGCTCAATCTCAGCATCCAGCCACAGGGGAGCCTGAGATCTGGCAACCACCAGAGTTCCTGCAGGTCTGTACTGGCCCCGACGCTCCTGATGGCTTTTCCAGCAGGAAGACGAGGCTTAACGTTTTTTTTTGGGGGGGGGGGGGGGGGGGGGACTATTGGCCGGCCAGCGTCTGTGAGAGGCAGCACCGGCAGAGGGTCCTGTCACCAGGGCTCAGAATGTGCCTCATATGATTGTTGAACAAGGAGCCGCGTCCATATTTTTTACAGATGTGGTGAGACATGGCAAGGCAGCAAGTGAAGGCTCATGGAATCAGCCAGGAGAGCTTATTCTGTTCTGTTGCTTCCCCTCCGCAGTTAACCAAACCCTGTTACCACGGTTATACCCTGTGACCAAACCCTGTTACCACGGTTAAAGCTGCAGAATGTTCCCACTGGGCACACACCGGTTGAATCAACGTTGTTTCCACGTAATTTCAATGAACTTATGTTGAACCAATGCGGAATAGACGTTGAATTGACGTCTGTGCCCAGTGGGTTGTGATTACGCCAGGTCATCAAGTTGCAGTTTTCACAACAATTGATCATTAAAAATGTAAAAGCAACAGTGGCTGTCCTGAGTTGTCTGCATGTAGATTATTCTATATTGTGATCCCCTAACTGCAGGTCCCTCAACTGTCCTGTACACAACCAGCAGATTGCCATGTCCACCGGGGGAGTCACTGACCCGTTAACCCGACCCAACTACGAGGTTGGAAAAACTGTGATAATTTCAACAGATACCTCAGGAGACCTGCATTTGGATTAGCCATTGAGCAGAGGTAGAACATAAAAACACTGTGATACAATGGCCATCGCTATGGAGACCGACCTCAGCCGTGTGTGTCCATCCATCCCAGATTTCCAGATGAAAGGCTCGGCTGCATGGGATTTTTCCGTAACCGTTCTGTTGGTGTGGGAGGCCTTTTCCCATGGAAGGTGGCTGGTGTAGCGGCTAGCCTGTGAATGACATCCGTTCCTCTCGATTGATCGCTTCCTGTATCCCCAAACGCCATGTGAAATAGGCGGATATGATCGCTTCCTGTATCCCCAAACGCCATGTGAAATAGGCGGATATGATCGCTTCTTCATATTCTCAGAAAACATATGTAGACTTACTATTGTCTAACTTCCTCAGTGATTTGCTTTATATTCAAGTAATCCTCAAGAACCTGTGCTGCGGGTTGAAATATATAAAACGACTGTGCCGCTTAAGTATTGTACCTTACCAACCAATTTGTTCAATGTAGTCCTGGTGTGGATTGAAAATCGGAATTATTACAATATAATCAGGAAACAAATGTAACTGTTGAAGATGATCCTGACCTTATTATAGTGTTGTGTAAGGCTTAGCCCAGGGGAAAAAAATGATATGCTAGTATTTTATTTTTCTTACATGTTTCCAAAACCCAGTTACTGATTTTGATTTAATAAGGCCTGCTGTTCTCGTTGTGCATGTTGAATCTGAAACATTCTAAACATAGACTGGAACTTGAGAGTGAAACTCTAAAATGTAATCCACAGCTGTGAAGTAAGACGTCTACTGGGTTATGTAATGGGATCTTAAGCACTTACAAATTCATAACATATTATACGAATTGGAATTCGTAACATATCATTACGAATTGCAAAATTGCAGGATGTACTGTAACGTATCATATGAAATGGATGACGTTGTGCACAATTTTCGTAGGACCGTTTTGGCTCCTGAGCGCTACTTTCAAAACTACTGGCTGAAATTAGACCAAAATGCTGCTGCATCACTTTAACCTGGTTGTTTTGATCAAGATATAAATTCTAAGGTATGGTTTAGCAATTGTGGATGGGGGGAACATATCACAAAATAGCTCAAAGAGATCCAGATTATTCTACATTCTTACAACTACACTTAACTAAAATATAAAAAGTCAAGGGGTCTGAATACTTTCCGAACTATATATTGAACAAACATTCCACAGGCCACAAATCAACAGCCTGATCAACAACCTGATCTGGTCACACCAGATCCTAAATGGTTTTATGATCCACACCCCTACATTTATTTTAAGGTATCTATCTGTATTCCCAGTCATGAAATCCATAGATTAGGGCCTAATGAATTTACTTGAATTGACTAATTTCCTTATATGAACTGTAACTCAGTAAAATCTTTGAAATTGTTGCATTAATATTTTTGGTTGGTATAGCTGAGTAGGCCTTTTTTGTTTGACTTATATTCTTCAACCTTGGTAGACAGAAATCTGACTGCCATTAATTTGGTCCTCACTCTCCTCCTCTCTTTCAGTCTCCCACTCTGTCACTCTACCACCTGCCGACTTCTGCACTCTCGAGCACTAACTTCAGGCAATTAAGAAAATAAACAGCACGTCCTAGGGTCCCTGTGGATCATTCATCTACTTTTGCTATTACAGCACATATAGTTGGCCTGGCAAGCTGCTGATTGTCAACAATGGGTAACCAGTAGACACTGGAACTATGTGGCCTCCGTTGTGAGAGGCATGCGTAAATGTGTCAGCTACAATTTAGTCCCATTTACCCTCAGTATGGCATGTTGAGATGAAGCTGTTGGGATTAATTGTGAAATGTGGATACTGGTGTCCATGGTAACAACAGAACACCCATGGTAGATTTGGCTCTAGATGTTATTTATCACGTGTGGAAATCAAAGAAAATATATCATATTATTTTGCACCTCCTGTTAGCTGTAAAGGCAGAGGTTTCAATGAGCAGGGAGGGATTGGAGTTTGATAGGATGGCGAGAGCTCTGAGCTAGTGCGTATATCCAGAACTTTTCTGATAAAAAATATCTAATAAGCACTTCTGTGTGTAACATTTCAAAGAATACTGAAACCTGACAAATAATGATATCTAAGCACATTGGGCAAGATTAGAGGTAGACTTGGTGGTGATGGTGTGTGTGTGGGGGGGTGTCACTCAGCCCTGTGATTTTGTTAGATCTTGCTCTCTGTCTGCACATCAACAAAGTTGTTCACCACCAAGCATTTTATGAAGCTGTTCCCTCTGAACGGGAGGGATGCTTGGGTTTGAGGGCAGAGGTTGAAGTTCAACTCTAGTCAACCTTGAGGCCAAAGTGGCATCATGCATCTCTGTGGGAAGAGTCTGTTACGTTGCTGCCCCA
The DNA here is from genome assembly GCF_002021735.2 of Oncorhynchus kisutch. Classification (NCBI taxonomy): domain Eukaryota; kingdom Metazoa; phylum Chordata; class Actinopteri; order Salmoniformes; family Salmonidae; genus Oncorhynchus; species Oncorhynchus kisutch. The sequence goes on along the minus strand of NC_034184.2, from coordinate 68,420,023 downwards.
TAAACGGACCCAGTCCATGTCGAATGGTGGAATTTTAATGGTCGCCCTGAGAATGCCAGGTCACAGTCAATCCCTTGACACAGGTCACCTCCAACCAGTGACCCCCAGTTTAACCAAACCCAGAACACTTTCTAAACATCTCCTCCAGCAACATGTCTGAAAGCAGACCCTGGCACCGGTATAAATATTGTTTCACTGTAGACCAGTGGTTCCTAAACATTTTTGGAGCTGTGATCCATCTAAAGCTTAAGGACTTTTCTTGTGACCTTCCTCCATGAAAAAAAGACCATTGTTTCTGACCAGGAACGAGTTGGAATCTGCTACCAAAAAGTTTCTAGCAATGGTGATATACAGCACACCAGCATCTTAATAGAGACAAATATAAAACATTACAAAATACAGTATCTGTAACCTGGTTACAATAGCCAACTCTTATCATTGTCATGCCATACGACATGGCTGAAGCACAAACAGCACTGAACCTCTAGGCTAGAGTATGTGCATCTGTTGTCTAGCTAAGAAACCAACCCAGGGGCCTGCACTGCTGCACTGTGAGTTGATGAAGTCTTTCTGTGACAGGGTGGAAATAGTTTGTCCAGCCAAAGACTTGTCAGTCCTGGGAGGCAGTGCACTAAATACCTTGGGAATGGAGCTCAGATTTATAGCTCTGTAACCATTGCACAGCACTACAGCCCCCAAGGGAGGGACCATATAGCCTAAGCAATAAAGTGGATTCATTAATAGGTCTAAATGTTCTCACTCTCAGGCATCATTTCCAGTGGTGATGAAGATGTAGGCAACCTTTACTCATATCTGACCATCAGTTTGGGAGACCAACTGGCTATTACTCATCACAACCGAGTATGATCCAACACCTCCGTCTTAGATGTTTTATTTTGTGGAAAGCAAGCCGTAATGGTATATTCTCTCTGCCACAAATCCCTTTCCACAACATTGAGAATATTGTTCTTTTTTCACTGATTTCTTCAAGGATTTATGAAACTTGCACACCAAGGGGCCAAGCTTGTTCCAGGAGCAGGACAGAGCTAGGTGTGAGGGAAAGTTGTGCTGGCTGCCAAGGAGTTGCAGTCAACCGGAACATGCCAAAGACCATTTGAAAGTGACTAATTTGGTTTTTCTAAAGACCTGTTGGAGGTGAAATATGTGTCCCCTAATCTAGGCTACTGACAGCTGTCATGCTGAGGTTTCTACACATTTAATGGGACGATTTTGGATATTGTTGGCAGGGTTATTTGAAAACTATTGTACTGTATTTCATGAGCAAAACAATAGTTCTCACAAACAGAGTCCACTTCAAAGAGCTCTCACAATGGAAAACTATACAAAACAATACATCTTATGGACATCCCTTTGTCTGAAAGACCTCAACTGTAATTTTGCAGGATAAAATGTCATTCTAACATTCTGAATTTGGGTGAAAGAGAGAAATTTGAAAGAACAACCTGTTTGTTACAAGTGACCTAGTTTAACAAACCAACATGTACCTCTAACATGTACCTCTGAATTATATGCATAGAACATCTATGTAGAAGGCGTATACCAACTCACAAAAAAATTACCAATGTGACTAGGGAAACAAATGTGGTCCATTTCCTCAAAATGGTATTCCATTGTTCTATGTATTGAAATGGCTCAGGAGAGGAAGGCCTCTCATTTCATTTCCTGTTCTCACGTATAAATAATCCTCCTCAGAATGATTTTCGCTTGCTTCCCATGACGGTATTAATAAATATAGCATGGCACAAACAGTGTAAAACAGTACCTGGGACAATTCTGTGAAATATTGGAATATTTGGACAAATTAGAATTTATCATTTACAATAAGTGTACAAAACATTAGCAACATGTGCTCTTTCCATGACAGACTGACCAGGTGAAAGCTATAATCCCTTATTGATGTCACCTGTTAAATCCACTTCAATCAGTGTAGATGAAGGCAAGACGACAGGTTAAAGAAGGATTTTTAAGCCTTGAGACATGGATTATGTATGTGTGCCATTCAGACGGTGAATGGGCAAGACAAAATATTGAAGTGCCTTTGAACAGGTTATTGTAGTAGTAGTTGCCAGGCGCACCAGTTTGTGTCAAGAACTGTAACGCTGCTGGGTTTTTCATGCTTAACAGTTTTCCATGTGTATCAGGAATGGTCCACCACCCAAAAGACATCCAGCCAACTTGACACATCCGTGGGAAGCATTGGAGACAACATGGGCCAGCATCCCTGTGGAACGCTGTCGACACCGACACCTTGTAGAATCCATGCCCCAACTAATTTAGACTGTTCCTAGTGCAAAAGGGGGTGCAACTCAATATTAAGAAGGTGTTCCTAATGTTTTGTACACTGTGTATAGTCTTTTAGGCAACTTGTTCTAATACATGTTCCCCACACATACAATTATCTGTAAGGTTCCCAGGTCAAGCAGTGAATTTCAAACACAAAACACAAAAACCAGGGAGGTTTTCAAATGCATTGCAAAGAAGGGAACGTATTTGTAGATGGGTAAAAATAAAAGAAACAAGACATTGACTATCCCTTTGAGCATGGTGAAGTTATTAATTACACTTTGGATGGTGTATCAATACACCCAGTCACTACAAAGACACAGGCGTCCTTCTTAATCTTAGTTGCCGGAGAGGAAGGAAACCGCTCAGGGATTTCACCATGAGGCCAGTGGGAACTTTAAAACAGTTACCTAGTTTATTGGCTGTGATAGGATGGCTCAACATAATTGTAATTACTCCACAATACTAAATGACAGTGATACAAAATAAAAAATATTCCAAACATGCATCCTGTTTGCAATAAAGCAATAAAGTAAAACTGCATAAAAATATGCTAAGAAATTAACTTTATGTCCTGAATACAAAGGGTTAAGTTTGGGGAAAATCCAACACACATCACTGAGTACCACTCTCCATATTTTCAAGCATGGTGGTGGCTGCATCATGTTATGGGTATGCTTGTCATCGGCAAGGACTACAGAGTTTTTTATGATAAAAAAGAAACAGAATAGAGTTAAGCACAGGCAAAATCCTAGAGGACAGCATGGTTCAATTTGCTTTCCAACAGACACTGGGAGACAAATTCACCTTTCAGCAGGACAATAACCTAAAATAAATAACCTAAAATACAAGGCCAAATGTACACTGGACTTGCTTACCAAGATGATATTGAATATTCCTGAGTGGCCTAGTTACCGTTTTTACTTAAATCGGCATGAAAATCTATGACAAGACTTGAGAATGGCTGTCTAGCAATGTCAACAAACAACTTGACAGAGCTTGAATAATTTTTTAAATAATAATGTGAAAATATTGTACAACAAAGGTGTGCAACTCTCTTAAAAACGTATCCAGAAAGACTAATCGCTCCCAAAGAAGTTTCTAACATGTATTGACTCATATGTGAGTACTTATGTAAATTAGATATTTCTGTCTATCATTTTTAATACATTTCCTAACATTTCTCAAAACATATTTTCACTTTGTCATTATGGGGTATTGTGCGTAGATGGGTGAGAGAAGAAAAAAATATTTAATCTATTTTGAATTCAGGCTGTAACACAACAAAATGTGGAATAAATTAATACTTTCTGAATGCACTGTAGCTCATGGGAAAGCATGAAGATGCAATTGCACAGACTTGATTATTCAACACGACAATATCTGTCCCTACTCAAATAAACTATTTAGAAGAATGTGTATACCTAGCAACTAGGCTGGCTGACAGAAATAACGAATGAATGAATGACGCAAATGAATGAAATGTAACCAACACTGAAAAGTTGCAAACTTTGATACTAGCTGCTCTAATTGTGAAAGCATCTGGATTTAAACGTGTTAAGAGCTTGTTCAGGAGTGTTTGAAGTGCACCATTTTCGTGATGCCACAGATCTCTATCTAATCTGCTTTGCATCTCCACCTGTAAAACGCCAGCAACCATTGTTCAGAGCGTCTCGCTATGCATTGGCTCTATCCAGATTCCCGAAAAGTCAGCAGTAGGGCTAGGGGCTGTCCAAGTATTCACCGACGGGATCATGGCCTCCTCAGCACTGAATTGCACACCTTTTATGTTGTGTGTTATTTATTGTGCGTTACTTTTTGGTAATATATTTTGCAACGCTGATTTAGAAGAAGATGAACATGCCAAGCATACGTATACGGTGGATATGTTCAACGATGCTGTCCCCACAGCTCCTCACTTTGTCATGTTCTTCGCCCCATGGTAAGCAAACGTTTTTTCAAGTTTTAACCTGAATGAATGGATTAGCCAACGTTAGCAGCTAGCAGTTTGTAAAGTTATCGACAATGTTCAGATAACGTTACCATATGTCCTTAACAATTTAGCAAGCTGTCTCATTTTCAAATTGTCATGATGGGCAAGCTTCTAACTTTGATTGCTGCTACTAGTAAACGTTACCTAGCTAATTTGCAGCTAACTAGCGTAGCTTTTTGCCGGCTAACTGGTTACCGATATAACTATTTATCTAAGTTAGTCAGCCAGCTTGTTTTTAGTTACACATATGATATGGCTGTTGTATATAACGTGTTAATCCGTCCTTGCATTTGATGAAAGATCAATGTAATCTGGCTAACGCGTTGGCTATTACTCGAGCGTTAGCTAACATTAGGTAGCATGCTGCTAAATTTTGGGATAGCTATTTAAACTAGCGAACCTTCTAAAGTCACGTTTCAACTTGAACTGTCCCGTACTTTACAATTGTAGTTGACAAAGTCGCTACATGCACAGCGCAGTGTTTTTTCAAAGTGTTCATTTAGCTGCTTAAATGTTTCTACTGTACTGCAGCTTTCTAGCTAACAGTACAGTGGAGGAATAGATCATTTCATGATTCGCTCCTGCTGTGACCGTTTACGTGGCAGGCACTGACTGACGTAAACACGCACGCACTAAAACTGTGCCTATAAATGTCAGTTTTTTTTTTTTTACCCAACGACTAATCTACCTGCTGTAGTTAGGCCTAAATGGGATATAAAATATGTTGTTGTCTTTGCTGACATAAAGGCTTTTAGAAAAACGTAGTCCATAATCATGGAAGTAAAAAATATGTTTTATATTCTCAGATTCACCACCTCAAAAGTATTTCTGGTCTCCTCCCAATGGTTCCTTGATACTCATGTGAAGTGTCACAGCTCCCCATATACAGTTACAAGCATAGCTGTGGGAAGTAGGGGTGCTGAGGGTGCTGCAGCAACTCAAAAAAAAATCTAGATAAAACAAATACATTTTTTTTTTTACAAAAGTACTGCACAGGGCCTTTACTAGTCGTGAATTAACGAACCGATATAGCCATCTGTTAGCGCTGGCCAAAAAACAACAATTCTCTGCTGCATTGTCTTTTCAGGTGTGGTCACTGCCAGAGCCTACAAGGGACATGGAACGAGATGGCGGACAAATACAACAGCATGGAGTCACCGCCCGCCTACGTTGTAAAGGTTGACTGCACTCAGGACGTCAAGTTCTGCTCCAACGTCCATGGCATCAGGGGGTACCCCACGTAAGTACAGGGGCGTATTCATTAGAGCCTGCGTTTTTCTTGTACAGGCACTCCCATCATATGTTAGTGTAGCAAATGGGGATGTGTGAAACTTAATCCTCAGCCTGAAGTGTCCCGCTTGCGTCGCCTCATAAAATAGCTTTTGAGGTGGCGCTATCAGCTAAGACGCTTGAGAGATGACGGTCACGTGTGTTTGTGAGGCAGAGGTCTCGTGTTCGCGCCAGGTATGGGCTGAATTGGAGAGAAAGTGGTACTCGCTAAGTAAGCAGTGTGACAACCTTTACATTAGCAAAAAAATATTATCACGTCTTGTCATCAGGTGAATGATAATGACAAGTAGAACTAATCAATATTTGACAATGAATAGATTTGGTGGACAGTTTCATTATTTTGTCCTCCCCACAGTTCATTGGAAAAGGAAGTGTAAACTCTTAAGTCTATTAGCTAGAAAGGTATCTTGGTGGTGTAGAGCAGTGGTTCCGAAACGTTTTATAGTCCCGTACACCGTCAAACATTCAACCTCTAGCTGCGTACCTCCTCTAGCACCAGGGTCAGCGCACTCTCAAATGTTGTTTTTTTGCCATCATTGTAAGCCTGCCACACATACACACTATACGATACATTTATTAAACTTAAGAATGAGTGAGTTTTTGTCACACACATCCTGGCTCGTGGGAAGTGACAAAGAGCTCTTATAGGACCAGGGCACAAACAATAATATATTTAGCTCTTTATTTAGCCATCTCTTACATATAAAATCTTATTTGTTCATCAAAAATTGTGAATAACTCACCACAGGTTAATGAGAAGGGTGTGCTTGAAAGGATGCACATAACTCTGCAGTGTTGGGTTGTATTGGAGAGAATCTGTCTTAAATCATTTTCCACAGTCTGTGCTTGTATTTAGTTTTCATGCGAGTGAGGGCTGAGAATCCACTCTTACATAGGTACGTGGTTGCAAAGGGCATCAGTGGCAAATCTAGCTGTTAAGACAAGGCAGGATACTCACAGCCCTATCCAGAAATCTGGCAGTGGCTTCTGATGAAATAACATTTTCACAGGACCGCTTGTTGCAATTTCGATGAGGTTCTCTTGTTCAGATATCGGTAAGTGGACTGGAGGCAGGGCATGAAAGGGATAACGAATCCAGTCGTTTGTTTCGGGAAAGTAATTGCGCACCCAGCTCAATGAGGTGCTTTGCTATATCACATTTGACATTGTCCCTAAGTTTGAGTTAATTTACACATACAATGATGGAAAGACCTGTGTGTTGTCCTTGTTATTGCAGACAGAGAAGAGCTCCAATTTCTTAATCATAGCCTCAATTTTGTCCCGCACATTGAATATAGTTGTGGAGAGTCCCTGTAATCATAGATTCAGATCATTCAGGTGAGAATAAACATCACCCAGATAGGCCAGTCGTGTGAGAAACTCGTCATTATGCAAGCGGTCAGACAAGGGAAAATTATGGTCAGTAAAGAGAACTTTAAGCTCATCTCTCAATAATAAAAAACGTGTCAATACTTTGCCCCTTAATAACCAGCGCACTTCTTCTGTATGTTGTAAAAGCGTTATATGGTTGCTGCCCATATCATTGAATAATGCATCAAATACACAAGAGTTCAGGGGCCTTGCTTTAACAAAGTTAACCATTTTCACTGTAGTGTCCAAAACATCTTTCAAGCTGTCAGGCATTCCCTTGGCAGCAAGATCCTCTCGGTGGATGCTGCAGTGTACTGTTTGCATGCGCGTTACCACTTCACTATGTCTCCCTGTCATGGCTTTTGCGCCATCAGTACAGATACAAACGTATCTTGACCACCAAATTCCATTTGATGTCACAAATCTGTCCAGTACTTTAAAAAATGTCCTCTCCTCTTGTCATTGTTTCCAGTGGTTTGCAGAAGAGGATGTCTTCCTTAATTGACCCCCCATAAACGTAACGGTCATATGCCAGGCCCGCCAGTTGTACCAGCCCCACCACGCCTGTTGACTCATCCAGCTGTAACGCATAGAATTCACTGGCTTGTATGCGAAGCAGTAATTGTTTCAAAACATCTCCTGCCTTGTCACTGATGCGTCGTGAAACAGTGTTGTTTGATGAAGCCGTATCTGTATAGTTTTTTTGGCCTTTTCCCCAGCATTGTCCCAGCCATATCCGCGGCAGCAGGAAGAATTAAGTCCTCCACAATAGTATGGGGCTTGCCTGTACTTGCCACTCGGTAACATTGTGCAATAGAACAGTTTCTTCTTGGACATATAACACACTGTGGCTGAGGAAAGGCACTACTCCCAATATAAGTCATTACGCTAACGCCAGTTAGTGTTGGCTTGTGAAACTACCTCTTAACTTCCTCCATACTGGACCCAAAGACATACAAATGGTATCCACAATGGACCCCCTGCAGTACCTCGGACCCCAGTTTGAAAACCTCTGCACTAGGGCACACCCTAGCAAAAAAATTAAAAACCTTGCGCAATAGAACAGTTGATTTTGCACATATAACACACTGTGGCTGAGGAAAGACACTACTCCCAATATACTGAGGGAACCCCAAATCAATGTAGTTATCATATTTGCGCCTCTTCGATGGTCCAACGTCCCTGTCTGTTGTTCGGCGCTTTCCCGGGTCAGGGGGCAGTAGCTCTTCGGCTGCATCAGATTCAGAACTGTCAGTGTCCATGCCAGCTGGGCTAACAACAAATGTTGAATTACTGATGCTAGCATTGGATGTGCTCGTGGAAGCCGAACAACTTGTGTCGTCAACAGGTGGCAGGTGTAGTACTGCTGGTAGTAGCAGTACTATCAGTAGAGCTGGTATATGTCTCTATGGACGCAGGCCTTTTTTTTTTTTTATACTATAAATTTTCCTGCAAACGGAATGAGGAGCAGCTACATTTGGCTACCTACATACCCTTGCTGGCATTCCCGCGAGAGAGTAACAGTCACTGCTGCCAACTCATTTTCTGGGTAAGTTGCTAGAGGCAGGTTGATTTGTTGCTAAAAGATGTTGTGATGTCATTGCGTGATAACGTAAAACACATAATAACTTTACTCAAATTGACTGCCATCTCGGCAAAAAATATGATTTGACATTTGTTCAGGTACAGACTCCCACTTTTTTTTCTGTACTTCTGGCTGTACAATTTTGACTGAGACATGTTGATTGATGTTGTAAATTCTGTTCAAGATCAAACATTCGTGACCAACTATATTCATTGGGTTTGGCTCATCGAACAGCACTAATGCTGCTGCAGTCAGCCAACAATGATTTGCAATTTACTGAAATTGCTACTGGCCTGCTGCTGCCAGTGCACGAGCTGGGCGCCTGCTGCAGACGTCACGCACAATGCACTTTTGCAGCAGGTGTGTTGGCACGTGTGTTGTGACTGAATGTGTGACAAAGAAAATCGTTTTTGTGTAATTTTAGAGGGAAAATGCGTGCATTTTAGCGTTCAAGTCACTTTTCAGAAGTTGCTAAAAGTTCCAAATACATTTTTAAAAGTAGCTAAATTTGTTGCTAGGTGCTGTCTGGAAAAAAAAGTTGCTAAATCTAGCAACAAAATTGCTAAGTTGGCATCACTGGTAACAGTTAATGTAATTGGATGTTAATTATTTGACATTGTGTTATTTTGCTGAACACTAGATGGTTTAATTTTTTGGGGGGCAGTGAAACGAGACTACTCATGCGAGAAAAAACATCACCCAAATGTATAGCCCTGCTGGAAAATCTAAATGGACTGTTTGAAAATGTGAATCACATTTTTATTTGGCGTACCCCAGTTTAGGAATAGTCGGTGAAGAGAATTTTGCTGTTGTAAAGCAAATTTTCTGCAATTCTACAAACTTTTGTATTGAGTTGATAGAACATTTAGCAGTTTTGAAGCAAATTTCCTCCAATTCTATGCATTTAGCCAATGCTAATGCTGTGTACCTCTGCTCAAACATAACAAAATCAATGGGCATGTGCCCTCAATTCCCGTATTTAAAGAATAAAATAAAAAATCCCATTCAATTCTCCCCGACTGTCTAGTCTTTATTTTATTTGTATTTTTCAAAGATGTTATTATTGAAAAAAATATATAGTTCAATATATTTTCTGCATGCTTTCTATCTGGTATTGGCCGTTTCAGTTGGCACCAAAACTGCTTTTCTATTCTGAAAATTACCACATAGATGGCACAACTAATAATTTTAGCCGAAACGCGTAGTAAATTTTTTTTTATTGAACATGCCATACAAATAAAGGCATTTTATTTAATTATATGAAGTTCCTTGGTCCTCCATTATTTTTTGATGACCAATTCACCCCGTTTACCAAAGAGCACCTTCTGTCTACCAACATTTACTATTGTGTACCTTAGTAGCGCTTCCTTTCCTCCTCTTTCTAATAATTTTCTATACAGAAAAAAACATGTAATTAGCTTGATTTTAGCAATGAAGTCATTTATCTACTTCCAGAGAGTTTGATGAACAGTTAGCATTATGCTAACAGTCATTATGCTAACGCTAGTTAGCGTTGGCTTGTGAAACTACCCCTTAACTTCCTCCATACTGGACCCAGAGACATACAAATGGTATCCACAATTGACCCCAGTTTGAAAACCTCTGCATTAGGGAATACCGTAGCAAAACAGATTCTTCTTGGATTTCTTATTGGATAAGTTGAGTATACCTCACCATTTCGAGGCACTATTTTGCTACTGGTATAAACCACAAAGAGCAGTGAGCTTCAATGTAGATAGCAGTGAACATTGACATGCATTTAGACCCTAACATGCTTCTAAATGACTCTGTCGGGGGAAAAAAACAACTGTCACAAAGAAAAGTATTAACATTTTATTAGCCATGAACATGACATAAATGAGTTGCAATGGATGTAATGACAACGGAATTGACCAATTTGGTGTATTTTGAGTATGTTGATACAGCAGAGCAGTATGGCCAAGCCCTAGTCATTGAGTTGTATGATCTCATTGATCCCTGTCTTGTTTGCAGGTTGATGCTGTTCAAGCCCGAGCAGGAGGCGATGAAGTACCAAGGCCCCAGGGACCTGCAGTCTCTGGAGACCTGGATGCTCAACACTGTGCAGGAGGAGCCTGTGGTAAGGAGAGAGGTCACCCAAGTGATCTAAATAAAACATACAGTAGGTGATCCTGTGTGGCTCAGTTGGTAGTATTGTATTGTAGGTTCGATTCCCGGGGCCACCCATATGTAAAATGTATGCACGCGTAACTAGGTCGCTTTGGATTAAAGCATCTGCTAAATGGCATATTCTTTTTTTTAATCATTATTATTATTATTATATATTGAAACGGAAACTATTTGAGACTAATGTGATGTGATGGTAGTCTTTATTTGACGTGTGGCATGATGTTCTGCAGGAGCCAGAGACTGAGCTGGAGCCTCCCAAAGCCCCAGAGCCAAAGCAGGGCCTGTATGACCTCACCGCCAGCAACTTCAAGGCCCACATCTCTAAAGGTAACATGGGGGGAGGACTGGGATTGATCAATACCACAGACATGGCAACGGTCTCTTTATAGCCTGGTCCCAGAACTGTTTCTGCTGTCTTGCCGACTTGCAATTGTCATGCGCCATAGGAGTTGGCAAGACGGCACACACAGACCTGGGACCAGGCTTGTCTCTTTAGACCTGAACGTTTTATGCAAGTTACATATAAAAAGTTTCTACAAAGTTTAACATAATTTAGGTGCCGTCATTTCCTTGAAACCATGATGCAATCCACGCTACATTTATCTCAGGCAAACAGCATGTTTCCGGTCGCTGGACAAGCACAACAAAAGTAAATGGTCATGATAATTGTCCCAATGAAAATGCAGCTCTTAAAGGGATACTTTGGGGATTTTCTATACTGAATAAAAATATAAACACAACATCCAACAATTTCAAAAATAGAAATACTCCTCAGTTTCATTAGTTGTCCGGGTGGCTGGTTTCAGTTGATCCCACAGGGGAAGAAGCCAGATGTTGAGGTCCTGGGCTGGCGTTGTTACGCGTGTGGTTGTGACACCGGTTAGTTGTACTGCCAAATTGGAAGCGGCTTATGGTAGAGAAATTAACATTCAATTCTCAGGCAACAGCTCTGGTGGACATTGCTGCAGTCAGCATGCCAATTGCGTGCTCCCTCAACTTGAGACATCCATGGCATTGTGTTGTGTGACACAACTTCACATTTTAAAGTGACCTTTTATTGTCCCCAGCACAAGGTGCATCTGTGTAATGACCATGCTGTTTAATCAGCTTCTTGTTATGCCACGTCAGGTGGATCGATTATCTTGTCAAAGAAGAAATGCTCACTAACAGGGATGTAAACAAATTTGTGCACAAGTTTTGAGAGTTCAGTATTTTTCCCCCAGAGTCAGACTTCCTCATTTTGATGTATCTGTGTCCAGTATGAAGGAAGTTTGAGGTAGTTTCACGAGACAGTGCTAACTAGCATTAGCACAATGACTTGAAGTCTATGGGTGTCTGCTTGCATGCTAGCAGAGTTCATCTGACTCTGGGGAAGTAGATAAAGGGCCTCATTGCCAAACTCCCCAAAGTATCCCTTTAAGTCTGGTTTTAGTCGTATGTTAAGGTTGAGAAGAAAAATAAATTATTCCTGTTTTGGAGAAAAAATGCAGGATATGACAAGGTCATTTGTAAGAGGAATGTTTATGGGTCTCACATTTAAATCTGGGCAAGATTAACTGTGACAATTGTGTAATCAGTAGCATTTAACCTCTGTGAGCTCCGTTTATTTTAGTCTCTAGGGCCGCATTGCATAGGCCATTTTTATAGTTGATGTAATTTCTCATGTTATTCCATCAACTCGTAACCCATCCTTAAGCTAAGACGCTCATACCCTATAACTTAAGCTATTATGTACCTCTGTAAAATGCTTTATAATTAGTTTGTTCAGATTGCAGCTATTCCTGGTGTACATTTATGTTTTCCAGTATTAAGTATAATCTCCTTTTCTTCTTTTTTTTCTCCTCTCCACAGGGTCCCACTTTGTCAAGTTCTTTGCCCCCTGGTGTGGTCACTGCAAGGCCATGGCCCCCACCTGGGAGCAGCTGGCCACCAGCTTTGAGCACTCTGACAACATCAAGATCGGCAAGGTTGGTGACAAGTTCCAACCCTGCCTGAGCAACAGCAGTGTACCGGAGTCACTTATCTATGTAACAAGACCAGGACACGGATCTTCTGACGAGTCATTTTGTTTGTACAATGAGATAATACAACCCACTGAACAAATGTTATTTATGGCTGTTGCCTGTTGTTTGTATTGAATTGCATGTTGATATTTCCAAGTTAAGCACAACTAGCTATCTTTACCAGCTACAGGAGTTAAATGTAAAGTATGACATACTAGGTATGAGCTGGATATGCTGAATGAATTCTGAATAAACTGGTGTATTGTGTGATTGGCCAGGTGGACTGTACCCAGCACTACGAGGTGTGCTCTGAGAACGCTGTGCGTGGCTACCCCACCCTGCTCTTCTTCAAGGACGGAGAGAAGGTACGTAGTTTGGTTGGCTAGCACACTGAAGACCTTGTGTCATTGTGTTCTGTAACACACTTAAGCTTTTAAGGAGCTATTGCTTTATCATTAAAATGCTAGTCAATTTGTTAACCCTTTCCATTGCTGCTGTTTGTCTGTCCAGGCGGATCAGTACAGAGGCAAGCGGGACCTGGAATCTCTGAAGGACTTTGTCGTCAACCAGGTTAAGGCTGCAACTAAGGAGGATGACGTGCACCCACATGCTAACGAGATCCCAGTACCCAGCGCCGAACCTGCCAAAGAGGAGGTGTGTGTGTTTGACTGTTTCTCTCAGGTACCGTGAGGCCAAGCACATGTGCCTTCCAGACTTTAAATACTCCACATGCTATTTTAAAACTCTTAACATTGGTCACTGTTACGCCGAGATCTCATTTTGGGGGCGGGTACCCTGTTGTGTGTGGGCAGCAAGTTTCTTCTCCAGATACTTAATGAGTGAACAAGCTCTCAGGCAGATGTTTTAGCAGTGAGATTACCATCTAGCCCGCTCAGGCCTATGCTGTAGACTACAGTCTACAACAGGCATAGGCCTCTGCTGCACAACAGTCAACTAGACCTAGCAATTATGGGCAGGCTAGCTATTTCCTTCAGCCCATGCCAAGGCATCTCGGATATAGTGTTCAGTGTGAACAGTGACATCAACCTTGAATAAAGACATGGGACGAGTCGTTTAAGGAGAGATCCAAAGCTAATTCCAATACAACACGAGCTCGATTAGTCACGGATGTTCGGTGTAGGAATTTAGGCTACTGGTCTTGTGGACATACACTGCCTTCAGAAAGTATTCATACCCCTTCACTTATTCCACATTTAGTTGTGTTACAGCCTAAATTAAAAATGGATTCAATATCTATTTTTTTCTCTAACCCATCTACACACAATACCAAAGTGAAAACATGTTTTTAGATTTGTTTTGCACAAAGAAATATAGCATTTAGATAAATATTCACACCCCTGAGTCAATACATGTAATCGCTGCCAAAGGTGATTCTAACATCTGTGAGTCTTTCTGAGTAAGTCTCTAAGAGCTTTGCAAACCTGGATCGTACAATATAAAAATTGTTCAAGCTCTGTCAAGTGGGTTGCTGATTATAGCTAGACAGCCATTTTCAGGTCTTTCCAAAGTTAAGACAATTTACAGTACCGGTCAAAAGTTTGGACATACCTACTCATTCCACGGTTTGTCTTTATTTTTACTATTTTCTACATTGTAGAATAATAGTGAAGACGTCAAAACTATGAAATAACAAATCAAAATCAAATTTATTTATATAGCCCTTCGAACATCAGCTGATATCTCAAAGTGCTGTACAGAAACCCACCCTAAAACCCCAAACAGCAAGCAATGCAGGTGTAAAAGCACGGTGGCTAGGAAAAACTCCCTAGAAAGGCCAAAACCTAGGAAGAAACCTAGAGAGGAACCAGGCTCTTCTGGCTGTGCCGGGTGGAGATTATAACAGAACATGGCCAAAATGTTCAAATGTTCATAAATGACCAGCATGGACAAATAATAATAATAATAATCACAGTAGTTGTCAAGGGTGCAGCAAGTCAGCACCTCAGGAGTAAATGTCAGTTGGCTTTTCATAGCCGATCATTAAGAGTATCTCTACCACTCCTGCTGTCTCTAGAGAGTTGAAAACAGCAGGTCTGGGACAGGCAGCACGTCCGGTGAACAGGTCAGGATTCCATAGCCGCAGGCAGAACAGTTGAAACTGGAGCAGCAGCATGGCCAGGTGGACTGGGGACAACAAGGAGTCATCATGCCAGGTAGTCCTGAGGCATGGAATAACACAAATGGAGATGTAGGTGTTAAACAAATCAAAATATATTTTATATTTGAGATTCTTCAAAGTAGCCACCCTTTGCCTTGATGACAGCTTTGCACACTCTTGGCATTCTGGCAACCAGCTTCATGAGGAATGCTTTTCCAATAGTCTTGAAGGAGTTCCCACATATGCTGAGCACTTGTTGGCTGCTTTTCCTTAACTTTGTAGTCCAACTCATCCAAAACCATCTCAATTGGGTTGAGGGCGGGTGATTGTGGAGGCCAGGTCATCTGATGCAGCACTCCATCACTCTCCTTCTTGGTCAAACACAGCTCTTACACAGCCTGGAGGTGTGATTTTGGTCATTGTCCTGTTGAAAAACTAATTATAGTCCCACTAAGTGCAAACCAGATGGGATGGCGTATCGCTGAAGAATGCTGTGGTAGCCATGCTGGTTAAGTGTGCCTTTAAATTCTAAATAAATCACAGACAGTGTCACCAGCAAAGCACCCCCACACCATCACCTCCATGCTTCATGGTGGGAACCACACATGCGGAGATCATCCATTCACCTACTCTGCGTTTCACAAAGACATGGCGGTTGGAACCAAAAATCTCAACTTTGGACTCATCAGACCAAAGGACAGATTTCCACTAGTCTAATGTCCATTGCCCATGATTCCATATGTGCTATTTCATAGTTTTGTGTCTTCACTATTATTCCACAATGTAGAAAATAGTGACAAAAAAAAATCCCTGGAATGAGTAGGTGTGTCCAAACTTTTGACTGGTTCTGTAAGTCAAAACTGTAGCTAGGCCACTCAAGAACATTCAATGTCATCTTGGTAAGCAAGTCCAGTGTATATTTGGCCTTGTTTCAGGTTATTGTCCTACTGAAAGGTGAATTTGTCTCCCAGTTTCTGTTGGAAAGCAAACTGAAGCAGGTTTTCTTCAAGATTTTGCCTGTGCTTAGGTCTCTTCCATTTTTTTTAATACTAAAATACCCCCTAGTCCTTTCTGATGACAAGCATACCCATAACATGATGCAGCCACCACCATGCTTGAAAATATGAAGTGGTACTCAGTGATTTTGTTGTTGGATTTGCCCCTAAACATAATGCTTTGTGTTAATTTCTTTGGCACATTTTTTGCAGTATTACTTAAGTGTCTTCACTCAGTCATTTTAGGTTAGTATTGGGTAGTAATTATATTTTTTATCCATCCAGTTTCAGTTTCTCCTACCACAGTCATTAAACTCTAACTGTTTAAACTCTGTAAATGGTAAAGTCACCCATTGGCTTCATGGTGAAATCCCTGAGTGGTTTCCTTCCTCTCCGGCACATGAGTTAGTAAGGACGTCTGTATATTTGTAGTGACTGGGTGTATTGATACATTATTATTAATACACTATGCAGTGTAATGAATAACTTCACCATGCTCAAAGGGATATTTAATATCAGCTTTTTTATTTTTTATTTTACCAATCTACCGATAGGTACCCTGATTTGCTGAGCATTGGAAAACCTCCCTGGTCTTTGTGGTTGAATCTGTTTGAAATGTACTGCTCTGCTGAAGGACCTTACAGATAATTTGTGTCGGGTACAGAGATGAGTTAGTCATTAAAACATTATATTAAACACTATTATTGCACACAGTGAGTCCATGTGACTTGTTAAGCAAATATTTACTCCTGAACTTATTTAAACTTGCTTTAACAAAGGGGTCGAATACTTATTGACCCAAGACATTTCAGCTTTTCATTTTTTATTCATTTGTAAAAATGTATAAAAACATAATTCCACGTTCACATTATGGGGTATTGTGTGTAGGCCAGCAACACAAAATCTCAATTTTAAATTCAGGCTGTAACGCAACAAAATGTGGAAAGTCAAGGAGTGTGAACACTTTCTGAAGGGACTGTATTAACCAATACATTACCAGGAATGATCCAATCTGATATCACCTCTGTTTTTTTTCTCTGCAGTCTGGCATTATTACACTCACAGAGAGCAATTTTGACGAGACAGTGGCCAAGGGGCTGACGTTCATCAAGTTCTACGCTCCATGGTAAGCGCTCTTATATACAGTAGTAACACTCTTTTTAACTATCTCCCGCCGTATGATCTTGGATATTTATTTGAGTCAGTGGTACTTGTAAGAAGTTGAGGAGGCTAGTGCATTTCCCCTCAGGTAATGGAGAGGCACCCTCGCAGATTAAAGTTCCATCTAAATACTGAAAATAATATTATGGATGCCAGTTTTGTCACAGCAGTGCACATGACTAAAGGTACACTAGATGAAAGTACCACTCGACTATTGAGATGCAGTCGCAGAGAAAGAGAACCTCTGTGGTCCACTGACTGCATAACCTGCATAATCATAACTGACTTGTCTCTCCCCCCCACTCCAGGTGTGGCCACTGTAAGAATTTGGCCCCTGCATGGGAGGACCTGTCCAAGAAGGAGTTCCCTGGCCTGACTGACGTGAAGATTGCCAAAGTGGACTGCACTGTGGAAAGGATGATCTGCAACAGGTTTTCAGTAGGTGTTCTACACTGAGTGTACTAAACATTAGGAACACCTTCCTAATATTGAGTTGCAACCTCTTTTGCGCTCAGAACAGACTAAATTCGTCGGGACATGGACTCTACAAGGTGTTGAAAGTGTTCTACAGGGATGCTGTCTCATATCGACTCCAATGCTTTCCACAGTTGTGTCAAGTTGGCTGGATGTCCTTTGGGTGGTGGACCATTCTTGATACACACAGGAAACTGTTGAGTGTGAAAAACCCAGCAGCGTTGCAGTTCTTGACACAAACCGGTGCGACTGGCAACTACTACTACAATAGCCAGTTCACAGACACTTACATTTTTTGTGGCACACAGACAATCCATGTCTCAATTGTCTCGAGGATTAAAAATCCTTCTTTAACCTGTCGTCTCCAATTTTTGTACACTGATTTGAAGTGGATTTAACAGGTGACATCAATAAGGGATCATAACCTTCACCTTTCATAAATGTTTTGTACACTCAGTATAAATTGTAAATTGACTGTCAGTAGCTAAGATATTGCTCAGAAAGAGCAATACTGTAGTGTACTATACTCTGCGGTATAATTAGCAAGACCTTGATTGTGTAACTTGACATTCCGTTCATAAACACACACAAGCAGCGCCACCCAGCGCCACAGGAAGTATACATGGTGGGTTATGTGGGTAAAACTGCACAGCCACCTCATCACGGGATTGGATAATCAGTGGTGCTCCGCTAACAGGAATGGTGGATCTCAAGACTCCCTCATGGCCCTGAAGACAGTCCCTTATAACCATCGCAACCTTTATTAATGGGACGCTCTCTGGACTAGTAGTCTCTTCAACTGCAACATGTCTGGCTCTTAGAAGCTCAGTTAGAATTGATTAAATTAGTGTTACGTTATGACTCACACTGCTAAACAATCTAGACGATTCATGCATAGTTTATAGTAAGAGAAAAAACATTTGCAACCATTATTTCCTTCGGAGTTGGCTGATCTGAAGGAAAGGTGGACGTGATATGGTAAAGGCATTGCAGGGCTAGGTGAAGTAAAGACCATATTGTTTATACCTATCCATTCCCTTCAAATCAGCAAACACTGAAGAGGTCGGGGCTAGCTAGGGGCTATCTTGCTGACTTTGTCTCCTTTCTCTTCTACAGGTACGTGGGTACCCCACCCTGCTGCTGTTCAGAGCTGGTGCTCAAGGTGAGGAGCATCACGGAGGGCGGGACTTGGAGAGCCTGCACAGTTTTGTGATGAAGCAGGCCCGAGACGAGCTGTAGCATTGTCCAAACAACATCCACCATTACTTCTCTCCTCCACCCAACACAGAATATCTGGCCAATGGGAGGAGTCCTCTCACCCACAACGACCAGCTCTTATCTCCCATCGTTTTCCTTTCAGAAAGGAGTAGCATTAACGCACTGCTTTTTAACCCCCTCTGTAATGTCTCATGAGCGAGGCCAGTCTGATTCTATAATAATCCAATAGTTTGTGTGAAATGTGAATATATTTTGTTTGGGCTGCCCAGTCCCACTGTTCCTCTGGAGAGCATTGGCTGGCTCTGCAAACCACTTTTTACCAGCGGTACTTAAATCGGCCAAACCTTAAAATGCATACCGTTATAGTCATCCCGACACTTGACAACTCAAGCAGAGTCGTCTTAAATAGTGGCGGCTGGTTGTATCAAAAAAACGTTGGATTAAGCTGACTGAGTTTGTATAGATATAAAATGTTAATGTTCATTTGGTGATTTAAGAAAATCATGTTGACGAACAATCATGAGCCGTTGATGTAATGTTACTGTTGCACAGGGGTCAAAGCCGCGTGACCTCCAGTGACGTTGATTGTTAAGTTGACGGTACTTTTTATCCATGCCAGTGACGGCCTAACTAACTTAACTCTCAGGGACCCCCAGTTGGAGTTCTTGGCCTATGCCATACTGCAATCTCTTATCGGCTATATTTTTCTGACGAATTCCCCCAACTGCTTTTTGGCTATGACAGGAAAGGCTGCATGAAAGTGTTTCATGTCAAACTGCCCTTTGTGAGTGAGTGGTCTTCTGTGACATTGCAATTGTACTACAAAAAGTCTGAATGTAAAAGTATTTTTGGGGTTTTCCATTTTAGTGCTGTAAGAGGTTCAGTCCCACGGTCCAATGTCAGGCGCCTCGGGACAGTTTTGGCGTTCTCACTGTTTTATGAACAATGATTGTGATCGTCTGTTTGGCGCACTCGAGTCATGCCTTATGCATGGAATGTGCTAGTTTGTCATGAAAGGAAAACCATATGTCATTAATCCATGTTTGAAACATCCCTCACAAATGGTTTGAGGGATTGTGTCCAACATGGACGGCTGTAAATGTAATAGATTTTCCAAAGCGGATGAATATTCTGTTGTATTGATTAAGCCCCATATCAGGCCCCAGGGTGTCACTCAAACACCCAGTGAAGCACAACAGTGATGAGGTCATTTTACTTTGGGGTTTTTGTTTGGTTTACCTCAGTTGCTTGGGATGTCAAAAAAACAAATACCCAAAATATATTATCCACCCATATAATGATCACTCATGACTTGTTTAGTCCATAAATTACGACGACAAAGTTTATTTTCTCCATATATAGAATATATCAACCCACAATGTTAGTGGATCAGATTTTCTTTGTGTGTGCTATTCAGGGACGGTTGAAATTTAAGTGGTCTGAGAATGTGTTCGCATGGAGTTGCTGTGTGAGACAGTTTACATTCAATGCTCAATTAAGGGAAACAAATGCATTCAGAGGCTAACCACTTATTGTCAGTAAAATCTTTATGGATAGTACATGGTCTAGGCAGACTCCAGTGAAGGAAAGCAGTATTTTGTTTTTGTGAGTGGGTTGTACACTGCCCATGAATTTTGTAAAAAAAAAAAAAAAAAAAAGGCAAGTTGTAACATGAGATTTTGTAATAAAATGTCTTTTTCCAAAAATAGTATTTTTAATTTGTTTGTTTTTCTCTGTAATATGGCATGTGATTAAGTGGTGCAATAAATAAGCTGAAAATGTACACGTATTTACACACAAAAGTAAGTCTAAACATGACCACAAGAAATGTAAACAGCAGCTTACTAGAGGTATATTTTGTGATTTCTGATTGGTTAGGCACAAAGTTGAATTCTTTTTTTCAGGATTGGGCTCAATTCAGGAAGTGATTACAGATTGTGCAATAGAAATGTAAAGGTCATTTTCAATTGAACCGACATTCAGCGTTTACCGTGAATGCAGAAATGTTGCCTTTGAAATTTCAATCACGCTGTAATGCTGAACTTCCGCAATACGGATTGAATAGAGCCCCGATCCGTAAATGAATCGACAGTAGCAATTACTTTGAAATGAACCAAATCAAAATGTCAAACCCAAGCTAATTTCAGAAAGCTGGTTCAAAACATTTGTTGAGCTGGTTTGACCAACAAATAGATTTTCCCACAAATTTTGGGGATATGTTAACTCAGTGAGTGGAATAACATGGAAATGACAGTTTGCGGGATGAGGTGAATGTCATCCTCTTTAGAGCAGTCCATCACTTAAGCTACAACCTGCTACCTGTTGAACCAGCTTGGTGAACACCCAGCATGAGCTTGGCAAATATTGACCCAATGAAGATATTTTGAGGAGTTCACAACTAAAATAGTATGTGGTTGTTTCCATTCGGCCCATATTATATTTTTGGAAGCCAGGTGAATATGGCGGAAGAACTGAGTACAATCCATAAAGAGGAGTAGGAAATATCTGGATCTTTGTACATTAACTGTAATGTATCATGGCATACATTTCATGAATATTTCAGCAGATTGTTCATGTTAAAATCAGGCTTTGGTTAGTCAGACAATATACATACATCTCTATTAAAATTGGTGTAGTTAGGCTAATGCTTTTCCCCTGCGGTCCTATAAAAGGATTTCTACATGTTTTGTGTCATTTGACTACATCTGACGTTATGTAACAGGTTGGCTGTCAGTATTGAGATAACATTGAGTCAATTCCCCGACGCCGTCGAGTTGTTTCGCTGTAATGGGCCATTAGCCGTCTGAGAACTTGAACACCACTTAGTTTTGAAAGGAGGGGGGGGGGGGGAGCAGCACATTGGTCTGGTCCATTTATCAGTTCCTTCCTCGCCCTGAGTATGGGAGAGGAGAGGGTAGTACACAACACACACTCACAAACAGGCAGACCCATGATGTCGTGTGCACACAGTCTCCGCTGCAGCCCATGGGCGGGTGACCATGATGACGCGGCAGTTTGGCGGTCGTCAGTGGCAGCCACAGGCCCTCACCACCATGTTCTTGTACTTCTTCAGGATGACATTGGAGTTGTCGTCGAAGTAGAGCACGGAGATGGCGTGCAGCTTGGTGGGGGCGCAGCAGGGCTTGGGCACGTTCTCCGGGTTCATGAGGTGGACCTAGGAGACAACAAGAGGTCAGAGGTCACATTCCTCTTCAAGCACAGCTTGAAGGATCCATGTCACTTTCCTAAACGTGAAGTGCGCACTTGAAACATTTGTTTTACAAATCAAATATACATTTACATCAATGGGAGATTTGCATGAAAATTCAGGTTCCATGAAAATTAGGATATTGCTCTTTATTAGCAATGTATTAGCTCAATTCCTGGAGTGCTCACCAGTGTCTGCACAATGGCATGGTTGGTGGCATTCATATGGGCGTTGAGGGGGAAGGAGCACTCTCCGTCACAGTAGTTGGCTGCGTAGCCCTCAGGTGCAATGATCCAGTCCTGATACAATCACAAGAGGGATATATTTACTATGGCTAAATCCGGGTCTACAATGTGTTCTGAAGACTCTGGAAACGGAATCCTGTGGCAAAAAGGTACCGTGTATTTTAATGGGTACAATATACAGTTCAGTAAAACAGTGCCAGTTCAGCCGCAGCATTGTCAGAGGGCATTTATACTCGCATAAGGTCTAAACCCCTTTGGACTGTAGCGTCCTACTTCACAACCTTCAGTCTCAACTGGGTCTCCTAGGACAGATCAGTGCAGAAATGTACAAGTGCCTGTGGAATCACTCAGGCAGCAGGCTGTTTTGCTACAGTCTCTCACTCTCTGTGTGTGTGTGTGTGTGTATAGGCCTATGTGTGTGTGTGTGTGTGTGTGTGTTGGCATCTTCCCTCTAGATGTCAGTGCTGTCTTAACAGGGGGTTGATTGTTTTGCAGGACCTAGGTGGCTGCATGTTTTCCCCTCCATTAACTGTTCGCGGCCCCTGTTACCCAACACACCCAGTGACCTGACAGAGTTCACAGGCCACTTAAGCTCTTACCAAATGCCTATAAATGCTTCTTTAAAAGGTTATTCAATCGGTACAAAAGCCTGCTTGTTGGTTTGCTTTCACCTACCAAATGTCTTCACTAGGGTTGCAACAATCTGGTAAATTTCTCCAAATTCCCAGGTTTTCCCACAAATCATGATTGGAGGATTCCGGATATCCTGTTTATTCCCTCCTGATGATTCCTTCTTTCCAGGTTTTCTGGAAAAACCAGGGCATTTTTGGGAAGTTACCATATTTTTGCAACCGTAGTCTTCAATGAACTTCTCTTTGACCTGTAATGTTTGACTCATGTCTGTATCGTTTTGAACTCTCTTTACTCTGAACAAATGGGACATTGTGGGTAATGTAGTCCACCAGTGTGTCACTGCAATTACTGGGGGGGGTATTTGATCCTTACCTGCCAGCCCAGCTCCCGGAAGCTGACGTAGAGCTCATGTCTCCTACAGGCTGTCTTCTGGTCACTGCTGTTGTATTCTAAATGGGAAGAAAGAACTAGAAGTCAGGGTTGAATCATATGCCTCCGCTGTCATATATCGTATTGGGTAGTATGACACGTATGGGTGTTACACCAGTTCACAGTAACATGGGTTCATTTGTGTAATGGATTATTTTATGTGCCTCACATTCACTTGAAGATAAATTCATTTGAAAGCTTGCCAAATTAAATTGGACGGCTTTTGGGCGCATTGGGTCGGACGCCGATGACAAACATGTTTATAACTGCCCTCTTCTCTCCACAGTTTGTTTGAATTATCTCCCTCTCGTCCCACCCAGCCGCAGAGTCACAGAGTTAGCGACTCAGCGGGTGTCAACCACAGGTATGGTGTTTCAGAGGGGAAGGTCATTGCTGGCACTGGCCGGCGTTCTGAAGTCAAAACGGGTGACTCAGACTTTCCACTGACGACGTTGAGAGTCCACCTGCTGATTTTTTGTTGTTGCGTTTGTCCCCCTCTCCTACTAAACAGAGAGAGTGTGAGGAGAGCTATGATATCGGCACAGAGTGGCATTACTTCCTGCTGTAGGAGCTCCCTTAAAGCCAACAGTGGGCAAACCATGCCAGGCTATATGCCATACAGTCAGGGGCCCAGGTGGGCATCAGTGGTGGCAGAGAGGACCATCTCTTTGTTCGTGTTTGTCAAAATAATTGGGGACAGGGACGAGTAACTCACAGACCCCCTCCTGCCCTGTCTGTTCCCCCCTGGAGACCGGGACCCAGTCATTAAACCAGTTTATTTAGTTAGCTGGGTGTGGAGTGGTGAGTTGAACTAACTCATGGCCCTTACTGTACTGTGTTATGACCAAGTGGCTCCACTCTCCGATTTATCAATGCAAGCGAGCAATCTACACAGTGCAGGCTCCTACCAGGCCGCCAAAATGAACGCTTTTATTTGTTTTGTTTTCAGCCGACCCACTCAGCTGCTGTTATTAGAGAGCCATAATTTGGATTCATAGGCCTCCCGGGTGGCGCAGTGGTTAAGGGCGCTGTACTGCAGTGCCAGCTGTGCCACCAGAGATTCTGGGTTTGCGCCCAGGCTCTGTCGCAACCGGCCGCGACCGGGAGGTCCGTGGGGCGACGCACAATTGGCCTAGCGTCGTCCGAGTTAGCGAGGGCTTGGCAGATAGGGATATCCTTGTCTCATCGCGCACCAGCGACTCCTGTGGCGGGCCGGGCGCAGTGCACGCTAACCAAGGTTGCCAGGTGCACGGTGTTTCCTCCGACACATTGGTGCGGCTGGCTTCCGGGTTGGATGCGCGCTGTGTTAAGAAGCAGTGCGGCTTGGTTGGGTTGTGTATCGGAGGACGCATGACTTTTAACCTTCGTCTCTCCCGAGCCCATACGGGAGATGTAGCGATGAGACAAGATAGTAGTTACTAACAATTGGATACCACGAAATTGGGGAGAAAAAAGGATGAAATAAAATAAAATATAAAAAAAATTATAATAAAATGTGGATTCATAACTGTAATGACATGTAATTACTAATTAGATTGAATTCACATAAACATAACAAGCCCAGACAAGTGTGCCTGCTCCCAATGACGACCCAAGGCGAGCAAAGAGAGAGAGAGAGAGAGTTGCCCTGAAACACGGTAATTAAAAATACCCGCCACTCGCTTCCCATTGGAACAGGAAACACTTCAACATAAGTGCAGCAGTCACCTGACTCGGGGGTTAACTCACGCCGAGGTTGGAAAACAGAAAATGTGGCATCTGGTCATAAGGTCAGGGTTGAGAGGTCATCCTGGCTGTTACCGTCAGAGACACTCAGGTGTTTCCCGTGTTCTTTCCTGTGTGTGTGTGTGTGCATGCGTGCGTGTGCGTGTTCGCTGGGTGTCTACTGATGGTTTGTGTAGCTATGGGGGCGATAGAGGAGGGGTGTAGCTACAGTATCTGTCCTAATGCAGTGCAGGCCGGCCATAGCCCCTGGGTCAGCCTGCCTGCCTAGCCCGTCAGCCCCCGGGCCAGTCTGGGTTCCCCGCCACCTCGGCTGTGCCTCTGCAAGGTAAATATTTACAGAGATAAATCTGCCTCACTGAGGTCCTGGAGCCGGTTTCGAAAGGGTACTTAACCCCTGTCCCCTGGGGCTAGTGTTCCTCTCACATGGCATGGTGTGACCTAGCTACCTGCCTCCACACACACAGGCCCCGATGGCCCTGTTTTACGGCCCAGACATTCAGCTCCCAGCCAAATCACAGGGTGGGGACCGTGTCGCGGGACCATGTCACTGAACCCCCCCCCCCCCCCCTGCCCTGGGCAGCTGCTTTAACAAGCACCCTGGTACAGTTTGACATGTAACAGGACAATGTCTGAAAGGACTAAGGGGAACAGAGGACTTGGGTGACCAGGTGGAAAAGTTCTTCTGAAGGTTGAATACACACAATAAAGTAAATAAATACACCATGCTCTGAAACATACTTTGTGTATGTGTATACGTGCATGCAGGCACACACACAGACCCACTCTAATAGACAGGAATACACATACACCTTGTTTCCTTGCACCTCTCTGTCTTTATAACCATCCGTATTTACAGTCAAGCTGATATTTACTGTTGACTTTCATTGAGCGAGTGTAAAGGCCAGAGTTTTGGTACCCATAAACCACCTCTCCCCTTCCTGCCTGTAAAATGTAAATCCACCACAGTTACCGCTGAGCATGGATCCCAAGGGGCTTTCATACGCTTCTAACGGCTTCTAACCTGAAAAACCTGGCTTCCTTATTACCATAGACGACAATTCAAAAGGGCCTTAAAACAGTGGAGCTAAAGGTGCTGACAAGGGAAAAGTCAATAAATAACATTTATCATTCCAAAAATATAGAAGTCAATGGAGCCAATTACAAAATGATCACTACACTGTTGCCAGGGGGGGAGTGACGCATGTACAACATTAAATGGGTTCCTTCCACCAAAAGCCTCAATCTCCAGAACTGAACACAGTAATTTCCATGGTTTATTCCCAAAACTTTCTCAACAAACAAAAACTAAAATAATTTAAAACGGCCCCTTTTTACAGTAGCAATTACACAAGCTGTGCCTGTCGAGAGGCGGTGATGGAACGATGGGCTAATAGGCCGCGGCGGTCCCAAAAGAACAGGGTTTTCCTAAAGAGAGAGCGAGAGAAGGGGCTAGCTTCTTCAAACTCCCATGAAGACTTAAAAGAGAATGTGACTGTTGTCTGTCTGTGTCCATGCCGGGTTTTTTCTCCCTCCCTCCCTCTTCCACTGAAGTTTATCTTTCTTCCTGTCTTTCATCAGGGAGGTTATTAAACCCTCTGCAGAGCTCGCCAATGTCTAATTACACCAACAGTAAACAAAGGGAGACTGGAGGATGAGAGGCAGAGATGAAAACACACAGCTGGACAGCGCCGTGTTATTAGAATTCTTTAAGCAATACTGTTAACTTGGTCAGTCTTTTAGCGAGCGGCTAATGACTGGCCTGGGTAATGACAGGTCTGGGACAGGTCTGGGGCCACGACTGGCTAGGCTGCAGTGATACTCCTCCTGGATGGTCGTTAAAGGGCCAAGCCCGGCTTCCATTACCGCCCCAAACCCCAAATTACCTTTAAAGGTGTCGTACTGTTCTTTTTTTCTCTCTTTCATTTCCAAGCGTACAGTTACTGTACAAACTTCCCCTCTCAAAGGAACTCAGTATGTAGGTGTGATTTCATTTGTTGGATAGGGTTTTCTGCTTGTGTTATCGTAGGCTAACTAACACCAAGACACCTACATGATGAGCCCATGGCTACTTGCCAATATCCATACTAGCATACCACTTAGAATGAAGCAATATATTGGGCATGTATTTTAAGTGGCATGCTAGTGTGGATGTTGGAACAGAGCTCATGACTTGGCTGTTGTGTTCTTAAGCATTAAGCATACTATTATTCTGGTGTGTAGCTACATTGATTTGTTAATATGAATCGGAAACTGTAAAGACGGGGCGATGGTGGTCCCATCAGATGCTAAACAATGAGGCACTGTCCCTATTTGTTTCTCCCTCAGAGCAGCACAGAAGAAGGATGCTCCCTTTATCCATCCATCCTTCCTCTCTTCCTCAGAGCCTGTGAAGTGAGTGAGTGATGCGGTATTGGAACCATATGCCTCACTAGTCTGCCTGATCATCGCCACTTGCTGTTGCAAGGGACTCGCAACTTCCTGCGCGGGATCTAAATATTTACGCTCCAGACATCCCAAGTGGCGAGGCCGAGGGATTGATGTTTTGGGTTACATAAAGTCCAATCCTTCAGGACACGTTGGTTCAACAGATTGTCCTCATTAGCTTGAGCACCAGCAGACTGGTCTGGGAGTCTGTTCTGTTCCGTTCTGGGAGCCTGTTCCGTTCTGGGAGCCTGTTCTGTTCCGTTCTGGGAGTCTGTTCTGTTCCGTTCTGGGAGCCTGTTCCGTTCTGGGAGCCTGTTCTGTTCCGTTCTGGGAGCCTGTTCTGTTCCGTTCTGGGAGCCTGTTCCGTTCTGGGAGCCTGTTCTGTTCCGTTCTGGGAGCCTGTTCTGTTCCGTTTTCCTCTGTCCTGCTTTGTTCTGAGGGTTTTTATCTGATGGACACCGCACTACTGAGAATAGCATGGCCATAATGTAATGTCTAGAACTCTAGACTCTACAGCAAAGCAGATATGGCAGATTCTTTCCAGAATGATTGGTGTGATGAATTACAGAGCTGGAACCACAAACTAATAACTTCAGACTCCCATGATAACAATGAGAACTGTTTAGTTGACTATCCTGGTTAAATAAAGATGAACTATGATGTGTTTCAGAAAAGGAAAAAAAACTGTAGAACTCCAATAAACATCATCCAACAACACCTCTAACCTTTGGATGGTATCGCAATCAAAACAGATGACGTGAAACTGAGGTGGTGAGGAAAATCACTTGAGCTACTATTGTAATGTTGACGGTTACGAAGCTGAGTAGCTGACCCCGTGACCCTAGCCATAAGGGCTTAGTATTAGCCTGGGCCTCATCTGTCAAATTAGCGCTGGGATCAGGCAGATATTAGTCACAAGCCCTCTGAACCGCAGCTCTTCCTGCTGTAAAAGCACTGGCATCCCCCCTCACAGGGCCAGCTTTATGTTCAGCAAAGGCTAACGTTATGCTAGTGTTATGACGGAGCCAGGGGATGATGGCTGATGAGTAGCCGGATTAGAGCCTAATTTAATTTGCCTGCATACCTGTTCATAACATCAGCCGCTAAGTATGAAGAGGGGGCAGAGGGCAGGTACTGTAAAGTGCACTCTCAAATGATGAGGTCATGCATCTAGGGATAGTTTCCATCTCTCTGACTCTATTTTTTCCGATGTCCCCGTCAATGACAGCACAACTCACCATATTACACTGAAATCCGGTGCTTCGAGAGCTTCCCTGCTCGGCTTGCAGATGTTTGGATATTGTCTTGTGCTTTGTGTGAGTGTAAGGTGTGATGTTGTGGGATAATTGTAAGGTGCAGTTGGGTTTGATTCAAATAAAATGTAATTGTCTTGGTCTCATACACATATTTAGCCGATGTTATTGCGGGTGTAGTGAAATGCTTGTGTTCCGAGCTCCAGCAATAATATTTAACAATTCACAACAATAACAGTACACACAGATCGAAAAGTAAAATAATGGAATTAAGAAATATATAAACATGAGGACGAGCAATGTCAGAATCAGGAGTACAATTATAGTGCATTCGGGAAAGTATTCAGACCCCTTGACTTTTTCCACATTTTGTTACGTTACAGCCTTATTATAAAATGTACAACATTTTATATTTAGTACTTTGTTGAAGCACCATTGGCAGCAATTACAGCCTCGAGTCTTAGTGGGTATGACGCTACAAGCTTGGTACACCTGTATTTAAGGAGTTTCTCCCATTTTTCTCTGCAGATCCTCTCAAGCTCAGGTTGGATGGACAGCCTCGTTGCACAGCTATTTCAGGTCTCTCCAGAGATGTTAGATCGGGTTCAAGTCCGGTCTCTGGCTGGGCCGCTCAAGGACATTCAGAGACTTGTCCGTTGTGCTGGCAGTGTACTTAGGGTCGTTGTCCTGTTGGAAGATTAACCATCGCCCCAGTCTGAGGTCCTGAGCACTCTGTTGCAGGATCTCTCTGTACTCCGTTCATCTTTCCCTCGATCCTGACTAGTCTCCCAGTCCCTGCCGCTGAAAAACATCCACACAGCATGATGCTGCTACCACCATGCTTCACCATAGGGATGGTGCCAGGTTTCCTCCAGATGTGACGCTTGGCATTCAGGCCAAAGAGTTCAATCTTGGTTTCATCAAACCAGAGAATCTTGTTTCTCATGGTCAGAGTTCTTTAGGTGCCTTTTGGCAAACTCCAAGTGGGCTGTTATATGCTTTTTACTGAGGAGGGGCTTCGGACTGGCCACTCTACCATAAAAGCCTGACTGGTGGAGTGCTGCAGAGATGGTTGTCCTTCTAGAACAGGGGTGGGCATTTCCAGTCCTCGAAGGCCTGATTGGTGACAACGTTTTGCCCCAGCACCAGCTAACACACCTGACTCCAATAATCACCTGATCATGATCTTCAGTTTAGAATGCTATTTGATTAATCAGCTGTTTTTTCTAGGGAAGGAGACAAAGTCTGACACAAATCAGACCTTCGAGGACTGGAGTTGCCCACCCCTGTTCCAGAAGTGTCTCCCATCTCCAAAGAGGAACACTGGAGCTCTGTCAGAGTGACCATCAGGTTCTTGGTCACCTCCCTGGCCAAGGCCCTTCTCCCCCGATCGCTCAGTTTGGCTGGGCGGCCAGCTCTAGGAAGAATCTTGGTCGTTCCAAAATTCTTCCATTTAAGAATGATGGAGGCCACTGTGTTCATGGGAACATTCAATGCTGCCAAAATGTTTTGGTACCCTTCCCTAGATCTGTGCCTCGACACAATCCTGTCTCGGAGCTCTACGGACAATTCCATCAACCTCATGGCTTCGTTTTTACTCTGACATGCACTGTCAACTGTGGGACCTTATATAGACAGGTGTGTGCCTTTCCAAATCATATCCAATCAATGTAATTTTATTTATTTATTTATTTCACCTTTATTTAACCAGGTAGGCTAGTTGAGAACAAGTTCTCATTTGCAACTGCGACCTGGCCAAGATAAAGCATAGCAGTGTGAACAGACAACACAGAGTTACACATGGAGTAAACAATTAACAAGTCAATAACACAGTAGAAAAAAAAGAGAGTCTATATACATTGTGTGCAAAAGGCATGAGGAGGTAGGCGAATAATAACAATTTTGCAGATTAACACTGGAGTGATAAATGATCAGATGGTCATGTACAGGTAGAGATATTGGTGTGCAAAAGAGCAGAAAAGTAAATAAATAAAAACAGTATGGGGATGAGGTAGGTAAAAATGGGTGGGCTATTTACCGATAGACTATGTACAGCTGCAGCGATCGGTTAGCTGCTCAGATAGCAGATGTTTGAAGTTGGTGAGGGAGATAAAAGTCTCCAACTTCAGCGATTTTTGCAATTCGTTCCAGTCACAGGCAGCAGAGAACTGGAACGAAAGGCGGCCAAATGAGGTGTTGGCTTTAGGGATGATCAGTGAGATACACATTTACAACAGGTGGACTCCAATCAAGTTGTAGAAACATCTCAAGGTTGATCACATTGGAAGCAGGATGCACCTGAGCTCAATTTCGAGTCTCAAAGCAAATGGTTTGAATACTTAGTTTGTAAATAAGGTATTTCTGTTTTATATTTGTAATAAATTTGCCAAAAAAATCTAAACATCTGTTTTTGCTTTGACATTATGGGGTATTGTGTGTAGATTGATGAGGAAAAACATTTATTTAATCAATTTTAGAATAAGGCTGTAAAGTAGCAAAATGTGGAAAAAGGTAAGGGGTCTGAATATTCTAGAGAGTATGTGGATAGAATATTTAGTATATCTGTAGAATAGAATATATACAGCAATAGTTTAATAGGATTGCCTTGACTAAAATACAGTATAGACATATGAAATTAGTATGTAAACATTATTAAAGTCACCAGTGTTCCATTATTAAAGTGACCAGCGATTCCATGTCTATGTACATAGGGCAGCAGTCTCTAAGGTGTAGGGTTGAGTAACGGTGCGGTAGCAGGCTAGTGACAGCTATTTAACAGTCTGATGGCCTTGAGATAGCAGCTTTGATGCACCTGTACTGACCGCACCTTCTGGATGATAGCGGGTGAACAGGCCATGGCTCGGGTGGTCGATGATCTGTTTGGCTTTCCTGTGACATCGGGTGCCATAGGTGTCCTGGAGGGCAGGCAGTGTGCCCACGGTGATGCGTTGGGCAGACCGAACCACCCTCTGGAGAGCCCTGCGGTTGCGGGCTGTACAGTTTCCGTACCAGGCGGCGATACAGCCCAACAGGATGCTCTCAATAGTGCATCAGTAAAAGTTTGTGAGCGTCTTAGCCAAGCCAAATTTCTTCAGCCTCCTGAGGTTGAAGAGGCACTGTTGCGACTTACTCATCAAACGGTCAGTGTGGGTGGACCATTTTAGATTGTCAGTGGTGTGTACGCCGAGGAACTTGAAGCTTTTCACCTCCTCCACTGCAGCCCCGTCAATGTGGATGGGGCCATGCTCCCTCTGTTGTATCCAAGAAGTCCACAATCAGCTCCTTCGTTTTGTAGACTTCGTCAGGGCCCTCGCCTCCTTCCTGTAGGCTGTCTCGTCATTGTTGGTAATCAGGTCTACTACGGTTGTGTTGTCTGCAAACTTGATGATTGAGTTGGAGGCGTGCCTGGCCACGCAGTCATAGGTGAACAGGGAGTACAGGAGGGGGATGAGTACACACCCTTGTGGGACCCCTGTGTTGAGGATCAGCATAATTGAGGTGTTGTTTCCTAACTTCACCACCTGGGGACGGCCCTTCAGGAAGTCCAGGACCCAGTTTCACTGTGCGGGGTTCTGACAGATGCCCCCATGTTTGATAATGATCTTGGTGTTGAATGCTGAGCTGTAGTCAATGAATAGCATTCTTATATAGGTATTCCTCTTGTCCAGATGGGATAGGGCAGTGCGCAGTTGCGAAGGCGATTGCATCATCTGTGGATCTATTGGAGTTGTATGCAAATTGAAGTGGGTCTAGGGTGTCAGGTAAGGTGGAGGTGATATGATCTTTAACTAGCCTCTTAAAGCACTTCATGATAACTGAAGTGAGTGCTACAGGGTGATAGTCATTTAGTTCAGTTGCCTTTCCATTCTTGGGTACAGGAACAATGGTGGACATCTTGAAGCAAGTGGAGACAGCAGACTGGGATAGGGAGAGATTTAATATGTCCGTAAACACTCCAGCCAGCTGGTCTGCACATGCTTTGAGGACACAGCTTGGGATGCCACATTCGTCTCGTGTCTGAGCGTTGGAACTGCGACCCCACTTTGTCTCTGTGCTGACATTTTCCCTGTTTGATTGCCTTATGGAGTGCATAACTGCACTGTATTCAACCATATTCCCAGTCAACTTGCCGTGGTTAAATGCGGTGGTTTGCACTTTCAGTTTTGCACGAATGCTGCCATCTATCCACGGTTTTTGGTTTGGGTAGGTTTTAAAAGTCACAGTGGGAACAATATTACCTATTCACTTCCTGATTAAATCAGTCACCGTGTCAGTGTATACAGTTGAAGTCGGAAGTTTACATACACCTTAGCCAAATACATTTAAACTCAGTTTTTCACAATTCCTGACATTTAATCCAAGTAAAAAGTCCCTGCCTTAGGTCAGTTAAGATCACCAATTTATTTAATTGTCAGAATAATAGTAGAGAATAGTAGAGAGAATGATTTATTTCAGCTTTTATTTATTTCATTACATTCCCAGTGGGTCAGAAGTTTATACATGCACTCAATTAGTATTTGGTAGCATTGCCTTTAAATTGTTTAACTTGGGTCAAACGTATCAGGTAGCCTTCCACAAGCTTCCCACAATAAATTGGGTGAATTTTGGCCCATTCCTCCTGACAGAGCTGGTGTCAGGTTTCTAGGCCTTGCTCGCACACGCTTTTTCAGTTCTGCCCACAAATGTTCTATGGGATTGAGGTCAGGGCTTTGTGATGGTCACTCCAATACCTTGACTTTGTTGTCCTTAAGCCATTTTGCCACAACTTTGGAAGTATGCTTGGGGTCATTGTCCATCTGGAAGACTCATTTGCGACCAAGCTATAACCTGACTGATGTCCTGAGATGTTGCTTCAATATATCCACATCATTTTCCTGCCTCATGATGCCACTCTATTTTGTGAAGTGCACCAGTCCCTCCTGCAGCAAAGCACCCCCACAACATGATGCTTCCACTCCCATGCTTCATGGTTGGGATGGTGTTATTCGGCTTGCAAGCCTCCCCCTTTTTCCTCCAAGCATAACAATGGTCATTATGGCCAAACAGTTCTCATTTTGTTTCATCAGACGAGAGGACATTTCTCCAAAAAGTACGATCTTTGTCCCCATGTGCAGTTGCAAACCATAGTCTGGCTTTTTTATGTCGGTTTTGGAACAGTGGCTTCTTCCTTGCTGAGCAGCCTTTCAGGTTATGTCGATATAGGACTTGTTTCTCTGTGGATATAGATACATTTGTACCTGTTTCCTCCAGCATCTTCACACGGTCTTTTGCTGTTGTTCTGAGACTGATTTGCACTTTTCGCACCAAAGTACATTGATCTCTAGGTGACAGCTGCGTGGTCCCATGGTGTTTATACTTGTGTACTATTGTTTGTACAGATGAGTGTGGTACCTTCAGGCGTTTGGAGGATGAACCAGACTTGTGGAGGTCTACATTTTTTTCTGAGGTCTTGGCTGATTTATTTTGGTTTTCACATGATGTCAAGGTAGGCCTTGAAATATATCCACAGGTACACCTCCAATTGACTCAAATGATGTCAATTAGCCTATCAGAAGCTTCTAAAGCCATGACATCATTTTCTGGAATTTTCCAAGCTGTTTAAAGGCACAGTCAACTTAGTGTATGTAAACTTCTGACTCACTGGAATTGTGATACAGTGAATTATAAGTGAAATAATCTGTCTGTAAACAATTGTTGGAAAAATTACTTGTGTCATGCACAAAGTAGTGTCATAACAAACTATAGTTTGTTAACAAGAAATTTGTGGAGTGGTTGAAAAATTTGACCTAAGTGTATGTAAACTTCCGACTTCAACTGTACTTCAATGTTATTCTGACAGGCAACCCGGAACATATCCCTGTCCGCGTGAACAAAACAATCTTGAAGCATGGTCAGACCATTGTTGAATAGACCTTAGCACGGGTGCTTGCTGTTTGAGTTTCTGCCTATGGGAAGGGAGGAGCAGAATGGGGTCGTGATCTGATTTGCTGAAGGGGGACGGGGAAGGGCCTTGTATCCATCCCAGAAGGGACATTAACAATGGTGTTTTTGAAGCACGAGTAATACAGGCAATGTGTTGATAGAATTTCAGTAGCATTTTCCTCATATTTGATTTGTTAAAGTCCCCAGCTGACTTTATGATTGATGTTCCAATAGTGAATAATATGTACCAATCGAAAGAAACTTTCCACATACTGAATTGAGCGAACAAGTAAAACAAAGCAATACCCATTCCTCACACTGTTATATACTTGTCACACTTCTGAGCTGTAATGAACTAGCCTGGTTGCGCATCCACCATAATTGCTGGAACCACGCTGGAAAGGACAATGTAGAAAAAATAAATCCAAGCCAGCACAGTACAGTTTGTGTCGGTACTCAGCACAATCGTTTGAGGGTTTAAGTGGGAGTTAGTCAAACTATGGACCCACCTGCTGGGCTTGGGCCCCTGGAGCCTCCTTCCTGGGGCTGTGTGGGGCGGTTGCGGTTCTTGTTGCGGTTCTTGTTGGTGGAGCGGGCGGTGCGGATGTGCACCTCGCTGACTTTGAAGAAGGCCACCATGAAGGGCTGCTTCTCCAGCGCTCCGTCACGCCCAACTAGCCCCGCCTCCTTGGAGCTAATGCTCCGCCCTGTTTTCCAGAGAGGCCAGCCATCAATCACTTGGGCATACTGAATGGGCTACAGTTTACTGAGCGTAGTCTACCTGGAAGAGTATCATACACTCTACTGATATATTTGTGACAAATGTCTGTATTTTTCCTTTGATGGATGTTTTGTGTCAAATAAATGTATTTGATTCGCAAAGATATCAACCTTTTCATTTCAGCATTGTGACACATAAAAAAACACTTACTGCCCACTACTGTTTACATTTCATGATGAAAATTCTAAAGTTAGTTAGCATGTTTCCAATGCTAGCTGTTAGCATATGTTTCTAATGTTAGCCGTTAGCATATGTTTCTAATTTAGCATGGTGCTCACCACTGCTGGTCTCCACTCTGATCTGGAGGCCCATGTTGTTGTGGGGACTCATCACCCACAGGTTACTGGTGGCCGTGATGTCAAAATCCAGCCAGCCCTCCTCGGCCGCCCACAGCCTGCGAGACTCCAGCAGGAACAGGTCTGCTTCCCTGGGGACACGGTTCACAACAAGGAGCCATGACTGAGGGGCAGCTAGCAGCTTTCCCATCTTCCGACAAGTATACAAATGTACATCAAAGACTGGTACACTACCATAACAGATACTGTATCATGTCAGTATGACTTTCATGTGTTCTTACAGCTTTCATTCAGGGATTTTGGCACTATACACTAGGATAGCTAATTCCTATACTGTAAACATGAGTAAGATGCCTTCTGACCTCAATGGGACTTCCTGGTTAAATAAAATATGTTAAATACATTTTTGGCATGCTTCTGATTGACATTAACTTCTGCACATCAAGAGTCTATGGGACACTTGACTTGACTTTGTAATAATATATAATATTATATTAACCAAAGCGACTTACAGTATTGTGTGCATGTTCTACCAACTGAGCCACATAGGACATTTTTGTTTTACATTGTATAACATTCCTCTACTTCGTAACATCCCCCCACCACCATCCCCTGCCCCACTGTATAACTGTAGCTAGGTCTCAGGTGCAAAAGACAACAACAGCCCAATGAAAGAGAGAGAGAAGAAGAAGGAGAGAAAAGAGGTCTGTCCCCATCCCTATTACTGTAAAGACACAGCGCAGGTCCGCCGGGCGTTCCCCAGGCCACACATCAAAGCCCCACAAACTCCCAGGTGTTCCGGGAATGCCCCTGCAGTCATGCATCGGCAGCCCCTCGTTATTGCTCATTAATGAGAGTGTTTCTGAGGGCTTCCATATGAGGCCATTCCCAATGCCCCCCTCAGGTAGTTCACACGTTTGGCACAGCGTGGGTCCGGAGGGTCAGTGCTGACTCATTCTGATCGAGGCAGCCATTTTAAAGCCTGTGGACTGGCAGGGGGTCCATCTGGGAGCAGCAGGGGGCGTGGCACTAAAGCCCTATTGTAAAGCCTCTTATTGACTGCTTAAATGAACTGGAATAATAAGGTCATATGTCAACGTTTTGTGTTTTTTGGTTCCAATAAATCTCCTTTATTGGCCCTGTCAAATGAATGCAGTTAAAAACGCACCATATCGGCCTGTTGTTTAGACGGCTTGTACTGTTCTAACATACATTCAGCTTTAGACTGGTGACAAGACTTGTAAACAAAATAATTACGTCACAGTTCTCAAGAACACTAAATGTGCACTGACATATTGGGTGTTGTTGAGAGAGAATATGAAACTACGTAGTAATGTTATTTAGTAAGGAAACAAACACATACCAGTGCATGTTAACCTGACATTTTTTGCACTGACTAAGGCCACATTCTTTGCAATCAACACATTATCTGCAAGACCTCGCATTCCTTGCGTACTGCCAAACAAACCACCCCAATGAAGTGAATAATGTAGTATAATTCTACAGCCTATCATTATTGCTGAGTGTCATAACAGAAGCCTTTTTAACTGTGAACAAGGGAGGAGGAGCGGAAAGCCCCAGAGTTTGTAGACCGCCTGCATGATTTTAACAACAACTACCAGAGACATTACTGTTGCAAATGAATCCTTACGTAAGGATTTATATTTTTTGCTTATCTTGTGGCTTTTTATGAAACTTCAGAGAATGTATTTTGGCAATGATATGCAGTTGCACCTCTGTTCAGCCCTACTTGCAAGCTTTCACTACCCCATCTGCTTATTAAAGATTAGGAGCTATAATCAAAGCAATTATACCTTCCAAGACTTTAACAACTTGCAAATGAATCTGTTTGTCAGCAAATGTGTTCTGCAAGCCACACAAGTATTTATAATTTGCAAGCACAAAGCGAGTTTCTCGGAGAGCCCACGAACCAAACTATATAATTCGCTTCAAGGTAAAACCTTGTCCTACAATAATACAGTAATTGGAGATATTGGCCCCTTTAATCTCCGAAATATCAAAACATTTTGATAAAAATGTCGGCAGCAGAGCACAAACTGTCTATTGTAAAGATAAAGGAATGTGGCAAACAAGTACCTCATGATAGACATAGAAACGCTATGGGGAAAAGAAGAATCCAGCAAAAATGCAAAAAGAGCAACTGTCTTTACAACTGTAATCGAATTGAGGACTTGTAGACTTGTAGACGACCAGAAACGTATACGGCAAATGTAATAATACAACTACATCACTACACATGAGGAGGAAAACAGAGGACAGACCCCCATCTTACAAAGCCATGGGACAAGCATTTTGGGACATATTATGCAACTTTTTGTGGCTTTTGAAAAGTGCCTCAATGAACAACTGCATAATCTTACATCGTCTCCTATTGGTCACTGTTTAAAAAAGTATATAGCCTCCAGCTATCTCATTGGCCGTTGTCTCTGCGTGGTACGTCTCTCCCAGCAGCCACAATGTAAATGTTTGGCCTTGCTACTCTTTTTTGGACTCTACTAAAGTCAGGCTATTTCGGTAAGGCGTTGTGGTCATGCCTCATTCTACAAAAAATACATGGCAGAAAACCAGAGCTGGAAGTCTGTCTCCCACAGCGACAGAGAGAGGAGCCTGGACTAAATTCACCAACACCCTATCAATTCCCAGGCGGGGAGAGGATGCTGCCTACGCTACACTAACATGTAATCAATGGCTGGAGAAGTGCATGTAGCTAAGTCCTCCCTTTGCATACAGTATACTTTCCCCCTCATCTGGACAAGCTCAGGATTGACTAGGAGGACGGCATAGCAGGAGGTTGGGAATGGGATGGTCTCACATCATATCTCAGTGTTCACTTAGTCTTAGGGTCTGGTATTGTATTGTTCATGTCATCCCAGTGTTAGACAGCTAATTGGAAGCACAACCAGATGGGGACTAGAGAGAGGATTCCATAGCGGTCTGCCCGTGGTTTATGGAGGATTTTCACTCAGCAGCCCTTACAAATACTATACTACTATACCTCAAATATATGTGATAACATCTCATCGCTGCAGCACTTTCAAACAGTACAACTGACAACAAGATAACCCTGATATAAACCCATTCATATAACACTAGCAAGCACCAAGCTATTTGACTGTGAAAAGGGATTGAATATATGATCATATTCTCACCAGATTGACATATTCTAAATCCTGGACTGTGAGTGAATGCAGGGGGTATCGGTGTGGCTGTGTTACCTGTTGGGGTGCTCCTGTACCACTTGGTAGACGTTGAGCAGGATGGTCTCGTTGCGGAAGGTCCGGCTCACACACTCCTTGTAGAGGCGGAACTCGGAGGCGGTGACAGCCTCTCCCTCTGGGATCTGGGACAGGTTGAACTTGAACTCCTTGTGGTGCCGTCTGTGTGGTGACAGCTCTCTATCGTCCTCCACTATCAAACACACACAGGGCAGAGACACAGGTTAGAGCCACACGCACATATTGTAAATCAGATCATTGGTTAGACCTCGATGAGACATGCAACAGTCAAACCTAGGGATTCAACTGAACAGGAGAGATAGCTGAACGCAGGATGACTTTTGATGCATCTCGTATCCCTCCACACCCACTAGTATACAATGTCAAATTAATTTTAACCGTCTTCATTAACATAGACGCATAGTATTGGGTTTCATATTGCAAAGTCTGTGGATGTAAACATATCTTACTTTGAGTTGTCTAAATAATTGAGGCTAAACACAAAAAAATGATGTACCGACAGGAAAAGCTGACCAACTATATACAGTTACAGTTTTCTAGATTTTAAAAATATTCCCCTGACTTTATGGGGATTTACTGACTGTGGGATGTTAACATGTAACTCAGCTAGCATAACAAACAGGGCTTGACATGAAGAGGCCACACAGGGATAGTAAAAAATGTTTTTAATAGTAAAAACGGACTTCCGCCTGCTATACTGTAATGCGGTTAGTTACTTAGGCGTTCCATGTATTCCTATGCAGTTGAGTGGTCAACACAGTATCTCATTCACAGACACAGCACTGAGGTACACCATAAAAGGGTTTCAAAGCATCACATGTGATTTATGCATATGAACTAATAGGGCTGTGGCTTACAGCTTCCTAAAATAAATTCCCTGTTATTGTCTGAAGTGAAAACCCATGATTTCAGGGCTGTAAACTCAGTCTGTGTTCCAATGACCACTTCAGAGGCTACAAATGACAAAAATCAACTATTGCCTCCCAACAGAGCTTCCCTCTTTCAACTGCAACATGCGTTGCAATAATAATGCGTTCCCCAGGGAATTGGTTCCCATTTCGCTCGGGGACTTCCCCACAGTTCAATAGCACACACAGAGAGAGAGAGAGAGAGAGAGAGAGAGAGAGAGAGAGAGAGAGAGAGAGAGAGAGAGAGAGAGAGAGAGAGAGAGAGAGAGAGAGAGAGAGAGAGAGAGAGAGAGAGAGAGAGAAGCAAGAACCACAGTGAGCTCCCTTGCACACTGATGGCATTCGTGCCACTAACCATGCTCAGTCTCACACACACATAGACACACACACACACCATACACACAATCACCGCTGTAGTTCCCAGGACTGGCTCCACTGCCTGTGTGTTTCCCGCCACATAAGTACAAGTCCAGTCGGGATGGAGTGTCCTGTCCCGCTCTCCCGTTCTGATTGGATTTCCATGCGGCGTTCCCTTGTGAGGTGCAGACACAGAGCCCACACTTCCGCCACGCCAGCCCTCCCCAACAAATCTGAGGAGTAAATTAAATGGTAGAGCAGGGATGTGGAGAGAGGGGGAGGGCCAAGGGAGGTACTATAAGGAGGTTCAGTACTTCAGTATGGAGGCTACATGAAGAGACTTTCTTGTGGGACAGTAGCTTCTCTCCTAGAGACATAGGGAGCCCCCCCCCCCGCATCGCCCCTCTTCAAACAGGGGTCAAGGGTACCCCCGTACCCATAGTACATCTTGGCATATGTGTTCCCAATTAGGGAGGAGAGACACTTTGGAGGGTCTCACAGAGAATAAGGGACAGTATGAAGCGGGACCCCTGTTCCCATCCAACTACTGAGGCTTCAATTGACTGACTAACCTTGGCCAGTCCCCCCCTGGTAAGACAGCAGGAAAGCTCAATGACGAGCTGCCCCCTGGAGACACACAGAGAGATACTCACTGCTTTAGGGGTTTACCAGAGCTTACCCCCTTAGAGAGACTAGCGCGCACTCTCACTCACTCACACTCACACACACACACGTCCCAGAGCACACCATGGAAGATGGGGGAGCGCGAGGACGTGGAGGAAGATGCGCCTCACTTCACCTCAGGTCTCATCTGCAGCCAGCCAGGACTCACAAGGCCAGGACCCCACTTAAGCCTTCCACTGGCGCCTAGCCGAACTCAGCTATGCGAATAGAAGGAGTGTGGTCGCATACACCCTTAAAAGAACGTAGCTTGAAAAACATGAAAAAAGCATCAATAGTACTGTTTGTTCAGCTTGAGACACCATAACCGCTTCTTCAAAATAGTCAGAATTAATCTAAGATAACTCAAGAAAGATGTCATTAATTGTGACGTTTTTGCTGAGGAAGGTCTTAGACGCGCAATTTTATGTCTAACTAAGATGTTTGGTTACATCTAACTAAGATGTTAAGGAAATCACAAATGTCATGGATATATTGGAACTAGTGGATATATGGAGGCTTAATCAAGCTAGTTGTCTTGATTACATTTTTATGTCATTCTCTCTGGTACCAAAAGTTTAAAAAGTTTTGATAGGGCTCAGAATGCAGTTGGACCATCACATAATTAGCATATATTACTCTTACAGAATTTCCACGTGGGCGAGGATATTGGAAATTGAATCAAAGCCTATTGGATGACAACTTGTTTTTAACCAGGACAGAAGAATTTATAACTGCCTTTTCTGACATCACATACAGTGGGGCAAAAGGGTATTTAGTCAGCCACCAATTGTGCATGTTCTCCCACTTAAAAAGATGGGAGAGGCCTGTAATTTTCATCATAGGCACACTTCATCTATGACAGACAAAATGAGAAAAAAGAATCCTGAAAATCACATTGTAGGATTTTTAATTTATTTATTTGCAAATTATGGTGGAAAATAGGTATTTGGTCAATAACAAAAGTTTATCTCAATACTTTGTTATATACCCTTTGTTGGCAATGACAGAGGTCAAATGTTTTCTGTAAGTCTTCACAAGGTTTTCACACACTGTTGCTGGTATTTTGGCCCATTCCTCCATGCAGATCTCCTCTAGAGCAGTGATGTTTTGGGGCTGTTGCTGGACAACACGGACTTTCAACTCCCTCCAAAGATTTTCTATGGGGTTGAGATCTGGAGACTGGCTAGGCCACTTCAGGACCTTGAAATGCTTCTTACGAAGCCACTCCTTCGTTGCCCGGGCGGTGTGTTTGGGATCATTGTCATGCTGAAAGACCCAGCCACGTTTCATCTTCAATGCCCTTGCAGATGGAAGGAGGTTTTCACTCAAAATCTCACGATACATGGCCCCATTCATTCTTTCCTTTACACAGATCAGTAGTCCTGGTCCCTTTGCAGAAAAACAGCCCCAAAGAATGATGTTTCCACCCCCATGCTTCACAGTAGGTATGGTGTTCTTTGGATGCAAATCAGCATTCTTTGTCCTCCAAACACGACGAGTTGAGTTTTTACCAAAAAGTTATATTTTGGTTTGATCTGACCATATGACATTCTCCCAATCTTCTTCTGGATCATCCAAATGCTCTCTAGCAAACTTCAGACGGGCCTGGACATGTACTGGCTTAAGCAGGGGGATACGTCTGGCACTGCAGGATTTGAGTCCCTGGCGGCGTAGTGTGTTACTGATGGTAGGCTTTGTTACTTTGGTCCCAGCTCTCTGCAGGTCATTCACTAGGTCCCACCGTGTGGTTCTGGGATTTTTGCAGCTCTTTTGTCTTGGCCATAGTGGAGTTTGGTGTGTGACTGTTTGAGGTTGTGGACAGGTGTCTTTTATACTGACAACAAGTTCAAACAGGTGCCATTAATACAAGTAACGAGTGGAGGACAGAGGAGCCTGTTACAGGTCTGTGAGAACCAGAAATCGTGCTTGTTTGTA
The DNA here is from genome assembly GCF_002021735.2 of Oncorhynchus kisutch. Classification (NCBI taxonomy): domain Eukaryota; kingdom Metazoa; phylum Chordata; class Actinopteri; order Salmoniformes; family Salmonidae; genus Oncorhynchus; species Oncorhynchus kisutch. The sequence continues at coordinate 68,377,326 of NC_034184.2, read as the reverse complement.
GGTGAACAAATACTTATACAAATACAAATAAATTCATTAAAAAATCCTACAATGTGATTTTCTGGATTTTATTTCCTCATTTTGTCTGCCATAGTTGAAGTGTACCTATGATGAAAATTACAGGCCTCTCTCATCTTTTTAAGTGGGAGAACTTGCACAATTGGTGGCTGACTAAATACTTTTTTGCCCCACTGTATGTGGGTGATACAACCTTCCCAGCTCTGTAGATTTTGTGTTGTTGTTGTTCATTAGTTTACTCCAGTTGGGGGTATGTAGAAAATAGTAAAAATAAAGAATGGAAGCTACAATCTATCTGCAATATTAAAGCTGATCTACACCCCCCCCAACTAATAAGTTGTTTGGTGCAGTATTTCTCAAGTCATTTTTTGGGCTGTTGTATAAAGACAATTACTCTCTAGTTGAATGACAACAAACAATTATTTGAATATCAAAAGAATATCAACGGAGGGGCGTAGACTTTGATGGGAAGTATGCGGACACCTTTACACACACAGGAAACCAACAAGATCTTATTCACATCAGCAGCCCGAATGTTGACGTGGCCTCTGATGCCTCTTGACAGTGAATGGTTCATTACCGGGCACGCAGGCACACAAACACACACAAGTTGTAGTGAGAATTGCAGCTCAGAGGTCAGCCTGAGGTTTACACTAGTGACAGTTCTTTCAAGGGGAGAGGCCAGGGTATTCCAAATCTCACTTAGCACCCATGGGTTTAAGATGGAGGCTTGAAATGCAATTGATGGTCCATTGAGCACTTCCATCTTGTTTAAACTGACCTGGGCTCTAGAGGGAGAAGGCATGAAGGGGACGTTTGAGTTGCTTCTCCTGAGAGTATTCCAGAAGATGTAGCATTAAGAGAACATTAGCAACGTCTTGTTAACAGTAGGTGAAATACAGTAACATGTGTAGGGTCAATAGGGGAGAGTTAGGGTGGACTGACCAGATGCACACCTCCAGCACAGAGACAGTAGTCACATGCTGTAGCACAACCACAGAATGTGGTCACAAAGCCAGTGCGAGTGTATGCTCACTCATAACCCCACACAAATGACTGCATTTACAAAGGACCGTTGATTTAAAAAATTGTGACTATAAATGTCAATGATCCTGCTGCACTGGACACCTGAGGTCTTTAGTATCCACATACAAACACACACCACCACACACACACACATACAGTGGGAAAGTACACTGAGCAGCCCTAGAGACAGTGGTGACCTGTGAAAGTATGCTGTAGACGTGAGAATGGAATGTCTCTGATGATTCACTAAAAACCTGGTGGGCGATACGACCGAAGGAGAGAGAGAGAGAGAGAGACACGCACAGAAAGGGACAGAGAAAAAGAAGGGGGGTCTCGGAAAGGTATTATTGCTGTCTGTTCTCTTGTTTCCACCTGCGCAACATGTGGCTTCAGTGTCCTGGTGCTATTGCCATTAGCCCCCACACAGTATGGACGCTCTAGTAGTAGGAAATGACTGAGGAATGACTGAGGAAACTAAATGGGACATGCAGGGAGAGAGGGAAAGAGAAGGAAACTAAGAAAAGAAACCAAAATCAGGAAGATTAACTTAAATTAATTGAGGTCTGTTTTTGAATGCAGGAAAAGTAAAGGTTAAGGAACCACAGAAAATAAGAAAAAGAGAGGGAGAGAGCTGAGAGGACAGAGGAGAGAGTGTCTGCAGTGTTAAGAAGACCAGACTGGCGTTGAGGGAGAGGTGGGCGGGTGGCTCTGTGGTCAGTGGTCAACGGCGTCTCTCACTCTAAATGTTTTCCATCCAATCCCCTGGAGAGAGCCCGGCAGTCGCCTTCCATTTAATCCCTCTGGCTGCATCCAGTCCTTTCCCTCAACCGCCCGCAACCGCAAAGAAAAACAAATGCCGTCTCCCCCACAGCACTGCTCCTCAGGGCACTGGCTAGCTAGTAGTTACACACCTCCACTACCCCCTCCCAAACCACGGGGGTGCTGTAGCAAAACGTGGTGGTTGACACCAAATCTGAACAGCACCTTTGTGACCCAGATAACAGGTCTCTGAAAGCTCAAAGCAACTTTGGGGAGGTCTGTGTGTTTTTTAAATAATATTTTTATTTCACATTTATATAACCAGGAAGGCCAGTTGAGAACAAGTTCTCATTTACAACTGCGACCTAGTCAAGATAAAGCAAAGCATTGCGACAAAAACAACACAGAGTTACACATGGGATAACCAAAAGTACAGTCAATAACACAATAGAAAAAAAGACAAATCTATATACAGTGTGTGCAAATGTAACAAGTGTCAAAGCCAACGAGTTTCTGCTGAGTAATGGTTTGACAACATGAGGGTTAAGGGGAGAGCTATCTCAGTAGTGTTCAGTCAGGGTTGCCCAAATCGGCAGGGGAGAGGGGTTTTCTTGGGGTACCACCACTCTGATGGAGAATAAAGCGGTTTGGATCCATTTAGATAATGTTGTTTTAAAACCCAGTTTCTAATTATAGCTGCAAACTATATAGCCCACATCTCATGTTTTCGTAGAAGTAGAATGTTGATTACAAATCCATGACATGGAGTGCAGAGAACATAGTTTGTCACATTTCGACTGTGAATAAACTACACTTGACCTGAGGCATGTAATATGCATTATTGTTAGCCACAATGGAAAACAACTTGGAACTTTACACAACCCAAAACAAGAGCTTGGGTTAGAATCCAGCCAACAGTTCAGACTGTAAATCTACTCAACAATCCACTTTGTCGTTAAGTCTCTCTAATTTGCCATTCATTCAGGAATGAGCTGCCTTACCCACATTGCATAGCTGTGAACTAAAGCGAGATAAAAAATATTTAAAAAATCGCATAAGCCCTTCAATTAAATAGGACTTCTTTGCACCCTTTCAGACAGACCAGACGCAAAAAATATATTCTAAAGACGCCTCCAATGATTAAACCAATAAAAAGGAAGCGCAGCCCAAGGCATGTGAAGAATTCATATCGTGTTTATGTAATTATATTCTCTCTTGCCTCCATCTCAGATTTGATGGCTCCTGGGGGGGGCTCTCACACATCTCAATGCCTTCACGCTTTCACTAATTGCTCCAGTGTTCATAATTAAAGGTTTGTTCGACTCCTGTTTCTTGGGAAACTCTCTGGGCTTCACATGGTGGGCCCAATTCTTCTAGAACCGCAGCACATAACAAAACAAAGCCAAAGAAAAATACATTTCTCAAAGTAAAAAAAAAGAAAAGATCTGCTCTAGTCTAAACATAAAAGCTCCTGGGCTTCCATTCAACTTCAAACTCTATTTGTTGGTATTAGGAACCATGCAAAAACTAATCTCTTGGAAAAACATCCTTTCTTCTATAAAAGTTGAGACTTTTCGCAGTATCCTCTCAGCAGGATACTGTTTGGAGTTAGTGGTTGTATCCATCTGCCTAAGGAGCTGTCTGTGGCGCTCCCCGAGGGGCCGCCACACTCCATTTCCTCCAGGGCTTGTTTCCACGTCCTGCTGGCCTGATGGGGTTTGTTGTAAGGCAGCTTGGAGGCAACTAGATAGGGTTCAAAGTGTGGGGTGAGAGTGGGGGTTTGGGGGGGTCCCTGAACACTTGTCCCAGTCTCTGATCCTCTACTCTGACCGGAGCCTGCATCAAAGCCTGCCCGCCAGAAGACACCGGCCCAGGCATGGGTCACTGGCGGGATCGGGGGTTTACGACGGAGCCGTACCTGCGTGCACAGACACATATGCACGCACACACACACGCACACAGTCACAGCCCCCACACACCTCTGCCCCAATGTCAGAGTACACAAATGTGAACATGGATGGGCAGACCACTCCACCATGGTGAGGATATGAGGCAAGGAGACCATCCTTTGCAAAGAACGTCCTACACCATCTGCACTAGAAGAAGAGCCTTCAAGCCAAGACTGGCCAGCTATTGGCCCATCAGCCCACCAGGTTACGTAATGACAACACTCAGGAAGGAATTCTACATTGGGACATCAGTCCCCATTAGAATCCTATTCTGACTATAATCATAATCCTTTAAAAAGGAATACTGAGTCCGATCCAAACCCCTGACAGGCAGCGTCTAACGTCTACTGTCCGGGCCTATTTTTCCACCGGCAAGTCCGTCAGCGCTGCATTCCACACGAATGCCCAGAAAAAAATTACATCTGGACGCACATCTCAGGTTTTAAAGTCCCGGGGTAGTCAGAAGGCATGGGTAATTTGTGATAATTGCAGCTTTGCGGGGGCTCTGCTAAAAGATGTCCGGGTGCTGCCTGCCCACGGCCTTGAATGTAACCAAAAGAGACTATCAGGAGCCCCAATCAGCAGACTGCTGAATGGTAGCAGTCATCCCCCTCATACCTGTGTGTCATTGGGAGATTTCATTCCCATTTCTTCCACAGCTCTCAGGACATAACTACTGTACACTGCTGAGAGGAAATGATTCTGTGTGTGTGTTCATGTGTGTGTGTTCGTGTGTACGCTACAGGCCTCAGGTGTCCACAGAGCAGGCTCATTGACATTAATGGTCAGCAGTGATTTTTTTTCAACATGCCTTGTAAAAGCAGCCATTCTAATTCGCTACCCAATGTGAGCCAATGACCTGTCAACAAATAGGGTAACATCTTTTTTATAATTGAGAAGGAAATTCCATAAAAATCGTGGCAATGGTCTGGAAAATAAACACTCACATTCTTTTCCACTTTTTGACTTATAGAGACATGAACGAAAGCATCAAAAGTACAGCTAAGGTATAGCTGATATAACAGTGTTAGGACAGACTACAGTGTAGTCTACTGCTCTGCATTGGCAGTCTCACAGAACGGGATCTTCTCATACCATCCTGCATGTGTCTCCTCCCTGACATCCCAGGACAGGGGCCGGAAAAAGCGCTGGATGCTTTCAATCACACACAAACAAGAAAATAAACCCAAGCAAACATTGGTAAACAAAGTAAGAGCGATATAAGGTTCTTGGCTGGTGGTTCTACACAAATGCGAGAGCGACAATACTGAGGTCAGCATCACTATTATCCAACATATTGCAATACATATTACAGACATGCATAGTATACACATAGAAGTGTTTACATGGCTCTTATCCTGTCCTTACAGTTCACTGTCCCTTGGTAGCCATAGGATACAGGGACAAACCATCTGTGTGGGCCAGAGGGGTGTCCCAAACTGCCTTTCACTTAGCCCAATGCATATCTGCTCTCTGAAGCTACACCAAATACATTTGAGACTCATAATAATCGTCAGCTAAGAGGATACCATCAATGTCCAACTTAATCTGAGAATCAATGGCCATCCGATTTGGAGATCTTTAAAAAAGCCTCTGATCTAATTTCTTCCACTAATGTCGGATTCCTCTGTCCTTGATGTTTCGGTCAATTTCCTCAGAAATTTATAGGCTACTGATGACGAAGGCTACTTCTTTCCTATGGGCCAAACTACTGACCCTCTATAAAAAATGGCTCCCTTGCTACTTCTCAGTTTGGCTTCCATTAGTACAAACTAAATATAAACAGAGATGTACTCCGTTGTTTTTTTATGTACTTCTCCCCCAAATATGTACACTTGTAATTTTCACGACTGTTCTTTTTTCATACTCTGCCAAGTCTGTGATTATTATTGTCAAGGTTTCTTTTTTATTGGCCTTTCAGGCTTTGTGGAATGACATTTGAGAGCTGGTCCCTAGGGAGTGTGTGTGCGCGTATACGTCTGCACACATGCGTGTGTATGCACATACATGCATGCGTGTGTACTGTATGTGTATGCGCACACATCTGTGTGTGTGTGAGGGGGCAGCGGGACCGGGTGGGGAGACCTGCTATAGTGATCTGGTGTCTGCTGTAGCAGGTGTGTGTCTGAGCGCTCGGCGGGCCTCTGCACTCCGATTTAGAGAAGGAAGCTTGTGTCAGACGGACGAGATGGATTTCTCCTGAGGGATCCGATAAATAAGGAAAAAATATCTTTGAAAAAGGAAACGCAGCTGTTTCCAAAGGAGAAGTCAAAATATTGGTGGCTTGCATTCCACAGTCGCAAGTTAGAAGGCCAGGGTATCTCTCTCTCTATCCCCCCTCCCTCTCTCTCTAGTCTACACCTCCTTTCCCTCTCTCCCTGACTGGTATGAGGATTGAGGATCAATGCTATTCCCATTGGAAACTCTGAGTAGACCACAATGCCATTCAGTGGCTCAAAACAAGAGCACATGATCCGCTGATAAATCAGAGCAGCTCCATTGTTCCCCAGTGTTTAAAAAAAATGTAAGATACACAAATTAAACACAGCGACATGGTCAGGGCCGGAGATCGTACTAAAGGCCTGAACAGAATCTAGGATAAGTACTACGATAAGTACCTGCACAGGTCTGTCAGTAAAAATGTCAGCATGGTAGTCAACATTACAAGAAAATATTCTTTGGGGTTCTCAAGTAATTCACCAGCCATCTGGACATGTAATACCAAATGAAGGTGCTGTGGCCATGAAAAAGGATCAACACTCCCTCTCTACTAATCAACCAAGCGAAACATGACACAGACATAACCATGGAGACCAACCAACGGGGGGAATTCCTTACCCTGCTTTAATACTGGCCATATGATTTAAAAACGCACTCCAAAATGGAGGGTCCCCCCAAAAACACTTAAGTGCTCCCATAAATCAAAAGTTCCAAGTTCCAACCCTCCAGACCTGACAAGTCAGACAGAGACGGGACAGCAGGCGAGCCCCGCTGAGAAACTCAGCTCACACATTTTCTATTCTATTCATTAGCAGCCAGGATTTAGGATACATACCTCCCCAGGCTACAGGACAGGAGTGTGAACATTGAACAATACAGGGTGTTTTGGGTCCGAGGGCAGGTAAACAGTCTGAAAGCTGCCTAGACAGTGACCTGACTAGTGGAATGTGCCAGTGGGAGTGTGGCTATGATCTCCATCCCTCCCCTCAGCTCAGGGAGCTCCCATCTCGTTTTGTTTTCGTGCCTGTATCATGTTTGGAAAGACAGCCCCTCGGCTCGTCTGGCCCTCATAAATTTGTCAGCGGCGGCACGTTTGAAATAGAGAGGCTGCTTGTGGAGGTTGGAGCGGTTGGAGTGTTCGGAGCACGCGGAGGCCCTGATTCTCCCTGTGTTGTTGTTTCAGGCACGTCCTCTTTAGAGCTCGGACCGGGAACACTGAACACGGATGGGTAGCAATGGTCAACCCTGTCCTATCTCCACCCGCAGACGTCTTCCATTGAGTGTCCTGACCCCTCTCCTTCCTCTTGACCCTTTCCAGGCCACAGAAACACTTAAATCACCCATGGCCCCAGTGGCCTGTCCCTCTCAGCTCTTTGTATCCATGTCTCTGTCTTTGTGCCACATCTGGGTATGCCCTCCTTTGCCTTTTGTTGGCTGGAGATAAATGCTGCTCTTTTCTGTATTGGACAGAACAAAGCTCCATGTTGGAATGTGAGGCAGCCTGTCATGAGTTAGACATGACGTTTACACACGTACATCTCTTCTTTAGTGGCCGTCTCTGTTGACCGTGTTTATTGTTAAGCACATTTGATGAAGTCCTGATCATTCGGATAGCTGCCTGGAATTACATCTCACAGAGTAACCAATATCCACCATAACCTATCATCCTAACGTCTGTGTGTGTGATTTACAGAATAACACAAATGCAATTTCGATACCTCCCTGAATCAATTTGATATCAATGATATCAGTTGCATCTCTTCTGCTGTCTGCAGCATGTCAAGCTTGAAAAGCAAGCAACAAAGGAGATTGATGAGAATACACCTCGGGCGTGTGTGCATGTCTATGTCTGTGTGTAGGCATACGTACCTGCGTCTACGGATGTGTTTGTACGTATCTGTACGCTACTGGCCAGGATAGCGGGAGGGCATTCATGTGTGTGTGTATATTTCACAGCTGCTACGCTGTGTTGATATCAGTGCTGTGTTGATTCAGGAAGCGCTAACGCCACCCAGGCGTCAATAACTCCTCAGCAGGGGAGGTAGTAAAGGCCTAAGGAGCAGGAGAGGGGGTGTTCAGAAAGAGGGGCGATGCTGTTTTCACCCTCCCATCAATGGCCTTTGCCCCCCCCACTCCGCTTAGAGAGCAGGTGAAAAGGGAATGTTTCTATCACCAGGGTAGACTGTAGTACTCCTATCTTTATTTCTGGCCTAGGGAATCCTCTGGTCTCTCACACACACACACACACACACACACACACACACACGGTTAATTATCTCCTCACTAAAGCCCTCTCTAAAAGAACCAGCAGGGAGTCAGAAGGTCAGAGGTCATAGCAGAAGCAGGCCGACTGTACTCCACTCTCTTCTTGGCTTCTGACACCACTGCAACAGTTGCAAGAATGAGCCGTAAGGGAGATTTGGGTCTGTCCTCGAGATATAGCAGAGCAAACATTCCTGCATGCTAGCACACGACGTGATAAATGGGAGAAGAGCGGCCCGTAATCAGATGTTCCGTCGCAGTCATCTGCGCTCCTTGACAGATGGTTAACTGCCGGAGTGTGCCGTGTATCACGCTCTTATCTCCTTCCGCTCCCATCCCACACTGTCCCACCGGGAATAGGAATGCCTGTAGAATTTTCAGAGCGGGACTTTGAAAAAAGAAAGTATGGAACATGGCAATCTTAACACGTATAAAGTCCAATCGTGGCAGCCATCTTGTCAAGTTAGAGAGTGATGGCGTGAGAGGGAGCGATACCATCAGGTATCGAGTAGGGTGTGACAAACTTATTCGAGTGTAAACGGAATGCCTTCTTAAAAAGTGTTATCTTTCGACCTTGGGGTCATCTCATCTATGTTGTGTGTGTGTGTGTGTGTGTGTGTGTGTGTTAAAAATCCTACAATGTGATTTTCTTGATTTTTTTCCTTCTCATTTTGTCTGTCATAGTTGAAGTGTCCCTATGATGAAAATTACAGGCCTCTCTCATCTTTTTAAGTGGGAGAACTTGCACAATTGGTGGCTGACTAAATACTTTTTTGCCCCACTGTATGTATGTATGTATGTATGTATGTTTAAGATTCAAAGTGTTCTCTAAGGCATTTCCTGCACATAGGCCTACTGCAGGACAGAAAGTAGCCTTTTAAGGGGCTGAACTTAAAGTTTTAAAACGAGGGGATAAATGTAACCATAAACAAACCATAAACATTATTTTGGCTTTCATAAGTTTTATTTTGGCTTTCATAGGTTTTACGTATCAAACATATGATGCTTCCACTCTTAACATGGGACCAATAAAGTTCCAATGAAGTGCCCAAGATACACAAACGATTCCGCATATTGAGTTACCGCATTTAAAGAGCTTCCTTTTCCGCTGTTTGGACTGTATTGGACATGAGGCTCTTTGGCAAAACATACAGCCGCTTCATAGAAACAAACAGTTTGATAGAGGAAACGTCTCCAGAGAAAGGTTGTTGTAGCTTTTCTAGACAGTATGGAATTGTATTACAGAGCTAGGTGTTAAATCATAACTCCATCCTTTTTGACGTTTATTTATTTGTATCTCTTATTTTCCTTCAACTTCATGGCCTAGATACTTAGTATTTTATTCCACGACAGCACATCTCCAATGCGTCACTTCATTCACTCCTAAAACACTGAACACAAAGCAGGAATGACACGGTTGATTTTGTTTAAGGGGTCTACAGGAAGTTGTTTAGAGGCTTTCACGGGTATTGGCCAAAGCCGCCCTCGTATCAAACAATTAACTCTTTGATCATTCCCAATGAATTATTTCATCATGCCGGAGCTTTGGGACACGTTCTGGTGCAAAAAGAACACAGCTTACCTGAGATTGAGCTGCTCAGAAATGCACCCAGGCATCGTAAGACAGGAAACACACATTTTAAAAGGCTGGGATTGCGAGAGTAAGCCTGGTATTGTCTAGACCCGGGTAATCTCCTGAAACCCCCCCAAGAAAACCCTCTGTCTCCCAGGTCACCTTTCAAGTGTGGGAGGCTGCTGGTGTGTTAACACCCAACGCGGGTGGCTATTGACTTAGCTAAGAGGGGCACTGACAGATCCTTCATTGCAGTGCAATGGGGTGTGGAGAGGGGGATGAACGTAGGTCGGGTTAGGGAGGGTGAGGACCGGCACATCCGTGAATCATGAAAACCACGGAAGGAGGGTGGCTAAAAAAACGAACAGCTGCCTGGTCCCGGCAGGTGGAAAATTAAGTTCCAAACAAGACAACTCCTACAAACAGGGATGGATTTTCCTGGATTTTGCTCTTACTTACTGGAAGTCCCCCTTTAGAGGAACTCATAGACAAATATAGAGAGTTATGAGGAGAAACAGGACATGGGAGTTTTGGTAGTTATCTCATGCCAAGCAACGCTCGGGAAGACCTTCACCTGTCTGTGAGGCAAAGTGAATCCATCAGAAATAAGTGAAATTGACATGAGAACAACATTTGAAGTTCCTGTTCAAGCAGCACACAAACTAAACCAACTCTTATTGGACATTTCTGTACATTGGCTGAAGACTATTTTGACACAGCGGCCATGTCCTACATGAAAAAGCGAATTGACTGTTTTTAGACCATGTTTTCTCTTCTTCTCTTCATGTTCTCTTCTTCTGGTCAAAAAATGACCAAAGCTTGGTGATAAGTTGGTTATATGAATCAGCTGTGTAGTGCCAGGGCAAAAAACAAAACGTACACCTAGGAAGTGCCCCAGGACCGAGTTTGGGCCTGGTTTAGAAAACAGTGTTTCACAGAACATGCGACTCAGTCACTTTCCTGGAAGACAGAATGACAGCTCACTCCAAGGGAAAGTCCTTTCTCACAGGACTAAAGCTATCATCTTCAGGCTGACTAGAGCTGCCACTGACCGGCTGACCGTGGCTACTACACAGCGGTGCATTAAGACAAGTCTGGACTTGTGGTACAACACGATAGACTATGACTCATACTGTACATAGTGTAACACTGTGTAACTGCACCATGCCAGCACCAGGGTAGGGTACCCACCAGGCAAACAGAGTGATGACGATGATCAACACACTATTTTAGGGAATGAGTGGGACGGAAAGGAAGGGATGTTTCTGTTAAACTAATTTAAGTTCTTTCCTCTTACTTGTGATGAGTCAATATGGGTCGTTGGCATGAGTGGTATTCTCAACGAGCGGATGACTAAACAAGACCTAAACATGAGTCACTGACGAGGAACAGAACGTCTGCTTCACACTGGCCACACATCAGACAGATGCTGTAGCACCGTAGTGTTAAGGGACTCCTAAATCCATGATCCCCCATGGGAATGCCCAAAATGAGGTCTCTATTAGTAGAGCTGGGTGTGCAGTGGATCAATTGAGACCTACAATGCAAACGTAAAAGGTCAATCACCATATTCTCCAACACCGATCAGATCCGACGGTTGTCTCTATACGATACACAGACTGAAGGCAGACTTGAAAGAAACGAGACCACCCAGACAATAAGCAGCATCCAGTGGTCTGTTTCTCGGCCATCCGTCAGGAAACCATAAAATATAGAGGAAAGCGCATTAAAAACTAATCCGATGACACACAGTAGTCATGCAATGCTTTATTCGCAAAGCAGATGGAGCACCTTGGCCTGTCTAGCATTAATTAGAATCACATTGGAAGAGGAAGCCATCTTCTCCAAGGCAGTAACTAAGTAGCAGTACTCTTGTTCTATTGGGATGGCAACTTAATCCCTGGGTACAATGAATTTGAGGGAATTGTGAACTGATGTATGGGAGATTATTAATTTAAGTGCATACCCAGATGTGCAACAGCAGCAAAAACCCAAACTAACAGGGACTCGAAACCACTCACCACACTCCAACAGCGGTCAATAGAGTCACCGAGTTACTTGAGAGAGAAAAAACACCCTGCAATATCTGTTTTTCATCACTACATGATGCAACTTCACCATTGAACACTCCAGAGGACGATGAAAAAAGGAAGCTTTCGCTGATTAGTTTGTTACACGCTCTACTTTGAATTGCATCTCATGATAATCACTTGTGGAATTGTGTGGTTAGGTTTTTTTTATTTTTTTTTACAGAAAAAAATCCCTCTTGGTTCGGACACTTCCCTAGTATTCTCAGACTCAATAATGACAATATGCAAAGAATGGCATCCATCAAGCTTAGCAGCGTTGACCGTAGTCTGGCAGCGCCTCTGTTTATCTTCACGCAGTCTGTTTAGACGAGCACTGTAAACACTCGCGCGGCTAATGGAAGGAGAGACCGTGGGCTTTTATGTTGAACTGTTTATGATGAAAGTATCTCTTTATCGTCCAGGGTCTAATTAAAGAAATCCAACGAAGCAACACAAACAATGCAACACAGTTCACATATTAAACCGCAATTTATATGGTCAATGCCAGGAATAGGTTTACATAAATACCAGCGTGCTGGTTGTTGTTTTTTGTATTTAGTTTGGTGTGGATAAGTTTTTAATTTTCCTCCATCAGATTTAAATCATTGAACCGATTGCACAACATTGAGGAATCAGCATTTGGACCAAATTAACCAATGTATCTCTGTGCGTAAATGATCCTCCATATAGACAAGTCCATAGACAAACAAAGTTAGGAAGCCTAGAGATTAAAAGCGTTGGGCCAGTAACCGAAAGGTCGCTGGTTCGAATCCCCCGAGTTGAAACATCTGTCGGCGTGCCCTTGAGTAAGGCACGTAACCCTAATTACTCCTGCAGGTCGCTCTGGATAAGAGCGTCTGCTAAATAACTCAAATGTAAATGTTACAATTAAGAGAATTTCTGCTATTTCAACACAGTAAATATAACATGTTATTTTTTATCGAGCTGTCGTTTTTACCACTGATACCACTGATGAGGACTGAGAAGAGTTTAGAGGAGATCTGTCCCTGTGGTTGGTGGGAGCACGCGCAATGTTGCAGGCAACCACGGCCCAATACATTGGAATATTGTTGCCACTGGATCGAACACCTTGTGAAAAACAATTCACAAGTAGGCTGCAAAGGAACACTTCTGGTCTCTATTTTTTTCAGCCTCTGTAGAATTAACTTCACGATACTGCTTTTTACGCACGAGTGTAGTCTACGTCTCCAATTTGCATTTGGATTGCGATTGATATTCAGGACGTATAAACCATTAGTTTATTTGACTATTTTATAACTCCGAATTAGTTAAATGACTATAGTTGAATACATTACATTTGTAATGATAGAATAATTAATAACTTACCCAAATTGACAAAGCTCATCACCATGTCGGCGTCATTTAGGAAGGCATTCTCCTGATATGTTGCCAAAGGGGGACCTTGGGTGGTGTACATGGACTGGTACTGTTCCAACATGCCCTCCACTTCGTTTTTCTCCTCGCTGGATATCGTATTGTAAAGATCCAGCATGAAGAGCGGAGCGGAGTTGTACTTTCCATGTGACAGATGCGGTCTGGGTCTGTGTGGAAGTCCAAGGATGGAGAGGATCTCCTTCTGCATCTCTCTCTTTTCGTGAGTCCGCAACCGCCGGTGAATGAAACTTGGGTGTACCTCGTTGTTCCCATCGAATAAATAATTGCTACCTGCAATAAGGAACATGCAATAAGCGCTCCACCACAAACCCACAAAGGCAAACCAACAGCTTGTCATTGTATGTCCAGTTTCTAGTCGTGTGTCTCTGACGTACGGTTTCAATAAGTTTCAATTGTTTTTCTTCAAATTAGCTCCTTGTTCTCACTGAAAGCTAAAGTAGCTCCTTTGAAATAAATCGAGAATCATTCACGCATTATGCAATATCATCCAACAAAAAATGTTCGTAAAATTGGTCTTCATAATTTCTGAAAAGTCTCCAAGTCCACAGCTCGGCTTTCTGCGTCAAAGGCAGCATGTAAAACAACTTATGAACGCTTCGGTAAGTCCAAGTCAGACCCAGTCAAAATTAAAAGTTACACGACATGTTTTCTGGTAAAAATATAACTCTGAAAGAAACCATTGTACTCTACTGTATGTATTTAATTCTTAAATACAATATTTCCCAATGTTGCGTAGAAGAAATAACCCCTTAACTTGAAGTTTCCTCAATTCCACCGGTTGAATGTGTATCTGCAGTGTATGAGTCTGAGTTCTGAGTAACGGGCATTAGCAGGTAGTAAAGCGCGTGTAGCCACTGTACCCGCCCAGTTAGTGCGCGCAGAGGATAGGTGGGGCTGACGACATTTGATTTACATGTAGAAAGTGCCCATCAAAAGCTGTACATCTTTTCATATGCATGAGAAATTAAAAATACTTGAATTCATATTTATGACCATTTGTCAGCAATAACCTTCGCACCAAATGTTAAACTTTCTTTGCCCGAAAAATAGTGATATATACTATTCGAATAACCTGGACAGGTCATAACGGTCTTATTTTTAAGTAGTTAAAAGGTTTGAGACACTTGTATCTTAAAAGGTCCTCAAGGTCTTTCTTTAGGGAAAACTACTATAGTCCGTTTGGAAATAATATTATATTGGTTATGCACGACCCCTGACGATGAAATGAAAAACAGCAACATCTCAGACACGTTACAATATTACTATAAATAATCATTATTTTTACATTTATGCCTTTATGTAAATTGTATCAAATTGTGATCCACGTTTGCTTAATGACTCCGTTACACACTTGCTTCAAGAGACAGGGTTCAATACCACACATGGTGCTCAAAATAACACTATTATATTCCAATAAATGTGTAATGCACCAGACAAATGTAAAAAAACAACAAAAAAGCTAACTCCATTATTCATATGCACTATATAACTGAGCAACATTATGTCACTGAGTCATGAGCCTAGTTAAATAAAGGAAAAATAAAATAATAATAAAGTACTATTTATTTAGGGTGAGGGGGGGGTTGGAGAGGGAACAGAAGAGAGTGCCCCCACACCACCTCCATGTTGTGTCTGTCTGTGGGCCCAGATCCCTCTGATAGGAAGGCAGGGTGTCCTTATCTCTCTGCAGCCTATCTTATCTGTTGGGAGCTTGAAGAGCGTAGCAGCATCAAAGCCACATCCCCTCCCCCTTCCTCCTTCCCCACCTCCTCCACTGGCTGAGGTCCAGGCGAAAGAGAGGAAGGAGACTCCCAACAACTGCCTACAGGACTGGGGGGGGGAAGAGATGAGACAGACAGCCAGCACAGTGGGGAAAAGTAAAAGAAGTCTGGCTGTTATATAAGGCTACCTACTCACTGTTTTTGGTCGTAGAGATTGAACTCGTCTGTTTGCAGCCTTGTAGAATTAACTTTTAGAAAAGTAAGAATGAAAAATGTATAAAATTCATTACAGAACCCTTCTACCAAGAACCATTTGTCAATAATGCATTCTTTGCTAGTAATTTAGTAAAATGGAGGATGACACAAAAAATATACTATATTGGACCAACAGTTGACTGTCTTAATATTAGCTTTATTTACACATCATCACATCTAATTTAGGCATGCCACTCTTACTGTATTAGCAAGTAAAATACATCATTGTAAAGACATGCCACGATTAGTGTCTGGCTATTGACGAATATTCAACCTCAAACGTCCACTTCGAGCGGTACAAAAATTTAATAGGAAATAACAATGTGTGTGTTTGTGTGTCTGTGTGTGTTGGGAGCAGGTGATAGCTGGGTGTATTGGCTATGGGTGAGGAGGCAAGAGGAAGCAGAGGGAGGGCACACAGGCTAAACAGAGGGTGTTTGTCCTGTCATCATGGCGTCTAGACAGAGCCTCTCCTCACCCTAATTAACACACACACGATGGGTCGCACTCACAACCTGAGGAGAGAGATTGGAGTCCCTCATACACAGGCTGGTCTCATTGCAACCTGTGGATATACAGTATATATATATATATATGTGGATATACCATACAGTACACACACACACACACACACACACACACACACACACACACACACACACACACACACACACACACACACACACACACACACACACGCCTTAGGGTACTACTTTCTCTGCTTCCAAGCTAAATCATCTCTCACATATATGCATGTGCGCACAAACACCCACACAGATAATTGAGGGGGAGCTGTCCACCAGAGGAATGTTCACTCATAACACCAAGTTCACTTGGACTGCTAAATATTCCACACTAATTATACAGACATAAACATGTGGGAACACACACATACACACAGGCATAAACACACTCACAGTCATTCTTCGCACAGTAATTATTCCTCTAAACATGGCATTTCCACACAAAAATATCCACACCACCATCTTACTACAGTATAGTCTGGTGGTAGACCCAAGACCCCACACATCACACAACCATTGTACAACTCCAAACAGAAACAATGCCAGTATAGTGCTGGTGCTTTTGATGCTATTGCTGCTTTCCAGTCTTTGTCTTTCAAAGGTTTTGCTTCTTTCAATCAGCCTCCATACCCCTACTAGCCCTCCCTCTAATTCCTCTAGATATGAGGGTGGTATACCAACCACAATTATCGAGCGTAGTGATTTAACTTTAAAGAACCTTTGGTATGTGGGGGATCATTATGAAATAGACTGTACAGAAAAGCAGCTGGTGAGGTTCTGTCATTGTTTGTATGACTTTGTCATTTGCCCCACGGAGGTTGTATCTGACACACCAGTATGACACCGTGTGATGCAAAATGGTGGGAAAAAGGTGGACAGTCGACTAATAATCCATTATGAATTAGTTTTTTCTAACCATTAGTAAACCATGTATACGTGCTTACCATCTATAAACCATTTAGTGGACCTGGTATCATTTATAAATCATGAAGAAAAAACTACGTACATATACATTATATATACAAAAGTAGTGGATTCGGCTATTATAGCCACACCCGTTGCTGACAGGTGTATAAAATCGAGCACACAGCCATGCAATCTCCATAAACAAACATTGGCAGTAGAATGGCCTTACTGAAGAGCTCAGTGACTTTCAACGTGGCACAGTCATTATTATATATATATTTTTTAAATGTTACCTTTATTTAACTAAGATGCCACCTTTCCAACAGGTCAGTTTGTCAAATTTTTGCCCTGCTAGAGCTGATTCGGTCAACTGTAAGTTTTTTAAAATTCATTTTTATTGAACCCTTATTTTACCAGGTAAGTTGACTGAGAACACATTCTCATTTACAGCAACGACCTGGGGAATAGTTACAGGGGAGAGGAAGGGGGATGAATGAGCCAATTGTAAACTCGGATGATCAGGTGGCCATGATGGTATGAAGGCCAGATTGGGAATTTAGCCAGGACACCAGGGTTAACACCCCTACTCTTACGATGAGTGCCATGGGATCTTTAGTGACCACAGAGAGTCAGGACACCATAACGTCCCATCCGAAAGACAGTGCTGTTATTGTGAGGTGGAAACATCTAGGAGCAACAATGGCTCAGGCGCGAAGTGGTAGGCCACACAAGCTCACAGAACGGGACTGCAGAGTGCTGAAGTGTGTAAAAATCGCCTGTCTTCGGTTGCAACACTCACTACCGAGTTCCAAACTGCCTCTGGAAGTAACGTCAGCACAATAACTGTTCGTCAGGAGCTTAATGAAATGGGTTTCCATGGCCAAGCAGCCGCACACAAGCCTAAGATCACCATGCGCAATGCAACGCGTCAGCTGGAGTGGGGTAAAGCTCGCCGCCATTGGACTCTGGACCAGTGAAAACTGGAGTGATGAATCACGCTTCACCTTTTGGCAGTCCGATGGCCAAATCTGGGTTTGGCAGATACCAGGAGAATGCTACCTGCCCCAATGCATAGTGCCAACTGTAAAGTTTGGTGGAGGAGGAATAATGGTCTGGGGCTGTTTTTCATGGTTAGGGCTAGACCCCTTAGTTCCACTGAAGGGAAATCTTAACGCGACAGCATACAATGGCATTCTAGACGATTCTGCTTCTAACTTTGTGGGAACAGTTTGGTATAAGCCCTTTCCTGTTTCAGCATGACAATCCCCCTGTGCACAAAGCATGGTCCATACAGGAAAGGTTTGTCGAGATCGGTGTAGAAGAACTTGACTGGCCTGCACAGAGCCCTGACCTCAACTCCATCAAACACCTTTGGGATGAATTGGACCGCCGACTGCGAGCCAGGCCTAATTGCCCAACATCAGTGCCGACCTCACAAATGCTCATGGCTGAATGGAAGCAAGTTCCCACAGCAATGTTCCAACATGTAATGGAAAGCATTCCCAAAAGAGTGGAGGCTGTTATAACAGCAAAGGGGGGACCAACTCCATATTAATGCCCATAATTTTAGAATGAGATGTTCGATGAGCAGGTGTCCACATACGTTTGGTCATGTAGTGTACATAGTCATACACTATGTAGTCATGTTTACAACTCTCCTTCCGTAGCCTCCAACTGCTGTTAAATGCAAGTAAAACTAAATGCATGCTCTTCAACCGATCACTGCCCGCACCTGCCCACCCGTCCGGCTCTGACTTAGAATATGTGGATAACTACAAATACCTAGGTGTCTGGTTAGACTGTAAACTCTCCTTCCAGACTCACATTAAGCATCTCCAATCCAAAATGAAATCTAGAATCGGCTTCCTATTTTGCAACAAAGCATCCTTCACTCATGCTGCCAAACATACCCTCGTAAACCTGACCATCCTACCGATCCTCGACTTTGGCGATGTCATTTACAAAATAGCCTCCAACACTCTACTCAACAAATTGGATGCGGTCTATCACAGTGCCATCCGTTTTGTCACCAAAGCCCCATATACTACCCACCAGTGCGACCTGTACCCTCTCGTTGGCTGGCCCTCGCTTCACTCTCGTCGCAAAACACACTGGCTCCAGGTCATATACAAGTCTCTGCTAGGTAAAGCCCCACCTCATCTCAGCTCACTGGTCACCATAGCAGCACCCACTCGTAGCACGTGCTCCAGCAGGTATGGCTCACTGGTCACCCCCAAAGCCAATTCATACTTTGGCCGCCTTTCCTTCCAGTTCTCTGCTGCCAATGACTGGAACAAACTGCAAAAAAATCTCTGAAGCTGGAGACTCATATCTCCCTCAGCTTTAAGCACCAGCTGTCAGAGCAGCTCACAGATCACTGCACCTGTACATAGCCAATCTGTAAACAGCCCATCCAACTACCTCATCCCCAAACTGTATTTATTTATCTTGCTCCTTTGCACCCGAGTATCTCTACTTGCACATTCATCTTCTGCACATCTACCATTCCAGTGTTTAATTGCTATATTGTAATTACTTCGCCACCATGGCCTATTTATTGCCTTAACTCCCCTCTCTTACCTCATTTGCACTCGCTGTATATAGACTTTTTTCTTTCTTTTTTTTCTACTGTATTACTGACTATGTTTTGTTTATTCCATGTGTAACTCTGTGTTGTTGTATATGTCAAAATGCTATGCTTTATCTTGGACAAGTTGCAGTTGCAAATGAGAACTTGTTCTCAACTAGCCTACCTGGTTAAATAAAGGGGGAAAAAAATAGGCATACCTAAATAAAGTGTTACTAGCGCTTTGAGGAGAATTTCCCGCCTCTTCCTGTCCCTGAGCTGAACGTGGTTGCCCCGGCGACAGACTCAGTCTGGATGATTGGCGCTCCATGGTCCATTTCGTACTGCAAGGCCAAGCTGAAGGAGGGGGCATCATAGACACTGTAGAGGGCAGAGGAGCGGTCTGCACGCATGCACTGCTGGGGGAAGGTGCTGATCTGCTCAGCTAGCTCCAGAGCTGCCTGCAGAGCTGAGACACACACACGCAAAACCACACACACAAGATATGTAAGTGAGCATCGTAAAGAAACAGACTCATGCGGAGGCAAATAAGCACATACAGTGCCTTGCGAAAGTATTCGGCCCCCTTGAACTTTGCGACCTTTTGCCACATTTCAGGCTTCAAACATAAAGATATAAAACTGTATTTTTTTGTGAAGAATCAACAACAAGTGGGACACAATCATGAAGTGGAACGACATTTATTGGATATTTCAAACTTTTTTAACAAATCAAAAACTGAAAAATTGGGCGTGCAAAATTATTCAGCCCCTTTACTTTCAGTGCAGCAAACTCTCTCCAGAAGTTGTACCGGTGCCCAACATCAGTGCCGACCTCACAAATGCTCGTGGCTGAATGGAAACAGTTCATCCAGAGTGATCATGGGCCTCTTGGCTGCATCTCTGATCAGTCTTCTCCTTGTATGAGCTGAAAGTTTAGAGGGACGGCCAGGTCTTGGTAGATTTGCAGTGGTCTGATACTCCTTCCATTTCAATATTATCGCTTGCACAGTGCTCCTTGGGATGTTTAAAGCTTGGGAAATCTTTTTGTATCCAAATCCGGCTTTAAACTTCTTCACAACAGTATCTCGGACCTGCCTGGTGTGTTCCTTGTTCTTCATGATGCTCTCTACGCTTTTAACGGACCTCTGAGACTATCACAGTGCAGGTGCATTTATACGGAGACTTGATTACACACAGGTGGATTGTATTTATCATCATTAGTCATTTAGGTCAACATTGGATCATTCAGAGATCCTCACTGAACTTCTGGAGAGAGTTTGCTGCACTGAAAGTAAAGGGGCTGAATAATTTTGCACACCCAATTTTTCAGTTTTTGATTTGTTAAAAAAAGTTTGAAATATCCAATAAATGTCGTTCCACTTCATGATTGTGTCCCACTTGTTGTTGATTCTTCACCAAAAAAAAATACAGTTTTATATCTTTATGTTTGAAGCCTGAAATGTGGCAAAAGGTCACAAAGTTCAAGGGGGCCGAATACTTTCGCAAGGCACTGTACATGTACACACATACACACCACCAAGCGTACATTCATTACACACCACCAACTGTAGACTAATCAAAATCAAACTTTATTTGTCACATGCGCCGAATACAACACCTTACCGCGAAATGCTTACATAAAAGCCCTTAACCAACAGTGCAGTTCAAGAAAGAGTTAAGAGAATATTTCACAAATAAAATGAAGTAAAAAATAATAACAATTAACAATAAAATTACAATAATGAGGCTTTATTACCTTTATTTATTTTATTTTATTTAACTAGGCAAGTCAGTTAAGAACAAATTCTTATTTTCAATGACGGCCTAGGAACGGCGACAGACTCAGTCTGGATGATTGGCGCTTCTGCCTGTTCAGGGGCAGAACGACAGATTTGTACCTTGTCAGCTCGGGGGTTTGAACTTGCAACCTTCCGGTTACTAGTCCAACGCTCTAACCACTAGGCTACCCTGCCGCCCCAACACTTTATACAGGGGGTACCGGTACCGATTCAATGTGCGGGGTTACAGGTTAATAGTAATAACAAATAGCGAGTAGCAGCAGTGTACAAAACAAAATGGGGGGGGGGGGGGGGGGGGGTCAATGTAAATAGTCCGGTGGCCATTTGATTAATTGTTCAGCAGTCTTATGGGTTGGGGGTAGAAGCTGTTAAGGACCCTTTTAGTCCTAGACTTGGTGCTCTGGTACCGCTAGCCGTGCGGTAGCAGAGAAAACAGTCTATGACTTGGGTGACTGGAGTTTCTGAAATTTTTGGAGGCTTTCCTCTGACACCGCCTGGTATATAGGTCCTTGATGACGGGAGGATTGACCCCAGTGATGTACTGGGCCGTCCGCATTAGCCTCTGTCGCGCCTTACTGTCAGATGCCAAGCAGTTTCCATAGCAGGCAGTAGTCAGGATGCTCTCGATGGTGCAGCTGTATAACATTTTAAGGATGTGGGGACCCATGCCAAATCTTTTCAGTCTCCTGTGGGGGAAAGGTGTTGTCGTGCCCTCTTCACGACTGTCTTGGTGTGTTTGGACCATGATAGTTCGTTGGTGATGTGGACAACAAGGAACTTGAAACTCTCGACCCGCTCCACTACAGCCCCATCGATGTTAATGGGGGCCTGTTCAGCCCGCCTTTTCCAGTAGTCTACAATCAGCTCCTTTGTCTTGCTCACATTGAGGGAGAGGTTGTTGTCCTGGCACAGCACTGCCAGGTCTCTGATCTCCTCCCTATAGGCTGTCTCATCGTTGTGGGGTGATAACACTGTTGTGTCGTCAGCAAACTTAATGATGGTGTTGGAGTCGTGTTTGACCACGCAGTCGTGGGTGAACAGGGAGTACAGGAGGGGACTAAGTACACACCCCTGAGGGGCCCCAGTGTTTACGATCAGTGTGGCAGACGTGTTGTTGCCTACCCTTACCACCTGGGGGTGGCCCGTCAGGAAGTCCAGGATCTAGTTCCAGAGGGGGGTGTTTAGTCCCAGGGTCCTTAGGTTAGTGATGAGCTTTGTGGGCACTATGGTGTTGAACGCTGAACTGTAGTCAATGAACAGCATTCTCACATAGGTGTTCCTTTTGTCCAGGTGGGAAAGGGCAGTGTGGATTGCGATTGAGATTGCATCATCTGTGGATCTGTTGGGGCGGTATGCAAATCGGAGTGGGTCTAGGGTATAAGGGAGGATGCTGTTTATGTGAGCCTTAAGTGTTACGTGCCTCGAAGTGAGCATAAAAGGCATTTAACTAGTTTGGTAGGCTCGCGTCACTGTGCGCGTCTGGGTTTCCCTTTGTAGTCCGTAATAGTTTTCAAGTCCTGCCACATCCGACGAGAGTCAGAGCCGTTGTAGTAGGATTCAATCTTAATCCTGTATTGAAGCTTTGCTTGTTTGATGGTTCGTCTGAGGGCATAGCAGGATTTCTTATAAGCATCCGGATTAGTATCCCCCTCCTTGAAAGTGGCAGCTCTAGCCTTTAGCTCAGTGCAGATGTTGCCTGTAATCCATGGCATCTGGTTGGGATATGTACGTAGTCACCGTGGGGAGGGCGTTGTTGGTGAATCTATTGATGAAGCCAATGAGGTGGTATACTCCTCAATGCCGTTGGATGATTTCCAGAACATATTCCAGTCTGTGCTAGCAAAACAGTCCTGTAGCGTAGCATCCGCGTCATCTGACCTCTTCCGTATTGAGCGAGTCACTGGTACTTCCTGCTTTAGTTTTTGTTTGTAAGCAGGAATCAGGAGGACAGAATTATAGTCAGATTTGCCAAATGGAGGGCGGGGAGAGCTTTGTATGCATCTCTGTGTGTGGAGTAAAGGTGGTCTAGAGTTATTTTTTCCTCTGGTTGCACATGTGACATGCTGGTAGAAATGAGGAGAAATGGATTTAAGTTTGCCTGCATTAGTCCCCGGCCACTAGGAGAGCAATCTCCATAGACAAACATTGGCAGTAGAATGGCCTTGCTGAAGAGCTCAGTGACTTAACGTGCCACCGTCATAGGATGCCACCTTTCCAACACGTCAGTTTGTCAAATTTCTGCCCTGCCAGAGCTGTCCTGGTCAACTTGGAGTGCTGTTATTGTGAAGTGGAAACATCTTGGTGCAACAACGGCTCAGCCGCGAAGTGGTAGGCCACACGAGCTCACAGAACGGGAGTGCTGAGTGCTGAAGCTTTTCGTCTGTCCTCGATTGCAACACTCACTACCTAGTTCCAAACTGTGTGGAGTAGAGGTGGTCTAGAGTTTTTTCCCCTCTGGTTGCACATGTGACATGCTGGTAGAAATTAGGTAAAACGGATTTAATTAAGTTTGCCTGCGTTAAACGGCCACTAGGAGCGCCGCCTCTGGGAGAGCGTTTTCTTGTTTGCTTGTGCCTTATACAGTTGGTTGAGTGCAGTCTTAGTACCCGCATCAGTTTGTGGTGGTAAATAGACGGCTACAAATAATATAGATGAGAACTCTCTAGGTAGATAGTGTGGTCTACGGCTCATCATAAGGTACTCTACCTAAGGCGAGCAATATCTCGAGACTTCTTTAATAGACATCGCACACCAGCTGTTATTGACAAATAGACACACCCCCACTGCTCGTCTTACCAGACGTAGCTTCTCTGTCCTGCCAGTGCATTGAAAAATCCCACCAGCTCTATATTATCCGCGTCGTCGTTCAGCCACGACTCAGTGAAACTATTTACAGTTTTTAATGTCCCGTTGGTAGGATAATCTTAATTGTAGGTCATCGATTTCATTTTCCAATGATTGCACATTGCCCAATAGAACGGATGGCAGTGGAGGTTTACCCACTCACCTACGAATTCTCAGAAGGCAGCCCGACCTTTTCTCCGTCTTTAATCACTCAAATGATGGGGATTTGGCCCTGTTCCCGAGAAAGCAGTATATCCTTTGCGCCGGACTCGTTAAAGGAAAAAGCTCCAGTTCGAGGTGAGTAATTGCTGTTCTGATGTCCAGAAGTTATTTTCGGTCATTTTCGGTAGCAGCAACATTATGTACAAAATAAGTTAAAATAAGTTGGTTAGGAGCATGTAAAATGTCAGCCATCCCCTCGGGCACCATTCTAAACATTCACACCACCAAGCGTACTCATACACACCACCAAGCGAGTGTTATACACAAACACACAGGATATATACCCTCTGTAGTTAGTTTCAATAATTACATTAGCATAGGAAACTTGGCAGCTATTCAGTTACAGCAACTGCTGGTGCATCCTCCCTTCCTCCTGCACTTCCTGCCTCTCTGTGCTTGAGCCAAGCCACTTTGTTCCCTGGGCCACATGAAAGCACTGGATGACATCCAAATCTCCTATGGAAGCAAAGGGCTGATGTGAGTGATGCCCAAGTGCCCCCTCTCTCTTTGAGCTATCTCTAACCAAAGTGATCAGCCTCAGAGTCCAATTAGTCAGACTTGGCTGTGGGAATGACTTCCGAAAAGACTTAACTTAATCTTCTAATGTTTTTTGAGGAATTTTAACCAGGAGAGCACATGAAAAGGCTTTTCATAGGGATGAAGGAGTTGGAGTTCACACATTCAACTATCATTGCTCAAAGAATTTGATGAAGTTATTCGTAAGGTTTATTCCAACCAATGAAATGGCATATAAATTTGATAACTCTTGAGTAAAATAGCTTACATAAATCTGTCTAATCTACCACAGCCATTACATTGGAACAGATACAGTGGGGCAAAAAAGTATTTAGTCAGTCACCAATTGTGCAAGTTCTCCCACTTAAAAAGATGAGAGAGGAAAACAAATCCAGAAAATCACATTGTAGGATTTTTAATGAATTTATTTGTGGAAAATAAGTATTTGGTCACCTACAAACAAGCAAGATTTCTGGCTCTCACAGACCTGTAACTTCTTCTTTAAGAGGCTCCTCTGTCCTCCACTTGTTACCTGTATTAATGGCACCTGTTTGAACTTGTTATCAGTATAAAAGACACCTGTCCACAACCTCAAACAGTCACACACCAAACTCCACTGGCCAAGACCAAAGAGCTGTCAAAGAACACCAGAAACAAAATTGTAGACCTGCACCAGGCTGGGAAGACTGAATCTGCAATAGGTAAGCAGCTTGGTTTGAAGAAATCAACTGTGGGAGCAATTATTAGGAAATGGAAGACATACAAGACCACTGATAATCTCCCTCAATCTGGGGCTCCACGCAAGATCTCACCCCGTGTGGTCAAAATGATTACAAGAACGGTGAGCAAAAATCCCAGAACCACATGGGGGGACCTAGTGAATGACCTGCAGAGAGCTGGGACCAAAGTAACAAAGCCTACCATCAGTAACACACTACGCCGCCAGGGACTCAAATCCTGCAGTGCCAGACGTGTCCCCCTGCTTAAGCCAGTACATGTCCAGGCCCGTCTGAAGTTTGCTAGAGAGCATTTGGATGATCCAGAAGAAGATTGGGAGAATGTCATATGGTCAGATGAAACCAAAATAGAACTTTTTGCTAAAAACTCAACTCGTCGTGTTTGGAGGACAAAGAATGCTGAGTTGCATCCAAAGAACACCATACCTACTGTGAAGCATCATGCTTTGGGGCTGTTTTTCTCAAAGGGACCAGGACGACTGATCCGTGTAAAGGAAAGAATGAATGGGGCCATGTATCGTGAGATTTTGAGTGAAAACATCCTTCCATCAGCAAGGGCATTGAAGATGAAACGTGGCTGGGTCTTTCAGCATGACAATGATCCCAAACACACCGCCCAGGCAACGAAGGAGTGGCTTCGTAAGAAGCATTTCAAGGTCCTGGAGTGGCCTAGCCAGTCTCCAGATCTCAACCCCATAGAAAATCTTTGGAGGAAGTTGAAAGTCCGTGTTGCCCAGCAACAGCCTCAAAACATCACTGCTCTAGAGGAGATCTGCATGGAGGAATGGGTCAAAATACCAGCAACAGTGTGTGAAAACCTTGTGAAGACTTACAGAAAACGTTTGACCTCTGTCATTGCCAACAAAGGGTATATAACAAAGTATTGAGATAAACTTTTGTTATTGACCAAATACTTATTTTCCACCATAATTTGCAAATAAATTCATAAAAAATCCTACAATGTGATTCTGGATTTTATTTTCTCATTTTGTCTGTCATAGTTGAAGTGTACCTATGATGACAATTACAGGCCTCTCTCATCTTTCTAAGTGGGAGAACTTGCACAATTGGTGACTGACTAAATACTTTTTTGCCCCACTGTAACAAAACTTCAAAATGCAGTAAAAAAAAAATACTTGTTCAGAGTGAGGAGAGGAATATTACCAACAAAACCTCAAGAGAGGGCATATTTCTTACCTTGGCCATCCGGTACCACTCTGTTAGCCAATCCGAAGGCTAAGGCCTCCTGTGCCCCAATGGGTCTTCCAGTCAGAATCAAGTCCATAGCCCGGGAGAGACCAATGAGACGGGGGAGCCGGACTGTACCCCCATCAATCAAGGGGACGCCTAAGGTGACAAGGGAATCATCCATGAGTGACATTCTAAGGAGGGCTGCAGGACTTTACAGAGTGGTTGACTATTCTAGTCTTAATGTTGCACACAGACATACACATACGCTTATAAGTGGGTAAGGTAGACTGTGAGGGAGTTTATCACTCATGCGTTCCACCCAGTGATGTAGTGTTAAAAATATATATGGGAGTAAACGCTGACCGTCGTTCGTGGTGAGTAAAGCAATGCTCCTTATACTTTTAATGCATTTTCCGCAAAAGGTGGGTAAACGCTCGTGCAAAATTAAAAAGCTGCATAAACAGTGTTGTCATGCTTTTACCCTCCACTACACACACTCCTGGTTGCACCAATGTATGACTTAAAAATGTGTGTTTTTCCACCAACACTGAGTGGCTCCTAAAATGTCATAATTCATATACAAATGAAATCTACGTTTATTGGTAGCGTACACATATTTGTAGGTGTTATATCAGGTGCAGTAAAATGCTGACGTTACAAGCTCCAACAGTGCAGTAGAATGTCTCGCAAATACAATACTAATAATCAAATAATCAAAAATCAAAACAAGAAATCAAGATATGACAGTACGAGTCCAAATAATGATCCAGAGTAGCTAAATTAAAGTTACCATATCCACCAGCCTGAGAATTCTGATAGTCGGATATTTGCGGAAGCCCTTGTGGCCGTGAGGCAGATGGAGGTAGAGTCTTACTGGCCTCCGAAGCACAGGAAGCTTGTGTCCTTAAGTCCTGTCAGTCAGAGATTCTGCTTGACCACCCATTATTAAGAGCATATGAGTCCAACATATTTTCATAACCTGAAATCATCTTTCTGGGTTTTCGGTGGGAGTTCCCCAGGGGAGAGTTGTGGAAACACTAATTCTATTCATTCATACTCCCCGCTACATTCTCGGAGTCCTTCAAATAAATCACATTTGAATACATTGAATACCAGTGTTAATACATCTGCAACCAATCGAGAGGCCTCGGGTCAAAAACTCAGCACATATGGCAACCTGACACAAGACAGGTTCTTAGGGAGGGAGCTCTTTGTCAGCAAATACATATTTCCCTGTCTCTACCGGTCAGGTCGATTCCGTTGAAAATACCTATGAAAGAGTGTGCTGCCAATAGCCCAAGGTGAAGAAATCTGACTTCAATTCCATTATTTAAAAAACTTTTTTTTATATATTTTTTTTACAAAGGCATCACAACAACATCGCAGACTTTAAGTCCATTTGTTACATTTTCTCAAACAGGATGGCCAGTTTGAGCAATTCCACCCCACATACTGATGAGTCCCTCTCCCCCTCGCAAACACACACACACACACCAAAACCCCCTAGTTTCTCTCAGGGCCGGAGGCTAGATTAGATTGTGGCGCAGAGAGCCTCTTCAGTCCGTGTCCAGAACTAACAGGCCAGATTGGAGAGAGAAGAGCCAGGTTGGGCCAGATAATCTTTAGTGCTGTTGGCACCGTGCTATCAGCCCTCGGAAGGGTCCTCTCTTATCCAGCAGCCGCCTCAAAGCCTGCTGATACTCTCCCTGTCTGTCTCAAACTAGTCCTGTTTGCATTAACACACCAGCCTATCCTTTGTTCCCTATGAATGGAATCCAGTGTGTTCGGCAACGTCCCCTTGAAATCGTCTCATTTTGGGGGGGGGGGGGGGGGGGATCTGAGAAAGAGAAAGGCCATTTTGTGGATATACCAGAACTTCCTTTAATTCCTCATCTATTCAAAGCAGATAAATCCATCTAGAGTCATACCAATTTTAACAGTTTTTTTTGCGTGTGTCAGCAGAGCCCATTGTCCAATAATAGATATAGGTGGTTCTCTTCCTGACTGTCAGCCTTATCCTCTGCATTGCAGGGGTAGTGCAGGAGGATATGCCTTTTACCACTTTTTTATCCAATGTTTTTTTTCTAAAATGCTGCTATGCTGGGGAGATGATGGTTAACCATTCATATTCCAATATCATTTCTATGTATGCTGGTTGCAACAATGGCCTCACTTAGGGCTGTGTCTGTCATGACATTTTGTCAGCTGGTTATTGCAAAAGACTGCTTATAAGTCCTGTGCCATTATTTTATATTATATCATGGCATTGTTGAATACTTGTTTCTGATTGGCTTGAAGGGCATTATGTATATCTGCACAGTAGAATTCAATGGCTATAGTTCATTCTTACATGTTCTATGTTTGAGCTGCTTTTGAAAGAAAAAGTAGATTTGAAATGTGTTAAATTATAGCCATGGTATAAAAGGGATAATCAACTCGGGGCTCAATGCGTTCTCTGGAAAACAGTGGAAGGTCAGTTCAACTCCGCTTGCACATCGTGGAACACACCTTCCGAGTCGTTCATTATTTTACATTGAACGCATAGCCCCTCGATGATTATCCCTTACGCATATGATTTTATAGTAATACGAATATAATTTAACTTAGCTGATATTTGAAGTGGCTATGTTGAGCGTAAAACGTGATAATTTGAAGCAGGTCCCTAGATGTATAGTTATTTGGCAACTTTAGATGTGAATGATACAAACCTTAGAATGTCTTTGAAATCAAAACATTATCTATTAATGATTTGAGAATGTAGCAAAAAAAAGAAGCTTGTTCCTTGCCTCAGGCTGCACAGCTGTTCTCTCATCAAGTGATCCTATTTTCACCCATCAGACTATTCTCAATTGAATCTTGTCTTTACTAGTAAAATTTGTTTCGATTTAGAATGGCCCATTATCAAATGGGCAGGAACAAGGGGAAAACACCTGAATAGCGAATGGAGGCCGCTTGCTTTCCCGCCGGACCGTTTTTCAATGATGCCGGGTAGGCTACTTAGGTTTTATAGTGGAGCATGTGCTTAATATGAGCAGCTGATATATACATATAAGAACACTTTCACTCCATGTTTGAGAAGCATGCTCTAGTTGCGCGACAGGTGATTTTACGCCCAAACCCTGCAGCTTGGAACATCAATAGTAACATGATTTCGCAACAAAACATATTTGACTAAACTGTTGACAGCACCTCTGCGCGCTCTAGAAAGGAATAGAGAGAGTAGGAGATGGAAACGCACAGGGGTGAGATTCTGTATAGCTAAAGGTAATGTGTCAACCAATTAATTCTGAAGAAAAAAAGGCCTATTCCTAGGCAATTCAAAAACAAATGCACTATAATTGTAGGCCAACTCTGTAAGCCGCCCTGCACAATCAATGAACCAACAGCATTGCCTAGGGCTATACATTCTCTCCCAGACTCATGGATATACATCTTGGAGCATAGCATAAGGTAACCAGTCCATCCTGTAT
This sequence comes from Oncorhynchus kisutch, assembly GCF_002021735.2. Classification (NCBI taxonomy): domain Eukaryota; kingdom Metazoa; phylum Chordata; class Actinopteri; order Salmoniformes; family Salmonidae; genus Oncorhynchus; species Oncorhynchus kisutch. Next base: position 68,347,281 of record NC_034184.2, on the reverse strand, counting down.
GAATAATAATACAGTCCACACTCAAAGGCAATAAATCAAATTTGTTTAATTTTGAAGTATAGGCTAGACCAATTATGTAGCAAAAACATCTTAAATCACTTTAGTTTTTCTGCCATTTTAATTCCGTTATTTGGGGGGGGGGGGGGGGCTCATGAGCCTACTCCGAAGCTCTAATGTGGGTATTGGTGTTTTGAATTAATCATCACCTTAGAAAGTGCTGTCCATTTCGTTGCATTATTGAAACAACATCCACAACAACCATGTTTTACACTCACTCAGTTTCAACCTGCTGTTGAACTTCTTTCTTCAAATTTATTATCAGTGAGGTGAGTTTAAAAAGCACAATACTGTTTTGATGATAAGACTTTTGATTTGATTTTCAAATGCATTGATGTCAGAGTGATTAGAGGGACAATAGAGCCCGGAGTACCAGACCATTAAGACCTGAAGGTTGTTAGCAAGTTGGGTAAGAGGAGATTAACGTGACTCAACGGTCACATGGAATTTTCCTGCGGTCATGACTCATGACTGCCGGTGTGGCGGTAATACAGTCACCGCAAAAGCCCTAGCCTCACTCTCATTCATTTGCTTCCTCTTGGTTCAAACACCACATCTATAGGTACAGTAAGACTGCCAGTACAACAGTGAAGTGTTGAACTCTGTGAAACAGTTTGGGCAGACGACTGATGTTTTTTAGTTTGAACTGAGCTGTGCTGGAGATACAGGCATCTGCACCACTTCAAAGCAAAGCTGTCCACAATGGACTCTCATGAGGGTTAATGTGATTAAGTTCGATGCGGATTAAAGATTTCCAGCCAAATCCGTACGGAACGGATACAGAGATGAGAACGTGAACCTTTAACGGAGGTTCACTTTGAAACACTCTGACACTCCATCTTGGAGAAATATTTTGGGCTTAATACACTGTCACAGGATTCCCTTTTTGTTCAGCACATCAAATAAATATTTCGACGTTTTTTGGTGTCTGCGAGTTCATTGTTTGATGAAGGCCTCCCCATGGGCTCTGAAGAACGCACAGGACATTCTGAGAACTAGAGTTTAACTCACATCCAGTAAACCACAGAGACGCACAGTGCTGCAGGTGCCTTTCTAGCCACTAGCCAGATCCTCTAGTCTTAAGATTGGGGTGTGGTCTTTCTAGTCTCTCTGCAGGCTTGGGGTCAGGTCCAGTCCAATATCACACACAGTCTCTGGCAGCTGTATCTCACCCCACCACCCCATCCATCTCACTAATTGGATCTTTTAGCGCAGCCGGAATGTTCCGGAGCCAAGGTCCAGAGGTTATCCTGCATTGGGCCAAGGACAGCCAGGAGGTTCGAAATTCAGGTTCTGCTAAGGACTCCCTGTAGAGGTTAGACTAACTGTCCACTCCTGTGCCCATGCACTGCTTAGAGGGGAAGTATTCAGCCATGCAGCTTCACGTAGCAGAGCTTTTGAATGGTATCCCCATGTCATCAATAACAAGTCATCGGATAGTTGTTTGAATTGGCCAACATGATGTCAGCTTTGGACCGGGTTGTGCTCTAAACATGTGGGCTATCCTATAATCCCTCGTTTTGGCCTTCCTCGTTTTTCCACACGAGACGGGGCTCCAATGAATCATGTGACAGGAAGCTGTCACTCACTTGTGTCTTCCATTGGGCCACATGACATAGATTTGGGTTATTCATTCAAACCACAGGTGTCCAAGTGTTTCTCCACCAAAAACGCTAACAGAATTCTCCCATTAAACTAAAGAGATGCAACAAACCTACCAGAGAGATAGACTACAGAGGAGTAGAGTTATTTTGATGAGTAGAGCCTTACTGCTATACACTCCAGGCTAACTACAGAGTGGAGGAACACAATGTCCACAGCTGATAACTGGGTATGGTCAAAATAACAATTACAGTGCTAAACTCACATCCAATTATAGAACGAGCAACAGTGGCCAAACTAAGCTGGGGAAACGACTGGGAAAAGTGTTGACAAACAACCCAGGGGTTTGTGGAATGAGGCATAGCCGAGATGGTGTGGTGGCTGAACATAAGCAGCTGAGAGGAAATGTGCCTCTGCCGCCAACAGTGTCAAAACCTCACAGAGCACACATGCTCCACTCTGGGCTGCTTAAGGAGATCTAAAGTGAGCGATTAGTCATTCCCCTTTCACCAGCTCAATTCGGTACATATCAAGGAAAGGAGACAATTTGAGGATTGAGGAAGCCAATAGACTATTGCGATTTACCCCTAATGTCATGCACTTAGCGGCGTCAGTATGATATATGATGTGATGTGAAGAAGACGAGACATGGTGGCCATGCCCCTGCCACAAGACAGTCTGAACGGTGGCACTGGCTCTGGCCCTAGCTCTGGTCGCAAGTCAGGCAAGGGCACTGCCAGGATGCTGTTTAATTACAGAGCCAAAATGATAAGCCCCATTTAGAGAAAGAGACCCAGGATCTACCCGCTGCCAGTAAATTATAGTACGACCGGTCCTATTTATAAACACAGAGGTCATATTTTTAACCCCGGAGGCAGACTGGTATCGAGATGGGAGATGCTACTACACGCTACATTCATTTCCTCTCCTTCTGGTTATCAGAGAGTTCAGCATGTACAGTACTGGTGTCTGTACTTGCAATGCTTTCAAAGGCCATGGTCATTGCTGCTATCGCAGTTACTGAAACCCAAACAGGAGAAAGCTAAAGTGATAACGGCTTGAAATTCTATGTTGCTGTTGAAAGGAAAATGAATCAGGCACTTTGTAACAATTTTGACTTCCACTGGTCGGCTAAGGGCTGCAACCTCACACAATTACATGGCATACACACACACTAGTGGGTGGGGGGGTGGACCAGGCTCAGGGAGGTGGCTAGGGGTCATCTCGTAGGTGGGATACACATACCAAATCTGCGACAGAACACCCCCATGACAGCGCTCTTCTCCACCACTCTCAGGTCAGCCAACAGAGCCAGCTCCAGCCCTCCAGCCACTGCGTAGCCACTGACCGCTGCTATCAACGGCTTGGACAACACCAGTCGGGAGGGACCCTGGGAAGCACACAACATGACACACACACCCTGAGCGAGGCATGAAAAGGATACACTCCCTAAACAAGGCTGCAACTAGACTTCCTGCACAAACATACTCCCACAACAAGGAATCAGAATACACAAGCCTGAAAGACTGGCAATAGAGATAACAGATTATATACAGTGCCTTCAGAAAGTATTCATACCCCTTGACTTATTCCACATTTTGTTGTGTTACAGCCCAAATTCTAAATGGAGTCCACCTGTGGCGAATTCAATTGCTTGGACACGATTTAGAAAGAAACACACCTGTATATATAAGGTCCCATAGTTGACAGTGCATGTCAGAGCATAAACTATATCATGAAGTCCAAGGACCTGTCTGTAGATCTCCAAGATAGAATTGTGATGAGACATATCTGGGGAAGGGTATAAAACATTTTCTAGAGTGTTGAAAGTTCCCAAGAGCAGAGTTGTCACCATCATTGCGAAATTGAAAAAATATGGAACTACCCAGTCTCTGCCTAGAGCTGGTCGTTCGGCCAAACTGAGAAACTGGGCAAGAAGGACATTGGTCAGGGAGAGGTGACCAAGAACCCAATGCCCACTCTGAGCTATAGAGTTCCTTGGCTAAGATGGATGAACTTGCCAGAAGGACAACCATCTCTACAGCACTTCACTATTCTGGGCTTTATGGGAGAGTGGCCAGGTGGAAACCACTCCTGAGAAAAAGGCACATGACAGCACGCTTGGAGTTGGTAAAAACGCACGTGAAAGACTCTGAGAGCATAAGGCAAGAGATGATGTAGTCTGATGAGACAAAAATGTTGCAAAGCGCTATGTCTATAGAAAACCAGGTACAGCTCATAACTCGTCTAACACCATCCCTACTGCGAAGCATGGTGGTGGCAGCATCATGCTATGGGGATGCTTTTCAGCAGCAGGAACTGGGAGACTGGTAAGGATAGAGGGAACAATGAATGGAGCCAAATACAGGCAAATCCTTGATGAGAAACTGCTTCAGAGTAAAAACAACAGACTAGGGGGCAAAGATTTACGTTCCAACAAGACAATGACCCCAAACATACAGCCAAAGCAAAATTTTAATGGCTTCAGAACATCAATGTGAAAGTCATTGCGTGGCCCAGACTTGAATACCATTGAAAATCTTTGGAAAGACTTGAAGATTGCTGTTCACTGCTGCTCCCCATCTAACTTAACAGAGCTTGAGAAAATCTGGAAGGAAGAATGGGAGAAATGTAATCAAATTTGAATTCAGGCTGGAACACAACGAAATGTGGAATAAGTCAAGGGGTAAGAATAGTTTCTGAAGACACTGTATGAATGAAAGACATACCACAACTGAACTATTTACATATACATTAAGAGGGGTCAATAATGACAAACAGATACATTGAAAGTTAGCTTGTGTGTTATCAGTCATCAACGGTTCTGTGCACACTGATCGCGTGTGAGGGTGATGCAAAGTCAAGGAAGGTTTTTGCAGATGCGCGCACCATAGGAGCAGGACCTTTGGTGACATCTTGCTCCAATTTGAGGGAGGCAGTGTGATGGGCCAGCTCTTTCAGATCGTAACCAGCACAGAAATTCCCTCCTGGAAGAGACCACAAAATTACAAAGTATGGCAGCTGGCAACTGAAGAGGAAGGGAAAATGACGAGGATGAAAAAAAAACACAACAACTTGAAGAAGAGAGGCAGGGCTGCAATTTAGAAATGAATGAGGAAATATGGCTGGCTGGCACACAAATGGTTTTCTGCTCTTGGCGTGGGCTCAGTCTCTCTTTACTGCACAATGCTCTCATTAATGGTAGAATAACGCACCCTGACCAAAGCCCCTTCCATTGGATTCATGTGGTAATTACAACATTACCCAGGAGGCCTACAAACACTAAGTCACAGGCGCTGAGGCGGAGGGCTGTAAATGGTGTGACTGCTCTGTTTCTAACTGTAATGAGACTGAGGATGAGAAATGTGCTACAACACCCCTCCATTGAAACTGGCTTGATTACAGCAGCAGTGGATCCGAGGAGGAGTGTTCTTTAAAAGGCTGTGTCTGTGTAATTATATGCCGGTGCTTTCTGGATTTGATTGAATCTGTACGAAGACATATTGTAAAAGGACTATATCAGGAGATATTATGATATCGTTTTCTGTTTTTAAAACTGATGAGAGCATATTGTAACTTTATGGTGAGTTTAGAATCAGAGAAACAAGCTAAAACCAATATGCAAATTGTGCAGCGCACACAACTCTTTGGGAAAAGCACTTAAAAAGTATTTTATTATTGATATTAATGGAAAAGTTGAAGTAACATACCCATATCTCAAGTTTGGATTTGGCCTCACGTGACAACACTTTATCGTATGTTCTCTACAATGGGGATAAAATGGCCTCATTGAAAAGTGCTACAACAGTGACCTTTGCAGCTATTTCAGCAGTTAGCAAACCTTCAGATTCCCCCATCCCCCTTACTATAAAAACAGAGAAATACGATTCCAAAAAACTCAAAATATGTGCCAACAGATTCAAAATTCTTATAACAGAGGTAATTACTCATAATTTAGTGAAAAGTACTGAAACAATTCTCCCAAAATGGCGATGAAAATGATCATGTTTTGGACTAATTTGGACCAAATAGCTTCCTTATGGCTGAACTGTTAGTATTCCAGACTGGACATGTCTAGCTGTCACCTCCACAAGTAGAGAGATTAGTATTTACCAGGGCAGTACCACATTTCAACCTACAAACTGGATTTACACTCCAATTAACAACGATGGCCAGCACAGGAATCTAAGTGCACTCTGCCAGATTCGTCCATTACGTTGGTCAAAGTTAAGCCAAATAACACAAGGCAATTACCGACACACTATTTTCAGTTCAGCGCCGAAGCGACCGGCATTTAGCAGCCGTCATTTCTGGGTTACAGCTTTGAGGTGTTTAAGCATTAACATAAAGCCTCTCTGCCGACGCTACACTCTAAGAGAGGAGAATTGATCCTGGTTGAAAGAATCATTTCCATTGTGGGAGTTCATTTGGATGGGGTGAGATGATCTTTTGGAGAGGTATTAAGTGTGTATAATTCTTGCTCCCTGGTTGACACAGAGCAGGGCCCTGGAAGCTGTGAGCATACATATGTTAATACAGACACTGCGGCGGCCGTCATGGCTGGCTCTCAGGACCCCTGTGAGCCCATCTCCTGGATGCTGTTAAATCAGGGCTAATTAGGCAGTGTGAGCGGGGGATGAGGAGGAGGAGGATGTGATTCCCACTCATGGCTTCTAGCGCCTGCAGTTAGCCGGCGAAATGATTCAAAGTGAGTTTGATCTCTCGCCCCAGCTGATTGGGCAGCATTGTTCTACATGTGTAATTAAGGATATCTAAATAATTGGTGACTGTTTATAGTGTGTTATTGGGAGCCCGCCCACATAATTATATTCTGCCGAAATGATAAGGAAGTCATGTTCTTAAGGGGTTATTAGGAACACCTTGCTATGCAGGAATAAGATATATACAGTGCCCTCAGAAAGTATTCATACCCCTTGACTTATTCCACATTTTGATGTGTTACAGGCAGAATTCAAAATGGATGATTCTTTTTTTACCCATCTACACACAATATCCCATAATAACAAAGTGAAAACATGTTTTTAGAAATGTTTGCCGAAGGCACTGTAAATATCATAATAGCCTGAATGTAAATGTCCTTATTAGCATTCTGTTGTCAAAGACATACAAAATATACCGTTTCCATCCAATAAAAGGGGTGTAATTGCATCTCTATGAGTTTGCTGTCTACTGTTCTGTATGTCTGGGGGAGAGTGGGATGTCATGTTTTGTACGTGTAACTGTTAGTGAGCCGTGGAAAGAAAATACATCAGGTTTCCGCAACAGGCCAAAACCATCCTGCGAGCGTTTTTTTTAAAATAAAAAAATCAATATTAATTTTGGGTCAAAAAACACCAGAAATTCAGCTAAAAATGGGTTAAATTTAGGAAATCTGTTCTGAAGTCTTCCCACAAATAAAAATAAAAAAGTGCCTTCACTTTTTTATTCCACATTTTGTTTACAGCCTGAATTCAAAATGGTAAAAAAAAATCCCACACAAATGACACACAATACCCCATAATAAAAAACATGTTTTTAGAAAGGTTTACAAATGTATTGTAAATGAAATACATAAATCCAATTTACATAACTATTCACACCCCTGAGTCACCTTTAGCAGCGATTACAGATGTGATTCTTTCTGGATTAGTCTCTAAGAGCTTTGCACACCTGGATTGTACAATATTTGCACATTATTTTTCAGTCTTGCTATAGATTTTCAAGCAGATTTAAATCAAAACTGTAACTAGGCCACTCAGGAACATTGTTTGCCGTCTTGGTAAGCAAGTCCAGTGTATATTTGTCCTGGTCTTTTAGGTCTTTGTTCTGCTAAAAGGTGAATTTGTCTACCAGTGTCTGGTGGAAAGACTTAACCAGGTTTTCCGCTAGGATTTTGCCTGTGCTTAGCTCTATTCCATAAATGTTTATCCTACAAAACTCCCTAGTGATTGTCAATGACAAGCATACCCATAACATGATGACAGTCAGACCATGCTTGAAAATATGAAGTTGTAACTCAGTGATGTGTTGTGTTGTACTTTACTTTAGTGCCTTATTGCAAACAGGATGCATGTTTTGGAATATTTGTATTCTGTACAGGCTTCCTTCTTTTCACTCTGTCATTTTGCTTAGTATTGTGGAGTAACTACAATGTTGTTGATCCATCCTCAGTTTTCTCCTATTACATCCATTAAACCCTGTAACTGTTTTAATTGGCCTCATGGTGACATCCCTGAGTGGTTTCCTTCCTCTTCGGCAACAGAGTTAGTAAGGATGCCTTTTTTTTTCACCTTTATTTAACCAGGTAGGCTAGTTGAGAACAAGTTCTCATTTGCAACTGCGACCTGGCCAAGATAAAGCATAGCAGTGTGAACAGACAACACAGAGTTACACATGGAGTAAACAATTAACAAGTCAATAACACAGTAGAAAAAAAAAGAGAGTCTATATACATTGTGTGCAAAAGGCATGAGGAGGTAGGCGAATAATTACAATTTTGCAGATTAACACTGGAGTGATAAATGATCAGATGGTCATGTACAGGTAGAGATATTGGTGTGCAAAAGAGCAGAAAAGTAAGTAAATAAAAACAGTACGGGGATGAGGTAGGTAAAAATGGGTGGGCTATTTACCGATAGACTATGTACAGCTGCAGCGATCGGTTAGCTGCTCAGATAGCAGATGTTTGAAGTTGGTGAGGGAGATAAAAGTCTCCAACTTCAGCGATTTTTGCAATTCGTTCCAGTCACAGGCAGCAGAGAACTGGAACGAAAGGCGGCCAAATGAGGTGTTGGCTTTAGGGATGATCAGTGAGATGCACCTGCTGGAGCGCGTGCTACGGGTGGGTGTTCCCATCGTGACCAGTGAACTGAGATAAGGCGGAGCTTTACCTAGCATGGACTTGTAGATGACCTGGAGCCAGTGGGTCTGGCGACAAATATGTAGCGAGGGCCAGCCGACTAGAGCATACAGGTCGCAGTGGTGGGTGGTATAAGGTGCTTTAGTGACAAAACGGATGGCACTGTGATAAACTGCATCCAGTTTGCTGAGTAGAGTGTTGGAAGCAATTTTGTAGATGACATCGCCGAAGTCGAGGATCGGTAGGATAGTCAGTTTTACTAGGGTAAGTTTGGCGGCGTGAGTGAAGGAGGCTTTGTTGCGGAATTGAAAGCCGACTATAGATTTGATTTTCGATTGGAGATGTTTGATATGAGTCTGGAAGGAGAGTTTACAGTCTAGCCAGACACCTAGGTACTTATAGATGTCCACATATTCAAGGTCGGAACCATCCAGGGTGGTGATGCTAGTCAGGCGTGCGGGTGCAGGCAGCGAACGGTTGAAAAGCATGCATTTGGTTTTACTCGCGTTTAAGAGCAGTTGGAGGCCACGGAAGGAGTGTTGTATGGCATTGAAGCTCGTTTGGAGGTTAGATAGCACAGTGTCCAAGGACGGGCCGGAAGTATATAGAATGGTGTTGTCTGCGTAGAGATGGATCAGGGAATTGCCCGCAGCAAGAGCAACATCATTGATATATACAGAGAAAAGAGTCGGCCCGAGAATTGAACCCTGTGGCACCCCCATAGAGACTGCCAGAGGACCAGACAGCATGCCCTCCGATTTGACACACTGAACTCTGTCTGCAAAGTAGTTGGTGAACCAGGCAAGGCAGTCATCAGAAAAACCGAGGCTACTGAGTCTGCCGATAAGAATATGGTGATTGACAGAGTCGAAAGCCTTGGCAAGGTCGATGAAGACGGCTGCACAGTACTGTCTTTTATCGATGGCGGTTATGATATCGTTTAGTACCTTGAGCGTGGCTGAGGTGCACCCGTGACCGGCTCGGAAACCAGATTGCACAGCGGAGAAGGTACGGTGGGATTCGAGATGGTCAGTGACCTGTTTGTTGACTTGGCTTTCGAAGACCTTAGATAGGCAAGGCAGGATAGGCAAGGCAGGATAGATATAGGTCTGTAACAGTTTGGGTCCAGGGTGTCTCCCCCTTTGAAGAGGGGGATGACTGCGGCAGCTTTCCAATCCTTGGGGATCTCAGACGATATGAAAGAGAGGTTGAACAGGCTGGTAATAGGGGTTGCGACAATGGCGGCGGATAGTTTCAGAAATAGAGGGTCCAGATTGTCAAGCCCAGCTGATTTGTACGGGTCCAGGTTTTGCAGCTCTTTCAGAACATCTGCTATCTGGATTTGGGTAAAGGAGAACCTGGAGAGGCTTGGGCGAGTAGCTGCCTGTATATTTGTAGTGACTGGGTGTATTGATATACCATCCAAAGTGTATTTAATAACTTCACCATGCTCAAAGGGATAGTCAATGTCTGCTTTTTATTTGTATTTTTACCCATCTACCAATAGGTGCCGTTCTTTGTAAGGCATTGGAAAACCTCCCTGGTCTTTGTGGTTGAATCTGTGTTTGAAATCCACCGCTCGACTGAGGGACCTTACAGATAATGGTATGTGTGGGGTATAGAGATGAGGTAGCCATTCAAAAATCATGTTAAACACTATTATTATTGAGTCCATGCAACATAGTGACTTGTTAAGCAAATATTTACTCATTAACTTATTTAACTTATTTTGCCATAACAAAGGGACTGAATACTTATTAACTCAAGATATTTCAGCTTTTCATTTTTAATTAATATGCAGAAAAATGGAAGAAAAAAACATAATTCCACTTTGAAGTTATGGGGTATTGTGTGTAGGCCAGTGTCACAAAATCTCAATTGAATCCATTTCAAATTCAGGCTGTAACACAACAAAATGTAGAAAACGTAAAGGGACGTGAAAACCTTCTGAAGGTACTGTTTGTGATCGTGTCTCAATGTATAAAATGATTGTATTTAAAAAATAATCTATTTTTGTGCTTAGTTGTGGTCAATTTGCAGTGTACACATTATTATAATTATGTTCCAGCCCCGACCATCCGCTACGACAAAAATCGGCTTGTGGCTGAATCTAGTTGCCTACTACTGCAGTAGATCATCATCAACCATGTCTCTGGTGTTGTCATAGAGACCCTCTTTGCTTGTCTCAATGTGCTAATGTCATGGGCGGGATCTGAACCGAGGTCTACTGCAGAAGAAACCAACATCTTAACTCTTGGGCCAAGGGCTGACAGATTTTGAAGTCCCAGGCGGGGCTACCTCATCATGTGACCATGAGCAACTGCTACATTAACCTGCTGACCTAGCCTAGATGCCAGTCAGTTTCTGCTCTCTTGCCAACTCTTTCTGGAATTATCATGCAAAACACGTTTGACTTGACAATGGAGTAGGCAAAAGCACAAACAGATCTGGGACCAGGCTACTGCTGACCTGCCATCAGAGGCTTTGCTGAGCTCCTGTCTGTAGTGTGCAAGGTGTCTGTCTAACCGTTGCCATGCAGCACTGCTACGGTCAGGGCGGGGTCGCTGTCGAAGGCCGTGAGCTCGTCCAGCAGCCGTCCAGCAGTCTCCTGGTTCACCGCGTTCCGCACCTCGGGCCTGTTGATCGCCACGGTGACCACTGACCCCCTCCTCTCCTTCACCACAGTCCGCCCGGCGACTGCACAACAATGGGAGAGAAGAGAAGTGAGACCGCAGCACTTAGAAAGAAATGTCCCCAAAGCTGGGACTGGAATAGATCATGGCTGAGGATGAAGCTCTGTGGCAGAGAGCATACAGTTGACTTGACATATTTACGGTAAGAAAAAGGGACCGAAATCAAGGTAGTTGCATCCAAAATAACTTCAACAAAAGAGATGAGAGATCCAACATCACCCCACCCATCCTACAATCATACAAAGTAAACAGTGTGAGAGCCAAAACACAATTCCATATAATATAGTATATGAAATAGTGTGACTTAGCGTTATTCGATATTGACTACAATTTCATATTCCAATGAAAGGGCCTTGGAAGTCAAGGACAGTAAATTGAGTGTGCAGAACTCCACACAAATTATATCCACATATCCTAAATGCATGTTTTGTAACAAAGTGATACATAATGGCGCATGTTTTGAGAAATATATGTCTCAAATATTTTATGAATATACTAGGCTCCACATTCCACTCTGCCGCATGTCCATGGTCTGGTCTGAAAGCAAGTATTTGCTGCCCTCGGCTGCCAGAGATATGCCGTTGCATATGACAACTGTGTTCTTCGACGTACTACCTTTCTCTGATTCCTTTCCGGCTGTAGTGCTGTAAGGGCTATTTTTCTCAGAATACTTTTTTCCAAGTAACCGGACTAGGGCAGTAGCAGCTCGCCAGCTCAGATTTCTAGCTAACAAAGCACGTGTCGTACTCTGACACGCTCGGAGAGTCATAGTTGTGATTGACAAGCACAAATAGAAACTTCTGAAGCTTACAGGAACTAAACTAGCCCTAATTCAAAAGTGAATGTCCATTATGCACATCTACAAACAAAATAAAATAAAAATGTCTACCCCATCAACAAACGTTCCAATGTTTACTAATAATGTGCAGCACCTTGCAAGCTCCCCCCCAGAAACAAGGCAAGCTGTAAGTAAGGTTCTGCACATGATTGGAGCATGCAGGGGTGTTAAACACAAGTGCAGACAGGAGAGGGCAAAGTTGAGCCATTTCTTGCACTGCAGTTGCACATTCCCGCACAGAGGTTCATTTTCTGTAGAAAATAAAGTTCTTAAGCACAGATGAATGTGTTAGAAGTACAGTGCCTCTCTTGACTAAATCTACTTCTTCCCAGAAAAGGATTATGTTATCATCAAATCATGACCATTTTATTTATCCATCTTCAGTCAATAATTGTATACAGTAACAATTTATACTATTGTGTCTGTCTACAGCAAACTATTAGGTCTTTCCACCACACATTAAATTCAGAGCTCACAACTTTTTTTCGGGTTTCTTTTTTAATAAAAGGAGGTTCCTCTTGCATTTATACAGTTTAAGGCATCATGCACACAAAAAAATAAATGATACAAAAGCGTACTCTTCTTCTACCTAAAATAATAACAGGCTAACTTTTTTATAGATTTGCTGGTTAAAAATATGTCTTTACAAATATGGCATTAGCTGGCATGTCAGTGAATCTAAAAGCAGGCTTTGTGCCCAACCATAACCTGCTTTCACAGTATTTGTAAACATGACTTCAGCAAAATAGATCTGAGATTAAGAGTGTATGCTTTGAACATTGGCAAAAGACCCCCAGAAGCATGCGGTTATTTGTCCTAAATGATATGTACAATGCAGGTTTACCTTAAACACAGATATTCATTATTAAGATAAGATTCAGACATTAAACAAACATTATGAACAATGACAGACAGAACATAATGTCTTTATATCCTATCCCAGAGTCCCAGTCATCTTGATCATGGAAGACACGTGGAGGTGGGAAGGATTTGACTTTGGCACAGTTGTGTCCAGTTGTGCTGTTGGATCTACTATACAACGTTGAAAACCATGGATAGATACTGTTCATAAGAAACCTGGATCCAGCCGTCTTGGTCTGTGTCGTACCTCCTGAACACGTCGGTCAACCTCTGAAAGTGACAAAGAACATTTTACAGTAGATCTTGACTTAGACATACTAGCCAGTACAGATGCCATTTTGGTAAATAAACATCAATGGCCTCTTTCCCAGTCACACATTACGCCTAGTCCAGGACTAAAAAGCATTCTCAATTGAGATTCTACATTGAAAGAGTTTAGTCAAGGACTAGGCTTAATCTGTGTCTGACAAACCAGCCCAAAATACCATACTGAGCCAACACAAAATCCAACATCAATACCATCAACATGGGCTGTATATACTGTACACACAATATTTTGACAAAACAATGTAGGCTACATAACCAGTGCTATGTGCACAGGAAGCCCAGTAGGACGGTTACCTGTAGAACGATACAACACTGGATGAAGTCATCAAAGGCCACTTGTCCCTTCCTCTGCCTGTCAAACTTCTCTATGAGAGTATTGTAGAACTGGTCAGAGAGGCGATACCCTGAGGAGGACAGAGAAGAGTCAACATCACAGAAACACATCTGTTCAACAACCCTTAACCAATTTGTAACATGCATAGGGCTTTCACCTGCTTACTTCACATACAGGACTAAGAACTACTACATTTCAATAAGGGTAGAAAACAACAACATGCATGCGAGGCGAGGTGAACAATTAATATCGTCATGCATCTACACAACTATTTTGGCACATATCTTTATCCAGGCTCATGCATGTTGACCTTACTTGATCTTCCAGAAAGGCATTAGAATATCGGATCTGACCTTGTGAACCACAGAAATGAATGTAACTGGTATAGCGGTTGGCCCGCCACCAGTATGGTCAAATAGAGAAGGCATACTTTGCTCACCGAATCCAGTCAGTGCCTGCTTAAGCTCGTTCTTGTCGATGAAGCCTGAGTTGTCTCTGTCGTAGGTGCGGAAGATGTTCTGCCAGTCCGTAATGTACTTCCACACTCCGGCAAACTCGTTAAAGTTCACCCCTCCTTTGTTCTCCCTGTCAAACATGGCTGGAAGACAGAAATCAATAGAGAAGATATGAGTGAGAGCAAGAGGTCTGTTCAGAAGGGTGCAACGTTACAAAACAATGTTCAGATAGAAATGCATTTTGTAGAATATGTATGTTTTTTTCTGTCTTAGTCTTATAGAATCAGGCACCATGTAAACTTTATTCATTATATTTCTCTCCTCATAATTCTGAAATGTTACCACACTGAATAGACCCCTGAGAAACACCACCTAAGAAGAAGGGACAGCTGGGAAGTGTAGTTCAATGCTAGAAGGCATAACGTCAACACACTGGACTAAGGACTACCATAGCATCTGTTATGACACAGAGTTAAAGAAATCTTGCCCGTTTGAACTTTCCCCTGCGGTTTAATCCAATTACATCCTAACAAAGTGCTTCATCGCATGGAAGGCCCAGGGCTGGTCGGCTGGATGGCCATTTGAATACAACTGATTTACTGTGTACAGTACAGTCAGAGTGGGAAGCAATGGTGGATTATTGAGATTCAAAATAATAGCACTAAATATAAAACTAGTTGTATCTTCTTAGTATATTTTTCTATTCATATTCAGCTACACTTGGACTAAAGCAGATTCCAGCTGGTGAAAGGTTAAGTGTGTAAGCCAATCAATGGTCAGTGGATGGTTATAGATAGATGCCTTAAGAAATAAAAAAATCACCTCCTGTTTGTTAGAAAGAAATGCTCCTTATTCCCCCTTTTACCAATAGCTGCATGCTTCTACTTAACTGGGGAGACGGGTTGAAATGTGTCACTGTGCACCAACGTTAATGAAAAGGGTTGCTATGGGGATAACGTATAAAACAATGGTAGTACACCAGTTCAGAACAATATAGGCTTGTCATTGTGCAAGTTTGTTTGTGTGTCAAGGGTCAAAGAGGGACAAATACTCACATATGATTGATCGGACTGTCACTGGGTTGAAAGGTGTCCATGTACCTACAGAGAGAAGATAGTCATTGTTGTTCACCAATCTTTTCTCTAAGACATTCTGCCACAAAAAGTTAAATTGCACAGGACGGCTGTGCCAAGTTAATTAATACATTTGGACTTTAATGAACTAGGCTATTTATAACAGAACAAGAAGAAGAGGGAAATAGGCCAAGTAAAGAGTTAGGAGGACTTAAGCAACCATTCTGTTCTTATCTTGGGTATTCTTTTTACCAAGCCAGTATTTTGGGTAACAGAGGAGAACTGCTGGAGATTTATCAGGGTTTCTTAAACCTTGCTGACTCACCATCTCAACCTTTTCACTCTCACTGCTCTGAGGGGGGAGAGAAAGCGATAGAGCGAGAGATAGAGGCTTTGCAGTCCAGTAAAGTGAACCACTTTTCACATTAAGCCTTTCCTCTGCAACGACAAGCCTCGAACAGATGTCTCCCACTCAGGCCGCTATGCCTCCTTATTCCGACCTGGGCTAGTTTTACAGCTGGGTGGGACTGGCTAGGATTTGGTCTGGGCCAAGGAACAGACATGAAGCGTCTGGACAACACCCAGAAGAGAGAGGAATGGTCAGGTCTCCAGCCAGACTCCCCATTCTCCAGCAGCTGTGAGGTCAACAACAGTGACCGGCCATGTCCGAGAGAGGTGCCCTGTCTGTTGGTCAAGCCCCCAGACACGCACCACAGGAGTGTGTGCGTGTTTGCGTGTGTGTCGAGGCTGCCCCCGCCCGGCCTGTGAGACAAAGCTTCCTCTGTCCAGCACACACACTGGACCTTCTCACTGCGCTGCCCAGTGCCCACTCATGACGAGGTTGGGGGAACAGGGAGTGGCACATGGAAGAAAAAAACAGGGTGACCGCAAAACTGCGCCCCACAGGAGAGGCTTAGTGAGAGCGCTCTAACACACATACACACACCTCGAAAGGGCCTCACACAGGTTTGAATTCACACAGATACACACACTCATTCACTTACTACTAACTGCTCCAGGCAGGCTAAAACAGCATGTGCAAGGTTGAGCTCAACCTTGAGATAGAAAATGACCACCAGTTCCCCTCCCCTCACCCCTGTCCTACATGTAGTACAGGCAGGGTGCTGAGCAGGGACCCTCTTCTCCACAGATGCCAGACAATCTGCCCCGTTGCTGTCAAAGCCATACAGGATTGTTTTGTGTTATTATTCTGCCTTTTGAAAAATGTTCATGAGGCGATTCAGGAGTAGTCAATGCGGGAGTTTTTCCCATTAGTAGATGGGCCTATATTCCCTTGGCACGTAGATTTGCCATTGGAACTACTCAGCACAGTGAATGCAATGCTGCCGATTTCAGCAACTACTTGGCTGGTTGCTCCGAAAAAAATAAAATCAAAGCACATTAATCTCAGTCGGGGAGGAGAGGCACATTTTGACAGGTGGTTGGTGCAGAGCGGGGGCTCAGAGGACCGTTAATATGGAGCGCTAGCTAAAAGACCCCGACACCTATAAAAGATTCCCTTTATTGATAGACTGGCGATGTACAACAGGGGCCATCTGTTTCTCATCAGGGAGCGGCACTGTCACAGGGTCTGATGGAGAGAGGAAGTCAGCCCCGAGAGGACGAGCAACAGCTTATAGTGGTAACACTACACAGTCTGCCTGAGGGGAGGAGAGGGATATCAAGGGAAGGGGTAAGGGGAGAAGTGGGAAGACAGGAGGGCAGGATCGATAATAGAAGAGAATGGAGAGGTGAAAAGAGCAGGGGGGGGGAAATCAGGAAAGAGGGGACAGAGAGGTCTGGGGGGGGTGTCAGCGTGATATAGTGACAGCACCGTGGGCATGGTCAGTGAAGTGCATGGCCGAGAACAGGGCACAGCTTGCATTCAGTCAGCAGCCTGCACGCAGTCTCACTGGCACAGCCAAATCATGACACAGCCCTACTAATGAACACGACTGGACTGACTGTGTGAACACTGCGCCTGCCTGCCTGCCTTCCACACAGCTTGGGTCATCAGTATTCTGAACCAGGGATACTACCAGATAACTGCTCCTTTCATCGCTCTTGGGCCTCAACAATTTTTCACAGTGTAAAAAAAAAAACTGTTTGAGAGAAGAATGTCCATTCAAACCCTTTCAAAACCCTTTCTGCAGAGAGACCTTGACCAATTCAAAATGTTGAGGTACAGAATACATGTTTGTTGTAAAGATGATCCCAACGTCTGCTGTGCTGTACTCTAGTAACTAGCGCCCTAAGCTACAAAACACGATGTTCACTCATAGCATTGATTCAATCATGAGCATATCTCGCCATCCAGCCCAGTGGAAAGACTAATGTCATGTTGTGCTTGTGGCGTTGGCTAAGCCACTCCGCTCTGTCATATCTCAACAACAAAAGGGTGTTGAGTTAATTATCAGGTGGCACATGTCGTCAGCCATTTCCTGTCTCATTCAGGAAGTACTTTCCCTTTGTCACCAGACAACCTTTCCCTCTGTTTTTTGAGGTAAAAACAAAACGTGTGTCAATTTCAAGTTCAGACCACCAACTCTCCTCAGCAAGCTTCTCTCTGTCCCTCGCCAGGTGTTGAAATGAGAGGAGGAGGTGTTGAGGTCTAGAGGAGAAGGAAGAGACGTACCGTTCGATAAGGCCTGCTGGAGCTCTGTGTCTGATATCACACAGCTCCTGTCCTTGTCCACTCTGGGGAGGAATCACACAATTAGATACAGACAGGCAGACTGTATCAAACACACAATGCAGCCCAGCTGAAACCCTACCGGCGCTACGCTGTAAGCCCCTTGTCAGGATCTAAACACTCCATTCAATGGGAGTGTGCGGGCTGGGCTAGGGACAGGATGATGACTGGTGGGGATGGTGGTCGTTTTACACTCGCCACCATCCCCAACATCACAGATCAGTGAAAAGAGAAACCAAAACTAGCCAACATGTTTGGCATGACAAGCATAGGAGTTGGGTACCGTACAGCACAAACAGATCTGGGATCAGGCTAGCTAATACTGTATATTGAGTGCAATGCCAAAGAAAGGAGTCTTCAGATACTTTCTTCATCAAGAGAAAATAGATCAGAGATGCAATAAACTTTTTTGCTTTGAATTTACAATACACATAAATATCTTATTGCGTTCTATTGTACAATCTCAGAACCCACTGCCTTTCAGTATAAAGCTATGCGCTAGGCCATCTGTTATAGAAGTGTTACCTCACAAACTAATTAGCCTAATTTTTAAAATCGTGTTCCAATTGAATAGTATTAGAATGGTACCGTCGTTCTGTTTAGACGTGGGAGACGTTTTGTGAGAGTTGAACATTAACACAAATTAGAGGCCTTGCCTTCCAGTTCTGGAATAACCTCCTCTGTGAAATGTAGCACAATCCTCCAATGACTCACATGTTCCTTAGCAACCTCCCCAGACCAACCTACCAACAACACACCAACCCAACTGCAGGCCACATAGAAATACAAAACCTGACTTTCCATGAAGGCACGCTTTGTGACTTCCTCCAGAATGAAAGAAATGGAGTGCTTGGTCAGACGGGGGACGTACCTAACCATAACCAAACACTTTTAGAGTAGAGTCTGTGCTGTGCGTATGTGTGTCTCACTGCTCAATCTCACTTACTTTGTTACCCCTCTTCAGGTTTGACTTACCTCACTGGGTTTTACATAAAATTAGGTGAATTGAAAGGGCATAATTAAAATTGCTTTCCCTGGCCTTAAGCAGAACCATCGTCCCATTTTCTGAATGGTGCTCAGAACAAATCCCAAACATTAGTTGTACACATTAGTACTACAAGCAGCACAGCAGCCATTGGAATCGTAACATTTCAACAGCCTGCCTCAGTTTTTCCTATGGAGCTATTCAAGTTATGACATGCCTGGCGGAACTTAGTTTTCCAGTCAAATGGTTTAGCAGCTTATCTCAAGTTGGCTCTCATGGTAGGGGGAAGTGGAGGTAGCTCTTCTGAACACAAAGCCGATTTTCAGACAAAATTATCCTAAACATTTGTTTACTCACTGATGGCAGACAGTGTAAGCAATTGTTTGTCTTGTCACGTATCAGATGTTGATCTATGCCTAGATGGATCCTTTGCTGTTCTACTCTAGGCTATGTATTTGGCTGTGTTTACACAGAGTCCAATTCTGATCCTTTTTTCACCAATGGGTCTTTTGACCAATCAGATCAGCTCTGAAAACAATCTGATGTGAAAAGTTCTGATGTGATTGGTCAAAAGATTAGAATTGGGTAGCCTGTGTAAACTCAAGCCTTTTTGGCCTACATTTGACATGCCAGTGTAATGCCACATGACCATGGACTAGTGAGTTTTGTTTAGGTCTAGTGACTACTTGTTTGTCATGGGATCATGTCATGGAATCTAATGATCATATAGGCGGAGTGGAAAAGGATCATTCTATGACTCAAACCTAACAAAATGCTAAGAAAAGCACCAGGTTGCTGGTGACTAATGGATTTCCATTAGTTCCAACCCCAGTGTGTTGCTTCAGCTCAGGCTAGGTACACCTCTGAAGTGTGGAGTGTGTGGAATACTGATAGACAGATAAGACCAAGTTTTCTAGGTTTTGCCTCCTTATATATTATTTTCCAAAGTGTTTCGTGTTTTACAAAGTGTTTTGCTGCCTGCAGCATTTTAATGTTGTGAGAAAGCAGAGCACCATGGATCCTCTGCAGTATTACATAACTCAATACCAGGGACTAACATGAAGCGAGACATCTCACTCACTCCTTTCTTCTGGTTGATATACAGTCAATGAACTAAGAAGACCAGGCCCAGCTGTTAACGCATTGGTGAATATGGGAGAACCACCCATTTAACAGACCGGTGACAATTTTTTAATAAACGGTCATGAGTGGGACATCTTCATTTATCAACCATCTTCGTCAATACTACAGATAGGGGGAATTAGATCCCGTTTTGCCAGCTATTGTCAGTTTTAAGTAGTAGTAGATTGTCATGTCTGCTCTCTTGTCAGTCCCTGTAAAATAAAGTGTATTCAAAACTAATTTAATAGAATAACGCACCAACACAATAGAAACAGATAGCTAATTAAAATGATCTCATAATTTACTAACGTTACATGACTGACATTGATCATATCTACGCCCTATACTGGTTGTAACTGGTAACTTTATAGAATACAATTGAAAAACAAGGCATTGTATGTGTGTGGTAGGAAAATGTCATATGCAAAAGTAAATAGAACACTGACAGGCAAAATAAATCCTGATATTTGAATTTCTTAAAGAAAAACAAAAAATAAGTCTGTCAAATGTAATCACCGAACCACGGCTATAATACTAAGACAAAAACAGTAACTTTTTATGCATACCGAACATAAACTGCTATAGTATTATAATCTCTGCCCATTATGCCCTGTGGCAGCAGTTTTCAAAATGAAGCTCAAATCAATGCGGAGTACCGTTATTTCGATAGCCACGAAAGACGTCTTTCCACTCACCTCTGAAATATATTCCAAAGAAAACCTTGATCCGTCGCCGGTTGTTGTTGAGGTTGTCCTCTATACGGACTACCTGTATGATATGCCATTTTAAAAGCTTTATAATTGGTGTTGTGAAAAATATGTGTACCCTGTACTCGTTTCAATCTGACACTGACATTCTCCGCGCAGAGGCGTGGCAACTAACTCACCACTTCCCGTAAGAAAATGTGGAAACGTCATAGGGCTACCTCCTTAGTGGGTGACTCGAAATTGACTCCACTTTCACTCTTTTCACGCCACTTCAATACAAAGTGATTAACGTCGCAGGTTATGAGAGTAATAAAAAGTCACTTCGGTATCGAAGTGGCGTGAAAAGAGTTTCCCACTTCCACACGTTTTTGATTGGTCTTCTGCCCGGCCAAATTATTTACCAAAGCTGGTGTGAAATTCTAAATCACGTTATTGCACGAGACGCACTACAGGTTAGACTGCATGTTCTCCCTCACAGCAGTTTCTAAAGTAGCGACCTAATTAAACGTTTGAGTTTTAAATGATTTCCAACATAATCTGATGTTCACTTAGCTAGAACTAAAACATGTTCAGCCTACCATCTACCGCTACTATATTATCTAAATTACAGACTGATGTGTTTATCAGATCCATGTATTTATTCTCTAGATAAATGGCTCTGCTGTTTATCTTTTTGGACTACTGCACTCTCCATGATTGGTCAAAAACCTAAACGTCATCAAGCTAGCTACGTTTGGCGCGAATTTCGATAACGCTGCTCTCTGAGGAGAATCTGCCTGTAACGTTAGCTATCTAGCTGCTGACATCAACCCTTTTATTGATCAATCTGATCTTTTTACGTTCTACACCAGGTTCTAGACACCAAATTGCAAAACAGTATTTCTGCATGAATTGAGGAAAGATGTTTTACTATCCAAACGTTCTTCAAAGGCACACCGGTTGCTTTTCCACTATTTGGTGAGTTGCTCTCTAGCATTAGCTAGCTAGCTAATATTAGCTAGGCTAGCATCCTCTTAGGCTGAGTTTAATATTTTGTAGCTTGTGAATCTCAGTCAATGTAATGTGAGTATGCCATCATCATCAGTGACCTTTCCGTGTCTGGTATTGTCATGCTGTTTCTGTGTTTTAGGTTGGCAGCCACCAAAGGGATCAGGATAACACGCAGAGAGCTTCTGAGGGTCAACGTTGGGCGGACATGGTAACCCCAATCCTTCTCCCTTTCTATGTCTGAGGGAAAATATTATGTCAAGTGATCAACCCATGGTCCCTGCTTAGCTAGTCCCTGCCCCAGTATCTCTGCGTTAGAGATGTCAACTATGAAGTGTATCCTCCCTAACACCCATGAAGCTCTGATTCAAACTCCCTCGCATTAACGTTATAATGTTATTTTTTTATTTTTTTTAACTCACAAAATACGGTGTTTCGCTGAGAAACTATCTTAATTTTCTCCTGTTACATCTGGAGACACCAGAGGAGACACATTGACATCTCTAACACAGAGATACTGGGGCAGCTACTCCCTAACTAAGTTCTATCCTGATGAAACATGTCCCTATTTTGTGCCATGGCCATACACATCATTTGTGAATGTGATAGTAATCTGATGTCAATCATGTAGCTATGGTGGTGTATTTGCAGTGAGGACATCATGGATTATGTGACGGTCCAGGTGGCTCCACTCTGCCCTGGTCTCCCTCGGCCTCGCTTCTCCCTCTACCTGTCCTCCCAGCTGCAGTATGGGGTGGTTATCGTCTACCACCGCCAGTGTGGTTTCCTTCTGGGTGAGAGAGAGGGGAAGGGTTCAAATGAAGGGCATACAGAGATTACAGACTAACGCCATGTAAAGAGATGCTTGTCGAAATAGGCCGGTAATCAGAGACACTATATCAGGCCTAATGGCAAGACAAGCTACAGGACCAAGGACACTGATTGAACTGAAATGCAGCCTACCGGTTACTCTCCATCCATACACACTCATTGATACAACCTGAGACAATAAAGTATACAACCACATGGTTGCTAGAGGTCGATATGAATGATTACGCTTAGATATACTCACTTATCATAACAGGCAACTCGATAGTCTGATATAGCCTCCTAAGCAGCCAGACATAAATCATGCTAACAGATACACAGATACACTATCATATCGTGTTCAGGGCCAGCTTGTACAGAACCACGTGTTCAGAACCGCAGCTGTCCAGTCAGGAGGATGTATTTGTATGTATGCATGCCATGGCAGGTAGCCTAGCGGTTAAGAGCGTTGGACCAGTAATCGAAAGGTTGCTGGTTTGAATCCCAGAGCCAACTACGTGAAAAATCTGTTTAAGTGCCCTTGAGCAAGGTACATAACCCTAATTGCTTATGGATAAGAATGTCTGCTAAATTACCTCACCGCAAACTTTTTCTCCTTCCTTTTAGAGGAGATCCAGCAGACCATTGAGCGCCTGGTACGCTCTGAGAGACACGCACGCATCGACCTGGCTGACCCTGACAGGTGAAAAAACACACAAACCGTTACCCGTATGTCCCATACACACATGCCCCCTTGAGTTGTCAGATATAACTGTCACACATACACTGACAAAACATTAAGAACACCTTCCTAATATTTAGTTGCACCCCCTTCTGCCCTCAGAAAACCTCAATTCGTTGGGGCGTGTCGAAAGAGTTCCACGGGGATGCTGGCCCATGTTGTCTCTAATGCTCCCACAGTTGTGTCTAGTTGGCTGGATGTCCTTTTGTGTGTTCGATCATTCTTGATACACACGGGAAACTGTTGAGCGTGAAAAACCCAGTAACGTTGCATTTCTTGACACACCGGTGCGCCTGGTGCCTACTACCATACCCCGTTCAAAGGAACTTCAATCAGTGTAGATGAAGGGGAGGAGACACTGAAAAGGAGTTTTAATCCTTGAGACAATTGAGACGTGGATTGAGTATTTGTGCCATTCAGAGGGTGAATGGGCATGACAAAAGATTTAAGTGGATTTAACAAATTACATCAATAAGGGATCATAGCTTTCAGCTGGATTCACCCAGTCAGTCTATGTAATGGAAAGAGCAGGTGTTCCTAATGTTTTGTACACTCCGTGTATATTGACAATAATAATGGATTGTACTTATGTACTGTTTTTTTTATTAGGTCAAAAGGTACTGTACATTGTGTACATTGTATGGCGTTCACCACCAATGTGTCGCCTGGGTGATTCATGTCAGCTGTTTTGTAGCCATGTTGTAGTAATAACATTAGCACCCTTCCCTCCCCAGACAAGCCCCAAATGTCCCAGACTCCCTGTTCCTGCTGGAGGAGGCCGAGGGGGCACAGGATCCCTTCTTTGGGGTGATGGGCTTTGAGCACCTGCTGCCTAGTCCCTATAGGATCCCTCAGGTATACAACCATTTCTACACAATTTTTACCTAGTTAACACATTTAACGGTATGTCACTACAAAAATATGTAACCCCCATACGGCCACAGTCAATTCCTATGTACCCACAGTACACAAAAACCTTTTCAAGACACATATTTAACTTTACCCTCATTGAGTCACCTTGTGAGTTGATAATGCATTTATTGATTGAACACCGTTCTAACAACACTCCCTCTGTGTGTCTCGTTCATTCCCAGCCATGGCAGCTGATGGAGAGCATGACTCCAGAGCGCCCCATAGGGGCCAGTCCTGGAACTGCACCAGAGGACGGAGGTGAGACTGAGTGACAGTCTTATTTGGAATGGAAAATCCTCAGCAACAAATCTGCATTGCTAATGTTTGTTGCCCTCTGTCTCTCACTCTCAGGTTTCAAATCCTCTCCTGATGCCATTACCCTGAAAGAGAAGGAGCAGCTTGTCATCGTTGCTGCTGAGGTGACCTGAATATAGTGTTGTAATATACTGATAAAAGGACATAGAAAGGCTATTGTGTATATTTATAAACCTTTACTCACTTTGCATATTAAGAGACCATGTGAACACAACAAGGAATTTGGATCCAAAAGGATCTTTCCTGAGCTCTCAATCGTTCCTGAAGTTGAACTCGGTCTCCTTCTGCCCTTCTCTCCATAAAGTTTGAAGGAGCTGAGCTTCCTGAAGCCACTGGCAAAGAGATTGACATGCTTCTGGAGCAGCAGGACCAATTCCATGACGGTGAGAGAAGAGAGGGAGAGTAAAGAATAGAGCCCTGCACATGCCTGCAACGTTCAGGCCCAATTGCATTTTGTTGTGTTACAGCCTGAACATTTCAAATTGATACAATTTAGAGTTTTTGGTCACTGGCCTACACACAATAAATACCCCATAATATCAAAGTAGAATTATCTTATTTGACATTTTTACAAATGAATCAAAAATGAAAAGCTGAAATGTCTTGAGTCAATAAGTATTCAACCACTTTGTTTTCAGGAGTAAAAATGTGCTTAACGAGTCACATAAGTTGCATGGACTCACTCTGTGTGCAACAATAGTGTTTAGCCACAAAAGACCAGGGAGTTTTTTTTAATGCCTCGCAAAGAAGGGCACTTATTGGTAGGGAGATATAACACTACTGGTCCATTAACCAGATTGGTGCACATTCAACAAATATGATTTAACAAAGTGGATATTTGTCAAATCTGTCATGATTTATGTATTGTAACAGGCCCACAATGTGGTAACTTAAGTCCAATTTGGCTGTTTTCGATGCTGGTTAGCTTAGCATAGCTAGCATATGGAATTGGTGGTGGTAGTCGGTTGTTTTTAACTGTAATGCAGTTAGTTGATTGGTGACGATGACATGAACAAGTGTTGGGGTTGACATCCATACAAACATTACACTCAGATTTTTACCTCAATATGAAATACACATATAAACAATAGACTAAATGTAGGCACATTTTGCTTGGGGGCAATGAGGATATTCAGGATCTTTCCCCCACGTGTTTCCATGGCAATTATATTGTGTTGGTCAAGTTTGATTTACCTTTTTACCTCATCAATCACTACCCTGCATCCGCTCTGCTGCTAGTCTGCCTGTATAGTATCCATAGCAACGGCTCCGCTTTGGGCTGCTCAATGACGAGATGCAAAAGAGCCGTTAGCGAGCTACTTTTCATCACTTTAAACTCCGGAACATTCTTATTTTCCGTGAAATAATCTCTCTTGTCGACTCGGACAATGGTCACCACGTTATGGTCTTAGTAAGATATGAGATAGGCTACTGTGCAACAGCATGAGCAAATTGCTCAGACCGTACCCTAGTAATGGATGAAAAAACAGGCCTTTGTAACATATTAGGACCCGTAAGACCGATAATGAAAGGGAAATAAGTGAGTAAATATAAGTTTGCGTAAACTGGTGTGTGTGTGTTGTACAGAGCTAGAAGAGAGGGAAAGGGAGAGAGAGGGAGAGAGAACCAGGGACATGGAGTCAGGCATGACCTCCATTGACCAGTAAGTTATATGGAATAATCATGTTTTCTGACAGGGCAGGTCACCTTGATCTTCTATTATCTTCCCATGTCTTTTTTAAAACGTACTCTTTGTTGTATTGTTTTTCTTTCTCTCTGTGTGTGTGTGTCTCCAGGCTGAAGGTGTCGGTGGTGGTGGGGGACAGTGTGTGGCTGCTGGACGAGGAGACCGGCCTGCCCATGGAGGTGCCTTTAGAGGTCATTCCCATGGAGATGACCCCCCCTCCTCAGGTGGCCATGCCCTCTGCCCCAGACACCTCCGAGAGAGCGGGGGAGTCAGCGAGTCAGTCAGAGAGGGGGACGGAGAAAGCGGCAGAAAGTTCCTGTGGCGAGGTTTGTGTGTGTGTGTGTGTGTGTTCACACTGTTCTGTGTGTGACTCATCATGAGGACTCAGGAATCTAAGCATCCGTATGAACAAGATATTTCTGTCCTATATTTTCTCCTGCCAAATGTGTGGGTGTGTACAGGCTCCTCTCAGTTTGATCTATCCATTACCCTCCCATCTGCTCTCCTCCTCTCTTTTCTTGCCTCTCTCATCCCTCTCTCATCATCCCAGCTCCCCCATATAGACGCTCCTCCTCCTATGAGGCGGGGTCGCAGGCGCCAGCTCATCTTTGCAGACCCTCAGGTGCAGATCTCCCAGGATACCATGCGGGTGCAGATCGAGGACACTAAGGCTGAGACTCTGCTCCTGGTAAAACTCAAGCCTTCCACTACTTATCCTTCACTAATCTTACCAGAGTTGTGTTCATTGGGGCATGCAACAGTAACGTTTTAAAGGGTTTGCAACTGGAAACAAAAATGTAAGTTTCTTATTGGACAGGTCCAGGTAGTCCCTCCCTGTTTCAGTCGGTTTTCTTCCATTTGGTGCTTCATGAACACCACCCATATCAGTGATTACTTCAAAGAAAATAAGGATATAATCGTATTCTCATTGCTTTGTCTGTGCCTCCTCCTCAGTCTCAGGTGCTGATAAACTTTCCTGCCCAGAAGAAGCTCCTCCCAGCAGAGCTCTACACTGCCCCTTCTGGCTGTGAGTATATGACTCCTTTCCTGAGATGGTAGTAATATGGTCATTTAGTAGATGTTTTGATTCAGCCAGCAGCATACCAAGCTGCATACCACTGCTGGCTTACTTCTGAAGCTAAGCAGGGTTGGTCCTGGTCAGTTCCTGGATGGGAGACCAGATGCTGCTGGAAGTGGTGTTGGAGGGCCAATAGGAGGCCCTCTTTCATCTGGTCTAAAAAAATATCCCAATGCCCTAGGGCAGTGATTGGGGACACTGCCCTGTGTAGGGTGCCGTCTTTCGGATGGGACGTTAAACGGGTGTCCTGACTCTTTGAGGTCATTAAAGATCCCAATGCACTTATCATAAGAGTAGTGGTGTTAACCCCGGTGTCCTGGCTAAATTCCCAATCTGGCCCTCAAACCATCATGGTCACCTAATAATCCCCAGTTTACAATTGGCTCATTCATCCCCCTCATCTCCCCTGTAACTATTCCCCAGGTCGTTGCTGCAAATGAGAACATGTTCAGTCAACTTACCCGGTAAAATAACAGATACATTTGTAAAAAATCTATGCAACTCATAGTCCTTATATAGTAGTACAGTATGTGTATGAATCCAATGTAGCAATCAAACCCATAACCTGGATGTTGCCAGCACCTTGCTCCAACCAACGGAGCCACCTCACAACTGCCACACCATGAGGTTATAATGATGATTTCACTGAGTCTTTTCTCTCTTTCCTCGACGCAGCTCTACTGCACCCTGACCTCCTGTTGCTATGGAAACAGTGCGCCATCCTCACTACGCTTCCTCGCACCGGGGAGAGAGGCAGAGAGGAGGAGACTGAGGAGGAGGGCAGCTCCGAGATGGAGAGAGTGAGGATAGAGGTGGAGAGGAAGAGGATGGACTCTAGCATGCGAGAGGTGAGCAGATCTACAGTACCAGTCAAAAGTTTGGAGTCACCTACTCATTCCAGGGTTTTTCTTCTATTTTCTGCATTGTAAAATAATAGTGAAGACATCAAAAATATTAAATAACACATATGGAATCATGTAGTAACCAAATAATCGTTCTAAATATTGAGTCTTCAAAGTAGCCACCCTTTTGCCTTGATGACAGCTTTGCACACTCTTGGCATTCTCTCAACCAGCTTCATGAGGTAGTTACCTGGAATAGATTTCAATTAACAGGTGTGCCTTGTTAAAAGTGGAATTTCTTTCCTCAATGCATTTTAGCTATTCATTTGTGTTGTGGCAAGGTAGGGCGGTATACAGACGATAGCCCTGTATGGTAAAATACCAACTCCATATTATGTCAAGAACAGCTCAAATAAGCAAAGAGAAATGACAGTCCATCATTACTTTAAGACATCTAAAGTTTCTTCAAGTGCAGCAAAAACGATCAAGCTCTATGATGAAACTGGCTCTCATGAGGACCGCCACAAGAAAGGAAGACCGAGTTACCTCTGCTGCAGAGGATAAGTTCATTGGAGTTACCAGCCTCAGAAATTGCAGCCCAAATAAATGCTTCATAGTTCAAGTAACAGACACATCTCAACATCAGCTTTTCAGAGGAGACTGTGTGAATCAGGCCTTCATGGTCAAATTGCTGCAAAGAAACCACTACTAAAGGACACCAATAATAAGAAGAGACTTGCTTGGGCCAAGAAACATGAGCAATGGACATTAGACCGGTGGACTGATGAGTCCAAAGTTGAGATTTTTGGTTCCAATCGCCATGTCTTTGTGAAACGCAGAGTAAGTGAACGGATGATCTCCGCATGTGTAGTTCCCACCGTGATGCATGGAGGAGGTGGTGTGATGGTGCTTTGCTGGTGACACTGTGATTTATTTAGAATTTAAGGCACACTTAAACATGGCAACCACAGCATTCTGCAGTGATACGCCATCCCATCTGGTTTGCGCTAGGTGGAACTATTAATTCGTTTTTCAACAGGACAATGACCCAACACACCTCCAGGCTGTGTAAGGGCTATTTGACCAAGAAGGAGAGTGATGGAGTGCTGCATCAGATGACCTGGCCTCCACAATCACTCAGACCTCAACCCAATTGAGATGGTTTGGGATGAGTTGGACTGCAGGGTGAAGTTTGACACCATATTCTTCTAAATTACCAATGCCGCCAGGGGACACTTGAGCAGGACATTTGTAAGAAGTAATTTACATAATAAAGACTTGTGGGTGAATTCAAATGTACCCAAGGGAGAAGTTGAATAAGAGAGTGAATACTGTTAATAATATCTCAAATGACTCAGAGAGCCTGGAATAACAGCATCTAGTCTACACTGCTTCGTTTTTCATGTATACAGACAGTTCAGAAATGTCTGAAGTCTAGATGACTGTCTTTTCTCTCCTCTTGTATCCCCAGATCCCACGAGAGTTGCTGAAATCAGGAGGAACAGCCCCATCTGAAGCATCAGGTCAAACATTGTTTTCCTGTCAGTTACTTGAAATTATAAAATGACGCCCACAGAACTAGAATAAGATTCTACTTCTATGATGATGCCATTGAAATGTACATACAATCATTTTACTGCAGTAGTGTAAAGTACATAAGTAAAAATACTTTAAAGTACTACTTAAGTAGTTTTTTGGGGGGGTATCTGTACTTTATTTTACTATTTATATTTTTTTACAACTTTTACTTCACTACATTTTCCCTAAGACCCAAAAGTACTCGTTACATTTTGAATGCTTAGCAGAACAGGAAAATTGTCCAATTCACACACTTATCAAGAGAGCATCCCTGGTCATCTCTACTGCCTCTGATCTGGCAGACTCACTAAACATAAATGCTTCTTTTGTAAATTATGTCTGAGTGTTGGAGTGTGCCCCTGGGTATTCGTGTGTGTGTATATATATTGAAAAAATTGTGCAATCTGGTTTGCTTAATATAAAGACTTAAAAATGATTTATACTTTTACTTGTGATACTTAAGTATACTTTAGCAATTACATTTACTTTTGATACTTAAGTGTATTGAAAACCAAATACTTTTAGACTTTTACTCAAGTTGTATAGTACTGGGTGACTTTGACTTGAGTCCTTTTCTATTAAGGTATCTTTACTTTTTCTCAAGTATGACAATTGGGTACTTTTTCCACCACTGCTTTACTGTTGCAGTTTGATATCTGTTTGTGTTCTATGTTTTCAGCCGAGGTTCTTCTAGACGTGTCCAGAGAGGACAAATCCCTCGAGCAGATCACCCCTGTCAGCAGATGGTGATATATGTATTTTTATATATATGTATGTGTGTGTATATACAGTGGGGAGAACAAGTATTTGATACACTGCCGATTTTGCAGGTTTTCCTGCTTAGAAAGCATGTAGAGGTCTGTAATTTTTATCATACGTACACTTCAACTGTGAGAGACGGAATCTAAAACAAAAATCCAGAAAATCATATTGTATGATTTTTAAATAATTAATTTGCATTTTATTGCATGATATTTGATAACCTACCAACCAGTAAGAATTCCGGCTCTCACAGACCTGTTAGTTTTTCTTTAAGAAGCCCTCCTGTTCTCCACTCTTTACCTGTATTAACTGCACCTGTTTGAACTCGTTACCTGTATAAAAGACACCTGTACACACACTCAATCAAACAGATTCCAACCTCTCCACAATGGCCAAGACCAGAGAGCTGTGTAAGGACATCAGGGTTAAATTGTAGACCTGCACAAGGCTGGGATGGGCTACAGGACAATAGGCAAGCAGCTTGGTGAGAAGGCAACAACTGTTGGTGCAATTATTAGAAGATGGAAGAAGTTCAAGATGATGGTCAATCACCCTCGGTCTGGGGCTCCATGCAAGATCTCACCTCGTGGGGCATCAATGATCAGGAGGAAGGTGAGGGATCAGCCCAGAACTACACAGCAGGATCTGGTCAATGACCTGAAGAGAGCTGGGACTACAGTCTCAAAGAAAACCATTAGTAACACACTACACAGTCATGGATTAAAATCCTGCAGCGCACGCAAGGTCCCCCTGCTCAAGCCAGCGCATGTCCAGGCCCGTCTGAAGTTTGCCAATGACCATCTGGATGATCCAGAGGAGGAATGGGAGAAGGTCATGTGGTCTGATGAGACAAAAATAGAGCTTTTTGGTCTAAACTCCACTCGCTGTGTTTGGAGGAAGAAGGATGAGTACAACCCCAAGAACACCATTCCAACCGTGAAGCATGGAGGTGGAAACATCATTCATTGGGAATGCTTTTCCGCAAAGGGGACAGGACAACTGCACCGTATTGAGGGGAGGATGGATGGGGCCATGTATTGCGAGATCTTGGCCAACAACCTCCTTCCCTCAGTAAGAGCATTGAAGATGGGTCGTGGCTGGGTCTTCCAGCATGACAACGACCTGAAACACACAGCCAGGGCAACTAAGGAGTGGCTCCGTAAGAAGCATCTCAAGGTCCTGGAGTGGCCTAGCCAGTCTCCAGACCTGAACCCAATAGAACATCTTTGGAGAGGGCTGAAAGTCTGTATTGTCCAGCGACAGCCCCGAAACCTGAAGGATCTGGAGAAGGTCTGTATGTGGGCCAAAATCCCTGCTGCAGTGTGTGCAAACCTGGTCAAGAACTACAAGAACTCTGTAATTGCAAACACAGGTTTCTGTACCAAATATTAAGTTCTGCTTTTCTGATGTATCACATACTTATGTCATGCAATAAAATGCAAATTAATTACTTAAAAATCATACAATGTGATTTTCTGGATTTTTGTTTTAGATTCCGTCTCTCACTATTGAAGTGTACCTATGATAAAAATTAGACCTCTACATGCTTTGTAAGTAGGAAAATCGGCAGTGTATCAAATACTTATTCTCCCCACTGTATGTATGTATTTTTATGTACATACACACACGTATGTACGATGTGTGTGTGCATACATACATACATACATACATATGTGAGTTAGTGAGAGAAAAAACAAGAGGATATATAGTTGTATCATTATGTAGTTGTCTTGGTCCTGGTTGGATAGCGCTGAGACTTTGCCCATTTCTATCCATAAGTGTCACTTTTAACTAATACTGACTGTTCAGGTCTCCTATGGAAGAAGCCCCAGTGCCTATGGAGGCTATAGAAGAGGAACATGTGGCTCTACCAGACAGAGAAGAGGAGACAGAAGGTAGAGAGGTCACTGCAGAGGGCCTGTTGAGGTGTAGTATTACTAATCACCCATCTATCTATATTCTAACATTTACATTTGAGTCATTTAGCAGACACGCATATCCAAAGCAACCTAGCGTTAGTGCATTCATCTTAAGATGGCTAGATGTCATAGTAAGTGGGGGGTTTGTCAAGTGCAATTGTGTTGGTTCAGGAATTTGATGGCAAAAGTGGGGAGGCTAGCCAACAGCTTCTAACTCAGTCATTACTGCACTACTATTCTATCTTCTTTATATCTATTCTCTCTAACTGTGAAACTCTGGGCAGTGTTTTTCACATGGCTATCATCTCCCTCTGCTTTCAGTGTGGTGTCCTCGTACCTCCTGAGGTTTGGGAAAGTCACCTTTTACTCTCTGTTGCCCCTGGAGGCAGACCGCACTACTGCAGCCCACATTCTCTCCAAACTGCTAGGTGAGAGCTGACAGAGAACAGAGGAAAAATGGATATCACTTGTGGGGCTATATGCATAAATGCATTCCAATATTGTTTTACTTAACTAACAACATGCAGGTATTTTGTGTTGTGTTGTGTTCTGTTGTGGTGGTCCAGAGCTGGTGTCTGCTGGGGACCTGGCTGTATGTCAGACTGAACCCTACAGCCCCATCACAATCATCCCTGGACCACTCAGCACCGTGCAGGCCTGAGGAACACAGAGGATGTCTCCACCAGCGTTTGACTTGGACAGGATTTCACCGCAGCTGAGTACCGGCACCTCAAAGCTCCTGTTCCTCTTATGGAATATTAGCTTAAAAGTATTGTGGAGCTCCTGCACCTAATTATAACCGTACCCAGCACGAGCACCGGCACCTATTTCAGTCCAAGTTAAGCAGTGGTCTCCACACACACGGGATGTGTGTGGCCATGCTTTTATAAGAGTAATAATGTTCATGTCCCAAATATCGTTCATACGAGATCACCTCAAACTGATTTGTAGGACACACCCAAAACGATGACCTCTTGGAGTTAACGTTTTTTTGTAACCTTTATAAGTGGAACCTTTTTATAAGAAGTGAAATTACTGAAGGGAAAAGCTTTTTTTATTCAAAGTTGGTATTTTTTAAATTAATCTATTGAATAGCGTATTTATTATTCATATTTAATACTGTACCTAGCATATTTTTATACTAATTTGTCAACTGTCATACAAGTTGATATTGTTGACAAAGTTGTTTAACCTTTGGTGGTTTTTGTATCTTATCAATTGTGGTATGATGTTGCTCTGTTCTTACGTTGAAGCATTCATTCAATGTGTTTTTTAAATAAAATGCATGTTTACTCATTAATAAGCCTCAAATGTAATTCTATCAAGTTAAAATGGTGCCATTATCTCTGTCATTTGGGATCTACTCAATAGATATAGTGTTGTCCAACGTGGACTCAATTTAAGACCACATCTGAGATATGAAAACATCTGACTAACTTTGATTTGGGGATGAACTATACCTTTAAATTTGTGGTCAATGATATTACAGTGGGATAGCCTTGTAGTTTGGTACACTGATGTATTTTTGAGGAATAGGCTGCAGGGGGCAGTAGAGGATCATGAACAAGTCAGTCACCAACTCACCAGCAGAGGTTTACTCTGGACTATGACCTCATCGCTCTCTCCTGGATTGAAGTCATTGTGCCTAGCTGGCATAATCATATCTGATCTCATGGCTGAATTACTCAATACAATTAACTGGTGGTTAGAAGGAGAGGGAGTTGTGCAGCCTGTATCACACAGCACAAGTCTGTAGCCTCAGGCTGCAATATACAAAAGAGGCAGAGGTCAATGCTGTGGTATATGGGTTAATGGTGACCTCAGCCTGTTTCTCTGCTGAATGCAGACCAGACCAGAATAGGCGTGACGGAGTGTCCATGTTTGGGGAGCGAAGGCATGGCTGCTGGGCCAGATATGTTTCATGTTCTAGCTCTGAACTAAGGAAACTGACATTACCCATGTAAACCCTTAACCAAGATAATTATTGGTACCTTTATTTTACTAATAGTTTTGAGATAATTTACCATTTACTTTACATATTCAAAGGTGTTGGGTTAAATGCGGAAGACACCTTTTAGTTGAATGCATTCCGTTGTACAACTGACTAGATATCCCCATCTCTTCCTGCTAAGGCCAAAGGTAGCTGTCACTGCACTGTGCAACATACCCACTGACCAGTACCCACAACATCAATGATCAACTCTGGCATTGTCACTTCAGAAGGCAAGGCACTGAAATGCCCTGACATTGGAAAACAATTATGTCCATCTGTTGGGTTGTTGTGGTAACTAGGTGATAGGTTTGTTGTGAAACCCTGGTATGTCGCATGGGTGTTAGTCCCCATCGCTGTACTGGGGACAGAACACACACATAAGAATTATCAGGGGGAACAGTTTAACGCTTTTTTTCATGCTTAATGTGACACCACACTGCCAATATTAATCGATCCAGACTCACTGGCAGAGATGGGGAGGCAGTGAGACAAGCTGATCGGAACAATCAGTTAGGGTCAAAATATTTACAAGCGGTCAGCCAAAGTCACTGCATATATAACAAATTAACTATGTTTAAAAAATAAAAAAGGGCATTTTGAGATGA
Source organism: Oncorhynchus kisutch (assembly GCF_002021735.2). Taxonomy (NCBI): domain Eukaryota; kingdom Metazoa; phylum Chordata; class Actinopteri; order Salmoniformes; family Salmonidae; genus Oncorhynchus; species Oncorhynchus kisutch. Next base: position 68,312,449 of record NC_034184.2, on the reverse strand, counting down.
AATGTGTGGTAACATGCCCTTTTGACCCTACAGAAAGAGTTAGCTCTTAAGCTTGTCAATTTGGTATGTAAAGAGGATCGCTAGGCGTTCACACACCAGGGAAATAATTTTGAACATTCTTTAAGTGCAGTCTTTGTATTTTGTTGCCAGCTTTGACCTACAATACATTCACCTTGAAACACTGACCGATACAGGTGATTCATAAAGTACTTTCAAGTACTACTTAAGTAGTTTTTGGAAAGGTATCTGTACTTAACTATTCATATTTTTGACAACATACTTCACTACATTCCTATAGAAAAATGTACTTTTACTCCTTCCATTTTGAATGCTTAGCAGGACAAGAAAATGGCCCAATTCCAAGAGAACATCCATGGGCATCCCTACTGTCTCTGACCTGGTGGACTAATTAAACACAAATGCTTAATTTAAAAATTGTGTTGTAGTGGGCAATCCGTAAATTTAAATATATAATTTTGCGGTCTGGTTCGCTTAATATAAGCAATTTGAAATTATTTATACTTTTACTGTTGATACTTAAGTATATTTAAAACCAAATACTTTTATACTTAGTAGTATTTTACTGGGTGACATACACTTTTGAGTAATTTCCTATTAAGGCATCTACTTTTACTCAATATGAAGGTGAGGGAACACTTGTGATAAATCGCCGGCAAAAGCAACAGTGCAATTTAACATGGATCAGTCACTTGGATGTTGAAATCAGACGTCCTCCAGTGATTTAACATTTACTGTTGAAAAGTGATATTCCAAGTATAAATACAGTAAAGTACACACACTAATGGGTAAAAAAAAATGTTTTGAGCAAAATAGTTGTTTTTAGACAACTGCAAACTTCAAGGAAGTTTGATGGGAAGTAGTTTCTTCTCCGGCCCTCCCCTTGCTTGAGCAACAATAGAGAACAAGAGGAAAGCCCCCCCACCCCCCACACACTTGTGTTATGTCATGACTTATCTGGACCACCTATTGAGATGTGCCTTTTGTTAAGTAAATGAGGTGTTAAGAGGTGAAAAGTGGACTGGAGTGCCTCTACGTAGACTCTATAGACTTAAGTTTGTCCGGCTATTGCCGGTAATATGCACATGCCAGATGGATTTGAGTAGGTGATGTAACTAGTAGTTACTGATTGTGGGCTGAAAGAACTGTTGTGATAGAATGAAATAATAATTATAAATGGGAAGATCTGTTAGAAGATTTGATTGCTGAATCCAGCAGAAGCTGTTAAGCAAGTGTATCTGCCAGAAAGCATACGATGCCAATTGTGTCAGATGTAAATCAAATACTAAGAAGAAAAAAAAGCCTTTTCATAATGAGTAAATATAAAATCCTGTAGTTTGGGAATAAAGAAAGAACTGGAGATACTATGCAACACACACCACACGAGTTCAGATGAGTGCATTGTGGCCGATTTGCCCCGATTCACAAAACCACCTTACTAAGCACGATGGGGAGCTCTCTGAATAAGGGACAGCTGAGGGAGAAACAATGGAACCCGGAAAGGGGGGGATCGTACGATGAGTGAGGGGAAAGGCAAAGAACACTGCATGACACTGACAAGTCTGCAAAAAAGGCATTTATCATGAGTTCAGTTCATTGCTTCATACTCAATACTAGCCCAGCCAGAAGTTAATCCAATTTGTGGCAAAAGGGGGACAGCAGCAAATAGATAAGAGGCTCTCAGGTACAACAAGGGTAACAAGTGACAACAAAAAAAACAGGTGACGCACACAAAATGAAATCATTAAAATAATAAAAACAGGCAATATAAATAAAAAAGTTAATACTGGGTACAACCTCTGAAAAATTATAATACTACCAATAGTAGAATGGTTCAAGTGCCAGAGTTTAGCAAATTTGAATGACCCAACTACTGTCCCATTTTTCATCTAGTAAAAAATAAAAAATACATTTCACTGGCTTTCACTGGAGAATGAAATAGTTGCTTGGTGTGGTGTGTTATGATTGACTGACGGCCGCAGTCAGCTTCATCTTTTGCTCGGCAGGAAGTGACCTCACGGCACCCTCAAATTTCTGGGAGTGGCGCTGAGCGACGTCTCGGAGCAGCATGACCAGGGTGTTCTGGGTTTCTGGATGACCAACATTGTCATAACGTTTTATATCTACATACGACAACTTAGGTATACGAAGAAGAAAGGAAACCTGTCACGATTTAAAGTTCTCTTACCTGGATCAAGGTCCTTCGTTCCCAGGACGTGGCTGGAAGCAGATACTATTGGCTTAATTTGACTCACCACCTAAGGAGACAACACTTATTACTAGCGACCATTGTGGAATTACACATTGAGTTCAATTCTAGATCTGTGCGTATTTCCATGGAAACGGACAATAAAGTATCATATGATGTGATCAGTTTAAGAAAGCCAAACAGGCTAAATAAATGAGTGGGAACATACCATTGCAGGGTTCTGTGAGTAGAGCATGGCCAGGCAGCTGTACACAGTCTTATTCTCCTCCATGTCCTCCTTCAGAGGGAGGCAGGCCAGGAGGGCAGGGAACACCTAGGACAGAGAGATAAGAGTTATCCATGTCGGCATCACTGAGGACACTCAACTTGTGTGGCGGTATACGTCAATAAGCCTGTGGCAAACTCACATTGTAAATCTAATATACAGCATTTGGGACATTGAAGAATTGGAGACAAGGCCATAGACACAGGTCACAGATATTCTCAGAGCAACTCAAAGTTCCATCAGAGCAACTCAAAAGTTCCACACAAATCTTCCAGAGTCATTACAAACACCTTGTGTTAGGCATTGGCCCGGCATAAAATCCCATGCATGAAAATGCAGACAGTACCTGTTCCAGAGGGACACCCTCCATGTGGCTCATGATCATCCTGCAGAGTGCAGCGCACAGATTGTCAATCACCCTCCTGTCCTGTTCTTTGGACAGCAGGTTGGAGAAGAGGGACAGCATCATGGGGTAGTCTCTGGGAGGGACAGGAGTTGAGGAAAACACCCATGGCTGCTGGACAGGCCAGTACTACAGTAATAGAATCTAAATCATATGGTCAGTGCTGGTCAATGTACCTAGCTACTCATGTGAACTATATCATTGAGTTAAAAGAGATTCTCTGTTACGTTTGTATACGTTTTAGCCAGTAGTTCTTAGTCGCCAAAGTACCGTAGCATATCTTTAACAATGCTCAAACACAATCACATAGAAAAACACACACACACAGAGAGAGGGATACTGAGCGACGAGTGGTCCAGCAGCCTGGGCCAGAGCTCCCAGTCCAAACACGCTGTTGTTGCGAACCTCGCTATCACTGTCTCTCACCCCGGCCACCAGCACAGGCAGCAGCCGATTGGACAGTTTACCAGCACAGGCTCTTCCCCCGGACACACTGACCAGGGATTGCAGGATCTCTCCGAGCGTGCCCACGGAGAAGGAACGGTCAGCCACCGTGCACGATGATTTCTGAGGAACAAATCCATCCTCATTCAATACACATCAAACTAAAGGTTTATCCTTCAGTATGCCTCTGTACTTAACGCAGACATATTTTACAAAATAAAAACAAATTTAGTTTAATTTTTCTTTTTGAATTCCAACAGAAAATGAATTAGGAATTAGGTCTATTAATTTCTATATTGATAGATTGTCAACTGGAGTAAATGACTTGGGTTATTTGAACCCAATGCTAACGGTCTAGTGATAGGTCGACTCACAGCCTTGTTCATGATGAGGGGCAGCAGCTCGTTGAGATGGGGCTGGAAGGTGTCCGCTGGTACGGCGGAGGCCAGCAGAGGAATCCCCTCACCTGCAAACTCCTGGAGCATGGCATCATACTCCGCCTAGAACACACAACATGGTCATATCATTTGCACCATACACTTGGAAGTACATCCGATCCTGCCAGTGCTGGAGTGTGACGAAAAAGAGAGGAAACCCCACCTGCTGTTCGTCATCATCTGCCTCATCTCCTCCTCCGTCCTGACAGACAGTCTGTAGACACACGGTAAGGGGAGGGTCAAAGGATTATCACATTCTTCTCCTATTATGCTACGATGCCCTTTCACCCCTTACATTTGTGGGAATTGGCCTATATGGATAGAGCCAAATTGAAACGTTTTAACAGAAGAACTGTAAAAAGCATATGCATGACCGTGGTAGCAATTCAAAGAGAACACTTGGTCTAACAAATTATGGGGAAATGATCATAACAAAAAGTGAGGACACAACAGTTCACCTGACAAGCCAATGTAAACATGACACGTTTGATTTTATGTGCATTTTACATTTACTGTACTTTTCACAGCATTTGTCAATAACAAAGTCTAAAAATACTCCTGATTACATTCAGTAACATAAGAATATTCATTGACATTTTGGAGTAGGTGCAAGATAAGAAAAAAAACTATTCCCAGGGTTTGAATGAGAGGTCTAACTGGTGTCTCCAACTGTGCACAGTTCATTAGTCAGTTCAAAGCACTTATGACTTTAAAATTATTTTGGCTAGTAAAAAATCTTAGTGGCTGGTAGATTTTTAAATAGTACATTTTAGCAATGCAATCCAAAAACATTTCATTATAAATCGCTATCTGGGTCAGGTTGGCATCATTTTAAAGATTATTCTATTGTCAACATGACAAGCTAAGTTATACAACGTGATCTTACAGTGTTAGGCTTACAAAAGGCACTTCAGACAAACAGATCGGACTCATGAGTGCATTCAAGTGCATGTTCCGCTGCAAATGTTCTTCACAATACGACAAACATAGGCTCATCGTGTTCAGGACAACCCAGTCTATAACGCATGTCATCCTTGTAACTGTGGATCAAACATAGGCTCATCGTGTTCAGGACAACCCAGTCTATAACGTATGTCATCCTTGTAACTGTGGATCAAACATAGCCATCGTGTTCAGGACAACCCAGTCTATAACGCATGTCATCCTTGTAACTGTGGATCAAACATAGGCTCATCGTGTTCAGGACAACCCAGTCTATAACGCATGTCATCCTTGTAACTGTGGATCAAACATAGGCTCATCGTGTTCAGGACAACCCAGTCTATAACGCATGTTATCCTTGTAACTGTGGATCAAACATAGCCATCGTGTTCATGACAACCCAGTCTATAACGCATGTCATCCTTGTAACTGTGGATCAAACATAGCCATCGTGTTCAGGACAACCCAGTCTATAACGCATGTCATCCTTGTAACTGTGGATCAAACATAGCCATTGTAAATATTGATCATGTAAATTCAATTTTCAAATATGGAAATATGACCTGCACATTTGGACTCATAGGTGTATGGTTTGCTTGTATGACATCGAAGCGATATTTATTATAATCCTCAACATTTCATTTGTCAGAACACAGACTCATCTCAATTTACAGCATTTCCCTCACTCAGACAACAAATGTGCAAAAGTATCCCAATTAGCAGAAGGGATGGGGTATCTTGTCGCATGCAGTGCTGACGTCATGTATAGCAGGTTACTGTATAGCCACTGGATTCCAATTTAGGCGCTGATCAATGACAAAATGGGGCATTTTCAACCCGTATATGGGATGACTGGGGCTGTGAGTGGAAAGAACTACGTCCACACAAACACATATCCTAATATCAGATATCCTAAATTAATAAATGGGGGAAATCCTGTCTTTGGTTTGTGTCAGCTCACCCTCTTCTTGAGCACATCTCGGATGGCCTGACTGATCTCCTGCAGGCGCCCGGGGCTCTGCAGTGCTTCCCCCTGGCAGGCCTTCAGCACGGCGTTCATGGCCTCCAGCACACCCATCACCACCTGGCGCTCACGCTCACCGCGCACCGCCTCCAAGAAGCTGGGAAGCACCACCCCCAGCAGCTTCTGCATGGCTGAGGGACGGATGGAAGGAAGCTTAATTATTATTATTTTTTTTAGACAAGCCTGACTAATTCCCAGAATGAATGTCTTAACTATTGTCTCATTTGATACATTTAATAATTCTCTTTGAAAAACTCTATAATAGCACCACATAAGATGCCTCAGAAATTCAAAGAGCCAAAGCTCTGATGAGGTAGAGGTTGAGTTACCCTGGTGGTTGGCCTCGGTGGGATTCTCCTGCCACACTTTATGTTGAGCTCGGCAGAACTGGCCCATGGCCCCGAAGGCAGCCCTGCGTACGTCCTCGTGGGGGAACTGTGGGGAGGACGGAACGCATGGTCAGAGAGAGTCAACGCTGACCAACATACAAACTACCCATGACACAAAGGGAGAAGAGGATGGATGAGCTGTGCTACAGTACTTACATCACGCAGCTCATAGACCTGCTGAAAGCTGGACTCCAGGAAGGGCTGGAAGGCGGCACTGAAGGGGTGAAAAGGATAAGGAGACATTAGGGACAACACATTTCCCTTTGCATACTGGAAGACAGTGGAAGTTTAATGAGGAAAAGTTGCTGCGCAGTGAGATGATTGTATCGACAGATTTACAAGGACTCTAGGCACAGAGGGGTCAACCGGAGTAGTGGCTAGCTGCAGATACCATGCAACGCAGAATGAACATAGAACCCAGATGGTTTGTGACATGCAACACTCAAAATAACTCTTTGCTCTTGAGTCTTTACCCGGTGTTGAAGGCAATCTCTCCCAGAGCATCACAGGTGTCCTCCTTCTCGTCAATGTAGGCGTTTTCCACACTGAACCTGGGGAATGGAGAAAGCACAGAGATTAAAATGGAGAAGGACATCTACTTCTTTAGGCACAAGCCTGACAAACAAAATGGCTTCCATTCGTTTCAATTGACTAGTTTTATGTCAGCTGCTTTGAAGGTTTCATTGTGTCTTTACTCCTGCCCCACAAAAAAAACACATCAAAGGTCATAAAATGAAAGATAATCAGATGAGAAACGTACCCGGCTGTGTCTGGGTCCACGGTGTCGGCCCCCTCGTCATCCAAAATGGCATCTCCCTCGGCATCATCATCATCGTCGTCGTCCAGCAGGACAAAAGTCTTGTCCTCCTCAAGGTGAGCCTAAGGATGAAAATGATTTTTAAAAACTGTGTAAACTATATTTTTAGCAATTTCTCTATGGTGTAAGAGAATAGAATAGAGTGTGAATAGGAGTTATAGCACAGTGTCTGTCAGACTGACCGTGACTCCCTCTGTGGACTTGAGGGACAACAGCATGATGGTGGTGATAGCTGTGAGGTGGGGGCTCAGACAGTCTGGACTCACTGTGGACACAGCCGAGAACAGGCTGTACCTGTACACAGAAAGAGACAGAGAAGGATCGAGGGGGGAGGAGAAGCACATGGGTTCAATACAAAGTCATCAGAAAGTCAGAAAACAGTCATGCACTCTGAACGCCAAACCCAACAGGCTGGCAGGACTTCTATTAGAGTGGGAGCATCTCAGACACACACTACATACGTGCAGCGCCGCAGGTCGGGGTCGTCAATGGCGTTGGTGAGGTTGAGTCCCAGCTGAACACACTCTGCAGCCAGGGGGCTGAACACATCCTTGCCTATGGTGCGGGCCAGCACTGACAGAGTATCTGACAGAACAAAGGAAACCCCATTCGTCATCTAGACGTGACTCGGGTTAAAAGAATATCTATGACGCAAGACAGATCAGCTCTAATCTGTCAATAGCATGGACTACAAGTGTCTGCTGGATGACCACATCAAACTGACTAAGGCTTAGAGATAGTTAGCCTACCTAGAGCTTGTGTTTGCAGAGCCCTCATCTCATCCCTTGTGTCAGTGAGGAAGCCCTTCAGGCTCTCAATAACAGGTGGGAAGTAAGGAACTAACTTCTCTTTGGCTGCATTGGCTGAAAGGAAGAGAAGGGATGAAAGGTTAATACAGTTACAGTGATACACATTCCAGTCTTTTAAAATGTCTAAAATAGACACTTGATGCATCTCAATAGTCTCAAGTGTCCTCCTCTCCTTGTGTCCTTTCCATCTGCCCTGAAAGATGTTTTCAAAGCAACTGGGACTACTTTTGACTTTAGCAGTCCTTTCAGATAAATGTGGATGAAGGAAGATTCTAAATTATTGAGCTGTAACATGCGCTATTGAAAGGCTCAATCCTAAATGGACTTTTGCAGTGTTACCTATAGCTCCTATGGCACTGACAGCCAGCTCTTTTAGCTTCAGGTTCTCTGCATTGCTGAGGGCAGACAACATGGTCTCCATCAGGGTGGGCAGGTAGGGCTCAATCTCCGAACCTGATAGAGGATGGAACAGTTTATGAAAACATCAGAACAGAGGGGGTTCAAAATATTATTTCCCCCAAATGACATGTTCAAATGTTGCATTATCAGTACCTTAAAAGTAGTCTAGGGGCGAGACTAGAGAGCCAGAGGCTCAACATTTGTTTACAACAGCTTAGCATTTTGGCATCCTCCAATTAGTATAGAATAGAACCAAACATACTTGGGTTGAATATTGGAATGCATTTGGAAATACACTTCCATGTATTTGAAAAAACCTAAATATACACAGGAATTTGAAAAGAGTGTTTGAAATACGTATTAGCAAGACAGTTGCTAATAATAGCAAGACAGTTGCTAATAATAGCAAGACAGTTGCTAATAATAGCAAGACAGTTGCTAATAATAGCAAGACAGTTGCTAATAATAGCAAGACAGTTGCTAATAATAGCAAGACAGTTGCTAATAATAGCAAGACAGTTGCTAATAATAGCAAGACAGTTGCTAATAATAGCAAGACAGTTGCTAATAATAGCAAGACAGTTGCTAATAATAGCAAGACAGTTGCTAATAATAGCAAGACAGTTGCTAATAATAGCAAGACAGTTGCTAATAATAGCAAGACAGTTGCTAATAATAGCAAGACAGTTGCGTATGGATCAGGATAAAGGTGAATGGGAGGATCCTCACCCAGGTTTTCCATGAAGTTCTCCAGGGCGTAGAAGGCCTTGGTGATGTGTCCGATCTTGGCCTGGTTCAAAGCCGACATGTAGCCCAGCAAAAGTGGCATCAGCTCGGCACAGTACTTACTGACCTCGGGCTGCAGGTGCTCTGAGAACTGTCCCAGGGCAAAGAGGCCGGCGCTGCGAACTACCTGGTTATTGTCTGACAGACTCTGGCACACCGTCTGCAGCATGGAGGACAGCAACCTGACACACAGAGGAACAGACAGACAGTGGGATTAGCAGGAAAAAGACAATAGTTCCATTTGAATGAGAGAAAATAAGACAGAAAAACATTGCTCTGGATTATTTCAGATCCAAAACACACTAAAGGACTGGATATTGACAAATGTAACAAATTAAATCAACTGTTTTTTGGACAGGGAGCCACTGAATAAGAGAAAGCAGCATCGACTCACTTGGTCCGTATGTGGTCGGCACAGCCCTCAGCCAGCACTGCCATACACATCAAGCCTGCCTTCCTCTCATAGGGGTTCTCACTGGCCAGGCACACCTGGGTCAGGGGCATCTGATGGACATGCCATGGGTCAGACATGCATACATAATAAAACTATTTGTACAACTCAGTATGACTGCAAGTTATAAACAATGCAGCTACTAATACAATGATGGCTACATACTGCTGCAGCACAGAGATATCATGAAGTTTCTGACTGAAAGGCTAATTATAGCATTCATATAAAGCAAGTGAGTGTGTTTACTAACCAGCTGCTGGAATAGTTTCTCAGGGGGCATGTGAAGAGCCATGGTGTCAATAACCTGCAGTCGAAAAGAGATTATATTTTAGGCACAAAAAATATATATACACCCCTTCTGTTCTTTGTATGTGGTTATTTCTTAAGGGAAGTTGACCTGAGCAGCAAAGTGTTTAGGACTCTCGTTGTCGGTGTCGCCCTCGTCGCCATTCTCCTCATCCTCTGGGTCCTCCTCCCCAGGTGGGGGCGCTGCACTCAGCACAGGGAACACTGTCTGCAGGATGGGATTCAGCAGCTTCTGCTTTAGCACCGTCTGTAGGAGGCAGAGAGCACATAATACATCACTGACAAGCTACACATATTTTAACTGACAAAAAGGATAAAAAGGCACGGTGCTCGGGGTGCATCTCCATAGTCTAAAGCATCCATTTATAACTGGGTGACTTTACCTTGCTCTTGAGTCGGATGAGAAAAGCGATGCAGGAAAGAGCCTTTACACGCAGGGAGTCAGTCAGGGTGGTGTCTGCACTGACCTGAGACGAACATACACACATTTCACTGTCAACAAGATAACCCATCACAATGTAAGCAAAAAGTCATTACAAATATAATTAGAAGAAGCTCTGTTCTCACCTCCAAGCAGAAATGGACAATTTCAGCAATGTGTGGCACAATGATGGACACCTCACTCTCCATCAGCTCATCAAACACCTCCATGGCATCACTGGCCTGACCCTGGTCAGAAACATTCCAATCAAGGGACAATAGTGTTTGAAGCTCCATTTAATAGTAATCCCAGAAGACTTATGCAATCATCAGTGCAATACAGCAGTGGTGCTAGTGGGGGCTGACATATTGAACGACACCCTACTTGGTCTGCCTTGATTAGGTGTTTGAGCGCAATGATCAGTCTTGGGATGAGGGCGCGCATGAGGTTCTGAAAGACACAGGACATTTCATTTCAGCACAGCAATGAAGGATGATGTTAGACTACATTTCTGTTCACGCCAAAAAGGCATAAAATAGATTGATTCTGGCCTCACCATCTCCTCTGTGCCAGTGTAGGCAGTCATAGCAGTGAGGGTGAGGATGCAGTAGTACATAGCTGTGGGGTTGTCCAGGTCTTGCAGCACGGTGCCAAACAGCTGCAGCAGTTGGCGGTAATGGGGCTTGAAGGGCTCTGGGTTAGACTCCACCACTTTGCTGAGCAAGAGTAGACCCACCTGAGAGAGACAGGGGTATTTTAGTGATTGGCTGAGGGTACCTAAGATACATAGAATGTATTCAAAATATTTTGATCTATGCATATTCTGACCAATCAGTGAGCAACCATCAAGAGCTCAAATCAAAGCCACATACTGCAAAACCTCTCTTTGTTCATGTACAACAAATACATCACTGCGTTTTAGTTCTGTCTATAGAAGCTGATACCTGTCTGTCCGTTGGGTTGTTGCTCTTGGTGGACTGGTTGAGGAGTGTGAATAGAGCAGGCCAGCGGTCTGGAGTCTCGTGTTTGACCATCACTGCACTGAGCTGTGAGAGGGAGTGGCGCACTGTGTGTCTGGAAACAGAGGAGGGTTATTGTCAAGTTCAGATTGAACAAGTTTAATTGGTGTGTTGGATGGGTTAGTGGTTATGGTCAGATAGGTTGTAGCTATAAATCTGTATTATAAACCATTGATATTCTAGTAGGATATGCCTAGTTTTCCACCTCAAAAGCTATGTGACTGTTTTTATGTAAAGGATTAAAAAGATACTTACTCTGTCTCCTGCTGAAAAGCTTGTAGTACCACTGCTTTCAGACTAAGAAGCAAGAAAAAAATAAGAAAAAAATACAATGGCAACATATACCAAATAAAGCTCAGTGGGAATTCATTCATCAGTCCAATACAAAAGACTTAGATATGGCTGATTGTGGGGGAATTAGACAAAGGGCAGCCAACCTCTCTCTGTGATCAAGGCTAATCTTCTTCCAATGCTTCTTTACTCTCATCCGCAACATCACTGCAGCTGACTGGCGGATCTGAAGGGAGGGTAGAAAAACAATGAATGCACTGATGAGAGCCGGCGATAAGCCGTACAAATAGAACACATACAACCGAGTAGGGCATGCAAACCCCTGGTTACACATACCTTCAGAAAGTATTCACAACCCTAGACTTTTTCCACATTTTGTTGTGTTAGAGCATTCATTTAAAATGTATCAAATTTAAATTAAAAAAACATCACTGGCCTACACACAATACCCCATAATGTCAAAGTAGAATACGTTTTTACATTTTTACAAATTATTTCAAAAAGAAAATAATTATTCAACCCCTTTGTTTATGGCAAACCTAAATAGGTTCAGTAGTAAAAATGTGCTTAACAAGTCACATAATAAGTTGCATGGACTCACTGTGTGCAATGACTACCTTATCTCTGTACCCTACACATACAATTTTACACAGATTCAACCACACAGATCGGGGAGATTTTCCAATGCTTCGCAAAGAAGGTCACCTATTGAGCATGGTGAAGTTGTGAATCACACTTTAGAGTTATTAATTACACTTACAACCAGTCACTACAAAGACACAGGCGTCATTCCTAGCTCAGTTGCCGGAGAGGAAGGAACCCGCTCAGATTTTTCACCATGAAGCAAATGGTGACATTAAAACAGTTTGAGTTTAATGACTGTGATAGTAGATAACTTAGGATGGGTCAACAACATTGCAGTTACTCCACAATACTAACCTAATTGACAGAGTGAAAAGGAAGCCTCTACATAATAAAATAACCCAAAATATGCATCCCGTTTTCAACAAGGCACTAAAGTAATATATACAAATAAAATAACTTTTACAAAGTGTTATGTTTGGGGCAAATCGAAAGAGTACCTCATCCCACACTAAAATTTAACACATTGATACCACTCTCCATATTTTCAAGCATAGTGGTGGATCTGAAAATGGTTGTCTAGCAATGATCAACAACCAAGAGCTTCAATCATTTTTTAAAGAATAATGGGCAAATGTTACACACTCCAGGTGTGGAAAGCTCTTAGAGACTTGTGCAGAAAGAGATTCACAGCTGTAATCGCTGACAAATGTGCTTCTACAAAGTATTGACTCAGGGGTGTGAATACCTATATAAATTAGATATTTCTGTATTTGATTTTCAATGCATTGGCTAACATTTATTTGTTTAAATTAACTTTGTCATTATTGGTTATTGTGTGTAGATTGGTGAAAAAAAATGTATTCACAAAATCTATTATGTTTTGAATTCAGGCTTTAACAACAAAATGCTAAATAAGTCAAGGGGTATGAATACTTTCTCAAGGCACTGTATCTAGCACACTGATGATAGGCGTTTGTCTAACTAATATGTAACCTAGTTACAAACCTGTGGGTTCTGGGACCCAGTCATGACAGCACACAACGCTGGGATTATGGCTGGGTCTTTAAAAGCCAGCTTCAACTGGGCGGTGGCCTGTAGGGGGGAGAAAAATATGTTGGATATGGTACAAACTGACTGGAATAAAGAAAGCTAGCCAGGCAGGCAGCTTAAACGTTAGCGAACTGTCAAATGTATGAAGTGACTAAGATTGCGTTTGAATACAGTCAGTTAGCCACACTGGTTCGTGACGTGACATAATTTGGCTAGCAACAGGTGTCCATTTTGATTAACAGTTAGCTTAGTTAGTTAGTTAGCTAGCTAAAGTTAGTTACCGGTGCTTGTTATCAAAGCATGTCAGGGTAAATCCCACATTTATAGGTTCAGTAAGGAATCATTACCTGCTGAATAATCGCATTGTCAGGCTGCGTAAGTTGTAAGAGAATCTGTTCTAGTTCCCCAGACATCTTGGCTCTTCCGAAAATCTGTGTTTCTGATGGTAACGTTATTCAAAATGATGTGCTAAAAGTTGGCCCTTAACAGGGCTAACAGTGAACTAATGTGATAATTTCTCTAGCTAGTTAGCAACCTTGCTAACTAGCGCATCAAAATATTTATGGTTATTTTTTTTACACCGGTTTAGTAAACCCAAATCGGCGGCGGTTGAGATTTGAGTGTCGCTCCCAGTCTGGTTAGTTCCAGCAAGTCACCACGCGGGACAGAACCATAGACATTAAAACCAGGGACAGAACCCTAGGAGTTCCACGTGAACCGCGTTGTTAAAGGGACCACATTGAAATACACAAACACACCCTGCACAAATGTACAGCGCCTGCTTTTGGACGGAGGGTAAACCATGATCAGTTATTGTTAGTGAGCGAACAGCACAAACTACTATTTGCATGACTAATTCTGAACGTTTTGAAGTTGCAAAAACGTTGTTGTAGTTGAAAATGACTCAATTGACATGCATCGTAGTATAGGTGACAATTAGCATTTTCTTTATGCAACAAAAGCGGGAGTACCTCGTCGCACCCTGTGACACTAAAGACATCGATTAACGAAAAAACAACTTGCCTGACTGATCTTCCTGTTCCTATCTTTTGTTTTCACAGCCATCAAGGTGGACAACTCATTTTCTTATTAAAAATGTAAAATGTTCTGTCATCACAAATTCTAATGTAAAGGTTTATCTAGAATACTATTTGGTGCCACAGTCTAAACATAATTATGATGTAGACCTTAATTCAAAGAACACTTACTTATAAACTACTATACTTATAAAACGTTAAATACTGTACTATAATACGTATTTATCCCTTCATTGATTGATGAGGTAAAACAAAATATATATTTTTTTACAAACGAATAAAGAACTGTCCACGAATATAGTCTACACACTCACGTATGCCATAATATATATATATATAAACTTAGCCTTTATTTAACAACCAATTCTTATTTACAATGACGGCCTACACTGGCCAAACCCGGACGACTCTTGGGCAATTGCGCGCGCCATATGGGACACCCAATCACGGCCGGTGATACAGCCTGGAATTGAACCAGGGTGTTTGTGTCTGACCGCTGCGCCACTCAGGAGCCCCTACATACACGTGTCCAAGTATGTACATTTTTCTGTGCATCTACAAAAGATACAAAATGCATTTAGTGTACAAATAGGCCTAGCATTTAGAATTAAATCGCATTTAGGATACTGTCTTAGCTACAGTATCCTAAATGCGATTTTATTATAAATGCTAGCCCCCCCCCCCCCCCCCCCCCCCCCAGGTAAAGCTCAGTAGCTATGTTAATAGTCCCATAGGCACAACATTATCACATATTTTCACCACTAACTGTGTAATTTAAATGTCAATGCAGCCAAGGAGGTGGACAACAAACAAGCATTTGAATGGTAATACTTGAGACAGTTTGTGAAAGTATTGCTACCAGGGTTGACCATACACGGCATTTACATGTCCAGCCATTGGTCACAAATTGTATGTGAGGAGGGTAAAAGCTCAAGTACAAAGTAATCAGTGATCACCTTTGTATTTGAGGAACTGCATAATCAACAACATGCCGTGAGAGACATGTAGATGGGGGTTTCAATTTGCACTTTTAAACCAAACAACAAAGACACATTACAATCCCTTTTGATTAAATCATGGAGTGATAATCACATCTAAACATGATGTGTTGCCCCCTGACAGTTATCTGTCTGGACAAAAACATAGGGAGTGTAAAGTAAAATAATAGTCTTTAGGCTATTTACTACATTCTTGTCCATTGCAATTTTGGAATTTAATTCCATTTCTGGAGGTTAAATTAATGCACATATTTCTACCACTCACAGCCATTTAGGCCACCATAGCTAAACACATTTTTGTAGGTAAAAGGAATCGATATATTTATACCACTCACAGCCACCACCAACGTTAAAAAATGTTTTGTCTCTCTCTACAATTCAAGAATTATGCAATACTTGGTTAGACAACTGTTAACTTGGTTGAAAAACTGTTCAAATTAGTACTCCCCCAAGGGTACCTGAACAACAATGGGACATATCTGAAGAGACATTTTATGGCAGAGATGTGAGGAAATTAACATTCTGATCCAAGGAGAGATAAACATGTTTGACATGTGTAATAAATTAGGCCTAGATAGAAGTGATAGGCTATGCCACTATGTTTGATAAATATGTCAATTATAGTGATAATCCACTGGGCACAGACATTAATTCAACATATATTCCATGTTGGTTAAATGTAATTTCATTGAAATGAAGTGAAAACAATGTGGATTCAACCAGTGTGTGCCCAGTGGTTCAATTCAAGAGTTGACAATAAAAATGTCTTAAAATATGAGATAAGCAGGCTGAGTACAACACCCTAACCATTAAACGTCATTACTACATTTAATCAAATAAAGTATTTTCAAGGTGAAGAAAAGATCAAACGTATTAATCAAATATGGGAACTCACAGTGGCACTGGCAATGATATTATAAATGACTAGCTATTAAGTGTGCACTCTGCAAATAGCTAGTTCAATCTTTTAAAATATAAATGGTGATCGTTTTATGGATATCCAATAAAGAGGAATAAATTGCACCAAAATAAATCAACCATTCATTAAATTGTTTCTGTCAAATACTTTTTAGCATATTTCTGTCGAAACTATTTTGCTTGTACAAATTACTATTTAGTTCAAAATGTGTGTATAATGGAAATAATGAATGGACCCTTCCAGGGGTGCGGCCTCACTGCCAAGATACCTGAATGGAAGACTGATTGGCTGCGACCTTGATCCACACCCACACCATTCACCTATAAACAGCACACCAAGGGGTTTTTGAACTTCTGGAAGGGTGGTTTCGGAGTTTTCCATCTTTAGGAAACTGCGTGGTAATTTGTTTGGACGGTTTCTTGTTCACGTAGGCCTATTAACCTTAGTGAAAAATATGGCAGACTGGAAGGTACCAGTGAGCTTCAACCCATCCTACCACGCTTTTACCTATGGTCTCGTGTACCAACCAGGGGCTGAGCAAAACCATCCTAACTTCTCCAGCTGGACAGAGGCCACATACAACTCTGGGGTCAGCGCCAGCTACTACTCGCAAGCGCAGCCACAGCATCAATCACCATCCTGGAGTCCCGAACTAAACAATGCTGGCACGAGCAATGGCCAATACCCGGGTTCTGTGGTATGTCTTGGTGACCCTCACAGCCATACCCAGAGTGGCCGCCTCTTCATTTCCAACAACCGGGCTCCGCATGATCCGCAAACGGAGACCGAGCGGCTAAGTAGCGACACCCAGAGCGACTCAGAGACCCACACCTCACCAGGTAAATAACTACCCACAGTACTGCTACAAGTATGTAGCTAACATTAGCTTGTTCTTGTTTTGTGCTAGGTAATCGCCGAGTAAGTCTCTATCCGTGTAAATGGGTCCTACTGTACTCTAGGTTACTAGTTTTCTGTAACGGACGGTATCGCAGACATGGTGGTATTTATTGCACTGTGTTTGATGGGTCTCGGGCTAAAGTGACGATCTCCCTCTCAAACTAAGCCCATGTGTGTTTGTATATCCAACGCCATCTTACTGGTTATTTGTTATGAACCGCTAAAAGTGCCCACTGGCGCAAGGGTTTACTCTTGGTCAGATTGCGTGGACAATCCAAACTGACTTAACATGCCAGTAAGTATACATTTCTAATTTCCTCACTCAGAGTCTTTGAGTTCAGTGAACGACCGAGAGGAGTACAATCCGCAAGCCAACCATACCACCTGGGTGAGAAATGAGTTGGAGACAGCCAGTGGAAGCCCAAATGCTCATTGTTATGTCTCCAGTTCGCATCCAGAGGAGTTTCGAAGTCCACACGTTATGGGGAGTGAGGACTGCACCCTGCAGTCATTGCCCCCTTCTTCCCCAGAGAAAGTGGACAAGAATATCCCTAAACAAAAAGCTAGAACTGCTTTCTCAACAGGCCAAATGGATGCCCTTACTCATAGGTTTAACATGCAGAAGTACCTCACCCCTGCTGAGATGAAGACCCTGGCTAGACTGACTGGGCTTACTTACAAACAGGTGTGTTAAGGCTACTTACTGTGTTAAGAACAATCTGCACTTCACAAATGTATCAAATCATAGCTGGTATTTGTTTCTGTTGCCAAATGTTTTTTTCCCAGGTAAAAACATGGTTCCAGAATCGCAGGATGAAACTGAAGAGGCACCAGAAAGACGACAGCTGGGCATCACCTGGCTACCCCAACCCTGGCTACCCCAACATGCCACAGCGCCCCCAGGTGAAAATAATTGTAGTGCTGTAACTTAATGTAGCAGGTGAATAAAGATGCATGAGCAGTGTCCCCACATCTGTTTTTCAGGGTAAACAGGAGTTGGGGTGAAACACAAACATCCACTTTCTGCCAACCCTGCAGAGTGCTCTGTAACCCTGTCCAATAGACATTTTCCTTACCCAATTAAGGCATTTGACTTGTTTTTTGCAATACTACATTTATTGTATATATTGCGCAACCAGCTGTCTAGCTTGTACATCCTGTTGGTCAGTAACCGTGGCAACAGGCTTAGTGGCTCATCCACAATGGAGACCTGTCCCTAGTCTGGACAATGTCTTAAAGGCAGGACGATACATCGCTACGCACAGCTGTGCTTTTGACTTTTATTGATATTAATCACTATTTGTTGTAGTTTCAGGGCAAACCCCAAGCACAGATCCAGGACCACACCATTGCTCAACAGTTTCGAGAGACCATGTTAAGGAGGAGTCCTCAACATAACCTGCCTTACTATGCTGTTGGGTATCCTCAGCTATCCTCTCCTCCCCAGCCCCCTGCAAGGCCCCTGGGCATCTGGCCCCTGCCCCCAGCTGTGACCCACCATGAGTACCCCAATGGCTACAGCACGGTCAGTGCAAACCACTATACTAGCATCAACAGTGATGACTGGAAAGTCATGAGCCCCATGCACAAGTCTAGCCAATAATCAAGAGGTAAAATGTTAGTGGTCATGGTGGTAAATTTACTGGATTGTCAACCTATTGCATTTGTTTTGAATGATTATTACAATTAAGCTTAGACAGGAAATTCTCATTTGGTGGCGAGGTGTTGGCTTATCTTATCAATCTGTTTTAACCATTCGCCGGCCCCATGTGAAAATTGTATCCCCTCATATTCTTTAAAATAATTTGAAGTTTGATGTTTTATACCTTCCAAAGTTCTTATCTGTATATAATATCGTTGCGGTTTTGACATTCTGCTTTTTGATACTACTATGACGAAGCTTTGCTGTGTCTATGCTGGAAGTGGCACGCTTTTATTCCCTTACTTGCCTATTTGACGTGATCTGTGCAAGGCACTACTAGATGTTACACGTTCCTACTGAATGTTTGTTGGTCCATGCCGCACCAGATTTGTATCCTATTGGATGCTCTTACATTACTGCCATGTTTTATGACCTCGTTGTACAGTGTGGTGATGCCCCCCCCCCCATGTCAGGGTTTTGTTTAAGCCCAAAATGGGGAAAATGCATTGACGTGTACAATAAGTGTTGTCTTGGCTGATTTCAAATACTACCTCCCAGTTTCAATGTTTACACTTTGTGCCTACAGGACAAGGCCAATGTCTTCAAGTGTTATTGTGTTGTGTTTTTTTTAAATAAATGTTGTATCAACCTATTATAAAATTGTGTGATTTACTAATCTTAGGTGATGTACTCCTGACATTTTGGGCTAATGGTTTACTGGTAGAGTTGAACTGGATTAGTGTTTTCTTTGAAGGCATAATTGTAAGCTGAACCCAGCAACTTACCTGGTGTAAATATGTACATGACTGGTTTATGGTAATGTCTGTTACCAATGTTACTCTTTCATGAGGAAAGAATGACTTGGTGCACAAATAAGCCATGTCTTAACAGGGCAAATGTTCATTCAAAACACTCAATGTAGTTTCACCTAAGCATACAATTGTAACATCAGATACAGGCTTTCCACACTTGTTTAGCTAGTCTAATCCCAAGCTCTCGTGAGCTGGAATAGCTCAGTCCCATGCGGTTTCTGTACAAGCACATTCCCTAGCCAGGGCGCTAGTCCCATATTTGGGAGACCATGCACGTTATCAATTGAATCAAACGTGGCTTTTAAACGTTGGCCATTATGAGCTGTTCTCCCCTCAGCAGCCTCTTGTGAATAAAATCTGAGTAGGCCTGGAACTGTCTTGAGCTAGCTCGGTGTGAATAGGTTGTAATAAAAAGATGTCTTTATTGAAAAGGTTGTATATTTACACCAGAACCAGTGGATGATGACTACACTTTCTTCCATCGCTTATGCAAGAGCTGATCTTTGAGGCTGATGCCCAACTGCAAGCCTGCATCACATATTGCACAACACTCATCCCACCTAACTCTGATTCCCTTATTCAACCTCCATGGCAGTCTTTCATATTTCTAGAAGGCCCCTGGGTCCCCCCCCCCCCCATATGAGGCATATATACAGACCCATTCCTATGTCCAAAAGCATCCTTCCTCACTTGTCAACCACTGACCTGTATGTGATTGGTGGGAAAAAAATATTTTCTTAACCAATCAAATCGACTAAATGAAAGGACAAAGACATTCAAACTGGGCTGTTATGTAATCGGCTGTACATTCCCTTAGTCCATCTTGAGGCTGCGGTAGATGTAGCGAATAAAGACCAGCGAGGCCCAGAAGGAGACAGTACCCAGCATGAGGGAAAAGACCAGCGCTGTGAGGAGTGAGTAACCGAAGAACTCTGCGCTCTGCACCAGGCCGCTCATACTCGAACGATTGCGGTAGTAAAAGACTGAGTAGACAAAGATGAAGAGGCCCGTGGAACCTGTGCTCAGCACACTGCGCCACCACCAGCGGTAGTCCTCGCCCGACAGCAGGAAGTAGGTGAGCGCCACCGAGATGCAGGCGCCCACCGAGAGGAGGATGGCGAACACGCAGAGGAGGATGCCGTACAGGGTGTAATGCTCGCGTCCCCACACGGTGGCAAAGATGTAGTACAGCTCCACTGAGATGGCACTGAGGGAGAGAGGTTAGGGGAATGAGTAGGCTAGACAATATACACACAATTTATGTCTGGGTGTTCAACATTCAGATTGTGTTAAGCAGCTAGCTCAAAGTAATCACAATAGATTGCCCTGACATGGAGGTAGAAAAATGAATCCTAAAACAAGACAGGAGTAGGATTACACACTAACGTTATAGATGCACTCTATTTCTGTTTTTTTCTGTGACAAATGACAGCTACTAAAAGGCACAACCACAAATGAAATGTGATCGATTGGTTTTATACACTATGAGTAATAGACTCTAGAGCGACAGCTGTTTAACTGAGACAGGGGAAAAGTGCTCACTCATGACTCAGCAACGGGACTCCATTACCAAACACAGAGAGAAGCTCTTTGTTATTTTGATATTGTTACACACACCTGAAAGGCAGGAAGCCCCCAATGGCCATGTGTACAGCCGTGTGCTTGTACCAGGGCTGTGTGGGGATCTGGCGGGCGATGTTGCGTGTGCGACAGGGGGCCTGGAAGTTGCCTGCACGGTTCTTGCCCACAATGCCCCCGATGACAGTGAGGGGGAATCCCACCAGGACCCAGGCCCCCAGCAGCAGCAGCACTGTAGAGGCAGGCAGGGCCTGGGTGGAGCCGCTCCACCAGTGGACTGAGTTCACCACACTCCAAGTCAGGAACAGGGGAGCTGTGGGATTGAGGGAGGATGGTTAGAGGAGGGAATCAAGGAAGTAGGAAGAGAGGGTGGTTAACAAGGTGAGATGGGTGGAGAAAGGGAAGGAAGGAGAGTGGAGGAAGGAAGAAAGGGAGGGGAAATAGAGAAAGTCCGGTTCAAGCAGAGATGAAGAGAAGATTTATGGTAATTGAAACTCAACAGTTCGACACACATCCTGCTAAAAAATGAACACGGTGTAAAGTTTAGATGTTCACAGAGTTTTATTGTAATTGAAACTCAACCAGAATTGTCCAAAACAAATGACACGGACAATAAATATATATATGGAATATTTACCATATATGTATGACATGATTCAAAAGACTAAATCTGTCCGCTCACCTGAGAAGAGTGAAGAGGTGAGGATAATATTCCAGACCCAGCGCTGGCCATGTATCTGTGTGTAGAAGCTACAGGAGCAGTATCCTGACACGCAGCTCGTCAACGCGTACAGCATGATGGCAGCCGAGTTGATAGCACCATGTCGATGCACATTAAACATTCCCAGCAGCGCCATGACGATGATCCCTACAGCAACCAGAGACAGAGGTCAAATGGCAGAGCTTGGGGGAAGGAGCCGGTAGTGATAACCACAGTTCTTCATTTCTACAGACTACTTTGTCACAGGCATAGTACATGTACATTAAATCACATTTTATTTGTCACATGCCCCGAATACAACCTTACCGTGAATTGCTTACTTACAAACCCTTAAACCAACAATGCAGTTCAAAATATTTACTAAATTAACTATAGTAAAAAAAAAAAAAAGTAACAAGAAAATTACATAACAATAACGAGGCTATATACAGGTGGTACAGGTACAGAGTCAATGTGCTGGGGTAGAGGTCAGTCGAGGTCATTTGTACATGTAGGTAGGTGGTCACATCCAAGTTATGCGTATGTCCATGCTGATCAGATTTCCAGTTCTTGTCACACAGACATTCAAGCCTCCTCCAATGGGGAGTAACAATGGAAAAGGAATGCAATGCATTTGATGTACGCTAGAACTAGATGTCAACCGTCACACAACCATTCACAAATGGTCAAATTCAACCCTGATCTGCTCGTAGATATTCCTGAATTGCGATTCTGTATTTTGAGGAGCAGCAATTGTAAGATTTAATTCATGTGTTCTGAGTGTTAAACCAGTGTGTTGATGGTTACCTGTGGCCAGGGTTAGAAACTGAGCCCCCACTCCCAACACAGCACACAGCAGGCTTTTATAAGGGGGGAACCTAAAGACATCTGTGTGGATGATCTTCCAGCCATTATCCCCTTGGTCCAGATCATCACAGCCGCCCTCCTCCTCAACATTGTACCTACAGGAACAACCAGAAGAGAGAAAGATCTTGAGATATGAGAATGTCATTCGCACACAATTTAGCTACCATTTCCATACACAATCCTAATAAAACATGATATATAGCCACAAATAGACCTACTCTAATTATACCCAAACTCTTACATGCCAATATCAATGTGAGCTCTCCAGTAAAACAGAACATCTTTTTTTTTTAAATGTATTTGTATTTTTACGCGATGGGACAAGGACATCCCTGCCAGCCAAACACTCCCCTAACCCAGATGACGCTGGGCCCATGGGTCTCCCGGTCGCGACCGGCTGCGACAGAGCCTGGACTCGGACCCAGAATCTCTAGTGGCAGACCGCTGAGCCACTCGGGAGGCCCCAAAACAGAACATCATTAATGTCTAAACCTCCTCACTCCGTCCCCTCATTGGTCACCTGGCAAAGTCATTCTTGAGGACCCTCATGAGGATGATGATGACGAAGCCCAGCAGCAGTACCACCAACACCAGGGAGTTGATAATAGACAGCCAGTGGATCTCTAGGGTCTTGGGGAAGAACGAGTAGTCCCTCAGCCTCTCGGCCCGCCGGGCGTGGTTCAGAGGGCTCTCGAACCAGTGCACGCTGTAGGAGAAGGACAGTGCCAGCCCGCCGCCCGTCCCCACCGCCCCATGCCCTGCGCCACCCTCCTCCAGGGGCACTGGCTTAGAGTCCTTCACGGAGACGTTGGCGAAGATCACAGAGTTTCCGTTGTACTCAATGTTGAAGTCCAGGTGTGTCCACAGCCCCACCTATATACACACACACCCACACAGACAGACACATAATGCAGGTAGACTTATATTTGGGTTTTGACATGAGGGTCTGAAAGGGAGTCCGACTAACCCACCTTATGACTATGGGGCAGGAAGCCACTCTCCTCCATGTACCCCACAAATCCCCATATGGGAATGTCATCCAGGACAAACTCAAAGTAATACAGCTCCTCTATGGCCTCTCGGAGTTGGTCCACCTACATGAAAGTAGCAATAAAGAAAAAACATCACCAACTAGGTTTAGTTACACCTTTCCATGATGCAATGTACTGTGAAGTTCTGCGTATTTTGTCC
The DNA here is from genome assembly GCF_002021735.2 of Oncorhynchus kisutch. NCBI lineage: Eukaryota > Metazoa > Chordata > Actinopteri > Salmoniformes > Salmonidae > Oncorhynchus > Oncorhynchus kisutch. The sequence goes on along the minus strand of NC_034184.2, from coordinate 68,288,743 downwards.
GAATGCAAATACCTCTTTCTCTGTGAGGGTTAGCTGGCAGAGTAACTTCTTCTCTGTATTCTCTCTGAATTTGATTTCATACAGGGACTCTGCCATCCGATCCCCATCAAGCACTTCTCCTAGACTAAGGGACTTGTGGTGCACCTGGGGAAAAAAAGGTTCTCAGACGTGGTATGCCAAGTCTTAATAGAATTATTATACACACACACTAGTAACATGCATCTGTAGAGCCCTACAAGCATAATTCATTTGTTATATATTTGCATATCTACTAGTGGAGGCTGCTTAGGGGAGAACAACTCAATGGCTGGAATGGAACAAATGGAATGGCATCTAACACATGGAAAATATGTTTGTTGTACTTGATACCATTCCACTTACTCCGCTCCAGCCATTACCACAAGCCTGTTCTCCCCAATTAAGGTCCCACCAACCTCCTATGATATTCACATGTATTCACTGACCTCTTTAGGCCTGCAAACAGGCAACGTGTAGTAATGATACGTTTCCTGAGGGTTATGGTAAGGACCAACTTTGTTGACATATAATGTTACAGGATCCCCTTGCTTGTAGCTCACTGTAGCCCATGTTATCTGTGGCACGAGACACAGGACCAAGATGCAATAACCTATCATCCGGCAGACTCCTTGCTGGGTAGGATGTTCAATTTCAGCCATCATGGGCCCTGTTGAAAATGAATAGATTCCAATAATTGAACAGGTCAATTGTCAAAAAGCCTATAAGCATATTCAGTGAGAGCAAACCATTGCATCATGTCGATATAACATCACTTTGCTATATCAACAACAGCCATCACCTACATAGCGACTGTCCCTGGCTACCTGTGAAACAACAACACATCGATAGTGCATTGCAAGAGTAAACTCTGCAAAGAGTCTGTACGTAGTCAGTGTTGACTGTACTATCTACGTTATTACAGTTGAATAAACATACAAAATTACTTGCTTTCATCTAAAAAAAAAGTCCTCCAGCTACACCGAGGAACTAGCTATCGTACCGTGCATCTCGCTAGCTCTAGAACATATCGTACCAAACCTGTCTGTCCGCTGGATTCCTCAGATTCCAGGCCCAAGAATACTTGCCTCCTCAGCGATGTCCAGCTAGGATTGAATCTAAATATTGATACACATTTTTAATATTCTAGTTAGTTTCAATTTTGCTTCTTCGATTATCTAGAAATATGTATCGTATTTTTAAAGACACATGAATCGGGATGAAGAAGGGGACCGTCTCCACGTCACCTTAAAAAATAAAAATAGCTAACGATGACTGACTTTTCCGGAGTGGGCGGTGTGAAGAAGCAAAAACACACCTCCACGGTACCTATCTTCAAATCTCTTATATTTTCTATCTAAATAAAATATGATCAATATAATTATTTCATTTGTGCATAGTAATTGTTGTTGTGTCTCCTCTGATTACTATTTAAATTCATGATATTTCTCTCGACCGGATTTCCCTTAATCTCACTAACCAATCAAATATGTTTATTTACTTCCTGCCAAAGACACAGGCCTTTTAATCTGTTACCGGTCAATCGATGAACGATACTCGAAGAGTCCTGGATTGTCAACCCAGTCTCTCATTAATATTGTACAAGAGCTCTAACCACCCAGTTTATAACAGACCTATACCACTGGTATGACAAAACATTTTTTGGAACTTAGTAGTGAGTGTTGCAACCAAGGACAGACGATTTTTAGGTGTTACGCGCTTCAGCACTCAGCAGTCCCATCCTGTGAGTTTGTGTGGCTTACCACAGTTGACCAGGGCAGCTCTAGCAGGGCCGAAATTTGACGATCTGACTTGTTGGAAAGGTGACATCCTATGACGGTGTCACGTTGAAAGTCACTGAGCTCTTCAGTAAGGCCATTCTACTGCCAATGTTTGTCTATGGAGATTGCATGGCTGTGTGCTCAATTCTATACACCTGTCAGCAACAGGCGTGTCTGAAATAGCCAAATCCACACGTTTTATTTATATATGTATGTATGTATATATATATATACTTTTTTTTTTGTACCCCATTTTTCTCCCCAAGAGGCGAAGGTCGATAGCCATGTGTCACAAACACAACCTAGCCAAGCCTCACTGCACGCTTAAAACGGGAATGTACACGACCATGTCAACGTGCATGTGCCCAGGCCGCCACAGGAGTCGCTAGAGCACGATGGGACAAGGACATCCCGGCCGGCCAAACCCTCCCCCAACCCAGGCGATTGGGGCCAATTGTGCGACGCCTCATGAGTCTCACGGTCACGACACAGCCCGGTATCGAACCAGGATCTTTAGTAACGCAGCTAGCACAGCCTTAGACCGCTGCGCCACTCGAGAGGCCCGAATCCACTCATTTGAAGGGGTGTCCACATACTTTGGTATTTGTAGTGTATTGTATACATTGTATTTTATTCTAACCCATTCTAATATTATATTTTCAAGTCTCTGTTAGTCATGTGATTTCACTTGCATCCTCAGCCACCTTATGGGCACGTTTTACCAGACCATCCACATGCTTGGGCATGGGATCAAACCTGTCTACGCTTTTGATGGCAAGCCCCCACAGCTGAAGTCACAAGAGGTAAGGACAGGGGTCACATCAAGATCACAACTTTATTGCCCCTCCTTGGGATGTTGATATGCATTATGTATTTTCTCAAATGTTGAACAACATATTTTTTTATTTAACTAGGCAAGTCAATTAAGAACAAATTCTTATTTACACCGGCCAAACCCGAACAACGCTGGGCCAATTGTGCACCACCCTATGGAACTCCCGATCACGTCCGGTTGTGATACAGCCTAGATTCAAACCAGGGTGTCTAATGACACCTCAAGCACTGCGATGCATTGCCTTAGACCGCTGTGCCACTCGGGAGTCTTAATCTAACTTCTCTCTCTGTGTGGTTTTAGCTGGAGAAGGAGGGCAGAGGCAGAGAACCTGCTGGCCCAGGTGCAGGAAACAGGTACAGCAAGTCACCAACACGTGTGTAGTGATGACCAATTTTTCTATTCACCACCAGGGGAGCAGGAGAACATTGACAAGTTCACTAAGCGTCTGGTGAAAGTTACCCGGCAGCACAACGACGAGTGCAAGAAGCTGCTCACCCTAATGGGGGTGCCATACATCAAGGTTTGTCTCAAGTTTTGTTCCTTTCCTTAGCCACCCATAAACGAATCAATCTTCTGTGCACATAGTTACTGTACACCTCGGTCCATTCATTAAGTATTGAACGTATCTAAATGATCTTCCATCTCACGCACTAGGCTCCATGTGAGGCAGAGGCGAGCTGCACTGCTCTGGTTAAGGCGGTAGTCACCACGGCAACAGAAGATACGGACAGCCTGACATTTGGAGCAGGGGTCCTACTGAGGCACCTCACCCCCAGCGACGCAAAGTACTACTGCAGTTTATATACCACCTTACCCATCTTTCATCCCAGGCATACAGTTTATCTAACAGTATTATAACAATAGAAGCTGTGTGTGTGTTGTATATTTTGTTTTTGAGGTTACTTGTAACATTTCTGTTTCTCTATCTTAGGAAGCTTCCTATCCTTCTGTGAGTTCACCTGTGTTGTGACTGTCAAACTTTGTAAGAGTTTGTAATCCCAATTCTCCATTGTTTAATTTGCTCCTCTTAAACACACACATGCACGACAGTCCCACATAATAAGCAGTCCCTAGTTTGAGTTCCAAACCGTCACGCAGCAGTTATCCCATTCCCAGAAGTCAGTGTGAGTGTTTGTCTCCTTGGCCCCTTGCAGAAGCACCCTGCCCCAGAGGACTGCCTGTATAAGGAGTCCAGAGGTCTGTTCCTGCAGCCTGACATTGTGGACTGCTCCACAGTAACCTCAAGTGGAGCGAGCCCGACAAGGACACCCTTATTCAGTTCATGTGTGCAGAGAAACAGTTCAGGTACAGGATAGGATCGACATAATATAGCATCACTGAGGTTATATTCCAACCCCTATGGAGCCTCACTCTGATTTATTTGAGTAAAAAATGGCAGGGGTGAATCCTACATTGACATCAATGCACTACTAATGGGACATTTGACTTAATGGTGTAAATATGAGAATATACGCTTCAGTCACACTTTTGTATTCTAAATAAGTTGATTTTATTTGAATCATTTGATGTGGCACTGTACTTTCCGACAATGGCACTACTTTTTCACACGGTTGAAATCCTGCTCCACATCCACATGATGTTAAGCCATGGTTGGTATGAGTGATAAAATGTCTCATACTGTGAAGTGTGTTTGTGCACAGTGAGGACTGCATCAAGAACAGCTGTAAGAAGATGATGAAGAGCCGACAAGGCAGCACACCGAGATGACTGGACTCTATTCACCATCATTGGCTCTCTGAGAGAGAAACCTATACATATTCAATGCATTTCAGTGCCTTTAAACAGGGTATAGTAGTAGGTGCCAGGCACACTGGTTTGAGTGTGTCAAGAACTGCAACGCTGCTGGGTTTTTCACACTCAACAGTTTCCTGTGTGTATCAAGGACATTCAGCCAACTTGACACAACTGTGGGAAGCATTGGAGTCAACATGCAACTCAATATTAGGAAGATGTTTAGTACACTCAGTTTATACCATACATCATCTATGTTTGATTAATAAAAACATTGTCCACACCATACTGTATCCATATTAAAATAATCATTTTTATTTAGGAAATGGGAGACCGGTGCAACAAGAAATGGGAGACTGGTGCAACCCTGGGCAAATAGACTTCAAAGAGGAAGTCAAGCAAGGAAAAAGGAAGTTGACGAGTGTGCGTAATAATTAGACAACTACAATTACAGTGTCTAGCCAAGTCTGTTCTTCATGTTGAAAATGTGAGAATGGGGTAGTGGTTAACGTATTCCAATTAAACTAGCAAGTTTTATTAAAATGCTTTTTTCTTGAATAAAAGTAATAGTGAATTTTGTATTTTGATTTATATTTTTCCAAATCCCACATGCATTCCCATTTAAGCCCGGAGATATAGGACGGTGAGATGGTTCTATTGACAAAAGCTTTGTTTGATGCATTTTTTGTTGTTTAATTTTTCATGACGGAAACAAATTGTGGAAGGTTTAATAGAAAGGGGATTTTTCAAATATTAGCATATACACATTTGCGTGCGCTGTTTCACATCTGATTAGGACACCCAGCACATAGCCTTTTAAAGCATCCACTTTAAGGCCCAGTGCAGTCAAAAATGTGGTTTCCCTGTGTTTTATGTATACATTGAGTGTATAAACATTATTAACACCTGCCTTTTCCATGACCTAGACTGACAAGGTGGGTCCAGGTGAAAGCTATGATCCCTTATGGATGTCACTGGTTAAACCTTTTGGTTCCTGGCCCAACGCTCTAATGGTAGTAGGTGCCAGGCACACCAGTTTGTGTCGAGAACTGCAACACTGCTGGGTTGCACCCAAAAGACATCCAGCCAACTAGATACAACTGTGGGAAGCATATAGAGTTTAGCATCCTTGTTAATTGCTTTCGACACCGTGTAGAGTCCATGCCCTGACAAATTTAGGCTGTTCTGACGGGGACGGGGGGGATATTGCCCTTTTAATGTAAGAGCTTTTTGAAAAGACTTCCTGAAGTTTCTGCCTGCTTTTGGTGAAAGGGAGTTTTGGCCAGTCTGGTGACATCACCAGTCAGTAAACTACTTAAAATACCAATCAGAGAGTTCTAAACCTCTCTGCCAGTAACAGCTAGTTTTCCATCTTCCACTCCCCACTCAGACCACACCTGACAGTCCTAGCAAAATTCATGCTTGAGAAATTGCTCATGCTAAGAAGCTATTTTTGTTTATTTCTGACCATTTGAATTGAAAACAATCACAGTAAGAGCAAACTCGTGTTAAATGCCTTGCTCAAGGGCACATCAACAGTTTTTTCACCTTCTCGGCTCTGGTATTCTAACCAGCAACCGTTCGGTAACTGGACAAACAGTCTAAACGCTAGGCATAGTAATAGGAAGTATGTGACTGATGTGACTCAATTTAATTATAACACTTTTGTTTATCAGAAACCACTACGGGTGTGTGATAGCTTCTCCTTTCCTGTGGATGGTTTTCATGATTGTAAGGCAAGTGTTTGACTTTTTCACAATCTTATCTTTTAATTTTAGTGTTCAAATTAAATGAAGGAAATTCATTGCAAGTAATGAGTTTTACTTAACTATATTCCTAAAGGAGATAATGTACTTTTTATTCCATGCATTTTCCCTGACATGCAAAAGTACTTGTCAAATTCACGCATTATCAAAAGAACATCCCTGGTCTATCCTACTGCCTCTGATCTGGCGGACTCATGAAACACAAATGCTTTGTTTGTAAATTATGTCTTGAGTGTTGGAGTGGACCTCTGGCTATTTGTAAATTATGTCTTGAGTGTTGGAGTGGGCCCCTGGCTATCTGTAAATTGTGTCTTGAGTGTTGGAGTTGGCCCCTGGCTATCTATAAATTATGTCTTGAGTGCTGGAGTTGGCACCTGGCTATCTGTAAATTATTTCTTGAGTGTTGGAGTTGGCCCCTGGCTATCTGTAAATTATGTCTTGAGTGTTGGAGTGGGCCCCTGGCTACCTGTAAATTATGTCGGAGTGTTGGAGTGTGCCCCTGGCTACCTGTAAATTATGTCTTGAGTGTTGGAGTGGGCCCCTGGCTACCTGTAAATTATGTCGGAGTGTTGGAGTGGGCCCCTGGCTACCTGTAAATTATGTCGGAGTGTTGGAGTGGGCCCCTGGCTACCTGTAAATTATGTCGGAGTGTTGGAGTGGGCCCCTGGCTACCTGTAAATTATGTCGGAGTGTTGGAGTGGGCCCCTGGCTACCTGTAAATTATGTCGGAGTGTTGGAGTGGGCCCCTGGCTACCTGTAAATTATGTCGGAGTGTTGGAGTGGGCCCCTGGCTACCTGTAAATTATGTCGGAGTGTTGGAGTGTGCCCCTGGCTACCTGTAAATTATGTCGGAGTGTTGGAGTGGGCCCCTGGCTACCTGTAAATTATGTCGGAGTGTTGGAGTGTGCCCCTGGCTACCTGTAAATTATGTCGGAGTGTTGGAGTGTGCCCCTGGCTACCTGTAAATTATGTTGGAGTGTGCCCCTGGCTACCTGTAAATTATGTCGGAGTGTTGGAGTGGGCCCCTGGCTACCTGTAAATTATGTCGGAGTGTTGGAGTGTGCCCCTGGCTACCTGTAAATTATGTCGGAGTGTTGGAGTGGGCCCCTGGCTACCTGTAAATTATGTCGGAGTGTTGGAGTGTGCCCCTGGCTACCTGTAAATTATGTCGGAGTGTTGGAGTGTGCTATCTGTAAATTATGTCGGAGTGTTGGAGTGTGCCCCTGGCTACCTGTAAATTATGTCGGAGTGTTGGAGTGGGCCCCTGGCTACCTGTAAATTATGTCGGAGTGTTGGAGTGTGCTATCTGTAAAGAAAAAAAGAAAAGTTTGCTTAATATAGGCAATTTGAAATGATTTATACTTTAAGGTATCTTTACTTGTACTGAAGTATGACAATTCTGTACTTTTTCCACCACTGGATACGGGGATGGTTCAATGCAATACATCTCTAATCCTGATAATGCCATGATTAAGAATGAATCATGAATAATGATGAGAAAGGAAGTTAATGGCTACATCAAAACACCCACATGAAAAAAATACTATAGTATCCACTGGAGTGTTTTTGCAGACGTTACTGTAGTATGTAATGTCTTTACAGACTAAGTCTTGAGATAAAATGATAAAAATGTTCCATAACCTGTTGGTCGGTAGGACTGGGATCTGAACAGATAGTTCAGCGGTTCTGCTCTTTTCTATAACCTGTAGAGAACACAATACATGCTCTAGACTTGGCATGTAGGTCTTTCACTTATGGGTGGCACAAATTGGGATATGGGAGAGGGGAGTGGGCAGGGTATATGCAAATTAAATACTGTAGTATTTTGAATGTAGTGATTTTTGGGACATTATTGTAATATTTACTACAGTGTTTTTGTCACTATTCCTACCGAAGGTGGCTCCCCTTCTTGTTCGGGTGGCGCTCGGCAGTCGTCGGCACCGGCCTACTAGCTGCCACTGATCCTTTTTCTCCCCTTGTCTATTTATTAGTTGCACCTGTGTTTAGTTAGGTTAATTGGTTGGTCTTTATTTACCAGCCGGCCCGCCTGCTGGTTGTGCAGAATTATTTTCAGTGTACGATTGTACACGACTGTAAATCAAGGTTGTGTGTGTGTGTGTTGCTGAACTGTTTAGTTCCCCATGTTTGGGGCATTTGTTTGGGTTGGCTTCGTTTTCACCGGTGTGGTGTATTAAAAGTATCTCTACCCTGAATTCTCTGCTTCCTGCGCCTGACTTCTTCCTTCACTACACCCTGGGCATTACAGTTTCTTTTAAATACCCACAAACAAAAGGTGACATTCTGTACTGTCACCTCATATGAAACATTTGATCTAAAATGGTGAAGTATTGAGCTAAATGTATCAATTTTGCTTCACTGTCCAAATACATACAGAGGTGAGTACATGTGTTTTACATACGGTGCATTGGGAAAGTATTCAGACCCCTTGACTTTTCCCACATTTTGTTACGTTACAACCTTCTTCTAAATTGGAATAAATTGTTTATTTCCTCCTCATCGATCTACACACAATACCCTATAATGACAAAGCAAAAACAGGTTTAGACTTTTTTGAAAAATGTATTAAAAATAAAAAACTGAAATATCACATTTACATAAGTATTCAGACCCTTTACTCAGTACTGTGTTGAAGCACCTTTGACAGACTCCTTGAGTCTTCTTGGGTATGATGCTACAAACTTTGCGCTACTGTATTTGGGAAGTTTCTCCCATTCTTCTCTGTCGATCCTCTCAAGCTCTGTCAGGTTGGATGGGGAGCGTCGCAGCACAGCTCTTTTCAGGTCTCTCTAGAGATGATCGATCAGGTCCAAGTCTGGGCTCTGGCTGGACCACTCAAGGACATTCAGATACTTGTCCCGAAGCCACTCTTGCGTTGTCTTGTCTGTGTGCTTAGGGTTGTTGTCCTGTTGGAAGGTAAACCTTCGCCCCAGTCTGAGGTCCTGAGCACTCTGGAGCAGGTTTTCATCAAGGATCTCTCTGTACTTTTCTCCGTTCATCTTTCCCTCGATCCGAACTAGTCTCCCAGTCCCTGTCGCTGAAAAACATCCCCACAGCTCTAGGAAGTCTTTGTGGTTCCAATTTTCTTCCATTTAAGAATGATTGAGGCCACGGTGTTCTTGGGGACCTTCAATGCTGCAGAAATGTTTTGGTACCCTTTCCCAGATCTGTGCCTCGACACAATACTGTCTATGAGCTTTACAGACTATTCCTTCGACCTCATGGCTTGTTTTTTGCTCTGATATACACTGTCAACTGTGGGGCCTTTATATAGATAGGTGTATGCCTTTCCAAATCATGTCCAATTCATTGATTTTACCCCAGGTGAACTCCAATCAAGTTGTAGAAACATCTCAAGGACGGTCAATGGAAACAGGATGCACCTGAGCTCAAGTTCGAGTCTCACAGCAAAGGGTCTAAATACTTATAGTACCAGTAAACATTTTGGACACGCCTACTCATTCAAGGGTTTTTGTTTATTTTTTACTATTTTCTACATTGTAGAATATTAGTGAAGACATCAAAACTATGAAATAACACATATGGAATCTTGTAGCAATCAAAAAAAGTGTTAAACAAACAAATTCTTCAAAGTAGCCACCCTTTGCCTTGATGACAGCTTTGCACACTCTTGGCATTCTCTCAACAGTATTCTGCAGCAATACGCCATCCCATCTGGTTTGCGCTTAGTGGGACTATCATTTGTTTTTCAACAGGACAATGACCCAACACACCTTCAGGCTGTGTAAGAGCTATTTGACGAAGACGGAGAGTAATGGAGAGATGCATCAGATGACCTGGCTTCCACAACCGCCCGACTTCAACCCAATTGAGATGGTTTGGGATGAGTTGGACCGCAGAGTGAAGAAAAAGCAGCCAACAAGTGCTCAGCATATGTGGGAACTCCTTCACCTGCATTCCAAATGAAGCTGGTTGAGAGAATGCCAAGAGTGTGCAAAGCTGTCATCAAGGCAAAGGGTGGCTACTTTGAAGAATCTCAAATATGAAATATATTTGGATTTGTTTAACCCTTTTTGGGTTATTACAGGATTCCATATGTGTTATTTCATAGTTTTGATGTCTTCACTATTATTCTACTATGTAGAAAATTGTAAAAAGAAAGAAAAACCCTTGAATGAGTAGGTGTGTCCAAACTTTTGACTGGTGGTGTTTGTAAATAAGGTATTTCTGTTTTTTATTTATTTATGCTTTGTCATTATGGGGTATTGTGTGTAGATTGATGAGGAAAATGTTTTTAATCAATTTTAGAGTAAGGCTGTAATGTAACAAAATGTGGAAAAGGTCAAGCGGTCTGAATACTTTCTGAATGCATCATATGCTCTTATCCATAGCAACTTACAGGAGCAATTAGGGTTAAGTGAGTCGCTGAAGGGAACAGACATATTTTTCACGTAGTTGGCTCAGGACTTCAAACCATCTACCTTTCAGTTACTGGCCTTGTCTTCCTCACTCCTTGCATCCTCTCTCCTCGACTCGAATGCCATTTGAGTAGGTGCAGAGAAATTGATTTCAGAGTGTTGTGTGAGTTAGGCTACTTTACCATTAAGTGTATGTTTGTACCGTTTCAGGTGAATGTGAATTCTGACATGGCATGTAGTACTGACAACATGTTTCTCATTGATATCGACAGAGACTACTGAAAATATCACATAACCTCTCTGATGTTGACCTTGATATTGCAGGTGTTTTGGCCTGTTTTGGCCAAAGACATTTGATCACCACAATGCCAGAGAAATTGGATGTACTGAGTGGCTCCTGTGTTCAAATCCCTTGTGCATTTGATGTTCCTCAAGATTGCTCTACATTTAACAGCACAGTAATTACCTCCGGAGTGTGGATTAAAGAATCACCGTACTTTGGTGGCAGGCTGAACATTGTGATATTTAACAGTAGTAAGACATACAACACCTATCAAGGGAAGATAACTGGAAACATGTCCTGGAAGAACTGCACCACAGTCTTCTTCAATGTAACCTCTAGTTACACTAACAGCTACTTCTTCAGAATTGAGAGTAGACCATTCAGCGCAACAGACCCTGAGAAGTCTGTTCTTATAGTTGTCAGAGGTAAGAGACAATTTAACTGTTTATCCCCCCAAAAAATCTGTTTAGAGTCCTTGCATCAAATTACACAAGTAGAATAAGAACAAGTGGACAGTGTGGCTGTCAGTGTAAACTGGGCTGGGGAGTAACTGATTACATGTAATCATATATTACAAACAACGGTAACTGCAATTACTTACGTTACCAGCAAAAAATAAATTGTAATCAGATTACAGATACTTTTGAAAAAGTAGATGACTACTTTTTCGATTACATTTAAATTCAGAAATTATGTTTGCGGAATACAAATACATTATGACACATCTGTTTTCTCAATGACATTCAAGTCAGCATTGAAAAAAGTTGCAGGTTTAAATCAGAGACCACAATGAACACACCAAATGTGTTTGATGGATTCCAAAAGTAACTGGAAGTAATCAGATTATGTTACTACATTTTGGTAATCCGTACATTACATTACTGATTACAATTTTGGACAGGTAACTTTTAACTGTAACAGATTACATTTAGATAGTAACTTACCCAACCGTGAGTGTAAAATAAGTTAACCTGCAATGTATTACAGATTTGCCTCTCAGACCCATGATTACTGTCTCAGGTGAGATGAAGGAAGAGAGGCCTGTCAGTTTGAACTGCTCTGCTGCAGCTCCCTGTCCCAAACACTCTCCTAAACTGACATGGACTCTCCTAAACTGACATGGACTCTCCCAACCCTGTTTACACCTGAGAACCAACTGCAAGAGAATTCAGATCAAACCAAATCTGTTCTCTCCACGGTGACATTCACTGCTTCACACCTTCATCATGAGAAGAACATCACTTGTACTGCAGTCTACCCAGTAGGAACAAGCAACAAGACAGCTGAACATACCATGACGCTTAACGTTTTATGTAAGATTTAGTCCATGGATCCTGTAGATCATTCTGTCATTATGTTCTCACTGATGATTATGTCATAGACTGGTATTGATCAGACTATTCAAAATACCAGATACACTCCTAATTAGCCCCTCTCCCCCAGTCTCTCCTAAAAACACCTCAGCCTCCCTCAGTCCAGCTGATCCAGTATCAGTGGGCAGTTGTGTGAATCTGACCTGCAGCAGCACAGCCAACCCTCCTGTGACAAACTTCACCTGGTTCCAGATTTGTGGGGGTAAACCAACACAGGTAGCATCTGGACAGACCTACACCATCAATGTGACTGTTGGTGATGGAGGGATGTACTACTGTGAAGCAAGAAATGATCACGGCATTGAGAAGTCAATGAAAGTGCTTCTAGCTATTGAAGGTAACACAGGGGCACATAGGACATAATCTTTGGTTAGATATACATTACATGACCACAAGTATGTGAATAACTGCTTGTTGAAAATCCCATTCCAAAATTATGAGCATAAATATGGAGTTGGTCCCCCTTTTGCTGCTATAACATCCTCCACTCTTCTGGGAATGCTTTCCACTAGACGTTGGAACATTGTTGCGAGGACTTGCTTCCATTCAGCCACAAGAGCATTAGTGTGGTCGTGCACTGATGTTGGGCAATTAGGCCTGACTCGCAGTCGGCGTTCCAATTCATCCCAAAGGTGTTCGATCAGGTTGAGGTCAGGGCTCTGTGCAGGCCAGTCAAGTTCTTCCACACCGATCTCGACAAACCATTTCTGTATGTACCTTGCTTTGTGCACGGAGGCACTGTCATGCTGAAACAGGAAAGGGACTTCCCCAAACTGTTGCCACAAAGTTGGAAGCACAGAATCATCTAGAATGTCATTGTATGCTGTAGCGTTAAGATTTCCCTTCACTGGAACTAAGGGGCCTAGCCCAAACCATGAAAAAGCAGCCCCAGACCATTATTCCTCATCCACCAAACTTTACAGTTGACACGATGCATTGGGTCAGGTGGCATTCTCCTGGCATCCGCCATTGCCAGATTCGTCTGTCGGACTGTCGGATGGTGAAGCATGATTCATCACTCCAGATAACGCAGTTTCCACGGCTTCAGAGTCCAATAGAGGTCTGCTTTACACCACTCCAGCCAACGCTTGGCATTGCGCATGGTGATTTTAGGCTTGTGTGTGGCTGCTTGGTCATGGAAACCCAATTCACGAAGCTCACGACGAACAGTTATTGTGCTGACGTTGCTTCCAGAGACAGTTTGGAACTCAATAGTGAGTGTTGTAACTGAGGACAGACGATTTTTATGCGCTACGCGCTTCAGCACTCAGTGGTCCCATTCTGTGACCTTCTGTGGCCTACCACTTCGCGGCTGAGCCGTTGTTGCTCATTGACTTTCCACTTCACAATAACAGCACTTACAGAACGGGGCAGCTCTAGCAGGGTAGAAATTTTAGGTTTCCTCCAGACATTGACGCTTGGCATTCAGGCCAAAGAGTTCAATCTTGGTTTCATCACACCAAAGAATCTTGTTTCTCATGGTCTGAGAGTTATTTAGGTGCCTTTTCGCAAACTCTAAGTGGGCTGTCATGTGGCTTTTACTGAGGAGTGGCCACCTCCCTGACCAAGGTCCTTCTCCCCCTATTGCTCAGTTTGGCCGGGCCGCGCGCTCTAGGAAGAGTCTTGCAGGTTCCAAACTTCTTCCATTTAAGAATGATGGAGGTCACTGTGTTCTTGGGGACTTTCAATGCTGCAAACATTTTTTGGTACCTTTCCCCAGATCTGTGCCTCGACACAATCCTGTCTCAGAGCTCTACAGACAATTCCTTCGACCTCATGGCTTGGTTTTTGCTCTGACATGCACTGTCAACTGTGGACAGGTGTGTGCCTTTCCAAATCATGTCCAAACAATTTAATATATCACAGGTGGACTCCAATCAAGTTCTAGAAACATCTCAAGGATGATCATGTAAACAGGATGAACCTGAGCTCAATTTCGAGTCTCATAGCAAAGAGTCTGAATACTTATGCAAAGTGTTTTTATTTTATTTATTTTTTATACATTTGCAAAAATTTCTAAAAACTTGTTTTGCTTCATCATTATGGGGTCTTGTGTGTAGATTGATAAGAATAATTTATTTAATCATTTTTAGAATAAGGTAACAAAATGTGGAAACAGTCAAGGGTTCGGAATACTTTCTGAATGAAGTGTATAGTATACTTTAGAGCGGTTTTTGAAAGAAATGACCATAATATATGCTGTATTTTCAGGGCAAGAAGAGCCTCTTAACCCAAGGGTTTTGGGAATTGCAGGAGCAGGAGGAACCTTGGGAGTAATTTTGCTAATCATCCTGATCACTTTCTTTGGATGGTAAAGTCTTTTCCCGGCCTCTGCAAAACTGTGTATTTATCTTGTGTTTGTGCTTTTGTATATGAAATCCTTCTCAGTGCATTCAGAAAGTCTTCTTAAATGTCTTCCAGGAAGAGAAAATCTAGGCTCCCTGATGGACTTGAAAGGACAGACAATCCACTGGGACAGGTGGGAATAAGGCTAAACTTTTAAAACCCATCTACAAAATGCAATGAAGGAAGTACAAAAAAATATATTTAAGATGAAATTTAGGGTGATAAGACCACACCGATAGCAATGATGCCACATCCTGTAAGAACAACAAATAATAACAGCATATTTGTTGAACTTTGTACTTCTGTCAGTTTATAGCAATTGATATCAGTATGTTACACATCCTATGTGTAATGTGTTGTATAACTTAATGCCTTTAAAATTATCAGTTCATTATTCTTACAAAGTATGGTTCCTGACACCTTTTCCTTTCTGTGTTCTCTCCACAGAACTCCCCAGTTGGGATGGTGTATACTAATCAGGCCATGACCGGAGAAGAACCAGAGGAACCAGCAGAAGACCAGCCTGAGGAGATCCACTACGGTGAGATAGACTTCTCCAAACTTCAGCCCAAAGAGACACCAGCTGTAGCCCTGGACAGGGAACAGGGGCAGGAGAGTGAATACGCTGAAGTCAGTGTGACCGGGAGAGGGGCCCAGGAACCTCCAGTTAAAACTACTTCAGGATCGGTGTCCGTTCCACGGGACGGTTGAGCTAACGTAGGCTAATGCGATTAGCATGAGGTTGTAAGTAACAAGAAAATTTCCCAGGACATAGACATGTCTGATATTGGCAGAAAGCTTACATTCTTGTTAATCTAACTGCACTGTCCAATTTACAGTAGCCATTACAGTGAAAGAATACCATGCTATTGTTTGAGGAGACCGCACAATTTTGAACATAAAAAGTTATTAATAAACAAATTAGGCACATTTGGGCAGTCTTGATACCATTTTTTTACAGAAATGCAATGGTTCATTGGCTCAGTCTAACATTTTGCACATACACTGCTGCCATCTAGTGGCCAAAATCTAAATTGTACCTGGGCTGGAATAATACATTAGGCCTTTCTCTTGCATTTCAAAGATGATGGTACAAAAAATAATACAAAATAACTGTTTTTTTTTGTCTTTGTAGTATCTTTTGCCAGATCTTTTGTGTTATATTCTCCTACATTCCTTTCACATTTCCACAAATTTCAAAGTGTTTCCTTTCAAATGGTACCAATAATATGCATATCCTTGCTTCAGGGCCTGAGCTACAGGCAGTTAGATTTGGGTATATCATTTTAGACTAACATTGAAAAAAAGGGGCAGATTCTTTAACAACCTAGATGGGGTCTATGCACAAGTGAATAAGAAAAGTGCATTTTAAGCATTTTGCCAATGGATATTAATTATTTTTATGGGTAGTATGTATTTTGTAATTGTTTTCTATTAGTATTTAGTTGTTATATTCACCATTTTGGTCTCTTTGATTATTTGCATATTTGTAGAATTTTCAAGGATGAAAAGTGTTTAACTGTTACTACAGTGGTGGTTGGATGATACTCTCTATTTGAACCAATTTATTTTGAGTACTGATTTCACAGAGCATCTGTTTAATGAGTTCAACTACTGAAGGCAGTTTAAGGCCATATAAAGTCAATGATGACTGAGGAAAGAAGAAACACAATTAGTTGGAAAGACAATGGCCTGATGCAAGACAGGAAGTTGGTGAAGTAAGTGTACATTTCCAGACTGATGATAAAATCTACTGGTCACTATTTGTCTTTTACTTTAATGCAGTTGCCGGAATAACAAATTATCTATTTTTTATGTCTATTTCAAGGTTGTACTTATCAGTTTTTATGTTGAGCAAGAGAAGAAATTGAGGCTGAATTTGAAGTTTATTAATTGCATTGTAATAAAAAAACATTTACATTTAACGTCCATAATCTCTTGCTCTTATTGATCCAACATTTTACATACAGTATCTCATGCCTAAAAGTTATATCATCATTTCGTGAAGACTATGTTATACTGATCGCACTATACGCATTTGTGCATGTATATATGGTTGTCCTTGTTCGGTGGAGCCATTGGACGTCTTTCAGCGAAGTTCCTATCGGCGGATTCATTGCTAAATATGCAAGCAGACACTTTTTTTTCCCAGTATCTGAAAGACTCGATAAAAGTTGGATTTAGATACAACTTGTGATGTGGAAAAGGAAGCTGACACCAACAACACAATCCTTTGGGCAAAACCAAAGAACTGACCAGACAACGGCTTCAACACGAATTCAA
Source organism: Oncorhynchus kisutch (assembly GCF_002021735.2). Classification (NCBI taxonomy): domain Eukaryota; kingdom Metazoa; phylum Chordata; class Actinopteri; order Salmoniformes; family Salmonidae; genus Oncorhynchus; species Oncorhynchus kisutch. The sequence goes on along the minus strand of NC_034184.2, from coordinate 68,271,912 downwards.
CCATTGAGTATTTTTTGATGTTCTATTAACTACATGGTGACATTCAACAATACGTGTTTCAACCAGAATATAGGGAAGATTTGAAAGCAAAAGTTGGATTTAGATAACGTTAGAAGCTCAAATACAGCCGATGCCAGCACCAAGAGGGCAGATGACAAATACAAGTACTGTAAGTTATTTTTCCCCTACCGTCTGTCAGCGGTTAGTGTCATAACGACCGTTACACAGGTGCATGTTCATTAATTGTTTATGGTTCATTGAACAAGCATGGGAAACTGTGTTTAAACCCTTTACAATGAAGATCTGTGAAGTTATTTGGATTTTTACGAATGAAAGACAGGGTCCTGAAAAAGGGATGTTTACTTTTTTTGCTGAGTTTACTATGGTATAGTCTAAATCATCTAAATGCACCATGGTTTTAGCCTTGAAGTATGATGGTACTACCATGGTACTGCCATTGTTCCTAAATATTACCATGGCATGGATGGATCATGGAAATGTACCATGATTTTAGCTTTGAAGTGTGATGGTACAGGAATGCACCTAAATAATACCATGGTATTGCCTCATTTTTACCATAGTATAGATGTGGATCATGAAAATACCATTGTTTTAACCTGCAATATACATTCTACCATGGTAAAGCACAATTATAAAAACATGATCATATGGTACCATCTTTTTTAATGATGTGTTACCATAGTACAATAGCAGTATATTGCATTAAATAAATACCCCCCCCCCCCCCCCCCCCCCCCCAAGGTCAAAAGAGGTTGGTTGGTATTATATTGATGAATTCTGATAAAGTGAGAGCCAGACTACTATGGTTGGTCCTAGTTTGTCTGTAACATCAAAGAAAAAGTAAAATAGTTGCTTTGAAAATTAATAGTAACGTTTTTTGCTAATGTTTCGGTTCCCTGTGTCGCCAACATGAAACGTGGGAGAATGTGAGATATATTTGTATCCTAATCTTTGGCCATTTGTAATCATTTACACTATTTATTGTCAAGGGGTGTTGTGCTTGTCTCGGGTTGCAGAGGGAGAATCTGGCTCTAGTGGTTCTCGCCAACTGAATTTTAAAAACTTTTCTTTAACTTAAGCGTTATTTAACTAGGCAAGTCAGTTAAGAACACATTTTTATTTACAATGGTGGCCAAACCATCCCCTAACCCGGAAGACGCTAGTCTAATTGTGCACTGCCCTATAGGACTCCCGATCACAGCCAGTTGTGATACAGCCCAGGATTGAACCTGGGTCTGGAGTGAAGCCTCTAGCACTTTGATGCAATGCTTTAGAACACTGCACCACTCAGGATCCCTGAAGAGAGAAGCACCAGAAACTATTTTAAATCATTAAGGTTTCAGACTCTCATTCGTCTTACCATATCCAGGTCCCAAGGTTTAAGAGGGTACACTACACTACTAGACCATGTGTGTTGAGGTTTTTCACCATGAGTTAAAGGGGTTTAAGAGGGTACTAGGCCTATGCTTTGCTATAGTAGAGCGAGTAGTCAATGTGCATTATGTGGCCACTTTACCCAAAAAACAGTGAGACACAGACCATAATAATACATGCTTTAATTTCTCACTACATGCTGCTAGTACAATTTTGTTTTTCATTGTACGACCATGAGAACATTTTTGTAAGGGTATGCCTAAATGTGGCTACTAAACAGCAAACTACAACGTGACAACCAGCCAACTGAAGCTAGGTTTACCAGCAAATGTTAGCGCATGACTGGAGTTGGCTCGCTAGTTAGCTTTGCGCCTGAGAACTTGTCGCCTCGTGTTTGTAACTTGTTTGCAAAACTGTAACATCAGCAACTCTAAATCATTTTACTAGCTAGCTATGTAACATAATTGACGAGGGTTGACAGTGGTTATGATTACGACGTGGATGCATTTCAATCTCACAAAATGATAAGCATGACGCAAGATAGGATTCCAAGCAGATGTAGATATTGCATATCCAGCAAGCTAGCTAGCTAAGTTTACTAGCAAACAGTGAGGAGAAACAATAATACAACAATTTACTGTTGTAAAATCTGAAACTTTTACCACAACATGTTTTGCCAAAGCATGCCTGATAGACATGGCATGTATATTATATTATTATAATAATTATTATTATTATTATTATGGCATGCTATATTATTTTCTATTAGGCTAGATATGGTTGTAATCTCTGTGCCTGTGCACATGTATAAATGTTCAACTAGTCTACCCTAATGTTTCTGTTATCCTGGCACAGTTCAACTGTCGTTCAAACTACAATAGAGTATAATTTATTTAAGTGTTTTGTCTTGTAGACAACATCGTGGTGCCTGGGCTTCTTCCTGGAGTGGATTCTGGAAACAGAAACATAATTCCTTTGCCTGTGTGTGTCATTGTAGCAGAACTGTATCCCATGAACTGTATCCTTGGAGGGATTAGACATTATGCTGAATTTCAAGCAGATGACTCACGAGGAGCTGAATGGCAGTTTCATCATGACCACACTCCTCTCACAGATTTACAAGTATTCCTTGAACTTTACTGGTGGTCATGATGAAATTGCCATTCAAAAATAAACATACTGTAAGAAAATACAGTATGATCAGTGTAGTACTCTTTGCTACAGATTGTTACACCAGATACTGTGATTTAATCAAAGATCTGTGGCATCCATTACTGGGAGTTACAGGATAGCTACTGTTTGGTGTAGCACATAAGATTTGACCAACTTACATGCTGACCACACTGCTCGCGTTGTGTGCACGAGCGTAGCAAAATAAATGTACACATACAGTTGAAGTCGGAAGTTTACATACACTTAGATTGGAGTCATTAAAACTCGTTTTTCAACCACTCCACAAATGTCTTGTTAGCAAACTATAGTTTTGGCAAGTCGGTTAGGACATCTACTTTGAGCATGACAAGTAATTTTTCCAACATTTGTTTACAGACGGATTATTTCACTTATAATTCACTGTATCACAATTCCAGTGGGTCAGAAGTTTACATACACTAAGTTGACTGTGCCTTTAAACAGCTTGGAAAATTCCAGAAAATTATGTTGTGGCTTTAGAAGGATAGGCCAATTCTGATAGGCCAATTGACATCATTTGAGTCAAATGGAGGTGTACCTGTGGATGAATTTCAAGGACTACCGTCAAACTCAGTGCCTCTTTGCTTGACATCATGAGAAAATCAAAAGTAATCAGCCAAGACCCCAGAAAATAAATTGTAGACCTCCACAAGTCTGGTTCATCCATGGGAGCAATTTCCTAACGCCTGAAGGTACCACGCTCATCTGTACAAACAATAGTACGCAAGTATAAACACCATGGGACAGCGCATCCGTCACACCGCTCAGGAAGGAGACGCGTTCCTTCTCCTAGAGATGAACGTACTTTGGTGCAAATCAATCCCAGAACTTAAAGCAAAGGACCTTGTGAAGATGCTGGAGGAAACAGGTACAAAAGTATTGATATCCACAATAAAACCAGTCCTATATCAATATAACCTGAAAGGCCACTCAGCAAGGAAGAAGCCACTCCTCCAAAACCACCATACAAAAGCCAGAATACGGTTTGCAATTGCACATGAGGACATGTGTCTGATGAAACAAAAATAGAACTGTTTGGCCATAATGACCATCATTATGTTTGGAGGAAAAAGGGGGAGGCATGCAAGCCAAAGAACACCATCCCAACTGTGAAGCATAGGGGTGGCAGCATCATGTTGTGGGGGTGCTTTGCTGCAGGAGGGACTGATGCACTTCACAAAATAGATGGCATCTTGAGGGAGGAAAATTATGTGGATATATTGAAGCAACATCTCATGATGTCAGTCAGAAAGTTAAAGCTTGGTCTCAAATGGATCTTCCAAATGGACAATGATCCCAAGCATTACTTCCAAAGTTGTGGAAAAATGGCTTAAGGACAACAAAGGTATTGGAGTGGCCATCACAAAACCCTGACCTCAATCCTATAGAACATTTGAGGGCAGAACTGAAAAAGCATGTGCGAGCAAGGAGGCCTACAGACCTGACTCAGTTACACCAGCTCCGTCAGGAGGAATGGGCCAAAATTCACCCAACTTATTGTGGAAAGCTTTTGGAAGGCTACCCGAAACGTTTGACCCAAGTTAAACAATTTAAAGGCAATTCTACCAAATACTAATTGAGTGTATGTAAACTTCTGACCCACTGGGAATGTGATGAAAGAAATGAAAGCTGAAATAAATCATTCTCTCTATTATTCTGACATTTCACATTCTTAAAATAAAAAAAGTGGTGATCCTAACTGACCTAAGACAGGGAATTTTTACTAGGATGAAATGTCAGGAATTGTGAAAAAACTGAGTTTAAATGTATTTGGCTAAGGTGTATGTAAACTTCCGACTTTACATTTTATTCAATCATTGCACCCACACTGCTCGCGCGCACCAACTAGAGTCTGTGTTGCCAAGCGCTAGAAGTTGCTTCTATTTGTGGCACAGAACGTGCTTCAGTCCTGCCTCTCCTGCTCCTCATGGGCTTTTAGAAGCATTTGACCACGTGCCATCTCCTCATTGGTTATACCCACGTGGGCGATTGAAAGATGAATGGAGGTCGGTGGTGGTAATACACCTTATGAAAGTTAATTTCCAATCGCCATATAAAGTCCAAAGAAGAAAAGACCCGGAAGGAGGAGAGATGACTAGAAACGATTCGGTTGACTGTTTTATGTGTGGATTAATTTTCAGAGTAGAGGACCTTGTGCATTTCAGGTAAAATAACAACTCAATGTGTATATCCCAGGACAAATTAGCTAGCAACAGCAAGCCAGATATCTAAATAGGACAAATTAGCTAGCTAAATTGCCATAAATGTTTCATGCTTTTTGACCTGTTCCCAAAATAATATAATTGGTTCAGAGTTTGTTTTGATATTTCAACCTGCGTGTCGCGATCGCGTTCGTTGTTGGGGGGACAAAATCAATTTGCGGACACGTGCGCTTGTCCGGTTTGGGCATGGTGTTAGCAATGCCATCTTCGTCCTCGATTTAAATTGAGAAAATGTTACGTTATGAAGTAATCCCAACAATGTGTACGCTGCCATCTTGTCTATTTCAAGTCTTCTCTCATTGATCGAGACAGGTCTTTGTCATTATGACATGCAACACTTTTGGGTGGACACCCACTTGTCTCGATCAATGAGAGAAGACTTGAAATAGACAAGATTTTGGCAAAAATCTTTGAGTAAATCACATTATCTGGTGTACCAATCTATAGCTACTGTTCTCTGCACTGCACTGTCTCTACACCTGAGACACACTCGGACACACGGAACTGTACTACAGTTCATTAAAAAAAAATACATTTTAGCATAACATTCTTGTTGACTAACCAGTTCTCTTGAGTTAACATGAAATAGTATACACTCCCCTGCTTAGATTTGGACAAATAAACATTATTTGGATATCTGAAGGTCTATCATCTGTTTGATGCTACAGAGTCCTTGAATGCTAATATACATATATTCTGTGACTCCATAAATGCAGACAAATGTATAAGATTGATAGAAAATATCCATATTTATTTTATGGTGGTTCTACATCAGGGTTCTCCAACCATGTACCTGGAGAGCTATGGTCCTGTAGGTTTTCACTCCAACCCTAATCTAGCACACCCGATTCTAGCTGGTTGATAAGATGAGCCAGGTTAGTTACTGGGGTTGGAGCAAAAACCTACAAGTGGGTAGCTCTCCAGGAAGAGGGTTAGAGAGCCCTGTTCAGCATGGTCTTCAGCTGAGCCACACCAGCTGCGTTTACAAAGGTAGCCCAATTCTAATATTTTTCCCACTAATTGGTCTTAACCACATCAGATCAGTTCTGAAAAATATCTGATTGGTCAAAACACCAATTAGTGAAAATATAACAGAATTGGGCTGCCTGTGTAAACGCAGCCATAGTTCTTTATCCAGCTTCGGTACACTGGCAATGGTGTTCAGCATGGTGGGATGGGGAAGCTGAGACTCTTTATGCTTACGTCTCGTCCGGTCTGCTGTGAACAGCCAGCTGGATAAGACTGACGAAAGTGGTGTAGGGCTTCTTAACCCCCAACTGTTTGGTCCTCTTGAAGAAGATTTGCAGGTACTGTACGTCTCCTGGAAAGACATGGTTGTCGTGTTAGCATTTTACACTTTTTGTGGAAGGGACGTTGGGCAATGCGCTTTTGTTGGTAATCAACCGAATGGGACCAGCTAGCGTAGGGACAATGAGAGGACATTGGGAGCTGCTTTTGAGAGGAAAGATTAGTCAATAAAGTGAATGGGCTGCAGAAGGTGTGAAAAGTCTTAGGAGGGCAGTTCTTACACAGAATGAATTGCTGTGTGGGAGATTTAGGAGAAATGGCACCTCAATTGCTCTCATACATAACAACACATTTGCTGTTAAAGCCAGCGTTTCCCAAACTAGGTCCTGAGGCCCTAAGATGGGAACATTTTGTTTTTTGCCCTAGACCTACACAGCTGATTCACATAATCAAAGCTTGATGAAGAGTTCATTATTTGAATCAGCTGTGTAGAGCTAGGGCAAAACGTGCATCCCTTGGGGTCGCCAGGACAAGTTTGAGAAACCCTGGTCTAAGCACAACCAAAACCCCCTTCCTCATCTCAAAGTACTGAGCTCATTGACTTTGACAGATCATTATTGTCAATAGTAGCCCTTTGCAGGGGCTTTTTGTAGTCTTTGTATTCTGTTTTGAGAATCTGCAGAGAGAAGAATGAGGTGGTTGTGTTGATTTCATACCTTTCAGTGACCCTTGCTGGTTTCTATCCCACTATTTTGCTGTGCTCCATAACCGCAAGGTGCGTGCACTCCCTCATGTTTGTGTTCCCAAAATGGCGCCACTTTGGGTTATTTTTCAGCAGGCCACTGTGGACTGACTCCAGATAACCTTTTACAAAAAGAAAAGGTAAAAAGAGAAGGTAGACTAAATTGATGACATGGTCTGGAAGGTACTCTGTGCTCCTCAGGCTTCCTCTAACCACCTGTAACACAAACATTACCCAAATCCTGTTTATACCATGCTTACTGTAAATGGAGCTATCTTAGCCATCAGCTTGTAAATATCTTAACCAAATTAACTTAACTTTGTGCAGAGCTAGGGATTGGAAGCGCCTGTTGGTGGAATCAGATTCTGTACCACCTACAATAAAATACACAACAAAACTACATTTATCCAGCCCACTAATTGCATTGATATATCTATTACTCTGGTTAGCTTACCATACCTAACATGGACATTTTTAATATTGTCTGCTTGCGGTTAGCTAACTAGCATCACTAAATTGGCTGAGACCAACCATAGATGATTCATACTCATTTTCACACTTGTTTGTAATTAGCAGAGCCAGGCACAGAACGCCACACTGGCATAAAAACATTGTCCAAAAAAATCTTGTTTACAGAAGTTCTGAGATTGCTGTGTGTTCTTTCGAAGTACACACCGCCGTCGTCCAAGTTTGTGGGAATGCCCCATCTACCTTACCGGGTGGTATCTGCATTCGCTATGAATGCCGGAGTTTGTAATTCCCTATGAGCAGAAATCGAAACTTCCCGATTCTATCAGTGAAATGAAAATGTGCCAGTTCTAGCTTGTAGTTCGGATAATTGTGATGTTTATGATAAAAATGTAATGTTGTTAATATAGTAATGGCTATATGCCGTGGCAGAGCCAGGGTGAAATTTCCTTTAATTGTATTTTCTTAGATTTTAGAACCTTTAGTTTACATGTACCCACATATGCACAATGCAGTCTTCACAAAACTGTAATGAGCTTGTCTCATTACAAGCTCATTACCTGTTGTCAGACCCACCCTATCCCCATCCCTATCATAATGTAGCATGAAAATAATGTAGTGTCCAATAGTCCTAGCTTTCTCTCTTCAAACATCCCTGTCTTATTCAATTATTCTCCATTCCCGACCCTGTCCTTCAAAGCCTTCAGCATTCCCTCCACCTAAAATTGTGGCTCTATGTTCAAAAAGTGCTGTAATATCTAAATGGTTTACCCAATATGGATGAGTACACTCAAATTAAAGCTGACCTCATATTCTGTTACACCCTGATCTGTTTCACCTGTCTTTGTGCTTGACTCCACCCCCCCTCCAGGTGTCGCCCGTCTTCCTCATTATCCCCAGTGTATTTATGCCTGTGTTCTCTGTTGGTCTGTTGCCAGTTTGTCTTGTCAGGTTTTATCAGTGTGGTTTCCTGTCGCACTGCTTTTGCAAGTTCTGTTTCCCTGGTTCTGTTTCCCTGGTTCTGACCCCCTGGTTCTGACCATTCTGCCTGCCTTCCTACTGCTCTGTACCTGTCTAACTCTGCCCTGGATTACAGACCTCTGCCTGCCTTTGACCTGTCTTTTGCCTGCCCCCTGCTTGGGTCAATGAACATCTGTGACTAGCTGTCTGCATCTGGGTCTTATCCTGAGTTCTGATATATTCATTGTTTGATTTAAAATCCAAAGTTTTGAAGTATAGAGCCAAAAGAAGAATAAATGCTTCACTGTCCCAATAATTATGGAGGGCACTGTATTGTAACATTCAACCTTATAATGAAACATCCATGGCCACATGGAGGTTACTGTAACTATACATTTCTTATGAGATCATACAAAGCGGACACTTTCAAGATAGTATGCGTAGGTCATCGCATGTCTGTGGAGAGCTTCACAACTGCTGTTTTAATCTGTGTAGAATTTTGAACGGCATTGATCAATTGCACCATATACTTTTAATGTAATCTCAACTGCAATCCAGATGATTGGGTTCTGCTATTAGATGAAGAACAGTGATAACACAATCTGTATAACTACAGTCAAAAAAATATGACATTGTATTTTAATTTGTTAGACATTTGGGTGTGGAACCCTTTCGACACCTTGTTGAGTCCATACCCTGACACATTGAGGCTGTTCTGAGGGCAAAAGGGGTGTGTGGGGTGCAACTCAATGTTAGGAAGGTGTCTGTTTGTATGTGTTCATATTTTCACCTGCCTGGGGACTGCAGATGGAAATGAGCTGTTAGCTACAGTAAATCTGTTAGCTACTGTAAATCTGTTAGTTACTGTAAAAATCTGGTGTAACACACCTCCTCTCTCTGTTCAGAGAAGTATGTTTTTGTTATAGAGTACATTGTCCCTGTACAAATAAACTTAATACAAAAATAAATGAAATCCAAGGAAATTCATAAGTAATGAGATTCAACATTTTCAAAGTTCTGCTATAGTTCATGTCTTAGTTTCACAGCTGAAATACCTTTGGGATTTCTTTAGTTTATCATACATCTGTCAGTGCCATGACACATCTTTTAAAACCCAACTTCATAGAGAATGTTACAAACTGGGACTATATGTAGTAAGTTACTTTGAAGAGATGGTGATTGGGTCTAAATACTGTAGGTGTTTGGTGATTGGTAGACTAAATTCAGTGTACTTCTCTTTAACTGCCATTTCCCAAAAGTTAGAGGTCGTGTTCCCCTGCTCAGACTTTGCAAGCATCAACCAATGGTTGCGTACCATATTATCAACTGCTTTCGAGCACCAGATTGCTATAACATATGATGTGGTTAGCTGATACGTAAACTACCTATCCAGGCAGTGTAAGATCTGGCATGCATCAGCAACACCTGGGCAAAGGAACTCTCTTCCCACACGCCAACAAATAATTTATCTCAGCTTCAGATCATCTAAATTCACCAAAGTTTGTGTGGTTATCCTTAGATATATTGTCCAGGCTTACTGAGGGAATTGCTGATATGTTGTCAATAAAACATTTCTAGATAACATTTTATTTGGAAAAATGTTGCCAAAAATGTTTTTAAGTACATGTCTTTAGTATTTTAGAGATAGAAAGATGAGAAAGTATTTATCCATAATCTGCTCTGTAAAAGTCAGATCCTAAAGTGTCTTAACAAAATGAAACCAAAATATTTAGGTTGACTTCTTGCAGTGTCCAGAAAGATGGATTTGTGGTATATGCAAATGTGTGCATAGTTAATGAGTTCACCTCATTTGCATATTTTAATATAATATTTCAACAACAACAAAATCCTACAAAAAGTATTATATTTGTGTTTACATTCATCTGGTAAAAGGTTATTGTGATGTTAAAGGGGAAAACATGACCCTATTAAGGAGTTGTGCCTGACCTTAGTCTGAATTCAAATACATTCTTATTATTTGCTCCATGTGCATGCTCCAGTCTAGGGCATGATGTCACAACATATCAGGAATCACTCATACATTGAAATAAATTCATATATTTTACTGTAGAGGCAGATTATTGGGAGAGACCGTACTGAAAAGATCACATCACCTCCCTGACCTTGATATTGCAGGTGTTTTGGCCTGTTTTGACCAAAGACATTTGATCACCTTAATGCCAGAGAAATTGGATGAACTGAGTGGCTCCTGTGTGCAAATCCCATGTGCATTTGATGTTCCTCAAGATCACTATACATTTAACAGCACAATACTTACCTCCGGAGTGTGGATTAAATAATCACCGTACTTTGGTGGCAGTCTGGACAATGTAATATTTAACAGTAGTAAGACAGACAACAGCTATCAAGGGAAACATTGTCCCAGAATAACTTCACCACGGTCATCTTTGATGTAACCACCAGTTATAATAATAGCTACTTCCTACTTGAGAGTAAACCATTCAACACAACAGACCGTATAGCTGTCAGACATAAGAGACTATTTAAAAGTAAGTAAACTATTATTACCATTTGAGATTCCAGTCCTTGCACTAAATGATACAAGTAGAATAAGAACAAGTGGACAGTTTGGCTGTCAGTTTAAAATATGTTTACAGTATCTGCAATGTATTACAGATTTGCCTCCCAGTCCCATCATTACTATCTCAGGTGAGGTGAAGGACGGGACCCTAGTCATTTTTAACTGCTCTGCTGTCGCATTTTGTCTCGAACACCACCCTGAGCTGACTTGGACTCTCCGAACCCTGTTTACACCTGAGCACGAACTGCAGGAGAATCCAGACCAAACCAAATCTGTTTTATCCATGGTGACCTTCACACCTTCATCAGGAGAATAAAATCACTTGTACTGCAGTCAGTCCAGTAAGGGCAAGACATCTGAACATACCATGACGCTTAACGTTTTATGTAAGATTTAGTCATCGGATCCTGTAGATCATTCTGTGAGCAGGCCTTTCTAATCGACCTGGCCCGGGTACCCTGGAAGGACATTGACCTCATCCCGTCAGTTGAGGATGCCTGGTCATTCTTTAAAAGTAACTTCCTTACCATTTTAGATAAGCATGCTCCGTTCAAAAAATGCAGAACCAAGAACAGATACAGCCCTTGGTTCACTCCAGACCTGACTGCCCTCGACCAGCACAAAAACATCCTGTGGCGGACTGCAATAGCATCGAATAGTCCCCGTGATATGCAACTGTTCAGGGAAGTCAGGAACCAATACACGCAGTCAGTCAGGAAAGCTAAGGCCAGCTTCTTCAGGCAGAAGTTTGCATCCTGTAGCTCCAACTCCAAAAAGTTCTGGGACACTGTGAAGTCCATGGAGAACAAGAGCACCTCCTCCCAGCTGCCCACTGCACTGAGGCTAGGTAACACGGTCTCCACCGATAAATCCATGATTATCGAAAACTTCAATAAGCATTTCTCAACGGCTGGCCATGCCTTCCGCCTGGCTACTCCAACCTCGGCCAACAGCTCCGCCCCCCCCGCAGCTCCTCGCCCAAGCCTCTCCAGGTTCTCCTTTACCCAAATCCAGATAGCAGATGTTCTGAAAGAGCTGCAAAACCTGGACCCGTACAAATCAGCTGGGCTTGACAATCTGGACCCTCTATTTCTGAAACTATCCGCCGCCATTGTCGCAACCCCTATTACCAGCCTGTTCAACCTCTCTTTCATATCGTCTGAGATCCCCAAGGATTGGAAAGCTGCCGCAGTCCATCCCCCTCTTCAAAGGGGGAGACACCTTGGGCCCAAACTGTTATAGACCTATATCCATCCTGCCCTGCCTATCTAAGGTCTTCGAAAGCCAAGTCAACAAACAGGTCACTGACCATCTCGAATCCCACCGTACCTTCTCCGCTGTGCAATCTGGTTTCCGAGCCGGTCACGGGTGCACCTCAGCCACACTCAAGGTACTAAACGATATCATAACCGCCATCGATAAAAGACAGTACTGTGCAGCCGTCTTCATCGACCTTGCCAAGGCTTTCGACTCTGTCAATCACCATATTCTTATCGGCAGACTCAGTAGCCTCGGTTTTTCGGATGACTGCCTTGCCTGGTTCACCAATTACTTTGCAGACAGAGTTCAGTGTGTCAAATCGGAGGGCATGCTGTCCGGTCCTCTGGCAGTCTCTATGGGGGTGCCACAGGGTTCAATTCTCGGGCCGACTCTTTTCTCTGTATATATCAATGATGTTGCTCTTGCTGCGGGCGATTCCCTGATCCACCTCTACGCAGACGACACCATTCTATATACTTTCGGCCCGTCATTGGACACTGTGCTATCTAACCTCCAAACGAGCTTCAATGCCATACAGCACTCCTTCCGTGTCTTCCAACTGCTCTTAAACGCTAGTAAAACCAAATGCATGCTTTTCAACCGATCGCTGCCTGCACCCGCATGCCCGACTAGCATCACCACCCTGGATGGTTCCGACCTTGAATACGTGGACATCTATAAGTACCTAGGTGTCTGGCTAGACTGCAAACTCTCCTTCCAGACTCATATCAAACATCTCCAATCGAAAATCAAATCAAGAGTCGGCTTTCTATTCCGCAACAAAGCCTCCTTCACTCACGCCGCCAAGCTTACCCTAGTAAAACTGACTATCCTACCGATCCTCGACTTCGGCGATGTCATCTACAAAATGGCTTCCAACACTCTACTCAGCAAACTGGATGCAGTCTATCACAGTGCCATCCGTTTTGTCACTAAAGCACCTTATACCACCCACCACTGCGACTTGTATGCTCTAGTCGGCTGGCCCTCGCTACATATTCGTCGCCAGACCCACTGGCTCCAGGTCATCTACAAGTCCATGCTAGGTAAAGCTCCGCCTTATCTCAGTTCACTGGTCACGATGGCAACACCCATCCGTAGCACGCGCTCCAGCAGGTGTATCTCACTGATCATCCCTAAAGCCAACACCTCATTTGGCCGCCTTTCGTTCCAGTACTCTGCTGCCTGTGACTGGAACGAACTGCAAAAATCGCTGAAGTTGGAGACTTTTATCTCCCTCACCAACTTCAAACATCAGCTATCTGAGCAGCTAACCAATCGCTGCAGCTGTACATAGTCTATTGGTAAATAGCCCACCCATTTTCACCTACCTCATTCCCATACTGTTTTTATACTGTTTTTATTTATTTACTTTTCTGCTCTTTTGCACACCAGTATCTCTACCTGTACATGACCATCTGATCATTTATCACTCCAGTGTTAATCTGCAAAATTGTAATTATTCGCCTACCTCCTCATGCCTTTTGCACACATTGTATATAGACTGCCCCTTTTTTTTCTACTGTGTTATTGACTTGTTAATTGTTTACTTCATGTGTAACTCTGTGTTGTCTGTTCACACTGCTATGCTTTATCTTGGCCAGGTCGCAGTTGCAAATGAGAACTTGTTCTCAACTAGCCTACCTGGTTAAATAAAGGTGAAATAAAAATAAATAAATAAATTCTGTCATTATGTTTTCACTGATGATTATGTCATAGTTTAGTTCATTAGGATTGCCATTAGCTACAGCACATGTAGCAGCTACTCTTCCTGGGAACCACATCAAGTGTACAAATACATGACAAAATACAGAACAGTAATAGACAAGAACAACATAAGATATTACATAAAAAAATATATATATAAAAAAACAAGAGTTTTTATATATATATATATATATATATAGGAAATACACAGAGACAACAGAAATACTAGATACAGTACAGTTACATTAGATATTTAGAAGGAGGAGAGGCGCTGTGATACAATATATTTTTTCTGTTTTTTAAAGCAAAACTTGCTTTTTTCCTGAGTAACCTCTTGTGGCAGAGCATTTCACGGTGACATGGCTCTATACATAACTGAGCTACGCATTATATCTGTTTTTGTTTTGGGTGTCTGGTGGGGTCTGTTTGAAATGTATGCAAATATATTATACAAGTGGTCAGGCATTTTCAACACCCAAATGTTTCTTAAAAAGACTAGAATAGAAGTAGTACATTTCTCATCAACCCTCAACCATGAAAGACAATCATGCATGTTGTTGATGTTAGTACTGTGTGTACAGTTAAGGGCAATGTGTTCTGCTTTGTTTTGAGCCAGCTGCAACTTTGCTAGGTCTTTTACAACAGGCATACTGTATCTCTCCCCATCTTCACAACAACTTTGTCAATATGACTCGACCACTATAACTGACCATCCAATGTTACTTCTAGGAGTTCGGCTTCTTTAACTTGTTCAATGGTCACACCGTTTATGCCCATGGTTTAGGTCTAAGAGAATGCTTTTAGATGTATTTAAGACCAGTTTATTGTTAATGACCCATTCTGACACTGACTCTAACTCCTTTTTAAGCGTCTCAGTGAGCCCACTGGCTGTAGGTGCTGATGTGTAGAGTGTGCAATCATCAGCATACATAGTCATTTAGCTTATTTTAAGACAAGTGGCAAATCATTTGTAAAAATAGAGAATATTAATGGCCCATGCTAACTACCCTGAGGGATACCACACTGTACATATCTGATGTTAAAGAAGCTTATATTGGATAAGCAACTCTTCAACCATGTGATGGTAAGTGGTAAGTGAGTTTTTTTCAATGAACAAATTGTAATCAATATAGCTTCAATTATTATCTTATTATCCATTTATTTTATCCAATCAACAGTCGTCTGAGTCAGTGCAGTACAAGTTGAGTGCCCTTACCTATATGCATGCTGAAAGTCAGTAGTTAACTTGTTCTTTAAAAAATAGCATTGTATTTGTTCAAACACAATTCTCTTCCATTAATTTACTAAGAAAAGGCAGCTAACTGATTTGGCGGCTGTTAGAGCCAGCAAAGGCTGCTTTACTATTTTTAGGTAGTGTAATTACTTTAGCTTCCTTCCACGCCTGTGGGCACACACACACTCCTTTAGGCTTTGGCAAATAGACATGGCAAATAGGGGTGGCAATACAGTCTGCTACCATTCTCAATAGTTTTCCATCTCTCTTCTGTCAGTCCTAGGAGTGAATGTAGTCTGGCCCATGGGTGGGAAGGTAAACGGAAAGTTACTAGCCCCCACAACCCACACCACCCATTAACCTTGACTTCCTTAAAAAGGAAAGCCATCTGACCCTAGAGTCTTGAAATGTTTGCACCCTTTATAGCCATTATGGTTTTTACCCGACCCTGCTGGTCATCTAAGAACATTAGAAAGTGTTTTTGTGTGCTCTATTCTCTTCTGATTATACATCAGTCTGACAAACATGCACCCCATGAACCACTTGTATTGTGCTTCTGCCTCTGCATTGTTTGCTGTTTGGGGTTTTAGGCTGGGTATCTGTAAAGCATTTTGTATCTGTAAAGCATTTTGTGATGCTGTTTTACAACTAAGTGCTGATGTAAAAAGGGCTTTATAAAATACATTTGATTGATTTGTGAGCATTCGCTTGTAGAACTCAGCACAACTGCCAGTGTGGTTTATTTTGTTCGGCAATAGATTGAATTAGGCCCTTGATTATGTCGTAGGCAGCACACAGTCAGACGTGGAAGTTTGGACCCGTCAGATAAGGGAGACCCTCACAGACAAGAGGACGTTGTTCCTTACCTGGCAGGAGAGAGACGTGGAAACTCTGGCAGAGAAACAACGAGTCGCGTAAGTAGTTGCTACATCTCTAGACACCCCTTTCTGTCTGGCTTAGCCCTACCAGTCATGACTGCAACGTTCCTATACCCTACTGTGTACTGTGTCCTGGTCCCACCATCACTTGGATCTGCTTAGCTACTTCCTGTTACTCTTTATACTCTTATCACCACCTCCTGCTGTCACCTGCCTCTTTAAACTACATATTCCAGAAACATGAGTTCCCCCTCCTCTGCTTAATCTATTCTACATGCAGTCTTCTGACCTGTGAGCCAACACTTCACGCTGCATAATCCACTCAGATCTCCACTCAAATGGATGTTGCCTTCCTAACTGGTTAGTTGTATGTTGAGATGCTTTCATGCCGTTATATTTTTGCTTATATATTTGTATAATATTTTCTAGGTCTGACATGATGTCCCCGTCAATCACCCATGATAGGAATGATCAGTTGACTACTCAGCTTGAAAAGTAAATCGTTTTTTAAAGATGTTGTCTCCATCATATTTGTCCCACTCTAATCGGGCTAGTCAATATAGGTTTCAAACCTTTTAACATAAATGTTCACGTTTCAGCCTGGAGAGAAGGTTGAAGGCCATGGAGAAACCGGATTGTACGCTGGTCTCTCCAACACTGTGCAGCAAATTTTGGAAAGACTGCAGACTAAGATGACTCACGGTCTGCTGGCCACAATCCATAGGCTTGTCCTGGAGTGCACTTTCTATTATGGCCTGGTCA
Organism: Oncorhynchus kisutch; assembly: GCF_002021735.2. Taxonomy (NCBI): domain Eukaryota; kingdom Metazoa; phylum Chordata; class Actinopteri; order Salmoniformes; family Salmonidae; genus Oncorhynchus; species Oncorhynchus kisutch. The sequence goes on along the minus strand of NC_034184.2, from coordinate 68,255,303 downwards.
GAAAGTATGCAGGTACTGCAGCCAATTCAGTGTTGTTGAACTTTACATCACACCCTGACATATCACTGCTACTGTTATCTAAGTCTCATTCACCCAGGTGCTTTGAAATATATGAAAGATTTCTATCAAACTTCTAGATTTTCATGACCATTTCTTAAAATAGTTTTTGGGGCGGCAGGGTTAGAGCGTTGGACTAGTAACCGGGAAGGTTGCAAGTTCAAATCCCAGAGCTGACAAGGTACAAATCTGTCGTCCTGTCCCTGAACAGGCAGTTAACCCACTGTTCCTAGGCCGTCATGGAAAATAAGAATTTGTTCTTAACTGACTAGTTAAATAAAGGTAAAAATACAAATGGACAAACCATTGCTGTGTGGCTCTCCAAATCAAATGTTATTTGTCACATAAACAAGTTAGCAGATGTTTATGCGAGTGTAGCGAAATGCTTGAGCATCAATTTCTAACAAGTAATCTAACCTAACAATTTCACAACAACTACCTTATACACACAAGTGTAAATGAATAAGAATATGTTCATAAAAATATATGAATGAGCGATGGCCGAACGGCATCTACTGCAAGATGCAGTAGATGGTACAGAGTACAGTTTATACATATGAGATGAGTAATGTAGGGTATGTAAACATTATATAAAGTGCCAGCAGCCACATTTATTACATCAATTTTTCATTATTAAAGTGGCTAGAGATGAGTCAGTATGTTGGCAGCAGCCACTCAATGTTAGTGAGGGCTGTTTAACAGTCGGATGGCCTTAAGATAGAAGCTGTTTTTCAGTCTCTCGGTACCTGCTTTGATGCACCTGTACTGACCTCGCCTTCTGGATGATAGCGGGGTGAACAGGCAGTGGCTCTGGTGGTTGGAGGCGAGCATGGCCACGCAGTCATGGGTGAACAGGGAGTAAAGGAGAGGGCTGAGAACGCACCCTTGTGGGGCCCCAGTGTTGAGAATCATGTTGTTACCTACCCTCACCACCTGGGGGCGGCCCGTCAGGAAGTCCAGGACCCAGTTGCACAGGGCGGTGTCGAGACCCAGGGTCTCGAGCTTAATGACGAGTTTGGAGGGTACTATGGTGTTAAATGCTGAGCTGTAGTCGATGAACAGCATTCTCAAATAGGTATTCCTCTTGTCCAGATGTGTTAGGGCAGTGTGCAGTGTGATTGCGATTGCGTCGTCTGTGGACCTATTGGGGCGGTAAGCAAATTGGAGTGGGTCTAGGGTGTCAGGTAAGGTGGAGGTGATATGGCCCTTGACTAGTCTCGCAAAGCACTTCATGATGACGGAAGTGACTGCTATGGGGCGATAGTCATTTAGCTCAGTTACCTTAACTTTCTTGGGAACAAGAACAATGGGGGCCCTTTTGAAACATGTGGGAACAGCAGCCTGGGATAAGAATATGTTCGTAAACACACCAGCCAGCTGGTCTGCGCATGCTCTGAGGACGCGGCTGCGGATGCCGTCTGGGCCGGCAGCCTTGCGAGCGTTAACACGTTTAAATGTTTTACTCGAGTTGGCTGCAGTGAAGGAGAGCCTGCAGGTTTTGGGAGAGGGCCGTGTCAGTGGCACTGTATGGTCCTCAAAGCGAGCAAAGAAGTTGTTTAGTTTGTCTGGGAGCAAGACATCGTGGTCTGCGACGGGGCTGGTTTTCCTTTTGTAGTCCGTGATTGACTGTAGACCCTGCCACATACCTCTCGTGTCTGAGCCATTGAATTGCGACTCTACTTTGTCTCTATACTGACACTTAGCTTGTTTGATTACCTTGCGGAGGGAATAGCTACACTCTTTGTATTCGGTCATGTTTCCGGTCACCTTGCCCTGATTAAAAGCAGTGGTTCGCGCTTTCAGTTTTGCGCGAATGCTGCCATCAATCCACGGTTTCTGGTTGGGGAATGTTTTAATAGACGCTGAGGGTACAACATCACCGATACACTTGCTAATGAACTCGCTCAGCGAATCAGCATATTCATCAATGTTATTGTCCGAGGCTATGCGGAACATATCCCAGTCCACGTGATCGAAGCAAACTTGAAGCGTGGAATCCGATTGGTCGGACCAGCATTGAACAGACCTGAGCATGTGTGGTTCCTGTTTTAGTTTCTGTCTATAGGCTGGGAGCAACAAAAGTCGTGGTCCTCTGAAAGGAGGGCGGGGGAGGGCTTTATATGCGTCGTAGAAGTTAGAATAACAATGATCCAGGGTTTTGCCAGCACGAGTCGCGCATTCGATATGCTGATCAAATTTATGGAGCCTTGTTTTCAGATTAGCCTTGTTAAAATCCCCAGCTACAATAAATACAGCCTCAGGATATGTGGTTTCCAATTTACATAGAGTCAAATGAAGTTCTTTCAGGGCCGTTGATGTGTCTGCTTGGGGGGGGGGGATATACACGACTGTGATTATGATAGAAGATAATTATTTTGGTAGATAATGCGATCAGCATTTGATTGTAAGGAATTCTAGGTCAAGTGAACAAAAGGACTTGAGTTCCTGTATGTTGTTATGATCACACCACGTCTCGTTAACCATAAGGCATACACCCCCACCCTTCTTCTTACCAGAGAGATGTTTGTTTCTGTCGGCGCGATGCATGAAGAAACCAGGTGGCTGTACTGACTCTGACGTATCCCCAGTGAGCCATGTTTCCGTGAAACAAAGAACGTTACAATCTCGGATGTCTCTGGAAGGCAACCCTTCCTCGGATTTCGTCTACCTTTTGTCAAGAGACTGGACATTGGCGAGTAGTATGCTCGGGAGCGGTGTGCGATGTGCCTGTCTACGGAGACTGACCAGAAGACCGCTCCGTCTAGCCCTTCTGCGGCGCCGTTGTTTTGGGTTGCCGGCTGGGATCCGATCCATTGTCCTGGGTGGTGGACCAAACAGAGGATCTGCTTCGGGAAAGTCGTATTCCTGGTCGTAATGTTGGTGAGTTGACGTTGCTCTTATATCCAATAGTTCCTCCCGACTGTATGTAATAAAACCTACGATTTCCTGGGGTAACAATGTAAGAAATAACACATAAAAAAATTAAATACTGCATAGTTTCCTAAGAACGCAAAGCGAGGCGGCCATCTCTGTCGGCTCCAGCGGACATCGGAGAGAATAAAACAGCAGATCAATGCCTACAATGGAAGGAACAAGTCACCTCAATTACACCCACGACTGGAGAACGTGGATTTTCTGTAGCAAGACCATCCAGTCTGGTCCCAGGTGTCCAATAGCTTGGGGGACAGTCTGCTCCAGGCAAAGTAGCGTGCAGTGATGCTGCATAACATTTTCCCTAGGGCAGCGGAGGAGAGGCACCTTATACAGGCAGACCTACAAAATGGCATTTTGTATTGCCAGCGAGAGCTGGGCTTTTTAAAGAGGCCCTTGCTTCTCTTCAGCGGTGTGAGGCAGAGCCAACACGCTTTCACCTGGGTCTTGTCTTGGGCAGTGTGAGGCTGAGCCAACACGCTTTCACCTGGGTCTTCTCTTGGGCAGTGTGAGGCAGAGCCAACACGCTTTCACCTGGGTGCCTCTGTGCTGCTCCCAGATAAAATGGAGAACAGTTGACTGGTGATGGCTCGGTCAGCACAGATGTAGAGAAGGACAGTGAATCAGAGGACAGTGATTCAGAAGATGAAAGTGGTCGTAGAATGAATGTCTGTGTGTGTGTGTGAATTCTATTGGGACAAAATATACACTTAGTATTCCAAACATTAGGAACACCTTCCCAATATTGAGTTACACCCCCCCCCCCCCCCTTGGCCCTCAGAACAGCCTCAATTTGTCGGGGCATGGACCTGTACCCCCCCACATTGACTCGGTACGGGTATCCCCTATATATAGCCTCGTTATTGTTATTTTTTTGTGTTACTTTTTTTACTTTAGTTTATTTAGTAAATATTTTCTTAACTCTATTTTCTTAAAACCACATTAATGGTTAAGGGCTTGTCAGTAAGCATTTCACGGTAAGTTCTACACCTGTTGTATTCGGCACATGTGACAAAAACTATTTGATTTGATTTGACTCTACAACGTGTCGAAAGTGTTCAACAAGGATGCTGACCCATGTTGACTCCAATGCTTCCCACAGTTGTGTAAAGTTGGCTGGATGTCCTTTGAGTGGTGGACCGTTCTTGATACACATGTGAAATTGTGTATCAAACTGTTGAGTGTGAAAAACCCAGCAGCATTGCCATTTTTGGCACAAAACGGTGCGCCAAGCACCTAGTACCATACCCTGTACAAAGGCACTTAAATTTGTCTTAAATAAGTACAAAGGCACTTATATTATTACCAACCGGGGAATAAGACACAGGTCCTGGTGCAGCTCAACCTCCAGCTCCAGTTTCAGCCAACCCTCCAGCTTTAGCCTCAGCCCACCCTCCAGCATCAGCCCAACCTCCAGCTCCAGCCTCAGCCTACCCTCCAGCCTCAGCCCACCCTCCAGCTTCAGCCCAACCTCCAGCTCTAGCCTCAGCCCACCCTCCAGCCTCAGCCCACCCTCCAGCTTCAAAATCAAATCAAATCAAATTTATTTATATAGCCCTTCGTACATCAGCTGATAATTCAAAGTGCTGTACAGAAACCCAGCCTAAAACCCCAAACAGCAAGCAATGCAGGTGTAGAAGCACGGTGGCTAGGAAAAACTCCCTAGAAAGGCCGAAACCTAGAGAGGAACCAGGCTATGTGGGGTGGCCAGTCCTCTTCTGGCTGTGCCGGGTGGAGATTATAACAGAACATGGCCATGATGTTCAAATGTTCATAAATGACCAGCATGGTCGAATAATAATAAGGCAGAACAGTTGAAACTGGAGCAGCAGCACGGCCAGGTGGACTGGGGACAGCAAGGAGTCATCATGTCAGGTAGTCCTGGGGCATGGTCCTGGGGCATGGTCTTAGGGCTCAGGTCCTCCGAGAGAGAGAAAGAGAGAATTAGAGAGAGCTCATGTGGGGTGGCCAGTCCTCTTCTGGCTGTGCCGGGTGGAGATTATAACAGAACATGGCCAAGATGTTCAAATGTTCATAAATGACCAGCATGGTCGAATAATAATAAGGAAGAACAGTTGAAACTGGAGCAGCAGCACTGCCAGGTGGACTGGGGACAGCAAGGAGTCATCATGTCAGGTAGTCCTGGGGCATGGTCCTGGGGCATGGTCTTAGGGCTCAGGTCCTCCGAGAGAGAGAAAGAGAGAATTAGAGAGAGCTCATGTGGGGTGGCCAGTCCTCTTCTGGCTGTGCCGGGTGGAGATTATAACAGAACATGGCCATGATGTTCAAATGTTCATAAATGACCAGCATGGTCGAATAATAATAAGGCAGAACAGTTGAAACTGGAGCAGCAGCACGGCCAGGTGGACTGGGGACAGCAAGGAGTCATCATGTCAGGTAGTCCTGGGGCATGGTCCTGGGGCATGGTCTTAGGGCTCAGGTCCTCCGAGAGAGAGAAAGAGAGAATTAGAGAGAGCTCATGTGGGGTGGCCAGTCCTCTTCTGGCTGTGCCGGGTGGAGATTATAACAGAACATGGCCAAGATGTTCAAATGTTCATAAATGACCAGCATGGTCGAATAATAATAAGGAAGAACAGTTGAAACTGGAGCAGCAGCACTGCCAGGTGGACTGGGGACAGCAAGGAGTCATCATGTCAGGTAGTCCTGGGGCATGGTCCTGGGGCATGGTCTTAGGGCTCAGGTCCTCTGAGAGAGAGAAAGAGAGAATTAGAGAGAGCTCATGTGGGGTGGCCAGTCCTCTTCTGGCTGTGCCGGGTGGAGATTATAACAGAACATGGCCATGATGTTCAAATGTTCATAAATGACCAGCATGGTCGAATAATAATAAGGCAGAACAGTTGAAACTGGAGCAGCAGCACGGCCAGGTGGACTGGGGACAGCAAGGAGTCATCATATCAGGTAGTCCTGGGGCATGGTCCTGGGGCATGGTCTTAGGGCTCAGGTCCTCCGAGAGAGAGAAAGAGAGAATTAGAGAGAGCTCATGTGGGGTGGCCAGTCCTCTTCTGGCTGTGCCGGGTGGAGATTATAACAGAACATGGCCAAGATGTTCAAATGTTCATAAATGACCAGCATGGTCGAATAATAATAAGGAAGAACAGTTGAAACTGGAGCAGCAGCACTGCCAGGTGGACTGGGGACAGCAAGGAGTCATCATGTCAGGTAGTCCTGGGGCATGGTCCTAGGGCTCAGGTCCTCCGAGAGAGAGAAAGAAAGCGAGAAAGAGAGAGAGAATTAGAGAAAGCACACTTAAATTCACACAGGACACGGAATAGGACAGGAGAAGTACTCCAGATATAACAAACTGACCCTAGCCCCCCGACACATAAACTACTGCAGCATAAATACTGGAGGCTGAGACAGGAGGGGTCAGGAGACACTGTGGCCCCATCCGAGGACACCCCCGGACAGGGCCAAACAGGAAGGATATAACCCCACCCACTTTGCCAAAGCACAGCCCCCACACCCCTAGAGAGATATCTTCAACCACCAACTCAGTAAAGACTTAAAGGTTGAGACCGAGTTTGCGTCTCTGACATGGGTAGGCAGACCGTTCCATAAAAATGGAGCTCTATAGGAGAAAGCCCTGCCTCCAGCTGTTTGCTTAGAAATTCTAGGGACAATTAGGAGGCCTGCGTCTTGTGACCGTAGCGTACGTGTAGGTATGTACGGCAGGACCAAATCAGAGAGATAGGTAGGAGCAAGCCCATGTAATGCTTTGTAGGTTAGCAGTAAAACCTTGAAATCAGCCCTTGCTTTGACAGGAAGCCAGTGTAGGGAGGCTAGCACTGGAGTAATATGATAAAAGTGTTTGGTTCTTGTCAGGATTCTAGCTGCCGTATTTAGCACTAACTGAAGTTTATTTAGTGCTTTATCCGGGTAGCTGGAAAGTAGAGCATTGCAGTAGTCTAACCTAGAAGTGACAAAAGCATGGATTAATTTTTCTGCATAATTTTTGGACAGAAAGTTTCTGATTTTTGCAATGTTACGTAGATGGAAAAAAGCTGTCCTTGATATGTTCTTCAAAAGAGAGATCAGGGTCCAGAGTAACGCCGAGGTCCTTCACAGTTTTATTTGAGACGACTGTACAACCATTAAGATTAATTGTCAGATTCAACAGAAGATCTCTTTGTTTCTTGGGACCTAGAACAAGCATCTCTGTTTTGTCCAAATTTAAAAGTAGAAAGTTTGCAGCCATCCACTTCCTTATGTCTGAAACACATGCTTCTAGCAAGGGCAATTTTGGGGCTTCACCATGTTTCATTGAAATGTACAGCTGTGTGTCATCCGCATAGCAGTGAAAGTTAACATTATGTTTTCGAATGACATCCCCAAGAGGTCAAATATATAGTGAAAACAATAGTGGTCCTAAAACGGAACCTTGAGGAACACCGAAATTTACAGTTGATTTGTCAGAGGACAAACCATTCACAGAGACAAACTGATATCTTTCCGACAGATAAGATCTAAACCAGGCCAGAACTTGTCCGTGTAGACCAATTTGGGTTTCCAATCTCTCCAAAAGAATGTGGTGATCGATGGTATCAAAAGCAGCACTAAGTTCTAGGAGCACGAGGACAGATGCAGAGCCTCGATCCGATGCCATTAAAATGTAATTGACCACCTTCACAAGTGCAGTCTCAGAGCTATGATGGGGTCTAAAACCAGACTGAAGCATTTCGTATACATTGTTTGTCTTCAGGAAGGCTGTGAGTTGCTGCGCAACAGCCTTTTCTAAAAAATTTGAGAGGAATGGAAGATTCGATATAGGCCGATAGTTTTTTATATTTTCTGGGTCAAGGTTTGGCTTTTTCAAGAGAGGCTTTATTACTGCCACTTTTAGTGAGTTTGGTACACATCCGGTGGATAGAGAGCCGTTTATTATGTTCAACATAGGAGGGCCAAGCACAGGAAGCGGCTCTTTCAGTAGTTTAGTTGGAATAGGGTCCAGTATGCAGCTTGAAGGTTTAGAGGCCATGATTATTTTCATCATTGTGTCAAGAGATATAGTACTAAAACACTTGAGCGTCTCTCTTGATCCTAGGTCCTGGCAGAGTTGTGCAGACTCAGGACAACTGAGCTTTGAAGGAATACGCAGATTTAAAGAGGAGTCTGTAATTTGCTTTCTAATAATCATAATCTTTTCCTCAAAGAAGTTCATGAATTTATCACTGCTAAAGTGAAAGCCATCCTCTCTTGGGGAATGCTGCTTTTTAGTTAGCTTTGCGACAGTATCAAAAAGGAATTTCGGATTTGTTCTTATTTTCCTCAATTAAGTTAGAAAAATAGGATGATCGAGCAACAGTAAGGGCTCTTCGGTACTGCACGTTACTGTCTTTCCAAGCTAGTCGGAAGACTTCCAGTTTGGTGTGGCTCCTGCGTGTCGCGATTGCGTTCGTTGTTGGGGGGACAAAATCAATTTGCGGACGCGTGCGCTTGTCCGGTTTGGGCATGGTGTTAGCAATGCCATCTTCGTCCTCGATTTAAATTGTGAAAATGTTACGTTATTAAAATAAATATTTTATTTTGCTCCATGAAGTAATCCCAACAATGTGTACGCTGCCATCTTGTCTATTTCAAGTCTTCTCTCATTGATCGAGACAGGTCTTTGTCATTATGACATGCAACACTTTTGGGTGGACACCCACTTGTCTCGATCAATGAGAGAAGACTTGAAATAGACAAGATTTTGGCAAAAATCTTTGAGTAAATCACATTATCTGGTGTACCAATCTATAGCTACTGTTCTCTGCACTGCACTGTCTCTACACCTGAGACACACTCGGACACATGGAACTGTACTACAGTTCATAAAAAAAAAAAAACATTTTAGCATAACATTCTTGTTGACTAACCAGTTCTCTTGAGTTAACATGAAATAGTATACACTCCCCTGCTTAGATTTGGACAAATAAACATTATTTGGATATCTGAAGGTCTATCATCTGTTTGATGCTACAGAGTCCTTGAATGCTAATATACATATATTCTGTGACTCCATAAATGCAGACAAATGTATAAGATTGAAAATATCCATATTTATTTTATGGTGGTTCTACATCAGGGTTCTCCAACCATGTACCTGGAGAGCTATGGTCCTGTAGGTTTTCACTCCAACCCTAATCTAGCACACCCGATTCTAGCTGGTTGATAAGATGAGCCAGGTTAGTTACTGGGGTTGGAGCAAAAACCTACAAGTGGGTAGCTCTCCAGGAAGAGGGTTAGAGAGCCCTGTTCAGCATGGTCTTCAGCTGAGCCACACCAGCTGCGTTTACAAAGGTAGCCCAATTCTAATATTTTTCCCACTAATTGGTCTTAACCACATCAGATCAGTTCTGAAAAATATCTGATTGGTCAAAACACCAATTAGTGAAAATATAACAGAATTGGGCTGCCTGTGTAAACGCAGCCATAGTTCTTTATCCAGCTTCGGTACACTGGCAATGGTGTTCAGCATGGTGGGATGGGGAAGCTGAGACTCTTTATGCTTACGTCTCGTCCGGTCTGCTGTGAACAGCCAGCTGGATAAGAATGACGAAAGTGGTGTAGGGCTTCTTAACCCCCAACTGTTTGGTCCTCTTGAAGAAGATTTGCAGGTACTGTACGTCTCCTGGAAAGACATGGTTGTCGTGTTAGCATTTTACACTTTTTGTGGAAGGGACGTTGGGCAATGCGCTTTTGTTGGTAATCAACCGAATGGGACCAGCTAGCGTAGGGACAATGAGAGGACATTGGGAGCTGCTTTTGAGAGGAAAGATTAGTCAACAAAGTGAATGGGCTGCAGAAGGTGTGAAAAGTCTTAGGAGGGCAGTTCTTACACAGAATGAATTGCTGTGTGGGAGATTGAGGAGAAATGGCACCTCAATTGCTCTCATACATAACAACACATTTGCTGTTAAAGCCAGCGTTTCCCAAACTAGGTCCTGAAGCCCTAAGATGTGAACATTTTGTTTTTTGCCCTAGACCTACACAGCTGATTCACATAATCAAAGCTTGATGAAGAGTTGATTATTTGAATCAGCTGTGTAGAGCTAGGGCAAAACGTGCATCCCTTGGGGTCCCCAGGACAAGTTTGAGAAACCCTGGTCTAAGCACAACCAAAACCGAGAGACTATTTAAAAGTAAGTAAACTATTATTACCATTTGAGATTCCAGTCCTTGCACTAAATGATACAAGTAGAATAAGAACAAGTGGACAGTTTGGCTGTCAGTTTAAAATATGTTTACAGTATCTGCAATGTATTACAGATTTGCCTCCCAGTCCCATCATTACTATCTCAGGTGAGGTGAAGGACGGGACCCTAGTCATTTTTAACTGCTCTGCTGTCGCATTTTGTCTCGAACACCACCCTGAGCTGACTTGGACTCTCCGAACCCTGTTTACACCTGAGCACGAACTGCAGGAGAATCCAGACCAAACCAAATCTGTTTTATCCATGGTGACCTTCACACCTTCATCAGGAGAATAAAATCACTTGTACTGCAGTCAGTCCAGTAGGGGCAAGACATCTGAACATACCATGACGCTTAACGTTTTATGTAAGATTGAGTCATCGGATCCTGTAGATCATTCTGTCATTATGTTTTCACTGATGATTATGTCATAGTTTAGTTCATTAGGATTGCCATTAGCTACAGCACATGTAGCAGCTACTCTTCCTGGGAACCACATCAAGTGTACAAATACATGACAAAATACAGAACAGTAATAGACAAGAACAACATAAGATATTAAATAAAAAAATAAATATATAAAAAAACAAGAGTTTTTATATCTATATATATATAGGAAATACACAGAGACAACAGAAATACTAGATACAGTACAGTTACATTAGATATTTAGAAGGAGGAGAGGCGCTGTGATACAATATATTTTTTCTGTTTTTTAAAGCAAAACTTGCTTTTTTCCTGAGTAACCTCTTGTGGCAGAGCATTTCACGGTGACATGGCTCTATACATAACTGAGCTACGCATTATATCTGTTTTTGTTTTGGGTGTCTGGTGGGGTCTGTTTGAAATGTATGCAAATATATTATACAAGTGGTCAGGCATTTTCAACACCCAAATGTTTCTTAAAAAGACTAGAATAGAAGTAGTACATTTCTCATCAACCCTCAACCATGAAAGACAATCATGCATGTTGTTGATGTTAGTACTGTGTGTACAGTTAAGGGCAATGTGTTCTGCTTTGTTTTGAGCCAGCTGCAACTTTGCTAGGTCTTTTACAACAGGCATACTGTATCTCTCCCCATCTTCACAACAACTTTGTCAATATGACTCGACCACTATAACTGACCATCCAATGTTACTTCTAGGAGTTCGGCTTCTTTAACTTGTTCAATGGTCACACCGTTTATGCCCATGGTTTAGGTCTAAGAGAATGCTTTTAGATGTATTTAAGACCAGTTTATTGTTAATGACCCATTCTGACACTGACTCTAACTCCTTTTTAAGCGTCTCAGTGAGCCCACTGGCTGTAGGTGCTGATGTGTAGAGTGTGCAATCATCAGCATACATAGTCATTTAGCTTATTTTAAGACAAGTGGCAAATCATTTGTAAAAATAGAGAATATTAATGGCCCATGCTAACTACCCTGAGGGATACCACACTGTACATATCTGATGTTAAAGAAGCTTATATTGGATAAGCAACTCTTCAACCATGTGATGGTAAGTGGTAAGTGAGTTTTTTTCAATGAACAAATTGTAATCAATAACATCAAAGGCTGCACTGAAATCTAATAATATAGCTTCAATTATTATCTTATTATCCATTTATTTTATCCAATCAACAGTCGTCTGAGTCAGTGCAGTACAAGTTGAGTGCCCTTACCTATATGCATGCTGAAAGTCAGTAGTTAACTTGTTCTTTAAAAAATAGCATTGTATTTGTTCAAACACAATTCTCTTCCATTAATTTACTAAGAAAAGGCAGCTAACTGATTTGGCGGCTGTTAGAGCCAGCAAAGGCTGCTTTACTATTTTTAGGTAGTGTAATTACTTTAGCTTCCTTCCACGCCTGTGGGCACACACACACTCCTTTAGGCTTTGGCAAATAGACATGGCAAATAGGGGTGGCAATACAGTCTGCTACCATTCTCAATAGTTTTCCATCTCTCCTCTGTCAGTCCTAGGAGTGAATGTAGTCTGGCCCATGGGTGGGAAGGTAAATGGAAAGTTACTAGCCCCCACAACCCACACCACCCATTAACCTTGACTTCCTTAAAAAGGAAAGCCATCTGACCCTAGAGTCTTGAAATGTTTGCACCCTTTATAGCCATTATGGTTTTTACCCGACCCTGCTGGTCATCTAAGAACATTAGAAAGTGTTTTTGTGTGCTCTATTCTCTTCTGATTATACATCAGTCTGACAAACATGCACCCCATGAACCACTTGTATTGTGCTTCTGCCTCTGCATTGTTTGCTGTTTGGGGTTTTAGGCTGGGTATCTGTAAAGCATTTTGTATCTGTAAAGCATTTTGTGATGCTGTTTTACAACTAAGTGCTGATGTAAAAAGGGCTTTATAAAATACATTTGATTGATTTGTGAGCATTCGCTTGTAGAACTCAGCACAACTGCCAGTGTGGTTTATTTTGTTCGGCAATAGATTGAATTAGGCCCTTGATTATGTCGTAGGCAGCACACAGTCAGACGTGGAAGTTTGGACCCGTCAGATAAGGGAGACCCTCACAGACAAGAGGACGTTGTTCCTTACCTGGCAGGAGAGAGACGTGGAAACTCTGGCAGAGAAACAACGAGTCGCGTAAGTAGTTGCTACATCTCTAGACACCCCTTTCTGTCTGGCTTAGCCCTACCAGTCATGACTGCAACGTTCCTATACCCTACTGTGTACTGTGTCCTGGTCCCACCATCACTTGGATCTGCTTAGCTACTTCCTGTTACTCTTTATACTCTTATCACCACCTCCTGCTGTCACCTGCCTCTTTAAACTACATATTCCAGAAACATGAGTTCCCCCTCCTCTGCTTAATCTATTCTACATGCAGTCTTCTGACCTGTGAGCCAACACTTCACGCTGCATAATCCACTCAGATCTCCACTCAAATGGATGTTGCCTTCCTAACTGGTTAGTTGTATGTTGAGATGCTTTCATGCTGTTATATTTTTGCTTATATATTTGTATAATATTTTCTAGGTCTGACATGATGTCCCCGTCAATCACCCATGATAGGAATGATCAGTTGACTACTCAGCTTGAAAAGTAAATCGTTTTTTAAAGATGTTGTCTCCATCATATTTGTCCCACTCTAATCGGGCTAGTCAATATAGGTTTCAAACCTTTTAACATAAATGTTCACGTTTCAGCCTGGAGAGAAGGTTGAAGGCCATGGAGAAACCGGATTGTACGCTGGTCTCTCCAACACTGTGCAGCAAATTTTGGAAAGACTGCAGACTAAGATGACTCACGGTCTGCTGGCCACAATCCATAGGCTTGTCCTGGAGTGCACTTTCTATTATGGCCTGGTCAGAAAGTATGCAGGTACTGCAGCCAATTCAGTGTTGTTGAACTTTACATCACACCCTGACATATCACTGCTACTGTTATCTAAGTCTCATTCACCCAGGTGCTTTGAAATATATGAAAGATTTCTATCAAACTTCTAGATTTTCATGACCATTTCTTAAAATAGTTTTTGGGGCGGCAGGGTTAGAGCGTTGGACTAGTAACCGGGAAGGTTGCAAGTTCAAATCCCAGAGCTGACAAGGTACAAATCTGTCGTCCTGTCCCTGAACAGGCAGTTAACCCACTGTTCCTAGGCCGTCATGGAAAATAAGAATTTGTTCTTAACTGACTAGTTAAATAAAGGTAAAAATACAAATGGACAAACCATTGCTGTGTGGCTCTCCAAATCAAATGTTATTTGTCACATAAACAAGTTAGCAGATGTTTATGCGAGTGTAGCGAAATGCTTGAGCATCAATTTCTAACAAGTAATCTAACCTAACAATTTCACAACAACTACCTTATACACACAAGTGTAAATGAATAAGAATATGTACATAAAAATATATGAATGAGCGATGGCCGAACGGCATAGGCAAGATGCAGTAGATGGTACAGAGTACAGTTTATACATATGAGATGAGTAATGTAGGGTATGTAAACATTATATAAAGTGCCAGCAGCCACATTTATTACATCAATTTTTCATTATTAAAGTGGCTAGAGATGAGTCAGTATGTTGGCAGCAGCCACTCAATGTTAGTGAGGGCTGTTTAACAGTCGGATGGCCTTAAGATAGAAGCTGTTTTTCAGTCTCTCGGTACCTGCTTTGATGCACCTGTACTGACCTCGCCTTCTGGATGATAGCGGGGTGAACAGGCAGTGGCTCTGGTGGTTGGAGGCGAGCATGGCCACGCAGTCATTGGTGAACAGGGAGTAAAGGAGAGGGCTGAGAACGCACCCTTGTGGGGCCCCAGTGTTGAGGATCAGCGCGGTGGAGATGTTGTTACCTACCCTCACCACCTGGGGGCGGCCCGTCAGGAAGTCCAGGACCCAGTTGCACAGGGCGGTGTCGAGACCCAGGGTCTCGAGCTTAATGACGAGTTTGGAGGGTACTATGGTGTTAAATGCTGAGCTGTAGTCGATGAACAGCATTCTCAAATAGGTATTCCTCTTGTCCAGATGTGTTAGGGCAGTGTGCAGTGTGATTGCGATTGCTTCGTCTGTGGACCTATTGGGGCGGTAAGCAAATTGGAGTGGGTCTAGGGTGTCAGGTAAGGTGGAGGTGATATGGCCCTTGACTAGTCTCGCAAAGCACTTCATGATGACGGAAGTGACTGCTATGGGGCGATAGTCATTTAGCTCAGTTACCTTAACTTTCTTGGGAACAAGAACAGTGGTGGCCCTTTTGAAACATGTGGGAACAGCAGCCTGGGATAAGAATATGTTCGTAAACACACCAGCCAGCTGGTCTGCGCATGCTCTGAGGACGCGGCTGCGGATGCCGTCTGGGCCGGCAGCCTTGCGAGCGTTAACACGTTTAAATGTTTTACTCGAGTTGGCTGCAGTGAAGGAGAGCCTGCAGGTTTTGGGAGCGGGCCGTGTCAGTGGCACTGTATGGTCCTCAAAGCGAGCAAAGAAGTTGTTTAGTTTGTCTGGGAGCAAGACATCGTGGTCTGCGACGGGGCTGGTTTTCCTTTTGTAGTCCGTGATTGACTGTAGACCCTGCCACATACCTCTCGTGTCTGAGCCATTGAATTGCGACTCTACTTTGTCTCTATACTGACACTTAGCTTGTTTGATTACCTTGCGGAGGGAATAGCTACACTCTTTGTATTCGGTCATGTTTCCGGTCACCTTGCCCTGATTAAAAGCAGTGGTTCGCGCTTTCAGTTTTGCGCGAATGCTGCCATCAATCCACGGTTTCTGGTTGGGGAATGTTTTAATAGACGCTGAGGGTACAACATCACCGATACACTTGCTAATGAACTCGCTCAGCGAATCAGCATATTCATCAATGTTATTGTCCGAGGCTATGCGGAACATATCCCAGTCCACGTGATCGAAGCAAACTTGAAGCGTGGAATCCGATTGGTCGGACCAGCATTGAACAGACCTGAGCATGTGTGGTTCCTGTTTTAGTTTCTGTCTATAGGCTGGGAGCAACAAAAGTCGTGGTCCTCTGAAAGGAGGGTGGGGGAGGGCTTTATATGCGTCGTAGAAGTTAGAATAACAATGATCCAGGGTTTTGCCAGCACGAGTCGCGCATTCGATATGCTGATCAAATTTATGGAGCCTTGTTTTCAGATTAGCCTTGTTAAAATCCCCAGCTACAATAAATGCAGCCTCAGGATATGTGGTTTCCAATTTACATAGAGTCAAATGAAGTTCTTTCAGGGCCGTTGATGTGTCTGCTTGGGGGGGGGGGATATACACGACTGTGATTATGATAGAAGATAATTATTTTGGTAGATAATGCGATCAGCATTTGATTGTAAGGAATTCTAGGTCAAGTGAACAAAAGGACTTGAGTTCCTGTATGTTGTTATGATCACACCACGTCTCGTTAACCATAAGGCATACACCCCCACCCTTCTTCTTACCAGAGCGATGTTTGTTTCTGTCGGCGCGATGCATGAAGAAACCAGGTGGCTGTACTGACTCTGACGTATCCCCAGTGAGCCATGTTTCCGTGAAACAAAGAACGTTACAATCTCGGATGTCTCTGGAAGGCAACCCTTCCTCGGATTTCGTCTACCTTTTGTCAAGAGACTGGACATTGGCGAGTAGTATGCTCGGGAGCGATGTGCCTGTCTACGGAGACTGACCAGAAGACCGCTCCGTCTAGCCCTTCTGCGGCGCCGTTGTTTTGGGTTGCCGGCTGGGATCCGATCCATTGTCCTGGGTGGTGGACCAAACAGAGGATCTGCTTCGGGAAAGTCGTATTCCTGGTCGTAATGTTGGTGAGTTGACGTTGCTCTTATATCCAATAGTTCCTCCCGACTGTATGTAATAAAACCTACGATTTCCTGGGGTAACAATGTAAGAAATAACACATAAAAAAATTAAATACTGCATAGTTTCCTAAGAACGCAAAGCGAGGCGGCCATCTCTGTCGGCTCCAGCGGACATCGGAGAGAATAAAACAGCAGATCAATGCCTACAATGGAAGGAACAAGTCACCTCAATTACACCCACGACTGGAGAACGTGGATTTTCTGTAGCAAGACCATCCAGTCTGGTCCCAGGTGTCCAATAGCTTGGGGGACAGTCTGCTCCAGGCAAAGTAGCGTGCAGTGATGCTGCATAACATTTTCCTTAGGGCAGCGGAGGAGAGGCACCTTATACAGGCAGACCTACAAAATGGCATTTTGTATTGCCAGCGAGAGCTGGGCTTTTTAAAGAGGCCCTTGCTTCTCTTCAGCGGTGTGAGGCAGAGCCAACACGCTTTCACCTGGGTCTTGTCTTGGGCAGTGTGAGGCTGAGCCAACACGCTTTCACCTGGGTCTTCTCTTGGGCAGTGTGAGGCAGAGCCAACACGCTTTCACCTGGGTGCCTCTGTGCTGCTCCCAGATAAAATGGAGAACAGTTGACTGGTGATGGCTCGGTCAGCACAGATGTAGAGAAGGACAGTGAATCAGAGGACAGTGATTCAGAAGATGAAAGTGGTCGTAGAATGAATGTCTGTGTGTGTGTGTGAATTCTATTGGGACAAAATATACACTTAGTATTCCAAACATTAGGAACACCTTCCCAATATTGAGTTACACCCCCCCCCCCTTGGCCCTCAGAACAGCCTCAATTTGTCGGGGCATGGACCTGTACCCCCCCACATTGACTCGGTACGGGTATCCCCTATATATAGTCTCGTTATTGTTATTTTTTTGTGTTACTTTTTTTACTTTAGTTTATTTAGTAAATATTTTCTTAACTCTATTTTCTTAAAACCACATTAATGGTTAAGGGCTTGTCAGTAAGCATTTCACGGTAAGTTCTACACCTGTTGTATTCGGCACATGTGACAAAAACTATTTGATTTGATTTGACTCTACAACGTGTCGAAAGTGTTCAACAAGGATGCTGACCCATGTTGACTCCAATGCTTCCCACAGTTGTGTAAAGTTGGCTGGATGTCCTTTGAGTGGTGGACCGTTCTTGATACACATGTGAAACTGTTGAGTGTGGGAAAACCCAGCAGCATTGCCATTTTTGGCACCAAACGGTGCGCCAGGCACCTAGTACCATACCCTGTACAAAGACACTTAAATAATGTGTCTTGCCCATTCACCCTCTGAATGACACATACACAATCCATGTCTCAATTGTCTCAAGGCTTAGAAATCCTTCTTTAACCGGTCTCCTCCCTCTCATCTACACTGATTTAAGTGGATTTAACATGTGACATCAATTAAGGATCATAGCTTTCACCTGTATTCACCTGGTCAGTCTATGTCATGAAAAGAGCAGGTGTCCTTAATGTTTTGTATACTCAGTATACATGCATATATTATTACCAACCGGGGAATAAGACACAGGTCCTGGTGCAGCTCAACCTCCAGCTCCAGTCTCAGCCAACCCTCCAGCTTTAGCCTCAGCCCACCCTCCAGCCTCAGCCCACCCGCCAGCTTCAGCCCAACCTCCAGCTCTAGCCTCAGCCCACCCTCCAGCTTCAAAATCAAATCAAATGTATTTATATAGCCCTTCGTACATCAGCTGATATCTCAAAGTGCTGTACAGAAACCCAGCCTAAAACCCCAAACAGCAAGCAATGCAGGTGTAGAAGCACGGTGGCTAGGAAAAACTCCCTAGAAAGGCCAAAACCTAGGAAGAAACCTAGAGAGGAACCAGGCTATGTGAGGTGGCCAGTCCTCTTCTGGCTGTGCCGGGTGGAGATTATAACAGAACATGGCCAAGATGTTCAAATGTTCATAAATGGCCAGCATGGTCGAATAATAATAAGGCAGAACAGTTTAAACTGGAGCAGCAGCACGGCCAGGTGGACTGGGGACAGCAAGGAGTCATCATGTCAGGTAGTCCTGGTGCATGGTCCTAGGGCTCAGGTCCTCCGAGAGAGAGAAAGAAAGAGAGAAAGAGAGAATTAGAGAAAGCACACTTAAATTCACACAGGACACCGAATAGGACAGGAGAAGTACTCCAGATATAACAAACTGACCCTAGCCCCCCGACATATAAACTACTGCAGCATAAATACTGGGCGGCTGAGACAGGAGGGGTCAGGAGACACTGTGACCCCATCCGAGGACACCCCCGGACAGGACCAAACAGGAAGGATATAACCCCACCCACTTTGCCAAAGTACAGCCCCCACACCACTAGAGGGATATCTTCAACCACCAACTTACCATCCTGAGACAAGGCTGAGTATAGCCCACAAAGATCTCCGCCATGGCACAACCCAAGGGGGGGCGCCAACCCAGACAGAATGACCACATCAGTGAATTAACCCACTCAGGTGACGCACCCCTTCCAGGGACGACATGAGAGAGCCCCAGTAAGCCAGTGACTCAGCCCCTGTAATAGGGTTAGAGGCAGAGAATCCCAGTGGAAAGAGGGGAACCGGCCAGGCAGAGACAGCAAGGGCGGTTCGTTGCTCCAGAGCCTTTCCGTTCACCTTCCCACTCCTGGGCCAGACTACACTCAATCATATGACCCACTGAAGAGATGAGTCTTCAGTAAAGACTTAAAGGTTGAGACCGAGTTTGCGTCTCTGACATGGGTAGGCAGACCGTTCCATAAAAATGGAGCTCTATAGGAGAAAGCCCTGCCTCCAGCTGTTTGCTTAGAAATTCTAGGGACAATTAGGAGGCCTGCGTCTTGTGACCGTAGCGTACGTGTAGGTATGTACGGCAGGACCAAATCAGAGAGATAGGTAGGAGCAAGCCCATGTAATGCTTTGTAGGTTAGCAGTAAAACCTTGAAATCAGCCCTTGCTTTGACAGGAAGCCAGTGTAGGGAGGCTAGCACTGGAGTAATATGATAATTTTTTGGGGTTCTAGTCAGGATTCTAGCAGCCGTATTTAGCACTAACTGAAGTTTATTTAGTGCTTTATCCGGGTAGCCGGAAAGTAGAGCATTGCAGTAGTGGAACCTAGAAGTGACAAAAGCATGGATTAATTTTTCTGCATAAATTTGGACAGAAAGTTTCTGATTTTGCAATGTTACGTAGATGGAAAAAAGCTGTCCTTGATATGTTCTTCAAAAGAGAGATCAGGGTCCAGAGTAACGCCGAGGTCCTTCACAGTTTTATATGAGACGACAGTACAACCATTAAGATTAATTGTCAGATTCAACAGAAGATCTCTTTGTTTCTTGGGACCTAGAACAAGCATCTCTGTTTTGTCCGGATTTAAAAGTAGAATGTTTGCAGCCATCCACTTCCTTATGTCTGAAACACATGCTTCTAGCAAGGGCAATTTTGGGGCTTCACCATGTTTCATTGAAATGTACAGCTGTGTGTCATCCGCATAGCAGTGAAAGTTAACATTATGTTTTCGAATGACATCCCCAAGAGGTCAAATATATAGTGAAAACAATAGTGGTCCTAAAACGGAACCTTGAGGAACACCGAAATTTACAGTTGATTTGTCAGAGGACAAACCATTCACAGAGACAAACTGATATCTTTCCGACAGATAAGATCTAAACCAGGCCAGAACTTGTCCGTGTAGACCAATTTGGGTTTCCAATCTCTCCAAAAGAATGTGGTGATCGATGGTATCAAAAGCAGCACTAAGGTCTAGGAGCACGAGGACAGATGCAGAGCCTCGATCCGATGCCATTAAAATGTAATTTACCACCTTCACAAGTGCAGTCTCAGTGCTATGATGGGGTCTAAAACCAGTCTGAAGCATTTCGTATACATTGTTTGTCTTCAGGAAGGCTGTGAGTTGCTGCGCAACAGCCTTTTCTAAAAAATTTGAGAGGAATGGAAGATTCGATATAGGCCGATAGTTTTTTATATTTTCTGGGTCAAGGTTTGGCTTTTTCAAGAGAGGCTTTATTACTGCCACTTTTAGTGAGTTTGGTACACATCCGGTGGATAGAGAGCCGTTTATTATGTTCAACATAGGAGGGCCAAGCACAGGAAGCAGCTCTTTCAGTAGTTTAGTTGGAATAGGGTCCAGTATGCAGCTTGAAGGTTTAGAGGCCATGATTATTTTCATCATTGTGTCAAGAGATATAGTACTAAAACACTTGAGTGTCTCTCTTGATCCTAGGTCCTGGCAGAGTTGTGCAGACTCAGGACAACTGAGCTTTGAAGGAATACGCAGATTTAAAGAGGAGTCCGTAATCTGCTTTCTAATAATCATAATCTTTTCCTCAAAGAAGTTCATGAATTTATCACTGCTAAAGTGAAAGCCATCCTCTCTTGGGGAATGCTGCTTTTTAGTTAGCTTTGCGACAGTATCAAAAAGGAATTTCTGATTGTTCTTATTTTCCTCAATTAAGTGAGAAAAATAGGATGATCGAGCAGCAGTAAGAGCTCTTCGGTACTGCACGTTACTGTCTTTCCAAGCTAGTCGGAAGACTTCCAGTTTGGTGTGGCGCCATTTCCGTTTCAATTTTCTGGAAGCTTGCTTCAGAGCTCGGGTATTTTCTGTGTACCAGGGAGCTAGTTTCTTATGAGAAATGTTTTTAGTTTTTAGGGGTGCAACTGCATCTAGGGTATTGCGCAAGGCCCAACCTCCAGCTCCAGCCTCAGCCCAATCTCCAGCTCCAGCCTCAGCCCAACCTCCAGCTCCAGCCTCAGCTCCAGCCCAACCTCCTGCCTCAGCCTTAGCTCCAGCCTCAGCTCCAGCTCCAGTCCGACCTCCAGCTCCAGCCTTAGCTCCAGCCTCAGCTCCAGCTCCAGCCTCAGCCCAACCTCCAGTTAAAGGCCCAGATCCAGCACCAACCACAGACCCAGTTCCAGCTCCAGCTCCACTCCCATCTCCAACTCCACTCCCATCTCCAGCTCCACTCCCTACTCCAACTCTACTCCCATCTCCAGGCCCATCTCCAGCTCCACTCCCATCTCAAACTCCAGCTCTAGGCCCAGCTCCACTCCCATCTCCAACTCCAGCTCTAGGCCCAGCTCCACTCCCATCTCCAACTCCAGCTCTAGGCCCAGCTCCACTCCCATCTCCAACTCCAGCTCTAGGCCCAGCTCCACTCCCATCTCCAACTCCAGCTCTAGGCCCAGCTCCACTCCCTACTCCAACTCTACTCCCATCTCCAGGCCCATCTCCAGCTCCACTCCCATCTCCAACTCCAGCTCTAGGCCCAGCTCCACTCCCATCTCCAACTACAGCTCTAGGCCCTGCTCCACTCCCATCTCCAACTCCAGCTCTAGGCCCTGCTCCACTCCCATCTCCAACTCCAGCTCTAGGCCCTGCTCCACTCCCATCTCCAACTCCAGCTCTAGGCCCTGCTCCGCTCCCATCTCCAACTCCAGCTCTAGGCCCTGCTCCACTCCCATCTCCAACTCCAGCTCTAGGCCCTGCTCCACTCCCATCTCCAACTCCAGCTCTAGGCCCAGCTCCACTCCCATCTCCAACTCCAGCTCTAGGCCCAGCTCCACCCCCGGCTGCAAACAGATATTCTAAAATAAAAATGTTGCTCCATCTTTTCATAATCAGCAGACACATTGACCCAGAAAAAAACAATAACAAGTGTATATAGTAAAGCCCACCGTTGCCCCTTCGTGAGAGCAGTGGCCACAATGGGTATCTGTTCAAAGAGAATGTCCTGTCTAAAGTAATGGGTCAAGTCACTGACTGTACATGTCAATGTTATTCATCTCAATGACCAAAACATTATAATTCTGCATTGAAACAATGAGAGAGACCAAACTTCGACTCAGAGACCCCAGCTGCAGCCCTGGACAGGGAACAGGGGCAGGAGAGTGACTATGCTGAAGTCAGTGTGACCGGGAGGGGCCCAGGAACCTCCAGTTAACGACCTAGATAGGGTTTACGCACAAGTAGATAAGAAAAGTGCATTTGAAGTATTTTTGGTATGTACAGTATGTATTGAGTATTTGTTTTCTATTGGCAGATTTTTTTATTTCTAACTTTGTGCAACTCAATTATTTGGATATTTGTTGAATTTTCTGGTGTGAAAAGTGCTTAACTGATTAAAAGTGTGGGTTCCACAAGCTATAGCAGATTCACCTGCAGATTCACCTGCAACTGAAGGCAGTTTAAAGCCATATAAAGTCAACTATGACTGCATTGCTTGCTCTCTGGGGTTTTAGGCTCGGTTTCTGTATAAGCATTTTGTGACAACTGCTGTTGTAAAAAGGGCTCTATAAATACATTTAAATGGTTGATTGCTTGAGGAGAGACACAAACTTAGCTGGAGACAGTGGTTTGAAACAAGACAGGAAGTTGGTGAAGTAAGTGTAAATAGCCTGACTGATGATCAAATCTATTGGTCACTGTTTCCCTTTAATACAGTTCTTTATAATATTATATACAGTCCATGTATCTTTTTAGGAGTTATAATGTCCATTTTTATGTTGAGTGTAGCTCCTCTATCTACTTTTGTTGACTTCTTTATTAGACCACTCGCAGAACAGCTCCCCTCCTTTTGTAAAGGACACCAGCAGTATGATCTCTATCATTGAATCTCTTGATCCTCTCCCTGAGAATACCTTGTTAGTTACTTTTGATGTTGAGTCATTATACACTAATATTCCACATGAGGGCGGTATTGAAGCTATGGAACATTTTCTTCTGCAACGTCACCCTCATGAACTACCTTCCAGTGCATGCATTGTAACATTGGCTGAAATAGTACTCACGCATAACTATTTCATGTTTCTAAATGATTTCTTTATTCAGACGAAAGGTACTGCTATGGGATTCCCCATTGCTCCTAACTATGCTCATTTGTATGTGGGTTACATGGAGAAAAACAATCCGATTTCGACAGAAATATGGCTGAGACGCAAAGAAAATTCAAGGAGAGGGGCTACAAGAATGATCAGATTAATTTTCTCATAAAGAAAATTCAAAACAAAACATTACCTTTTTCCAAGGTCAGTCTCGCAAAAACACGCATTCTTGCGTTCTACCTACCCGCTATTCAAAGTGTTCTGAACAAATTAAGGGAATTGTTCACAAACATTGGCAAATCCTAAAATCCGATGATAGTCTCGCTAATGTGTTTTCGGACCTTCCCTTGGTCGTATTCTTGCGGGGCAGAAATCTCAGAGACCAATTGGTAAACTCTGATTTACCACCCCAAAATATTCCTGAACAACGTCTATTTGCGCCCCTACTGGATAGAAATTACAAATGTAATGGCTGTGCTCAATGCAATGGCACTTATAAATGTAGATCCTTCAAACACCCACAAACAGGGAAATCGATCCCAATAAAAGGTGTTATTACGTGCTCCACTAAGGCAGTTATTTATCTTATAACTTGTCCTTGTGGTAAAAAAAAATATGTAGGTAAAACAAAGCGCGAATTAAAAGTACGTATCGTAGCACCATTAGGTGTAAAAACTTTACTTATCCAGTTGCGGCCCACTTCTTGGAGGCAGGCCACTCGATTTTGTCTCTGCGTTATATTGGCATCGAACATGTCACCTCCCTAGGACAGGGGGTGACCTTGATAATTTATGACCCTGATGAAAACAGCTTGGCTGTCGAAACGTTGATAATGACATTTTTGCATCTGAGCTCCTAGAGTGTGCGGCTCTCTTATTTTCGAGTGTTGATCAAAAGACACAATTGAGGCAGATTGAGGTTGTTTATTAATTGCATTGTAATAAAACATTTAAATGAAATGTCCATTGAATGTATTATTGGTCCAACATTGAACATAATGTAAACATATCATTATCATGCATTTTAATTGAAGACAATACAAGTTGCCAAAAACTGCGAATGAATCTTTCACTCAATAAAATTTAGTTAAAATGTTTTGGTGTTCCCTGAGCCAATCAGATATATTTCCTTCACATGTTCCAAGCCAATGGCCATTCAGTAATCTCAGTGACTAGTGAGAGGCCAGCAGTGCATTTCAAAAGATGTAGTTAATATTCTGCAAAATGTTAAAATGTATATGGATGTTAAACCTTGTTATGATAAGAGATTATTATTTGGGATAATAGCTTGTAAACAAACATCCAATGCCTTTGTACTTCATTGCAAGATGTCAGTAAGGCATTACTACACATTGATTCTACTCAAATATCCATTGACAGTGAGTGGCGACTGAACTGCATTCGTTAGTGATGCAGTTGCATCATATCATTTTATTCTCTTACAATTTAGAACCTTTGCTTTACATCTTCCCACATATACTCAATGCAGTTCCCCCCAAACTGCAATCAGTTTGTCAGCCACTTTTTCTTACCCCCCCCCCCCCCTACCCATCCCCACCATATTGCAACATCAGTGTAGTGTAATGTCCAACCAATAGTCTAAACTTTCTCTCTTCAACTCTGACTCATCTGGGTCTATGCCTCTCCATTCCTGACCCTGTCCTCCAGAGCTTTCAGCTCTCCCTCCACCTGTTGGGGGAGGTCGGCTCCCACCTGCTGGGTAAAGTACGCCCGCAGCTCCCGGGTCTCCTTCTCCCAGAAGGCCTTGGGCAGGTCGAAGAGGGCCCCCATGTCCACTTTGCTGCCCAGGCCCTGCAGGTTGATGGCTCCCTCCTGTGGCACCCAGCCCACCAAGCTCTTCTTTGCTGCCTCGTCCTCCCTCTCGCGGCCGCAACGCTTGAAGATCCACTCCAGCACGCGTGCATTGTCCCCGAAGCCTGGCCAGAGGAAGGAGCCCGACGTGGGGTCCTTACGGAACCAGTTGACGTGGAAGATCTTGGGCAGGTGGGTGGGGGCCTTGCGGGTCTCCATGCTGAGCCAGTGGGCCAGGTAGTCACCGAAGTTGTAGCCGAAGAAGGGGCGCATGGCAAAGGGGTCATGCATGATAACCTTGCCTAGGGATGAAAAAAATAATTTTCATCAAAAGGTCATTGCTTTATACATTGACACTGCTGGAGAGGAATCAGGGAATACAGTATACCACCCAATCAGGGGATATTAGCCCTAGATATGTTTTTCCTGTTCTATTCTATAATTTTCCATTGTACTCTATAGACAGCTCATATCCACTTAAATGACGTAGTAACACATGTCATTCTATGACAAGCTCTTTAATGAGGTTTATGAGGTACTGTACCTTTGTACTCAGCGGCTGCTGTGGCCTCAGACCTCATAGAGGCTCCCACAAACACACCGTGACGCCAGCTAAACGACTCATACACCAGTGGGACACCTGGGAAACAGAGAGGTCAGGGGTCAGGACAAGGCCAACAGTGTGACAGAGTGTCCCACAGCTACACACTGGGAGCAATAATTTTAGAACATACAATTTCAAAACAGTTATAATACAGAATAACCTATTTTCCAGTTACATTAACCAAACGGTATAATTTGTAACACTGGATATACCACCAGAGGCTTGCTTTATAGGAGTGTCTGCTACATGAATATAATAACAATATAATATTATTCTTGTTGTATACGAGTTCCTAAACCAGAGTTTAGTCATTGGATCATGAAAGGCCACTCACCCTCTGGCCTTCTGCCCCCGAAGATGATGGCATCGATGGGCACTCCCTCGTCACTCTCCCACTGGGGGTCGATAATGGGACACTGGGCCGCCGGGGTACAGAACCTGGAGTTGGGGTGGGCACACGGGGCAGAGTCTCCTGTGGAAGAAGAGAAAGACGGTGAATACTATTAACAGAATAAAACATTATGACTATATAAATTAGTAGTACTGGTACATGAACATTTCTACAACATTGGATTTGATGATAAGCATATAAATAACTTAGAAACATGATTACATTGTTTTTAATGCTACTAGATTCATGGATAAACACGATGTAGTGATTTACAAAGAGTTTACTAATGGTTAACTCTAAGTAGTTTATGAGTAGACATTCTAATGAAGTGTTACTGTGTACTTCTCTACCCAATGGCAACACAAGGACAGTGTCACACCATGTCTCCAGAAGGCACTGTTAACACTACAGTGTGTCAACTCTACCTGTCCACTGTTAACACTACAGTGAGTCAACGCTACCTGTCCACTGTTGACACTACAGTGTGTCAACTATACCTGTTCACTGTTGAATTTTTATTTGACCTTTGTTTAACTAGGCAAGTCAGTTATGAACAAATTCTTATTTTCAATGACGGTCTAGGAACAGTGGGCTAACTGCCTTTTTCAGGGGCAGAACAACAGATTTTCATCTTGTCAGCTCGGGGATTCGATCTTGCAACCTTTTGGTTACTAGTCCAACGCTCCAACCACTAGGCTACCTGATGCCCCACTACAGTGAGTCAACTCTACCTGCTTTCCAGGATTTGCCATGCCAGTCGGTCAGGGAGACCCCTGCAGCAGGGGGGTCCAGTCCCTCCCACCATACCCCCCCGTCGCTGGTCTCGCCCACGTTGGTGAACACTGTGTTTTTGGCGATGGTCGCCATGGCGTGAGGGTTGGTCTTCAGGGACGTGCCAGGAGCCACGCCGAAAAAGCCATTCTCTGGGTTGATGGCCCTGAGTTTACCTGAGGAGAAAGTGACAAGGTGAGTCACAGAGATGCATTAAAGGATTTGCTCCTTGAAGAAGTGATGTAGTCAACTTAATAATTTCCTCTCTAAGAAAAGGAGGGGAAAGGACTTGACAAGTGGGAGTTGCTGGTTTTAGTTGCAATGGGTTGTACAATCTGTCTGGCCATGAAATTAATAACATGAGTGTGAATGCTCTTGTATGTTACTGTTTGAGCCTTTACTAGTCTGTCATTGTCTCTACAGAAGCTCTGAGTCTCAGAGTGTGTGTTGAGTGTGCATCCCTCCCCTCACCCTGGCTGTCAAACTTCATCCAGGCGATGTCGTCTCCCACACACTCCACAGTCCAGCCAGGCAGCGCAGGCTTCATCATGGCCAGGTTGGTTTTCCCACAAGCACTTGGAAACGCCGCCGCCACGTAACGCTTCACTCCCCGAGGATTGGTGATGCCCAGGATCTAGTCGGGGAGGAGTGACAGGAAAGAGAGAAAGAGAGAGAGGGAGATATTTTCTGAGAGGGTAGGTGTGGCATTGACTGGGCAGTTTCTCCGGTAATGTAGATACATCAGAAGGGACTAACTAACTACTCACTGCTACTGCATGAGGCACTGACTGTGTCACATACAGTATGCTCTAGAGGTCAACCGATTAATCGGAATGGCCGATTAATAAGGGCCGATTTCAAGTTTTCATAGCAATCGGAAATTGGTATTTTTGGACACCGATTTGGCCGTTTTTTTCTCCTTTTTTTCCCCCTTTATTAAATCTTTATTTAACTACGCAGGTCAGTTAAGAACACATTTCTTATTTTCAATGATGGCCTAGGAACGGTGGGTTAACTGCCTCGTTCAGGGGCAGAACGACAGATTTTTACCTTGTCAGCTCGGGGGATTCAATCTTGCAACCTTACAGTTAACTTGTCCAACGCTCTAACCACCTGCCTCTCATTGCACTCCACGAGGAGCCTGCCTGTTACGCGAATGCAGTAAGCCAAGGTAAGTTGCTAGCTAGCATTAAACTTATCTTATAATAAACAATCAATCAATCATAATCACTAGTTAACTACATATGGCTGATGATAATACTAGTTTATCTAGCGTGTCCTGCGTTGCATATAATCGATGCAGTGCGTATCGTTGCTCCAATGTGTACCTAACCATGAACAACAATGCCTTTCTTAAAATCAATACACAGAAGTATATATTTTTAAGCCTGCATATTTAGCTCAAATAAATCCAGGTTAGCAGGCAATATTAACCAGGTGAAATTGTGTCACTTCTCTTGCGTTCATTGCACGCAGAGTCAGTGTATATGCAACAGTTTGGGCCGCCTAATTTGCCAGAATTTTACGTAACTATGACATGACATTGAAGGTTGTGCAATGTAACAGGAATATTTAGACTAATGGATGCCACCCCTTAGATAAAATACGGAACGGTTTCAGTATTTCACTGAAAGAATAAACGTCTTGTTTTCGAGATGATAGTTTCCGGATTCGACCATATTAATTAACTAAGGCTCGTATTTCTGTGTGTTATTATGTTATAACTAAGTCTATGATTTGATAGAGCAGTCTGATTGAGCGGTGGTAGGCAGCAGCAGGCTCGTAAGCATTCATTCAAACAGCACTTTCGTGCGTTTTGCCAGCAGCTCTTTGTTGTGCGTCAAGCATTACGCTGTTTATGACTTCAAGCCTATCAACTCCCGAGATTAGGCTTGTGTAACCGATGTGAAATGGCTAGCTAGTTAGCGGGGTGCGCACTAATAGCGTTTCAAATGTCACTCGCTCTGAGACTTGGAGTGGTTCGAGCCCAGGGAGGAGCGAGGAGAGGGACGGAAGCTATACTGTTACACTGGCAATACTAAGGTGCCGATAAGAACATCCAATAGTCAAAGGTTAATAAAATACAAATGGTATAGAGAGAAATAGTCCTATAAATACTATATTAACTACAACCTAAAACGTCTTATCTGGGAATATTGAAGACTCATGTTAAAAGGAACCACCAGCTTTCAGATGTTCTCATGTTCTGGGCAAGGAACTTAAACATGAGCTTTCTTACATGGCACATATTGCACTTTTACTTTCTTCTCCAACACTTTGTTTTTGCATTATTTAAACCAAATTGAACATCTTTCATTATTTATTTGAGGCAAAATGTATGTGTTATATTAAGTTAAAATAAGTGTTCATTCAGTATTGTTGTAATTGTCATTATTACAAATAAAAAAATAAACAATTGGCCGATGACAATTCACTCTTTTACTCATTACTATGTTCCCTGTCTGCTCTTCATGTCTAAGATACAGTATTCCTGTTGGAACCCCTTCAAAAAAGGGAAAGGTGGGTGCACCCCTATCAGGGTCCCCTACCCCTAGGTGCACCCCTATCAGGTCCCCGTTCTCACCAGCATGTGTTCGGCCAGCCAGCCCTCATCCTTTGCGATGCGCGAGGCGATCCGCAGAGCAAAGCACTTCTTGCCCAGCAGAGAGTTGCCTCCGTAGCCGCTGCCGAAAGACAGGATCTGCCTGGTGTCTGGCAGGTGGGAGATCAGCACCTTCTCTGGGCTACACGGCCACGAGTTGACCAGGGGAGCTGGAAGGAGCGGAGGAGGAGGTGGGGAGCATGGGAGGAAGATGGTGATGGAGGGGGGGGGGGGAGATTTGAAAGCAAGGAATGGAATAGATGGAGAAAGACAAAATGAGGTGAGGCAAATGGTGCTTGAACGGCATACTGCTGAACATGTATAATTATGTAGGATACAGTTAATGTCAGAAGTTTAAATACACCTTAGCCAAATACATTTAAACTCAGTTTTTCACAATTCCTGACATTTCATCCTAAAAATTCCCTGTCTTATGTTAGTTAAGATCACCACTTTATTTTAAGAATGTGAAATGTCAGAATAATAGTAGAGAGAATGATTTACTTCAGCTTTTATTTCTTTCATCACATTCCCAGTAGGTCAGAAGTTTACATTCACTCAATTAGTATTTGGTAGCATTGCCTTTAAGTTGTTTAACATGGGTCAAACGTTTCGAGTAGCCTTCCACAAGCTTCCCACAATAAGTTGGGTGAATTTTGTTATGGCCACTCCAATACCATGACTTTGATGTCCTTAAGCCATTTTGCCACAACTTTGGAAGTATGCTTTGGGTCATTGTCCATTTGAAAGACCCATTTGCGACCAAGCTTTAACTTCCTGACAGATGTCTTGAGATGTTGCTTCAATATATCCACATAATTTTCCTCCCTCATGATGCCATCTATTTTGTGAAGTGCACCAGTCCCTCCTGCAGCAAAGAACCCCCACAACATGATGCTGCCACCCCCGTGCTTCACGGTTGGGATGGTGTTCTTCGGCTTGCAAGCCTCCCCCTTTTCCTCCAAACATAATGATGGTCATTATGGCCAAACAGTTCTATTTTTGTTTCATCAGACCAGAGGACATTCCTCCAAAATGTACGATCTTTGTTCCCATGTGCAGTTGCAAACCGTAGTCTGGCTTTTTTATGATGGTTTTGGAGCAGTGGCTTCTTCCTTGCTGAGCGGCCTTTCAGGTTATGTCGATATAGGACTCATTTTACTGTGGATACTTTTGTACATGTTTCCTCCAGCATCTTCACAAGGTCCTTTGCTGTAAGTTCTGGTAATGATTTGCACTTTTTGCACCAAAGTACGTTAATCTCTAGGAGACAGAACGCGTCTCCTTCCTGAGCGGTATGACGGCTGCGTAGTCCCATGGTGTTTATACTTGCGTACTATTATTTGTACAGATGAACGTGGTACCTTTAGGCGTTTGGAAATTGCTCCCAAGGATGAACCAGACTTGTGGAGGTCTGCAATTTATTTTCTGAGGTCTTGGTTGATTTCTTTTGATTTTCCCATGATGTCAAGCAAAGAGGCACTGAGTTAGAAGGCAGTCCTTGAAATACATCCACAGGTACACCTCCAATTGACTCAAATGATGTCAATAAGCCTATCAGAAGCTTCTAAAGCCATGACATAATTTTCTGGAATTTTCCAAGCTGTTTACAGGCACAGTCAACTTAGTGTATGGCAACTTCTGACCCACCGGAATTGTGGTATTGTGAATTATATATGAAATAATCTGTCTATAAACAATTGTAGGAAAAATGACTTGGTCATGCACAAAGTAGATGTCCTAACCGACTTGCCAAAACTCTAGTTTGTTAACAACAAATTTCTGGAGTTGTTGAAAAATAAGTTTTAATGACTCCAACCTAAGTATATGTAAACTTCCGACTTCAACTGTATGTGATATGCAACAATGTTGTTGTTTTCCAAGTTTATGATATAACTTACAAGATGGCGATAGAGAGAGAGTCTCTGGGCAGTGGTACCTTTCAGTGGGAGAGGTTGCCCAAGGGAGTGCTGGCAGCGCACAAACTCTGCCCCCTGTGACAGCTTGTCCATGACTGGGGTGCCCATGCGTGTCATTATGCCCATGCTGGCCACCACGTAGGGCGAGTCCGTCACCTGCACGCCAAACTTAGACAGCGGAGAGCCCACCGGGCCCATACTGAAAGGGATCACATACATGGTTCGACCTGAAGAAGAATGAGGAAATTAAGTAATCAACATTTTAATTGAGTGTTAGACATTATTTCCCATTACAGACAAGTCTCAGTTGGCTAGTTGAAAGCCTTGGTGTCTCAATAAAATTTGAATGTTTCAGAGAATCATTTAACCCCACAATTTATTCCTAAACTCTACTATTTGATATTTAATGACTCTTGACCCTCTTACCGTCTAATTAGTCCAAATTGGACTTCAGTAGTGTAACATTATAACACAACGTTGATAGTCAACTATAACATTTGCCACTGGCGCTTTAGCTAGTTATTTTAGAAGTTTAGGACGGTTTTCTGTGATGCAAAAATAGGCATTTAAAAAAGTGACAAACCCAATTTGAATGAAGACTGACAGTCCATTACAGACAACTGATACAGGCAGCTGAAACTATAGAGAGGTTGTGTTAAACCTCTTGTCTGAAAGCCCCAGAGTAGAACGGCGTGTACAGTACAGTACCTGCCATGCAGCCTGGAAAGCGGTCCTTCCTGGCCTTCTGGAAGTCACCCTCACTCATCCAGCTGCCCAGCTGGCTCTTAGCCCCCCCACCGGGGGTGGGGATGGTGTCCCTCTGGTTCTTGGTGACGATCACCGTTTTACTCTCCACGCGAGCCACATCCTTGGGGTCTGTGCGTGCCAGCCAGCTGCCCAGACAGAAAAGCCATAAACAGACTATTAATTATCTTATAATTCTTTATGGCAATGAGTATAACAGGCCTGGAGTCTTTTGTTGACCTCAAGGCCACAGTGGAAAAGGTGACCCAAGAGATTCTTTGATGTATGACTGAAATTGTTTCAGATTAATATTACAGAGTCAGACAGATAACTTCACTAACCAGAATATTTTTTTATGTATTCTGCTCTACATTAACTTAGATCACTAGTGAACTTAACCTGCTTTGTGACATAAAGACCAAAATTCCTACTCAACCTGTGTAGCAGTGATCACAGCAGAACTCACCAGTTCTCATACTTCGGTAGCTTCTTCACCATGCCCTCCTTCTCCAGGCCAGTTAGGATGTGGGCCGACTCTTCTGCACTCCCCGTCACCACATGCACATTGGCAGGCTTGCACTCATCCACCGCCCCCTTCACAAAGTCAGCCACCGCTGGGGGCAGAGAGGGGATCGAGGCCAGGGAGCGGACCCCCACAGATGCCCCCACGCCACCCCGTCTGTACCAAGACACAGGGAGGTAGAAGTGGGTGTGTTACAGAGGTTTACAGGGGAGGAACTGTATTCAAACATACTGTACTATACAGACATGATATTAGGTTGCTGGCTGATAGCAGCTGTAAGAGGAGCAATACTATGATAATTTAGCAACTCGCAGTTATCAAATAAGATGTGCCCCAAATGGATATCAAATTTAAATCTGGTGTTAAAATAGGCAACACAATAGGAGCAACATTTAAATACTGGGTAGCAAGATGCACAATAGTAGCAAGATACACAATCAACCCCTTCAGTATGGTTTCAGGGATGCAATTCTATTGAGAGTAGATTACAGGAAAATGTGTCACTACATTCTTACTATTAGTGCTAGTATTAGAGCAATTCACAGGTAAATAATGCAATGGGGCAATGGGGTGTCACTGAGGAGTAGACTTGGGTCCTTCTCCAAACGGATTCGTGGGAATTTTGTTTTACCTAAACCACAGCAAGCACTGTGAATGGGTTACTTCTGAACATATTCTAGAATAACATTTCATTATCGGGTGTATGGTTAGAAACAAATAATACCCATACATGTTCACTATTATTTAATCATCTGCATGAGACAGACATCAGAACCTGACACTTCGGCTCAGAGCTCTTTATAATGGTGGAGGCACGTAGGGGGGCTTTCTTTTGTTTGTTAACAGCCCAGTGTTCACAAGCAAGGGTAAAACACAATCAATTACAACATGTGTGAGAGCTCTGGCTAGCTGACTAGAAACACCAGGCGCGATGGTTGATGGTTTGACAACAAAAAAAAATCTGAGGAGGATTCAATGTGTGCTCAGATGCACTCTTCAATTGAAACTTTGTTTTTTTAAATAAATAAAAAATAACTCTTTATACTGACGTGTCTAGGAACCTCTGGAGCTGGTTTGGCTATCTCTTTGTCTCTAGGAGCTGCCTCATAATTTGACTTGCATTCCAACTCATGGCTAGGTCTATTGACTAATTTGGCTAAGAATTTAAATCACGCTATTCTACCTTGGTAGCTCGGTGAAAGACATGTTCCGGTAAAAGGGCTGACAAAGTCTGTTCCAATTGGCTGCATTGTGGGTGTCATTAAACTTCCTGTGTAAACAACGGCCATTTCTAAAGGAAGGGTTAAAGGCTGCCCAGTGTCCTACGTGCAAACTGAGAATATAGATTGTTGTTGATGGGAAAATGCCCAATGTCACAGGGAACAAGTATTGTTTAAACACTGTTTAACCATTTATGTGATGAGAAGTCATCTTAGATCTTCTCCAGTTTATGAAGTCTATTATAAGTGATTCATTTCTGCATGCAGTCGACCAGATGTGTGTATTGAGAAACTTCAGACTGGGAGGGAAGGGGAGAGAGACCTTTTGCCCACAAAGTACTGAGTAGGAAAAGAGAGAGCAAGCAAGAACACAAAAAAATGAACCATAAGAGGAGAACGGTTAGGCTTTCCACCCTTTCCTCTGTGTAGATTGCCATTCTCAGGAACAGGTCACTGCAAGCAGACTTTACTGAAAATCTATAGAGCACATACTGTTGGAGCTTTTTACATTTTATTTCACCTTTATTTAACCAGGTAGGCTAGTTGAGAACAAGTTCTCATTTGCAACTGCGACCTGGCCAAGATAAAGCATAGCAATTCGACACATACAACAACACAGAGTTATACATGGAATAAACAAAACATAGTCAATAATACAGTAGAACAAAAGAAAACAAAAAGTCTATGTACAGTGAGTGCAAATGAGGTAAGATAAGGGAGTTAAGGCAATAAAGAGGCCACGGTGGCGAAGTAATTACAATATAGCAATTAAACACAGGAATGGTAGATGTGCAGAAGATGAATGTGCAAGTAGAGAAACTGGGGTGCAAAGGGGCAATAAATAAATAAATACTGTATGGGGATGAGGTAGGTAGATAGATGGGCTGTTTACAGATGGGCTATGTACAGGTGCAGTGATCTGTGAGCTGCTCTGACAGCTGGTGCTTAAAGTTAGTGAGGGAGATATGAGTCTCCAGCTTCAGAGATTTTTGCAGTTCGTTCCAATCATTGGCCGCAGAGAACTGGAAAGAAAGACGACCAAAGGAGGAATTGGCTTTGGGGGTGACCAGTGAGATATACCTGCTGGAGCGCGTGCTACGAGTGGATGCTGCTATAGTGACCAGTGAGCTGAGATAAGGCGGGGCTTCACCTAGCAGAGACTTGTAGATAACCTGTAGCCAGTGGGGTTGGCGACGAGTATGAAGCGAGGGCCAACCAACGAGAGCATGCAGGTTGCAATGGTGGGTAGTGTATGGGGCTTTGGTGACAAAACGGATGGCACAGTGATGGACTGCATCCAGTTTGTTGAGTAGAGTGTTGGAGGCTATTTTATAGATGACATCACCGAAGTCGAGGATCGGTAGGATGGTCAGTTTTACGGTATGTTTACGGTATGTTTGGCAGCATGAGTGAAGGATGCTTTGTTGCGATATAGGAAGCCAATTCTAGATTTAATTTTGGATTGGAGATGCTTAATGTGAGTCTGGAAGGAGAGTTCACAATCTAACCAGACACCTAGGTATTTGTAGTTGTCCACGTATTCTAAGTCAGAGCCATCCAGAGTAGTGATGCTGGACGGGCGAGCAGGTGCGGGCAGTGATCGGTTGAATAGCATGCATTTAGTTTTACGTACGTTTAAGAGCAGTTGGAGGCCACGGAAGGAGAGTTGTATGGCATTGAAGCTCGTCTGGAGGTTAGTTAACACAGTGTCCAAAGAGGGGCCAGAAGTATACAGAATGGTGTCGTCTGCGTAGAGGTGTACCAGGGAATCACCAGCAGCAAGAGCAACATCATTGATGTATACAGAGAAAATAGTCAGCCCGAGGATTGAACCCTGTGGCTCCCCCATAGAGACTGCCAGAGGACCGGACAACAGGCCCTCCGATTTGACACACTGAACTCTATCAGAGAAGTAGTTGGTAAACCAGGCGAGGCAATCATTTTAGAAACCAAAGCTGTCGAGTCTGCCAATAAGAATGTGGTGATTGACAGAGTCGAAAGCCTTGCTCGATGAATACGGCTGCACAGTAATATCTCTTATCGATGGCGGTTATGATGTCAAAGTTCAAAGTTGTCGTTTAGGACATTGAGCGTGGCTGAGGTGCACCCATGACCAACTCTGAAACCAGATTGCATAGAGGAGAAGGTACGGTGGGATTCGAAATGGTCGGTAATCTGTTTGTTAACTTGGCTTTCGAAGACCTTAGAAAGACAGGGTAGGATAGATATAGGTCTGTAGCAGTTTGGGTCTAGAGTGTCACCCCCTATGAAGAGGGGGATGACCGCGGCAGCTTTCCAATCTTTGGGAATCTCAGACAGTACGAAAGAGAGGTTGAACAGGCTAGTAATAGGTGAACCAAGGACTATATTTATTCCTAGTTCTAAATTTTGTGAATGGGGCATGCTTATTTAAGATGGTGAGCAAGGCACCACCATTTAAAGAATAGCCAGGCATCATCTACTGACGGGATGAGGTCAATGTCATTCCACGATACCCCGGCCAGGTCAATTAGAAAGGCCTGCTCGCAGAAGTGTTTTAGGGAGCGTTTGACAGTGATGAGGGGTGGTCGTTTGGTCGCAGACCCATTACTGATGCAGGCAATGAGGCGGTGAACGCTGAGATGTTGATTGAAGACACCAGAGGTGTATTTGGAGGGCGAGTTAGTTAGGATGACTTAGGATCTATGAGGGTGCCCGTTTTTACGGATTTGGAGTTGTACCTGGTAGGT
Organism: Oncorhynchus kisutch; assembly: GCF_002021735.2. Classification (NCBI taxonomy): domain Eukaryota; kingdom Metazoa; phylum Chordata; class Actinopteri; order Salmoniformes; family Salmonidae; genus Oncorhynchus; species Oncorhynchus kisutch. The sequence goes on along the minus strand of NC_034184.2, from coordinate 68,218,675 downwards.
TCATTGATCATTTGTGTGAGATTGAGGGCATCAAGCTTGGATCGTAGGATGGCCGGGGTGTTAAGCATGTCCCAGTTTAGGTCACCTAGTAGCACGAGCTCAGAAGATAGATGGGGGGCAATCAATTCACATATGGTATCGAGAGCACAGCTGGGGGCAGAGGGAGGTCTATAGCAAGTGGCAACAGTGAGAGACTTGTTTCTGGAAAGGTGAATATTTAGAAGTAGAAGCTCGAATTGTTTGGGTACAGACTTGGATAGTAATAGAAAACTCTGCAGGCTATCTTTGTAGTAGATTGCAACACCGCCCCCTTTGGCAGTTCTATCTTGGCGGAAAATGTTATAGTTAGCGATGGAGATTTCAGGGTTTTTGGTGGTTTTCCTAAGCCAGGATTCAGACACGGCTAAGACATCCGGGTTGGCAGAGTGTGCTAAAGCAGTGAGTAAAACAAACTTAGGGAGTAGGGAGTACTTAGGGAGTAGGCTTCTAATGTTTCTAATGTTCTAATGTTAATGTTCTTTTGTCCTGTCATGTTGAGCCCAATTGTTAGAATCACTTGAGCGTCTGTCTAGAACTTAACTCACGGTAAATAAGAATTAGGGAGCCAAGAGTGAGTGGAGGTTGGTTTCTATTTTTCTTTTAAACCAGGGATCATCAACTAGATTCAGCCAAGGGGCAATTTTTTTATTGAGCAGATGGTCGGGGGGGCTGGAACATAATTACAAATAATTTGTTGACTGCAAATTGACCACAAGAAGCCCAAACAGATATATTTGACTAAAATATCATAATTTCAAACCTTGCTTACATTTCTATACAATCTCGCTATAATGCTTGGGAATTCTTGAGAACAGATTTCCAAAATGTAAATAACTTGGAGCTGATTTCCTGGTGTTTTTACAGTGTTTTATGTATGTCCAACAATAAAAATAAAAATAAATAAAATCATATATATTTTGCTCAGAAAACTTGGGGGCCAAATAAAACCACCAGTGGGCCAAATTCGGCCCATGTTTTGTCAGTTGGGGAACCCCGGTTTCCTCTTTTCTTACTTTTCAAAAGTTCCCCTATCCTCCGTTTCACCTTTGATGGCTTATTTCATCCTCCTGCCCTCTCTCTCTCTCGCCCCATCAGTCACTTTTGACAGATTGTCATGGTAGATGTATAAGGTAAAGGGAGGACTGTGCTCAACATATAACATGTGCTCATATGTATTGTTAATGTATTTTTACCTCTATTTAACTAGGCAAGTCAGTTAAGAACAAATTATTATTTCCAATGACTGCTTAGGAACAGTGGGTTAACTGCCTGTTCAGGGACAGAACAACAGATTTGTACCTTGTCCGCTCGGGGATTTGAACTTGCAACCTTCCGGTTACTAGTCCAACGCTCTATCGACTAGGCTACCCTGGTGCCCCATATAAGCACAACATGTTTCCATTTAAGGGTACAGCAAAAGTCCCAGCTTCCACTACAAGTACCATAGCAGCACTTCTGAACAAATCTGCTTGTGTCATTTTTCAATGTAGCTCACCATACCTATGTATGATATGTTACGAATTGCATTTTATAAAAAATATTTGGTTGGCGGTATATATAAAACAATATAAAACACCTCTTTGGGTGAATTCACTTACAGTATAGCCACGTTTTCAGTCACAATTTTCTTATACCACATAAAATGACTTGCATGATATTAATAAAAATGAAGCGTGGTTTGTTGAAATGTTGTAAAATAGGCCTAATGCACTTTTATATTTGTATGAAATGGTTAATAGTTCATTTTTGATAGGCTAACGTTACTTGATGAAGACATGCTGTTATAGCAACTCTGTGCTTTTGTCTTGAAACTAAAATGTAATGAGTGTAGCCTACAGACAAGAAAATAACTCCTTCAACTGTCTGCACACACAGGCTTGTGGATTGTTGCATTATTCAATAGTGTAATATGGTTTGGTTGCATTATTCAATAGTGTATACGTTTTAGAGGAAAAGCATCTGTCATTGTTCAATAGTTTATGGATCCTGGCTTGTGACCAATGTTCCCTCTAAGATGCGCGCAGCTCCCCCAGGGACTGCCTTGCGAAAGAAATATCAGCCAGCTCAGAGAAGCACAAGATTGAACTTCACTCAACTTTCTAGAGTTTTCCCCGTTAGTTAACACTATCAACGTTTCCCTTTACCGTGGGAATAGCCACTTTCAATGCAACATACCAAAACAAAATAAAGTATGCAAAACTTAAGATGCAAAACTGACTATGCAAGAGGTTTTGTTGTAGGCAAAACGCATCGGAGTAGGATTCTATTGCATTGACAGGCACACTCAGGCTCTACTCTACACAGCTGCAGATATGCAAACAGACCATTGCCATATATGAATTTGTACCATTCACCAGTGGTGTAAAATACTTAAGTACAAATACTTTAAAGTACTACTTAAGTAGTTTTTTGGGGTATCTGTACTTTACTTTACTATTTATATTTTTGCCAACTTTTACTCCACAACATTCCTAAAGAAAATAGTATACTTTACACTCCATACATTTTTCCTGACACCCAAAAGTACTTGTTACATTTTGAATGCTTAGCAGAACAGGAAAATGGTCCAATTCACACACTTATCAAGAGAACATCCCTGGTCACCCCTATTGCCGTTGATCTGGCAGACTCACTAAACATAAATGCTTTGTTTGTAAATGATGTCTGAGTGTTGGAGAGTGCCCCTGGCTATCTGTACATTTTAAAACAAGAAAACTGTGCTGTCTGGTTTGCTTAATATAAGGAATGTGAAATTAGTTGTACTTTTACGTTTGATACTTAAGTATATTTTAGCAAGTACATTTACTTTTGATACTTAAGTATATTTAAAACCAAATACTTTTAGACTTTTACTCAAGTAGTATTTTACTGGGTGACTTTCACTTAAGTCATTTTCTATTAAGGTATCTTAACTTTAACTCAAGTATGATAATTGGATACTTTTTACACCACTGCCATTCACTTTGAACTGGACTGTGTTTACAGCATGAGCGGTCGTGAGTAGATTAGCTTGTTTTAAGATCAAAGCAAGAGCTACACTGCCGTTCAAATGTTTGGGGTCACTTAGAAATGTACTTGTTTTTGAAAGAAAAGCACATTTTTTGTCCATTAAAATAACATTAAATTGATCAGAAATCCAGTATAGACATTGTTAATGTTGTAAATGACTATTCTAGTTGGAAACGGCTGATTTTTAATGGAGTATCTACATAGGCGTACAGAGGCCCATTATCAGTAACCATCACACCTGTGTTCCAATGACATGTTGTTTTAGCTAATCGAAGTTTATCATTTTAAAAAGCTAATTGATCATTAGAAAACCATTTTGCAATTATGTTAGCACACCTGAAATCTGTTGTAATGATTAAAGAAGCAATAAAACTGGCCTTCTTAAACTTGTTGAGTATCTGGAGCATCAGCATTTGTGGGTTTGATTACAGGCTCAAAATGGCCAGAAACATAGACCTTTCTTCTGAAACTCGTCAGTCTATTTTTGTTCTGAGAAATGAAGGCTATTCCATGCGAGAAATTGCCAAGAAACTGAAGATCTCGTACAACGGTGTGTACTACTCCCATTGCTGAACAGCGCAAACTGGCCCTAACCAGAATATAAAAAGGAGTGGGAGGCCCTGGTGCACAACTGAGCAACATGACAAGTACATTAGTGTCTAGTTTGAGAAACAGACACCTCACAAGTCCTCAACCGGCAGCTACATTACATTTCTTGCATGGAATAGCCTGTAGATATTCCATTAAAAATCAGCCGTTTCCAGCTACAAAAGTAATTTACAACATTGGCAATGTATACACTAGATTTCTGATCAATTTTATGTTATTTTAATGAACCAAACATGTGCTTTTCTTTCAAGGACATTTCTAAGTGACCCCAAACTTTTGAACGGTAGTGTACATGTAGCAACTTGTGCACATTTGTACATTTCCTTTGCTAGTTATTAGCCCAGTTATAGCTACTTTGTAGTCAGCAATGGCACAAAACATGTGCATTTCTTGACATCTTTCAAAAGCGAGTCAGGTAAAGAGCCTTTTTTGTCTTAAAGGGGCAGTGTTGTATTTTGAGACAGGCTAAAATAAGCTAAGAAGCCAATAGGCAGAGGGTAGCATAATTTGGCTGATTCTCTGTAATAACGGCATGAGAATACTTATGCATTTTATTTTGAAACAATATTTTCAGTCACATCCTTGTCTGAATGACAAGTGGTTAACAAGTTTTAATGTCAAGCCCTGCATGTATTTTTCAAAATTCTCATGGAATGTAGGCCTACATTGAACACCAAGCATTGGCCGCCTCTGTAGGCTGAACGATAGAACATCTATTTCCATGTTAAAATATTATGGCATTTTCTCCATATTTTTTTTATGGTAGACCACTCTGGTAGGCCTACATTACAGAGGTCTACCGATTAATCGGAATGGCCGATTACTTAGGGCCGATTTCAAGTTTTCATAACAATCGGAAATCGGTATTTTTGGACGCCGATTTTGCAGATTTAATATATATATATTTTTTTCATCTTTATTTAACGAGGGAAGTCAGTTAAGAACTCATTGTTATTTTCAATGACGACCTAGGAATGGTGGGTTAACTGCCTTGTTCAGGGGCAGAACGACAGATTTTTACCTTGTCAGCTCAGGGATTCAATCTTGCAACCTTACGGTTAACTAGTCCAACGCTCTAACCACCTGCCTCACAAGGAGCCTGCCTGTTACGCAAATGCAGTAAGAAGCCAAGGTAAGTTGCTAGCTAGCATTAAACTTATCTTATAAAAAAACAATCAATCAATCATAATCACTAGTCATAACTACACATGGTTGATGATATTACTAGTTTATCTAGAGTGTCCTACGTTGCATATAATCGATGCGGTGCGCATTGTTGTTGGACTGTCGTTGCTCCAACGTGTACCTAACCATAAACACCAATGCCTTTCTTAAAATCAATACACAGAAGTATATATTTTTAAACCTGCATATTTAGCTAAAAGAAAGGTTAGCAGACAATATTAACCAGGTGAAAATGTGTCACTTCTCTTCCGTTCATTGCACGCAGTCAGGGTATATGCAACAATTTGGGCCGCCTGGCTCATTGCGAACTAATTTGCCAGAATTTTACATAATTATGACATAACATTGAAGGTTGTGCAATGTAACAGGAATATTTAGACTTAGGGATGCCATCCGTTAGATAAAATACGGAACGGTTCCGTATTTCACTGAAAGAATAAACATTTTGTTTTCAAAATGATAGGTCATTAATATGGTCGAATCCGGAAACTATGGCTTGTATGTCTGTGTGTTATTATGTTACAATTAAGTCTATGATTTGATAGAGCAGTCTGACTGAGCGATGGTAGGCACCAGCAGGCTCGTAAGCATTCATTCAAACAGCACTTTCGTGCGTTTGCCAGCAGCTCTTCGCAATGCTTGAAGCACAGCGCTGTTTATGACTTCAAGCCTATCAACTCCCGAGATTAGGCTGGTGTAACCGATGTGAAATGGCTAGCTAGTTAGCGGGGTGCGCGCTAATAGAGTTTCAAACGTCACTCGCTCTGAGACTTGGAGTAGTTGTTCTCCTTGCTCTGCATGGGTAATGCTGCTTTGAGGGTGGCTGTTGTCGATGTGTTCCTGGTTCGAGCCCAGGTAGCGGCGAGGAGAGGGATGGAAGCTATACTGTTACACTGGCAATACTAAAGTGACAATAAGAACATTCAATAGTCAAAGTTCGTACAAATCGTATAGAGAGAAATAGTCCTATAATTCCTATAATAACTACAACCTAAAACTTCTTACCTGGGAATATTGAAGACACATGTTAAAAGGAACCACCAGCTTTCATATGTTCTCATGTTCTGAGCAAGGAATTTAAACGTTAGCTTTCTTACATGGCACATATTGCACTTTTACTTTCTCCTCTAACACTTTGTTTTTGCATTATTTAAACCAAATTGAACATGTTTCATTATTTATTTGAGGCTAAATTGATTTTATTGATGTATTATACTAAGTTAAAATAAGTGTTCATTCAGCATTGTTGTAATTGTCATTATTACAAATACATTTTTAAAAATCGGCTGATTAATCGGTATTGGCTTTTTAATGGCCCTCCAATAATCGGTATCGGGGTTGAAAAAAATCATAATCGGTCAACCTCTACTATATTATGATCAAATAGCCACAGTAGCCTACTTGAACACTGTTAAAAAATTACTTAAAACGGGTACAGCCTCAGTGTTCACAGTAAATGTGCGCCGAAAGTTGCACAGAATTCTCACAACGTTCAAGTTTGCACTCAGCAGACCTGAAATCTGCTCACTGACCCCCAAAAAATTTGGGAACATTGCTTGTGACTACTGTGATATTTACGGTCAATTTGAGCTGTGGACCAAGAATGTTGCTTTGCCAGCGAAAACTAAAGGTAAGGCAAGGATGTAATGTGAATTGAAAAGTAGAATTATCTTTAGCCACCACGCTCCTCAGACTCTCCTTTAGATCTCGTAGTGGGAATAGGACCTAGTCAGGGAGAAATGCGAGGACAAAGATAGCCATGAAAATTGATCATTTCTCAACCCCTGTGGCCCTCTCTTTGGGTTGCAGCTGGGCTTTGCTTAGTCTCATTTCCACAAGGACAATGCAACACACCTCCAAAAATGTAGACCAATCACTGTGCACCACACACAGTCACACCCACACTCCCCCCAAATTGAATGTAAATAGCTTGGTCCATAGTGCATTTTCAGGAACTGAGCAGAAATGCACATATCACATGCAACCTACATACAGAAAAAAAAATCATAACACATAGACATGCAGAAGTAAGGCATTGAAACTTCTATGTCAATTAGGCGGCTACACAAATCCTGACAATCTCGAATTCCCTATGATGCTGTTTCAACACACACACCAATAACAAATGCATAGTAGACACACAAACATAGAACCCTCTCAAGTTTGTAAGACTGACAGTGTCATGCAGTTCACTCTGAAAAGTAAGGTAAGATGCACTCAAGACTGCTCACATACTTGTTATTCTCCGTGTGACGTCACCCAACAGCCTTGACAAAGAGTGGTGAAGAGAAAGTGGAATGACAGAGATTCAAAGCAATAGGATCTTGAAATTCTGTCCGTCATTTTCTATCTCGGGGGCGAACAGCTTTTGAAATCTGGTCGGTCAGGTTTGTGCACCTCCAAGTCGGTCAGACACAAACCAAGACACACAAAGTTGTGTGTGCTGTGCTATATGTCTGTGGCATTTTCTATTAAGATCTTTCTTTGTAGTTCAGTGACATTGGGGTCATTCCATGTCATTTCAGCAAGCCATTACACCCACCATCTCAGATTCTTTTGAAATCATTTCTGCAGTTAGAAACAGATAAGATTAGCATTCCTGAACCATTATTTTGTTGAAATATAATTTGATTTATGAGAAATAATAAACTAATTGATGGCACTCAAATTGTACCTTTGAATGTATAGAACTCATTGGCTAGCTTGGACTTATTCTTTCCTCTGATCATTTTAAAACAAGACTGTCAATTTAACAGCAATTGACAATCAAGTTGGAGATGATGAATGGCTAATTGCAGTGCCTTGCATAGTCTTCAATATGACTTTCCATTCAACAATGAGGATATTTAATCCTAACTTTATGGACATGTCATTTCTAGTTTATGTGTCCTTAACATTTGGTTACAATGCATCTCTGATATTCCGAGTTTTCCATCATAAATGTATACCCTATCATCATAAGGATGTTTGCATAGGATTGCTGCCAACAGCCATATCATGAGCGAAATTGCGATAACTGGTAAAAGTATCTTATCCACTATAGTGATATTACTAATTCATGACAACTCATTTTATACCATCATCACCATTCCATGATTTGCCTAATGCAGTTAAAACATTTTAAATGTGGCATGGCTGGGAACAGTTCAAATAGACAACGAATACACTATGTACAGCATACTGTACCATGGTTAGTCAATAAGGAAATCATATGTTTCAAATTGCAATATGCTAGATACTCACCTTCTGATAACTCCAAGCAAAAGACACGACATCTTGCAAAATATAAAATAAAATAGATATCTTCACAAAAAGAGGAGAGACGTGTGCGCTTTAGGACCAACCACAACTCATATCGGATTGGCCTATGAAGAAGAACTCTAATGTTGAGGTAACCTGGTGTAGGCTCATGAGAGAACCTTGTACTTTGCAACACGTGTAACTTATCGGAGAGGCATACGCCTTGAACCAGGTTCTGCGCTTCGTTCTCCAAACCGCAAATTCAATGCAAACAAATAGCCAACCGATTGCATATATACATCAAGCTACATGTATATTTCTTTCGTCAAGTAATCCAACAGTAGTCTTGGCTATTGATAACGCTATCCGTTCAACAAAGGTTAGGCTATTAAACAGGACTGTCTGAAAACAAATAAAAGGTCTGAGAGGAGGTGTCTCTCATGTTAGACTTGTTTGTTTTCTATAACACTGCAAAGAGAATAAACAAAGTAGAGCATTTCATACAACTATCATATCCTGTCCCTGCTCTTACTGAACATATCCACTGTTTACTGCCCATGCAACAAAAACGCCTCTACCGGCTGATGCAAGTTCTGACGTTTCTGTATCAGCCAAGACATAACAGCCACCGTGGTGACTGGCACGTACGGCATATGGATGGAGAATCAAATGTTTAGGAAGAAAGTTGTTGAAGAGTCAGCTGAATAAATGCAAAGTCGTTGAAAAAGTACTACAGCGGAAGGATGTCTCATAATGACAACAGGCTACTGAAATTATCTTGACCCAGATGGTCTAGATCCAAAAGTGTTATTTATAATGGGCATAAAATAGTAAGCCTACCTGCGTTAGTACACCCGCGACATATCCAGTGCTTAGGTTTAGCAGGATCCTGTCGGAAATGGATCATCCACCTCTCTGTTTTGGCCTGTTTCGTTCCGGAACCTATTTATCCGGTACCTCTCGTGGCATGACAAATTATTGTAGCTTTTTGCAAATGTTAAATAAATTATAATAAACGCGATCAAAGTTCATTCGAGTTGCCTCTTTCTCAACCATGAGAAAGCCTAACATTTAGCCACTGAGGATAAATGATGTATTTTTTTAAATTGCCTAGCTGTGGAGAGTAGCCCAATAACGCCGTATGGCCTGCAGTCATAAACGCGCGGAAAATATCTCAGTGAACAAACAGCATGCATACAAAACTGGCCTATCGCAATATTTAAAATAGTCTACAATCGCGGGAAAACTCTGGTTGGGAAGCAAATGGCTCCTGCTGAAAAGAGAAGACTCTCAGTCTAATCTGTCAATTTTAGGCTACCAAACCAGTTGATCAACTTCCAAATATTGTTTTACAAAGTAAAACAAAAGAGAGAGAGAGAGAGTAAGAGGCGTGTGGCACAGAACGGAGCACATATGCCATCACTAGGGACTGAGCTGTGCATCATTGAGTGAGTCAGTGAAACTAGAAAGCATTTTTAGGATTATAATTTCCTCCTCATATTGTAGCATATAATATGTCTCCACACACCTAGGCTATGGATGGATTCAAGACAAGGTCGTTTTCATTGAGCTCAGATTCTCAGTTTGTCAGTATCAAAATAGCCTGTCATTTACGATCATGCAGTATTATGGTGCTTTCAAGACATCTGGTCGGAAAGTCGGAGCTCTAGAAAGAGGCCAGCCAGAGTTCCCCACTTGGAATTCTGAGTTGGATGACCGTTCAAAATCAATTTTCACAGTCGGAGCTCGTTGTTTTCCAGTCGTCTTGAACGCAGTAAAATCAGAAGTTGGAGATTTCACAGCTCGGAGTTCCCAGTTGTTTTGCCAGTTTTGCCAGCATTAAAACAAGATTATGCCGAAGTCTCCAGTCACGTAGAATTGCATGAAATGTGTTTATAAAATGCCAATGCGTTTATAAAAGGCCAAACATTTCCCGGACCCTAGGTCACAGAAAAGGTTTCCACTACGCAAATGGGATGATATACAGTGCCTTGCGAAAGTATTCGGCCCCCTTGAACTTTGCGACCTTTTGCCACATTTCAGGCTTCAAACATAAAGGTATAAAACTGTATTTTTTTGTGAAGAATCAACAACAAGTGGGACACAATCATGAAGTGGAATGACATTTATTGGATATTTCAAACTTTTTTAACAAATCAAAAACTGAAAGATTGGGCGTGCAAAATTATTCAGCCCCTTTACTTTCAGTGCAGCAAACTCTCTCCAGAAGTTCAGTGAGGATCTCTGAATGATCCAATGTTGACCTAAATGACTAATGATGATGAATACAATCCACCTGTGTGTAATCAAGTCTCCGTACAAATGCACCTGCACTGTGATAGTCTCAGAGGTCCGTTAAAAGCGCAGAGAGCATCATGAAGAACAAGGAACACACCAGGCAGGTCCGAGATACTGTTGTGAAGAAGTTTAAAGCCGGATTTGAATACAAAAAGATTTCCCAAGCTTTAAACATCCCAAGGAGCACTGTGCAAGCGATAATATTGAAATGGAAGGAGTATCAGACCACTGCAAATCTACCAAGACCTGGCCGTCCCTCTAAACTTTCAGCTCATACAAGGAGAAGACTGATCAGAGATGCAGCCAAGAGGCCCATGATCACTCTGGATGAACTGCAGAGATCTACAGCTGAGGTGGGAGACTCTGTCCATAGGACAACAATCAGTCGTATATTGCACAAATCTGGCCTTTATGGAAGAGTGGCAAGAAGAAAGCCATTTCTTAAAGATATCCATAAAAAGTGTCATTTAAAGTTTGCCACAAGCCACCTGGGAGACACACCAAACATGTGGAAGAAGGTGCTCTGGTCAGATTAAACCAAAATTGAACTTTTTGGCAACAATGCAAAACGTTATATTTGGCGTAAAAGCAACACAGCTCATCACCCTGAAGACAACATCCCCACTGTCAAACATGGTGGTGGCAGCATCATGGTTTGGGCCTGCTTTTCTTCAGCAGGGACAGGGAAGATGGTTAAAATTGATGGGAAGATGGATGGAGCCAAATACAGGACCATTCTGGAAGAAAACCTGATGGAGTCTGCAAAAGACCTGAGACTGGGACGGAGATTTGTCTTCCAACAAGACAATGATCCAAAACATAAAGCAAAATCTACAATGGAATGGTTCAAAAATAAACATATCCAGGTGTTTGAATGGCCAAGTCAAAGTCCAGACCTGAATCCAATCGAGAATCTGTCGAAAGAACTGAAAACTGCTGTTCACAAATGCTCTCCATCCAACCTCACTGAGTTCGAGCTGTTTTGCAAGGAGGAATGGGAAAAAATTTCAGTCTCTCGATGTGCAAAACTGATATAGACATACCCCAAGCGACTTACAGCTGTAATCACAGCAAAAGGTGGCGCTACAAAGTATTAACTTAAGGGGGCTGAATAATTTTGCACGCCCAATTTTTCAGTTTTTGATTTGTTAAAAAAGTTTGAAATATCCAATAAATGTCATTCCACTTCATGATTGTGTCCCACTTGTTGTTGATTCTTCACAAAAAAATACAGTTTTACATCTTTATGTTTGAAGCCTGAAATGTGGCAAAAGGTCGCAAAGTTCAAGGGGGCCGAATACTTTCGCAAGGCACTGTACATGCAATGCTTTAGTATAACGGTTCCGGTACCTCAGAGCTCCCAATGTCACTCCCCTCTCACGCTCACTTTTTCTTCCGGCACCAAACCGATTTACAAATGAAGCACTGCATAGGATAAATAGGCCTAACAAATTACCTAGGCTATGCCATCATGATTGACACCTGAGTTATGGACAGATAACGGCATAACCAATATTTTTTTATTGTTAACCTTTAATTTCAGCAGGGGGTCATGTGGAGGCCACGGTCTCTTTCGCAGATGAGCCCTGCATGAACACATCAATAAACAACAATTACACTATACATGAAAAACAAACAAAAGACGAAAATCAAAACACAATCATATGAAACAAACATATTCATCAGTAAAAAGGCCCTCTAACATCCACCGGAATTACCCTAGAGGCACCAACTTTAAGGACTTTAGGAGATCGTTCCCCATGAGGCGCAAAAAAACATCAAGCAGTTTACCTAACTCGGTGAAGATTGAAGGGATCTCCAGGGTAAGCGATCCCTGAGTCCGGGTCTGGTCATTTATACATCTGAAGGTTAACAATGAGGTACTGTAAGGTATGGTGGAAGTTTATGCAAGAGAGCTTTATTAACCTAGGGCGTTATAGACAAAAAGAGCGCAGTGCATCGATCTACGAGACTTCAATGAGGGCCAGCCTACTTTCTGTTACAAAATGCAATGATGTGTACTGAGCCTATTGCCCATAATAAAGAGCAATGCGCTATGATAAACTGTGTCCAATGGGTCCCAAATTACATTCAGATGTCAGACGATTTCCCCTTGAGTGGATAGTTAGAAGGCCGGAACATACACTACCGTTCAAAATTTTTATTTTTTTTTGTCCATTAAAATAACATCAAATTGATCAGAAATACAGTTTAGACATTGTTAATGTTGTAAATTACTATTGTAGCTGGAAACAGCAGCTTTTTTTAGGGAATATCTACATAGGCGTACAGATTCCCATTATCAGCAACCATCACTCCTGTGTTCCAATGTGTTCCAATCACTCCTTGTGTTAGTTTATCATTTTAAAAGGCTAATTGATCATTAGAAAACCCTTTTGCCATTCTGAGCACTGTTGGAGGGATTGTGCGTTCCTTGTGTAACTTGGGCAGTTGTTGTTGCCATCCTGTACCTGTCCCGCAGGTGTGTTGTTCGGATGTACTGATCCTGTGCAGGCGTTGTTACACGTGGTCTGCCACTGCGAGGACGATCAGCTGTCTGTCCTGTCTCCCTGAAGCGCTGTCTTAGGCGTCTCACAGTACGGATATTGCAATTTATTACCCTGGCCACATCTGCAGTCCTCATGCCTCCTTGCAGCATGCCTAAGGCACGTTCACACAAATAAGCAGGGACCCTGGGGATCTTTCTTTTGGTGTTTTTCAGTCAGTAGAAAGGCCTCTTTAGTGTCTTAAGTTTTCATAACTGTGGCCTTAATTGCCTACCGTCTGTAAGCTGTTAGTGTCTTAACAACCTTTCCACAGGTGCATGTTCATTAATTGTTTATAGTTCATTGAACAAGCATGGGAAACAGTGTTTAAACCCTTTACAATGAAAATCTGTGAAGTTATTTGGATTTTTACGAATTATCTTTGAAAGACAGGGTTTTGAAAAAGGGACGTTTCTTTTTTTTCTGAGTTTAGTATTTGACATAACAGAATAATGTCAAACTTTGATTAACCTTTATTTAACTAGGCAAGTCAGTTAAGAACAAATTCTTATTTTCAATGACGGCCTATGAACAGTGGGTTAACTGCCTTGTTCAGTGGAAGAACGACAGCTTTTCACCTTGTCAGCTCAGGGATTTGACCAACGCTCTAACCACTAGGCTACCTACCGCCCCAAATTGGAATAAGATGTCACATGTGCCCCTATTTATGCATGGGAATACTTGGGAAAATCACTTTGAGCTGTGTTCCAGGTGATTTTAGTATTTTATGTCCAACAATCCAACAATGAAAACTATTTGAAATAGTTTTTGAACAAAATTATTTCAAACCCTATTTTTATTCTTAATTTCTTAACTCATCTGCGTGCTTTTTGAAAGATAGCTTTTCATCAATCCAGATCAGTGGAGGCTGGTGGGAAGAACTATAGGGGGATGGGCTCATTGCAATGGCTGGAATGGAATTCATGGAATGGATTCAAACATGTGGTTCGCATATGTTTGATGCGTTTGATACTGTTCCATTTATTCCATTCCAGCCATTACAATGAGCCCGTCCTCCTACAGTTCCTCCCACCAGCCTCCACTGATCCAGATGCCCAGATAGTTATAAGCAGGAACACGATCAATGAGGGCACCATCCAATGTATTTATACATAAATCATCAGATACATTTTTACGTGATTTGGAAAATAACATACACTTGATTTTTACCTGCATTGGGTACCAATTTCAGTTTGACAAATGCTTTCTGCAGGGCAATAAAGGCAGATTGAAGCTCTGACAGAACCTGGCAGCTGTGGGGCAATAGCATATTTGTATTTATTCTTTACAGATAAACCAATATTGTTAATGTAAATAGTGAAAAGAACCGGACCAAGAATCGATCCCTGTGGGACACCCTTTGTTATGTCTTGATTTAACACCATCAGTAAATACACAGTGTGTTCTGTCCTTTAAATAATTTTCAAACCAGCTAAATGCAGCCTGGTCCAGGCTGATTGAAGAAAGACTCTGAATAAGTAATTAGTGGTCCACAGTGTCGAGGGCTTTAGACAGGTCAATAAAAAGGGCCATAAAAAGGGATGCACAGTGTTTCTTCTTATCCAAACAATTAAGAACATTATTTAAAACCAAAGAAGAAGCAGAAATGGTGCCTTCTGTGCATCTGTGGTTTGATTTTGATGTGGGAAAATATGAGCATTATGTAGCCTACATGGATGTAAGTACAGTGCCTTCTGAAAGTATTCAGACCCCTTGACTTTTTCCACATTTTCTTACGTTACAGCCTTATTATAAAATGGATAAAAATAAAAAACATTCCTCAGCAATCTACACACAATACCCCATAATGACAAAGCGAAAACAGGTTTTTTGATTTTTTTGCAAATGTATAAAAATTAATAAACAGAAGTATCTTATTTAAATAAGTATTCAGACCCTTTGCTATAAGACTCGAAATTGAGCTCAGGTGCATCCGGTTTCCATTGATCATCCTTGAGATGTTTCTTCAACTTGATTGGAGTCCACCTGTGGTAAATTCAATTAATTGGACATGATTTGGAAAGGCACACGCCTGTCTATATCAGGTCCAGCAGTTGACAGTGCATGTCAGAGCAAAATACAAGCCATGAGGTTGGATGAATTGTCTGTAGAGCTCCGAGACAGGATTTTGTCGATGCACAGATCTGGGGAAGGGTACCAAAACATTTCTGCAGCATTGAAGATCCCCAAGAACACAGTGGACTCCATCATTCTTAAATGGAAGAAGTTTGGAACCACAAAGACTCTTCCTAGAGCTGGCCGCCCGGCCAAACTGATAAATCGGGGGAGAAGGGCCTTAGTTAGGGAGGTGACCAAGAACCCGATGGTCACTCTGAAAGAGCTCTCGAGTTCCTTTGTGGAGATGAGAGAAACCTTCAGAATGACAACCATCTCTGCAGCACTCCACCAATCAGACCTTTATGGTAAAGTGGCCAGACAGAAGCCACTTCTCAGGAAAAGGCACATGACAGCCCTCTTGGAGTTTGCCTAAAGGCACCTAAAGACTCTCAGACCTTGATTGAAAAACAAGATTCTCTGGTCTTATGAAACCAAGATTGAATGCCAAGCGTCACTTTTAGAGGAAACCTGCCACCATCCCTACGGTGAAGCATGGTGGTGGCAGCATCATGGTGTGGGGATGTTTTTCAGTGGCAGGGACTGGGAGACTAGTCAGGATATAGACAAAGATGAACGGAGCAAAGTACAAAGTTTCACCTTCAAACAGAAGCACACAGCCAAGACAACACAGGAGTGGCTTCTGGACAAGTCTCTGAATATCCTTGAGAGGCCCAGCCAGAGCCCGGACTTGGACCCAATCGAACATCTCTGGAGAGACCTGAAAATCACTTTTAGAGGAAACCTGCCACCATCCCTACGGTGAAGCATGGTGGTGGCAGCATCATGGTGTGGGGATGTTTTTCAGTGGCAGGGACTGGGAGACTAGTCAGGATATAGGCAAAGATGAACGGAGCAAAGTACAAAGTTTCACCTTCAAACAGAAGCACACAGCCAAGACAACACAGGAGTGGCTTCTGGACAAGTCTCTGAATATCCTTGAGAGGCCCAGCCAGAGCCCGGACTTGGACCCAATCGAACATCTCTGGAGAGACCTGAAAATAGCAGTGCAGCAACACTCCCCATCCAACCTGACAGAGCTTGAGAGGATCTGCAGAGAAGAATGGGGAAATCCCCCAAATACAGGTGTGCCAAGCTTGTAGCATCACACCCAAGAAGACTTGGTGCAACGAACCGCCCTTGCTGTCTCTGCCTGGCCGGTTCCCCTCTTTCCACTGGGATTCTCTGCCTCTAACCCTATTACAGGGGCTGAGTCACTGGCTTGCTGGGGCTCTCTCATGCCGTCCCTGGAGGGGGTGCGTCACCTGAGTGGGTTGATTCACTGTTGTGGTCATCCTGTCTGGGTTGGCGCCCCCCCCCCTTGGGTTGTGCCGTGGCGGAGATCTTTGTGGGCTATACTCAGCCTTGTCTCAGGATGGTAAGTTGGTGGTTGAAGATATCCCTCTAGTGGTGTGGGGGCTGTGCTTTGGCAAAGTGGGTGGGGTTATATCCTTCCTGTTTGGCCCTGTCCGGGGGTGTCCTCGGATGGGGCCACAGTGTCTCCTGACCCCTCCTGTCTCAGCCTCCAGTATTTATGCTGCAGTAGTTTATGTGTCGGGGGGCTGGGGTCAGTTTGTTATATCTGGAGTACTTCTCCTGTCCTATTCGGTGTCCTGTGTGAATCTAAGTGTGCGTTCTCTAATTCTCTCCTTCTCTCTTTCTTTCTCTCTCTCGGAGGACCTGAGCCCTAGGACCATGCCCCAGGACTACCTGACATGATGACTCCTTGCTGTCCCCAGTCTACCTGGCCATGCTGCTGCTCCAGTTTCAACTTCCACCTGACTGTGCTGCTGCTCTAGTTTCAACTGTTCTGCCTTATTATTATTCGACCATGCTGGTCATTTATGAACATTTGAACATCTTGACCATGTTCTGTTATAATCTCCACCCGGCACAGCCAGAAGAGGACTGGCCACCCCACATAGCCTGGTTCCTCTCTAGGTTTCTTCCTAGGTATTGGCCTTTCTAGGGAGTTTTTCCTAGCCACCGTGCTTCTACACCTGCATTGCTTGCTGTTTGGGGTTTTAGGCTGGGTTTCTGTACAGCACTTTGAGATATCAGCTGATGTACGAAGGGCTATATAAATAAATTTGATTTGATTTGATTTGACTTGAGGCTATAATCTCACTCAAAGGTGCTTCAAGAACGTACTGAGTAAAGGGTCTGAATACTTATGTAAATGTGATATTTCAGTTTCTTATTAAATTAGCAAACATTTCAAAAATCCTGTTTTTGCTTTGTCATCATGGGGTGTTGTGTGTAGATTGATGAGGGGGGAAAAACATTGAATCAATTTTAAAATAAGGCTGTAATCTCACAAAAGTCAAGGGGTCTGAATACTTTCCGAAGGCTCTGTATATGAGATTCATCTTCAGGTTATTGCTATCCATTATACCATTATGTTTTTGGTTTTTTCAAAGTGTAGTAGGCCTGAACTGCAACCAGTTCTGTCCACAAAAGTATTGTCTCCCTTTTCAGAATCTGCAATGCATTGTCTGAGAATGATGCAAATTGCACATTCCCTGTTAATGTTTCCAGGTTAGAGAGAGAAGGAGATAGGAAAACATGAAGGGGGAGGGGACATTGTATGGACAAAGAGAGAGAGAGAGACTCACAGGTGGGTAGACAGGGGTCGAAGTAAGATAAGTCCACAGTGCCTCTGGTTAAACTTCAGCCTGTAAACAGTGACATGGCCTGCAGAATCAGCAGCCATATGCTTTTCAGGCACGTGGAGAACACTACACACATTTTGAATTAATGCACTCACTCAACCGCCCACAGATGCAGTCCTCAGTTATCAAAGAGAACATTCAGAAATGCTGCTGCTGGCAAAAAAAGGCATTTGAAGCTCAAGTAATGGTTGCAGTGTGGGCTAATACACCTCTTATCTTACATTGAGAGTCCATGAGCGAGGCCTAAAGAGGCCAATCATAGGAGGTTACATGTAGGCTGATATGGGATCAACAACTGCAAAAAGTAAAGTCTCAACCAGACCCTGGTCAGGCCAAGGAATGTCTGTTGTTCATTTGTTTGCATACTCAAATCAGGTCACAGAACCAGGAAAGAAACTCAAATGTCATCTTCAAATACACATTCAAAGAGAGAAGGCAGAGAATGCAATTATGAATCTGGTTTGGTTGAAATATTTTTTCAATGTTTGCCCTTTGTTTTTAATCAAAAGGAAAAGTATTGGGCTGAGGATCAAACAATAATTATTGATGCTTGTACTTTCATAACGTGACTAATGTATCAGTAATTAAACTTGATTCAGAATTGCATTCTTTGTTTGAACGTATACTATTTCATTAAGCACGTTTATGGTACAGAACACAACTTCTATTAACATGTCAGTCAACCTTTGCCACTCTTCCTTTGTTTCTCTTCTAAATGCTCCCCTCCCCTTTCTCATCTGTCATCCATTGAGGAAAGACCTTTGGTCAGTATATTTCGCAATTAGGCAGAAGTGAAAAACAGCTCAAGTTTGAATCACTCACTCAATCACATCAATCAATAATTAATGGTTTCGCAAACACTTCAAGGTGACTTTTGCCCTTTGGATAAATTGCATCACAAAGTCTAACAACATTTTCTGGCCCATTTTGTGTAAGTCTCCATTGACTGTAAAGGAGATACACTGAGTGTACAGAACATTAGGAACACCTGCTATTTCAATGACAGAATAACCAGGTGAAAGCGATGATCCCCTTATTGATGTCACTTGTTAAATCCACTTCAATCAGTGTAGATGAAGGGGGAAAAGACAGTTTAAAGAAGTATTTTTAAGCCTTCAGACAGTTGACATGGATTGTATATGTGTGGCATTCAGAGGGTGAATGGGCAAGACAAAAGACTGAAATTGAATGTCAGCCAAATTAGATAATTCCATCATTGCAACACACTATAGCAAAACAAGGACCCTCAGACAATACAGTCCTATATGACAAGTAACTAAGCTGCTGATGCTTTATTGGAGGTCTGGAGCAGAGAGGGGGTCGTAATCACTGTTGCCTGGTATACATTTCTGGTCTTGTCTCATCGTTCTGTAGGGTAAATACTGGATGTCTGCCAAACTGATATGCTCCCACAAACATGTTTGAATACACTCTTAGAAAAAATGGTCCCGAAAGGGTTCTTCAGCTGTCGCCATAGGAGAACCCTTTTGGGTTCAATGTAGAAACCTCAGTGAAAAGGGTTGTACATGGAACCCAGAAGGGTTCTACCTGAAACAAAAAAGGTTTCTCCAAGGTGTTCTCCTATGTGGACAGCCTCATAACCCTTTTAGGTTCTAGATAGCACTTTTTTTTCAATAACAATTGTAGGCTACACTCTTAGAACCACTTTTCCAGAACCTTTTTTTCTATGTTGCTTCATATATGGTACCTTTGGGTTCCATAAAGGGTTCTATATGGAACCAATTTCAGTTCTAGAACCGTAAGGGGTGCCATATATGAAGCAAACATAGAACCCTTTTTTATAACCATCACCATCTCAAAGATGTTCCTAGAGCAGAACTACTGAGCAAGCCCAGCAGCCCTAGAGCTAGACCCTCCATTCAACTGATCACTACCTACATCCTGCAAAGTCCAGAACTACTAGGCATCATCAAAAACATTGGGATATTCTACGCTTAGACCCAGCTCTAGGGAATACATTTCAGCAGCCTCCTGCAGTGCTTACTGTCGAGCTAAAAACATTAAAGACAGTGCAGCCTGATTTCAGAGCATTTCTTATTATTCTGTACATAATTCCAAGACACTCCAGTTAAGATTTTAGCTAATTAGTAACTTTTCAGCTACTTACTACTTTTTTTCTCTCAAATGTGGTGTACACATTTGTTTCCATCCCTGTTAGTGAGCATTTATCCTTTGCCAAGATAATCCATCCACCTGATGGGTGTGACATATCAAGAAGCTGATTAAACACAGGTACACCTTGTGCTGGGGATGATAAAAGGCCACTCTAAAATGTGATGTTTGTCACACAACACAACGCCACAGATGCCTCAATTTTTGAAGGAGCGTACAATTGGCATGCTGACTGCTGGAATGTCCACCAGAACTGTTGCCAGATAATTGAATGTTACTTTCTTTACCATAAGCCACCTCCAATGTTGTTTTAGAGAATTTGGCAGTACGTTCAAGCGGCCTCACAACCGCAGACCAAGTGTAACCATGCCAGTCCAGGACCTCCACATCTGGCTTCTTCACCTGTTGGATCATCTGAGACCAGCCACCCGAACAGTTGATGAAACTGTGGGTTTGCACATCTGAAGAATTTCTGCACAAGCTGTCAGAAACCATCTCAAGTAAGCTCATCTGCGTGCTCATCGTCCTCAACACGTTCTTGACCTGACTGCAAGACCGTGGTGTCTGTGACCAACAGATGCATATCTGTATTCCCAGTCATGTGAAGTCCATAGCTGAGAACCTAATGAATTTATTTAAATTGACTGACTTACTTATATGAACAGTAACTCTGTACATTTTTTTAAATTGTTGCATGTTGAGTTTATATTTTTGTTCAGTGTATAATACTAATTGTAATTTGTAACATATCATATGAAAGGGGTGATGGACATCCACAAATTAATACATACCATGCGAAACGTATCATATACTAAATGGACAGACACGGATTTACGTAAAGAATAATATGAAATGCTCTGAGACCAGGTTGGACAGTGTTGTCAGATCCGATGTCAAACTCAAACAAGACCAGGCTCCTGCTTATCCACCCTGGCAATTGTGGCAATTGTACCCAATGCCAGTACACCAAATGTATGAAAAGTTTCTCGCACTGGTGGAAAAAGTACCCAAATGTCATACTTGTTTTTAAACCACTCCACAAATTTCTTGTTAACAAACTATAGTTTTGGCAAGTCGGTTAGGACATCTACTTTGTGCATGACACAAGTCATTTTTCCTACAATTGTTTACAGACAGATTATTTCACAATTCCTGTGGGTCAGAAGTTTACATACACTAAATTGACTGTGCCTTTAAACAGCTTGGAACATTCCAGAAAATGTTGTCATGGCTTTAGAAGCTTCTGATAGGCTAATTGACATCATGTGAGTCAATTGGAGTTGTACCTGTGGATGTATTTCAAGGCCTACCTTCAAACTCAGTGCCTCTTTGTTTGACATCATGGGATAATCAAAACAAATCAGCCAAGACCCCAGAAAAAAATTGTTAGACCTCTACAAGTCTGGTACATCCTTGGGAGCAATTTCCAAATGCCTGAAGGTACCACGCTCATCTGTACAAACAATAGTACGCAAGTTTAAATACCATGGACCACGCAGCCGTCATACTGCTCAGGAAGGAGATGCGTTCTGTCTCCTAGAGATGAACGTACTTTAGTGTGAAAAGTGCAAATCAATCCCAGCAAAGGACCTTGTGAAGATGCTGGAGGAAACATGTACAAAAGTATTTATATCCACAGTAAAATGAGTCCTATAATTGTATTATTTTACCAGGCAAGTCAGTTAAGAACAAGTTCTTATTTTCAATGACAGCCTAGTGGGTTAACTGCCTGTTCAGGGGCAGAACAACAGATTTGTACCTTGTCAGCTCGGGGGTTTGAACTTGCAACCTTTCGGTTACTAGTCCAACCCTCTAACCACTAGGCTACCCTGCCGCCCCATATCAACATAACCTGAAAGGCCGCTCGGCAAGGAAAAAGCCACTGCTCCAAAACCATCATAAAAAAGCTAGACTATGGTTTGCAACTGCACATGGGGACAAAGATTGTACATTTTGGAGAAATGTCCTCTGGTCGGATGAAACAAAAAGAGAACTGTTTGGCCATAATGACCATCGTTATGCTTGGAGGAAAAAGGGGGAAGCTTGCAAGCCGAAGAACACCATCCCAACCCTGAAGCACGGGGGTGGCAGCATCATGTTGTGGGGGTGCTTTACTGCAGGAGGGACTGGTGCACTTCACAAAATAGATGGCATCATGAGGGAGGAAAATTATGTGGATATATTGAAGCAACATCTCAAGACATCTGTCAGGAAGTTAAAGCTTGGTCGCAAATGGGTCTTTCAAATGGACAATGACCCAAAGCATACTTCCAAAGTTGTGGCAAAATGGCTTAAGGACAACAAAGTGGGGGTACTTTGCTGCAGGAGGGACTGGTGCACTTCACAAAATAGATGGCATCATGAGCCATCACAAGCCCTGACCTCAATCCCATTGGACAATTTGTGGGCAGAACTGAACAAGCGTGTGCGAGCAAGCAGGCCTACAAACTTGACCAGTTACACCAGCTATGTCAGGAGGAATTGGGCCAAAATCCACCCAACTTATTGTGGGAAGCTTGTGGAAGGCTACCCAAAACATTTGACCCAAGTTAAACAATTTAATGGCAATGCTATCAAATGCTAATTGAGTGTATGTAAACTTCTGACCCACTGGGAATGTGATGACAGAAATAAAAGCTGAAATAAATCATTCTCTCTACTATTATTCTGACATTTCACATTCTTAAAATAAAGTGGTGATCCTAACTGACCTAAAACAGGGAATTTGTACTAGGATGAAATGTCAGGAATTGTGAAAAACTGAGTTTAAATGTTTTAGGCTAAACCTCTGACTTCAACTGTTCTTAAGTATCAAAAGTTAATGTAATTGCTAAAATATACTTAAGTATCAAAAGTAAAAGTATAAATAATTTCAAATTCCTTATATTAAGCAAAGCAGATGGCACCATTTCACACGTTCTCTTGATAAATGCATAAATTTCACCCTTTTCTTGTACTGCTAAGCATTCAAAATGTACTTTTGGTTGTCAGGGACAGTGTATGGAGTAAAAAGTACATTATTTTCTTTAGGAATGTAGTAAAGTAAAAGTTGTCAAAAATATAAATAGCAAAGTACATATACCGACAAAAATTACTTAAGTAGTACTTTAAAGTACAGCAGTTAGACTAGTGGTTAGAGTGTTAGGCCAGTAACCAAAAGGTTGCTAAATCAAATCCATAAAAATCTAAATTACCATAAATTGAAATTCTCACAATGTGTTCTACACGATTGCTGGTTAATTTGTGTTGGAGAGACCTCAGGGGAGTTACACACTAGAATGTGTGAGCACCGAAGTGCCATTCAAGGTGTTGACCCCAACATCGCAGTGGTCCTCCGTTTCATTTCCCCATAGGCTTTTTGCCAACGAGCCATGGCAGCGTTCGTGCCTACAAAAAGACGCCATTACTATTGCTTTCTATAGCAGGGGTGTCAAACTCATTAAATGGAGGGCCTAGTGTCTGCAGGTTATTAAACCCACAATTAAACTACAAATCCCACGATGCTGCATCTTGAGCTTCAAAACTGGAAAGTACGGAACACTGAAAAGTGTTTACTTGCTTTCATTTTCACTTTTTGTGCTGACTAACTCTGCGACTGTTTTCCGCGTTGTGTACAATTAGACATTTAGGATAATCGCGCATTCTTTCAACTATTTAATTATTGCCTATTATTGCATTGAAACGGGTATTTTTTGACTATCAAATAAATATATTCCCATCACACAAGATGACTTCCATAGACATTCGCCCGGAGTCCAAGAAGATGGTATGTTGTCAATTTAAATTGTGTAATAACAAACAGAAGCCAAATGTAACCTAGAATCATTCATGGCTGACCAATATACCAACACACCAATATAATGTGTGTTTAGATAATTCACCAGCCCTGATAATCTTCAAGGCGTGTTGATAATTCGACCAACAGTAGATCCAGGTGAGGCCACATCAGGTGACCTTACCCCGGCTATCGTAGTCAGGTGTAAAGTAGAGACAGTGGGAGTTGGGTTTGCTGCTGTGCCTTGCATACAGTTTCATTTACAAAAATAAATACATCGTATTTCTTTGGTTTCAATTTCCTAGGTCGATGACTTCTGCGCTCAGCTCACTAAAGAGGTAACTGACATATTTATTTTTGATAGTCATGATTACCATCTAAAATGTGCTTAATAGACTATGTCCAACGTGGGTAACTGATGTATTTCCTGCGCGTTATAGGCAGAGACCCTGGTCACATCATTCTTCCCTCAGAAGATTGCAGAGATGGAGATGCTATTGAAGGTATGGACAGATGTTGACAATGAAAAAACACCTTTCGATTTCAGTCCAGATACATTGACGCAATGCTATTGTAAGTAGGCAAATACGAGCTGTTTGTCAATGCTTTGTTTATCATTCATACCCCTTGAAATGGACCCCAGAAGTCCTTTAGCACTGATGGCCTGGCAGCGCTGAAGTCACCTCTGGACATCCCAATGCCAGACCCAGCTAAAGAAGA
Source organism: Oncorhynchus kisutch (assembly GCF_002021735.2). NCBI lineage: Eukaryota > Metazoa > Chordata > Actinopteri > Salmoniformes > Salmonidae > Oncorhynchus > Oncorhynchus kisutch. Next base: position 68,194,334 of record NC_034184.2, on the reverse strand, counting down.
GGCAAAGAGAAAGAAGAAAGAGGAGGTACATACATTTCACTAATTCAGCATTATATCATGATTAACCCCTTGGATTACACTGGAATCATTAAAAGTAGTATCAACCATGCAAATGGATGAATCTTGCAAATCCTTTACCCCATTCCTCTTTTTTTGTCAGAAAGAAGCAAAGGAAGGAAAGAAAGACAAGGACAGCGATAAAGAAGATGACGATGCAGGTAAAGACACAATACCACTGATGTACCACCACAGTTAGTTGTTAAATTGCTGTATGTACAGATCTGGGATCATCTCCTAATCTTAAAAACATCCTCCAGAGATTTTTGTACTTTTAGTGTTGAAAAACGATATCCCCACTTGTGCTATGTCATGACATACCTTGACCACCTTTTGAGATATACATTTTATTAAGTAAATCAGGTTAAATGAGGTGAACATTAGACTAGAGTGACACTTTAAAGGCCCAATGCAGTCAAAAATGTGATTTACCTGTGTTTTATATATATTTCCACACTTAGGTTGGAATAATTTCATCCTGTTTTGGTGGGATGGAGTTTTGGCCTGCCTGGTGATATCATCAGGTGGTAAATTTGGGAATAGACCAATAAGAAAGAGTAACAAACCTCTCTGCCAATAACAGCTAGTTTTCCCCTCCCTCTTCAGACCACTGCCAGACAGTCCTAGCAAAATTCTTTCTTGCGAAATTGCTTTTTGCTAAGCTACTTTTGTTTATTTTTGACCATTTTAATGTAAAACAATCACAGTAAGGTACTTCATTATTACCCAGAAATGGTTTGATATTGAGATATACCAAACATTATGAACACCTTCCTAATATTAAGTTGCACCCCCCCCCCCCCCCCCCCTTATGCCCTCAGAACAGCCTCAATTCGTCAGGGCATGGACTCTATAAGGTGTCGAAAGCGTTCCACAGGCATGCTGGCCCATGTTGACTCCAATGCTTCCCACAGTTGTCATTGGCTGGATGTCCTTTGGGTGGTGGACCATTCTTGATACACACAGGAAACTGTTGAGCGTGAAAAACCCAGCAGCGTTGCAGTCTTGACCCAAACCGGTGCGCCTGGCACATACTACCATGCCCCGTTCAAAGGCACTTAAATATTTTGTCTTACCCATTCACCCTCTGAATGTCACACATAGACAAACCATGTCTCAATTGTCTTGAGGCTTAAACATCCTTCTTTAACCTGTCTCTAACCTGTCTCCTCCTCATATACTAATTTGACGTGAATTTAACAAGTGACATCAATAAGGGATCATAGCTTTCACCTGTATTCAACTAGTCAGTCTATGTCATGGAAAGAGTTCTTAATGTTTTGTATGTTCCGTTTAAAGTAGCTGCGTCTGAACTTTTAACCATTAGAGGGGACACACAAATCAAATCTTAGATGAGTGCATTGGGATAGCTTTGTCCTACTCTGGGTTTTCTGATGGTGTTTTTCCCTAGGGCCTGCCTGTGGTCCGATCCCCTGCAACGAGAGAGTGGAAAGTCTTCTGAAGGAGATCAAGCCTCAGATCCAGATACTGAAGGAGAAACTCAACACCGTCAGTCAGCCTTTTGTTACTGTTATTTTACATCTAAGATTCACTAGCACATCTCTATTGCTAAATAGGTGAGAAGGCATGTGTAATTGTAAGGAAAGTGTGTATAGAAATACATACATTCTATAATCTCTTGCTCTGGCAGGTGTCAATGTGGGTGCAACTCCAGATTCCCAAAATTGAAGATGGGAACAACTTTGGGGTAGCTGTGCAGGTCAGTGTTATGAATTTCTGAGATGATTAAGATATTGTCATATCTGTATATATATATATATATAACAAAAATAATATGATAATATGAATGACTATATATATAATAGTCATTCATATTATCATATTTTTGTTACCTGTGCAGGCCTATTTTCATGAATGTTTTTCCACAGGAAAAAGTGTTTGAATTGTTGACCAACACTCGCACAAAGATTGAGGGATTCCAGACACAGATCTCAAAGTAAGAGACTTAGACCAAAATCATTTAAATTAGTTGTGTAATTTCTCTTTACCTACATACTATCTAATTACAGTGCCTTGCGAAAGTATTCGGCCCCCTTGAACTTTGCGACCTTTTGCCACATTTCAGGCTTCAAACATAAAGATATAAAACTGTATTTTTTGTGAAGAATCAACAACAAGTGGGACACAATCATGAAGTGGAATGACATTTATTGGATATTTCAAACTTTTTTAACAAATCAAAAACTGAAAAATTGGGCGTGCAAAATTATTCAGCCCCTTTACTTTCAGTGCAGCAAACTCTCTCCAGAAGTTCAGTGAGGATCTCTGAATGATCCAATGTTGACCTAAATGACTAATGATGATAAATACAATCCACCTGTGTGTAATCAAGTCTCCGTATAAATGCACCTGCACTGTGATAGTCTCAGAGGTCCGTTAAAAGCGCAGAGAGCATCATGAAGAACAAGGAACACACCAGGCAGGTCCGAGATACTGTTGTGAAGAAGTTTAAAGCCGGATTTGGATACAAAAAGATTTCCCAAGCTTTAAACATCCCAAGGAGCACTGTGCAAGCGATAATATTGAAATGGAAGGAGTATCAGACCACCTGCTTTTCTTCAGCAGGGACAGGGAAGATGGTTAAAATTGATGGGAAGATGGATGGAGCCAAATACAGGACCATTCTGGAAGAAAACCTGATGGAGTCTGCAAAAGACCTGAGACTGGGACGGAGATTTGTCTTCCAACAAGACAATGATCCAAAACATAAAGCAAAATCTACAATGGAATGGTTCAAAAATAAACATATCCAGGTGTTAGAATGGCCAAGTCAAAGTCCAGACCTGAATCCAATCGAGAATCTGTGGAAAGAACTGAAAACTGCTGTTCACAAATGCTCTCCATCCAACCTCACTGAGCTCGAGCTGTTTTGCTAGGAGGAATGGGGGAAAAATTCAGTCTCTCGATGTGCAAAACTGATAGACATACCCCAAGCGACTTACAGCTGTAATCGCAGCAAAAGGTGGCGCTACAAAGTATTAACTTAAGGGGGCTGAATAATTTTGCACGCCCAATTTTTCAGTTTTTGATTTGTTAAAAAAGTTTGAAATATCCAATAAATGTTGTTCCACTTCATGATTGTGTCCCACTTGTTGTTGATTCTTCACAAAAATACAGTTTTATATCTTTATGTTTGAAGCCTGAAATGTGGCAAAAGGTCGCAAAGTTCAAGGGGGCCGAATACTTTCGCAAGGCACTGTATGTATGTAATCAATGTGTTAATGTGACTAACACACACCTTTATTATTTGGTGTTGTCAGGTACTACAGTGAGAGAGGGGATGCTGTTGACAAGGCCTCAAAAGAGCCACATGTGGTTAGTATAACTGTGTTTTGTGTGTGTGTGCATGCACATGCTCACTTTCATTGGTGTGTGTGTGTGTTAACCATATTGCGTATACTTATAACTCAAGGGAGACTACAGGCAGCTGGTGCATGAGCTGGACCAGTACCAGTACTGTGACCTGCGCATCGTGGTTCTGGAGATCTGCAACACTTATGTAAGCCAAGATGCCTGATGTATCATTCCTTTTTTCCCTTCATTAGAGTTCAAGTGCTCAGCATCCCCATAATGTTCAACCCAGAGTTGAATAACATTTACCAGTGTGAACAAGTATGACCTCAAGAGACCTCAAGTTGTCATTGGAAATCTTACCCTGTTAACAAATTGATTGAGTCGATAATTACAATGCCTCCTGCTATTTTCATTGTACTTACCTACCCTGACATCTTCCACTGTTTGATGCCCTTGACATGAAAGGATGGTGTAAGTGATGATGAAATATTTCAGTGATGTAATTACCCTGCTATTTCTGTCACCCACTCACCAGGCCGTGCTGTTGGACATAATTAACAAGAACTATGACAAGATCAAGAAGCCCAGAGGGGACTGCAAAGCCCTCATCTACTGATGATCAACTGACTGTTGTATGTGCACTGGAGACGGCAATACACCTACTCAACCATTCACTGGTTATGATACAAATCGTGTAGTGCAACATGTTAAGATGATTGTTGGGTAACTGAATACATTGACAGTTCATTTAAAAACATTTTCATTTTCATTTGATAAAAATAACCCTGCTGTATTACACAATCATTTTTATTCCGATTTCAAAATAAAGCAGTGATAACTGACATAATATGAAGTGAGTTGTGTTTTTTTGCCTCAAGGTGAGATTTGAAAGTATTTAAATATTTTGTTTAGGAAACGTGAAAAATTTGAGACTTTACTCCATCCTGTGGTAATGTATGTCATCGTCCTGTTATCCAATTCGATCTTATTGGTGTTAGGAGTTATCCTATTGAATATAAAGCACCAGAAAAGCGCAAGCAAAAATCATAACTTAGTTTTTATAAAATATCAGGCAGAGCCTTTTTTTGCTGTGGAGTGTCAACAACCATTCTTATCCTAAGACATTTTTTGGTCAGTGCCTCCACACGTCATGGACCTCTCTCTCACTGCTCTCTGAGTAGTGGTGAGTAGTCCCTCTCCAGGCCACCCAGGACAGCATCAGCTAGGTTGCAAATGATACCAGCCCTGCTACAGCCCCCTCCAGCCCAGATATCCTAGAGCTCCCCCCAGCAGCTGGGAGGGGAACCTATGGTAAGTGAGCCAGCAGACAGAACGGCATGATCAGCCACAAGCCCAGCAGGGAGACACAGAGCAGGAAGAGCAGGCACGGTGGGGCCTCCTGAGGGACCTCCTAGGGCCAGGTAGGGCCCCAATATGGCAGTCTCCTCAGCCAGGAGGAGGCAGCAGAGGAGGAGGGTGTCCTCGGAGACCTCCCAGCCTCGCAACAGCATACCCGCTTTCAGGCATGAGGCCTTGCCCTCATGGAGCAAGAGTAAAGACTGACCTGGGACACTGGTTCCCTGGCCCAGATTCAGGCCCCCATCCAGTGTAGCAGGCATTGGCTTGTAGCCGCTACCTGCTGCATTCTCCAGCAGAGTCAGAAGATGGTGACAGCACCACCACAGCACTCCCATGACAGCTATCTGTGAGAGGTGGTGAAGGGAGAGAGGGGGTTATCGACAGATGGAGAAAAGGAAGGAGCCCATGAAGACACAGGCCCAACCCCAGCACGATCACAGGAACATCCTGAGAGAATTCAAAGCAGACTTCTACAGTAAATGTTAGATGGCTATATAGCTCGGGACAGAACTAGATGGTATGGATACTTGGTGAATATTATCTGCGTGAAATCAGGTAGCATAAAGAATATTCATTATCACAAAGCAACAGTAAGAGAAAAAGAATGTAACTTATCTATTCTCTCCAATATTTTATATGCCAGTTTAATCCCCATGCCCGTTTAATCCCCATAATACTGTTTGGTGTTGGTCTATGTTGGTCGCGACAGTCTTCTCACCTGCAGAGGTAGTGGTTTCTGTTTGCAAAGATGCTGTACTTGGACACCCACAGACTCAGCGCTGGTCCAAACAGAACCAAGCCTGACAACAGGAGGTGAAAAGGGTGTCTGAATATGGCACTACCAAGCAGTCCAGCCCAAAGGTCTGTCACAACCACCAGAACTGTGTTGAGAAACATGACAAGCTCTCCTGGTCAACTCTGTTCCTTAGCCACTGGTGTAATTTACTTATGTTCATTTTCAAAATTTCCATCTGATTTTGTCTTCAATCTTTCGGTCCGTTGTTTCTATTCACTTTTCTTCAGTCACATCTTTAGATGTTCCATTTTTTTAATCATCCTCTTCCTGTTGGCCGAGAGTGTACTCTTGTTATGGAGTACAGTGGGGCAAAAAAGTATTTAGTCAGCTACCAATTGTGCAAGTTCTCCCACTTAAAAAGATGAGGCCTGTAATTTTCATCATAGGTACACTTCAACTATGACAGATAAAATGAAGAAAAAAAATCCAGAAAATCACATTGTAGGATTTTTATTGAATTTATTTGCAAATTATGGTGGGAAATAAGTATTTGGTCACCTACAAACAAGCAAGATTTCTGGCTCTCACAGACCTGTAACTTCTTTAAGAGGCTCCTCTGTCCTCCACTCGTTACCTGTATTAATGGCACCTGTTTGAACTTGTTATCAGTATAAAAAGACACCTGTCCACAACCTCAAACAGTCACACTCCAAACTCCACTATGGCCAAGACCAAAGAGCTGTCAAAGGACACCAGAAACAAAATTGTAGACCTGCACTAGGCTGGGAAGACTGAATCTGCAATAGGTAAGCAGCTTGGTTTGAAGAAATCAACTGTCGGAGCAATTATTAGGAAATGGAAGACATACAAGACCACTGATAATCTCCCTCGATCTGGGGCTCCACGCAAGATCTCACCCCGTGGGGTCAAAATGATCACAAGAACAGTGAGCAAAAATCCCAGAACCACACGGGGGGACCTAGGGAATGACCTGCAGAGAGCTGGGACCAAAGTAACAAAGCCTACCATCAGTAACACACTACGCAGCCAGGGACTCAAATCCTACAGTGCCAGACGTGTCCCCCTGCTTAAGCCAGTACATGTCCAGGCCCGTCTGAAGTTTGCTAGAGAGCATTTGGAAAGAAAGAATGCTGAGTTGCATCCAAAGAACACCGGAAGCATGGGGGTGGAAACTGAAGCATGGGGGTGGAAACATCATGCTTTGGGGCTGTTTTTCTGCAAAGGGACCAGGACGACCCTTTTTTTTAAACCTTTATTTAACTAGGCAAGTCAGTTAGGAACAAATTCTTAATTTCAATGACGGCCTAGGAACAGTGGGTTAACTGCCTGTTCAGGGGCAGAATGACAGATTAGTACCTTGTCAGCTCGGGGGTTTGAACTTGTGTAAAGGAAATGAATGAATTAATGAATGGGGCCATGTATCGTGAGATTTTGAGTGAAAACCTCCTTCCATCAGCAAGGGCATTGAAGATGAAACGTGGCTGGGTCTTTCAGCATGACAATGATCCCAAACACACCGCCCAGGCAACGAAGGAGTGGCTTCGTAAGAAGCATTTCAAGGTCCTGGAGTGGCCTAGCCAGTCTCCAGATCTCAACCCCATAGAAAATCTTTGGATGAAGCTGAAAGTCCGTGTTGCCCAGCAACAGCCCCAAAACATCACTGCTCTAGAGGAGATCTGCATGGAGGAATGGGCCAAAATACCAGGAACAGTGTGTGAAAACCTTGTGAAGACTTACAGAAAACGTTTGACTTGTCATTGCCAACAAAGGGTATATAACAAAGTATTGAGATAAAACTTTGTTATTGACCAAATACTTATTTTCCACCATATTTTGCAAATAAATTCATTATAAATCCTACATTGTGATTTTCTGGATTTTTTTTCTCATTGTCTGTCATAGTTGAAGTGTACCTATGATGAAAATTACAGGCCTCTCATCTTTTTAAGTGGAAGAACTTGCACAATTGGTGGCTGACTAAATACTTTTTTGCCTCACTGTATGTACTGCAGCTTTATCTGTTCAGTGCTACGCTGTACACTCCTATCATTGGTGTTCCAGTGTTCCCTCTACTTTATCTCTATACATTTAAACTCAGAAATCCGAAAAACGCCTGCTCAACTGTAGCCTATGCCACATTGCAAATGTTATTATGGCTTTATTATAAAGTGCCTTTCTCTTCAACAGTACATTTTACCACACATTGGATTGCATCTTGGTGCACAGATTTGTTTACAGAAAATGGTGTGCCTGGGCCTATGATTTCTTAATCTGGCACTGCACACAAGATCAACCTAATAGATTGTGAAATGTTTCCAACCAGAGTTGGTACTGTACGAATGCAATACAGTACAATACTCTTCGTACACCAGTATTGTGATGTAAGTATAATTGTGTCATATGTCACAAAAATTGTTAATACATTTAGAGTAAAAGCCAGTCTCTTTTTTTGGCCAAGTCCTCTTTTCTAGGCCCTTCATTCAAAGGCTCAGATGTCGATGTCAAAGCTTATTTGAATCCATCCGTGCTGTCTGTGTTTGTCACAAGCAACACATGCCTCACAGAGCGTTCTCTAAAACTCATTCCACCACTTAACATTCCATTATCTGCTGCTCCATGTATCCCACCACTTAACATCTGCCTGTATTCATTCAGATATGAGCCCCTGGTGGTTTATCTCAGAGATACTTACTAATAGCCTCAGAGGCCAGTCTCCAGACAGCTCCAATCTTATATGTGTGTTAATTGTTCACTCGTTCTCCTCCCTTGCTCTCTGAGAGTGCCAAGAAATCTGACTCGAATATTAGAGTTCAAACATTCCTGCCGTTACAATACCCCCCACGGACCTATGATGTGGCTCTATAGCAACTAATTGTCTGTTAGCTGTGGTTGACTATGCATTAATTTAAAGCTGTTATGCTAAAAAAAAAAAATCCCCTCTTGCTTCTTATTGCTCAAGCAGCGACTTTTGTGAAAATCCATCTGTAAAGCAAATTACTGCAAAGACAGGGGACTGAAGTAGTAACAATTACAGTTGTTATCAGATAACCTTTCCCGATATCAATCTGGCAATTCCCTTCATATTATTTCTGACGACGGTATTTGGCAGGTTATGTACTTCTACAAAATAACTCTGGTGAATATGTTCAAATAAATGTTTTATTGATATTGTAAAACAATTGAGATTGGAACATGAACATCGATATAAACACACAGTCAAACAACATACACACATTAATATGTGTGTACCTACTGGGCAGATGTCTAGTTAACGTCTAGTTTTGATTTACAATTGGTTGAGTTGTCAGCAAATGTGAATTCAACGTGAAATCAACAAAGCATTTCATCATCGGATTTAGGTTAAAAGTTTGGTGAAAACAATATTAAATTCCCTTAGGTTGATGACTTTTTGTAAATCCAATCAGTTTTCCATGTCGATTCATCTCCACATAAATTGTTTTTACGTGGAAACAACGTTGATTCAACCAGTTTTTGCCCAGTGGGTATCCACACGTGCACACACACACACATCTCCCAAACCTTCACTGTGTCTTAAACCCCAACACACATTATTCACACATTCAAATATTTGAATTGGAATTGTTGGACTCCAAAATAAGTTATTCTTACCCATGGACATTAATACCATTAAAGTATTATATCTTATACAGAATTCTTTGTGGCTGTTCACAATTCGCCTGTAATTTATAACATTGTTTCCGTCTACATACAGTATACATTATTTGGGTGATGCTTTTTACTCAAAGCAACAAAAACATACTGTTGTTAAGAGGCTTGTTGGGGGCTCGCGGAGCAAGCATTTAGTTAGCTTTGAGCTTTAATAGGTTCTGCATAAAAGACTCCAGCCCAACTTAGAAAAGGCTGCAGCCTTCTTTAGCCTATACTTGCATGAGGAGAGACATCAACTCTTCTTAACTGTCATGGTCTTAAAGTTAGATAGCATGGTTCCGTCTGCACTGTCGGTGGAAGGACTAGTGCTGTGTAGGAATACCACCACCTGTCAGAAGACAATGCCTCAACTGTCTCGCTAAAAATGTTGCCGTTCTCTGCAGATTGGCGAATACGGGGGTAATAATGGCTTCTGCACCAACACAGAGAAGTAAGAAGGTAGAATTGGGAGATTAACACTTCACAATCACACTATAATTATTGTTATCCAGCATTGAATCAATGAGATTTCACGGTTCGCTCTGAGCTTGTTGTTTCGCTCTCTCCCTCTGTTGTGGTTCCACCTCTCCCCAGAGTGATGTCACTGACTGACACGGTCAGGCTATCCCATACCTATGACATCATCACTTCCAGTCCTTCTTTCAGTCCCTCTCCCTCTCCTCATCCAGTGGGTGGGTCTGCCTGTGCTCCCAAACACGCACTGCTCCGTCCCACTGTGAAAAAAATAAAATAAAGATTGAGGGAGAGAAAGAAAAGAGTTAAGTGGGAATAAGAGGGAGGAAAAGGAACAATATGTTAAATAACAGGAAAGATAAGAGAACTTACAAGCACATTGATTTAATGAGATAGGTATTCTGAATGGTCTAAATTGGCTTCAATTCAGGAAGTTATCCCCTCAGTGAAGTGGAGCAGAGCCAGCTAGAGACTTACGGAGCTGCTGATGATGTTGTCCTGGTAGGGATGCCAGCTGACATCCCTCACACACGCGTCATGCTCAGAGAGTCTGGTCACCACACTGCCCGTCAGCACGTCATAGACTGGACACACACAGAGTCCGTTATACCCCTTTACAATGCTTTTGACTCCCATTTCTCTCTCCCACAGATACAGACCAACATACGTACACACTTTGCATTCTACATAAACAGAATCAAACTATATTTCTCTCAACACACACAAACACATCCACACCCAGGCATAGTGACCCACCGATGATCTTCCCAGTGGAGCAGCCGGTGTAGATGAACCTCTGTCCGGTGGTGAACTCCGGGGAAAAACGGCAGCGTATGAGTGTGTGCAGAACGCCGTGACCCCTGTAGGTCATCACCGAGGTGTCGCCGGTCAGCTTGTGTCTCTTCAGGGCTGGGAGGACAGGTGAAATGAAGAACAGCAGGCAAATGACAGGTCAGTCAACACCGCCTTCTATTTACACAGTCAAATACAGCTGCCTTATGGCCAAAGATTTACAATAGGACATGTAGTAGAGGATAAATGCTCAAAAGATACTGTAGGCAATGTTCCCTCGGCACTGAGCAGATTTTCAGGTCTTCCAGCGCGTGTTTACTGTGTACACTGAGGCTGTACCTGCTTTAAGTCACTGTTAACAGTGGCCACGTGGGCTACTGTGGCTATTTGATCATAATGTAGGCCTACCAGAATGGACTACCATGAAAACAATGGAGAAAATGCATCCCATAACATTTTTTTCTCTACATTTTTGGGGGGAATTTTACCCCGTTTTTCGTGGTATCCATGACTATTGTTTAGTAGCTAATTGTTTAGTAGCTAATTTTGTTTCGGGATGTTGCATTGGAAATAGCTAATATTGCGTTGATTCGATCACAATTTCCACAGCAAAGGGAAACGTTGATAGTGTTAACAGGGAAAACTCTAGAACAGTGGCCACCAACCTTTTGAGTCAATATCACAAGAGTCAAAATGCAAGCCATTTGACTTAAAAAACATAAGCCTATTCAACATTTTCCAATTAAAATAAAAATGAAAAGTACTGTAGCAATGAGGTTTGTGCAGTAAGCTATTGGCCTAATACATTATCACTGCATATTAGCTTTGCTTGAATTGCCCTGCCAATGCATTGATGTTTGTACCATTATATTTAAACATTTATGGTAGGCTATATGATCACACCAGTAATAGATCTGTTGTTGTATTACTTATGAGGCACATCTGAGTGAGCATACATTTAAATAATTAGCTTTTTATTTTTCTGGGCTGATGGTGCCTGCATCTGATGGTCAGTATCAGCGGAGGGAGAGCAGAAATCTGAGGGTCCGCCTCTCAACATCCCTTCACTCTCCCTGACCAAAAAGGGTCAGTCTTCCAGCTGAAGGCGCAACACGAGTCGCACTGCATTATTCCTGCCTCATGCACAAATTCATGTTGTTACTCCTATGAACAGAATGTGAAATATTCCTTGATATTAAAAAAGATCCTAGCCACTAATAACGCAAGCCTTATAGATGCACTTCCCTACTAATTCATTACTGCTGCACTGCTTTTTTATAGAAAGAAAGTGCATTTTATGGCTCATAAAAGTTTTGAATACAAAGTGTTGAGAGTGCTGAGTAAGAACTTATACATGAACTCACTCAAAAACAGCAGCTCTTTGCTGTATTCGTTGACAGTCTCTCTCTAGTCATGTTTGAAACGGTTTTAAATATCAGTAACAACTTTGCTGTGGCTTTCTTTAATGCCCGCTACGTTTCTGCAGACAATCTGAGCAATCGACTACGATAGTGATCGACCGGTTAGTGACCACTGCTCTAGAGAATTGAGTGAAGTTCAAATTCGGTCTGTCCGTGGGCTGATATTTCTGCACGGCAGTCCCGGGGCTACTACGCACGCTCGCAACTTAGAGGGAATATTGACTGTAGGTAGGGATGGGGGGGGGGGGGGGGGTGTATACAGTAGAATATTGAGCCAAAACGCTGGTATTATATTACAGTACTCCCTAAATTCTATCAGCATATCGATTGTGCTACCAGGGCGGGCAAATCCCTGGATCATTGTTATTCTAACTTCCGTGACGCATATAAGGCCCTCCCCCGCCCTCCTTTTGGAAAAGCTGACTACGACTCCATTTTGTTGCTCCCTGCCGAAAGACAGACTAAAACAGGACGCTCCCGTGCTCAGGTCTGTTCAACGCTGGTCCGACCAATCTGATTCCACGCTTCAAGATTGCTTCAATCACATGGACTGGGACATGTTCCGCATTGCGTCAACAACAACATTGACGAATACGCTGATTCGGTGAGCGAGTTCATTAGCAAGTGCATCAACGATGTCGTACCCACAGCAACTATTAAAACATTCCCAAACCAGAAACCGTGGATTGATGGCATTGTTTGTGCGAAACTGAAAGCGCGAACCACTGCTATTAATCAGGGCAAGGTGACCGGAAACATGACCGAATACAAACAGTGTAGCTATTCCCTCCGCAAGGCAATCAAACAAGCTAAGCGTCAGTATAGAGACAAAGTACAGTCTCAATTCAACGGCTCATACACAAGAGGTATGTAGCAGGGTCTACAGTCAATCACGGATTACAAAAAGAAAATCAGCCCCGTCGCGGACCACAATGTCTTGCTCCCAGACAAACTAAACAACTTCTTTGCTCGCTTTGAGGACAATACAGTGCCACTGACACGGCCCGCTACCAAAACCTGCGGACTCTCCTTCACTGCAGCCGACGTGAGTAAAACATTTAAACGTGTTAACCCTCGCAAGGCTGCAGGTCCAGACGGCATCCCCAGCCGCGTCCTCAGAGCATGCGCAGACTATCTGGCTGGTGTGTTTACGGACATATTCAATCAATTCTTATCCCAGTCTGCTGTTCCCACATGCTTCAAGAGGGCCACCATTGTTGCTGTTCCCAAGAAAGCTACGGTAACTTAGCTAAACGACTACCGCCCCGTAGCACTCACTTCTGTCATCATGAAGTGCTTTGAGAGACTAGTCAAGGAACATATCACCTCCACCCTACCTGACACCCTAGACCCACTCCAATTTGCTTACCGCCCCAATAGGTCCACAGACGACGCAATCGCAATCACACTGCCCTAACCCATCTGGACAAGAGGAATACCTGTGAGACTGCTGTTCATTGACTACAGCTCAGCATTTAACACCATAGTACCCTCCAAACTCAGACCCTGCCCTGTGCAACTGGGTACTGGACTTCCTGACGGGCCGCCCCCAAGTGGTGAGGGTAGGTAACAACATCTCCACTTCGCTGATCCTCAACACTGGGGCCCCACAAGGGTGAGTTCTGAGCCCTCTCCTGTACTCCCTGTTCACCCACGACTGCGTGGCCACGCACGCCTCCAACTCAATCATCAAGTTTGCAGAAGACACTACAGTGGTAGGCTTGATTACCAACAATGACGAGACGGCCTACAGGGAGGAGGTGAGGGCCCTCGGAGTGTGGTGTCAGGAAAATAACCACACACTCAACGTCAAACAAAACAAAGGAGATGATTGTGGACTTCAGAAAACAGCAGAGGGAGCACCCCCCTATCCACATCGACGGGACAGTGGTGGAGGGTAGTAAAGTTTTAAGTTCCTCGGCATACACATCAAGGACAAACTGAATTGGTCCACCCACACAGACAGCATCGTGAAGAAGGCGCAGTAGCGCCTCTTCAACCTCAGGAGGCTGAAGAAATTCAGCTTGTCACCAAAAGCACTCAAACTTTCACAGATGCACAATCGAGAGCATCCTGTCGGGCTGTATCACCTCCTGGTACAGCAACTGCTCCGCCCACAACCGTAAGGCTCTCCAGAGGGTAGTGAGGTCTGCACAATTCATCACCGGGGGCAAACTACCTGCCCTCCAGGACACCTACACCACCCGATGTCACAGGAAGGCCATTAAAATCATCAAGGACAACAACCACACGAGCCACTGCCTGTTCACCCCGCTATCATCCAGAAGGCGAGGTCAGTACAGGTGCATCAAAGCAGGGACCGAGAGACTGAAAAACAGCTTCTATCTCAAGGCCATCAGACTGTTAAACAGCCACCACTAACATTGAGTGGCTGCTGCCAACATACTGACTCAACTCCAGCCACTTTAATAATGGAAAAATTGATGTAAAAAATGTATCACTAGCCGCTTTAAACAATGCGACTTAATATAATGTTTACATACCCTACATTACTAATCTCATATGTCGTTCTGCCCCTGAACAGGCAGTTAACCCACTGTTCCTAGGCCGTCATTGAAAATAAGAATTTGTTCTTAACTGGACTTGCCTAGTTAAATAAAAAAGGTAAAATTAAAATATGTATATACTGTACTCTATACCATCCACTGCATCTTGCCTATGCCGTTCTATACCATCACTCATTCATATATTTTTTTAATGTACATATTCTTATCAATTCTTTTACACTTGTGTGTATAAGGTAGTTGTGAAATTGTTAGATTACTCGTTGGATATTACGGCATTGTCGGAACTAGAAGCCCCAGCATTTCGCTACACTCACATTAACATCTGCTAACCATGTGTATGTGACAAATACAATTTTATTTGATTTTGTCGTTGTGATACCGGAAATGGACGTGGCTTAAGGATTTCAGATTTAAACTTTTTTTTTTTAATGGTGAGCCAATATGTTGAGAATTTTTCCTCCCCAAAACATGTTGTTATGGCTTTGTCTTGCCCCTCTGCAGCAGACATATAATGAGCAATATGTATGGAACATCGAATCGCAAAAAAATAAATAAATCACTGAATCAAATAGCAAAACATATAAAATTGTGCTACGTATAGAATCGCAATACACCTAAGTATCGTGATATCATATCGAGGGATCCCTGGCAATTCCCTGCCCTAACTGTAGGTAGACCCATGTCATCAATACTTGATGCAGCAGTTATGAGATGTTCTGAAAGCAAATGTTAAATCTAGACCAGTGATGGGAGCCCGGTTGCCAAACCTAGCCCGAAAGCCACTGCTAACTTAGTCTACAAATCCTCTAAGAAATGTAGTAATAATGGTTGGATCGGCCTCCCGAGTGGTACAGCGGTCTAAGGCACTGCATCGAAGTGCTTAAGGCGTCACTACACACCCGGGTTCGATCCCAGGCTGTGTCGCAGCCAACTGAGAGACCCATGAGGTGGCGCACCAGCGTCGTCTGGGTTAGGGGAGGGTTTGGCTGGCCGGGATGTCCTTGTCTCATCATGCTCTAGCGACTCCACGTGGCAGGCCGGGCGCATGCATGCTGACTTCGGTCACCAGCTGTACAGTGTTTCCTCCGACACATTGATGCGGCTGGCTTCCGGGATAAGCGAGCAGTGTGTCAAGAGGCAGTGAGACTTGGCAGGGTCCTGTTTCGGAGGACGCATGGCTCTCAACCTTCGCCTCTCCCGAGTGCATATGGGAGTTACAGCAATGGGACAAGACTAAAGAACCAATTGGATATCACGAAATTGGGATGAAAAAGGGGTAAAAAGTTTAAGAATATTTAAACTTTTTACCCCTTTTTCATCCCAATTTCATGATATAAACACACACTTGAAGTCAGAAGTTTACTACAATTCCTGACATTTAGGATCACCACTTTATTTTAAGAATGTGAAATGTCGAGATGTAATAGTAGAGAGAATGATTTTAGGTTTTATTTCTTTCATCACATTCCCGGTGGGTTAGAAGTTTACATACTTAGTTAGTTAAAATAGTTTAACTTGGGTCAAACATTTCGGGAAGCCTTCCACAAGTTTCCAACAGTAAGTTGGGTGAATTTTGGCCCATTCCTCCTCACAGAGCTGGTGTAACTGAGTCAGGTTTATAGGCCTCCTTGCTCGCACACGCTTTTTCAGTTCTGTCCACAATTATTTTTATGGGATTGAGGTCATGGCTTTGTGATGGCCACTCCAATACCTTGACTTTGTTGTCCTTAAGCCATTTTGTTACAACTTTAGAAGTATGCTTGTGGTCATTGTCCATTTGGAAGACCCATTTGCGACCAAGCTTTAACTTCCTGACTAATGTCTTGAGATGCTGCTTCAATATATCAACATAATTTTCCTCCCTCATGATTCCATCTATTTTGTGAAGTACACCCGTTCCTCCTGCAGCAAAGCACCCCCACAACATGATGCTGCCACCCCTGTGCTTCACGATTGGGATGGTGTTCTCCTCCCCCTTTTCCTCCAACCATAACGATGGTCATTATGGCCAAACAGTTCTATTTTTGTTTCGTCAGACCAGAGGACATTTCTCCAAAAGTACAATTTGTCCCCATGTGCTGTTGCAAAAAGGTAGTCTGGCTTTTTTATGGCGGTTTTGGAGCAGTGGCTTCTTCCTTGCTGAGCGGCCTTTCAGGTTATGTCAGTATAGGACTCATTTTACTGTGGATATAGATACTTTTCTACTGGTTTCCTCCAGCATCTTCACAAGGTCCTTTGCTGCTGTTCTGGGATTGATTTGCACTTCTCGCACCAAAGTACGTTAATCTCTAGGAGACAGAACGCGTCTCCTTCTTGAGCAGTATGAAGGCTGCGTGGTCCCATGGTGTCTATACTTGAGTACTATTGTTTGTACAGATGAATGTGGTACCATCAGGCATTTGGAAATTGCTCCCAATGATGAACCAGACTTTGAGGTCTTGGCTGATTTCTTTTCATTTTCCCATGTCAAGCAAAGAGGCACTGAGTTTGAAGGTAGGCCTTGAAATACATCCACAGGTACACCTCCAATTGACTCAAATGATGTCAATTAGAAGCTTCTAAAGCCATTACATCATTTTCTGGAATTTTCCAAGCTGTTTAAAGGCACAGTAAATTTAGTGTATGTAAACTTCTGACCCACAGCAATTGTTATACATTTAATTATAAGTGAAATAATCTGTCTGTAAACAATTGTTGGAAAAATGACTTGTGCCATGCACAAAGTAGATGTCCTAACCGACTTGCCAAAACCATAGTTTGTTAACAAGACATTTGTGGAGTGGTTGAAAAAAATACACTTGGTTTGGAGTCATTAAAAGTATGTAAACTTCAGACTTCAACTGTGTAATAAATAGAAAAAAAAATGGTTGGATAGATTTAACCATATATACTTGCATAGTACCTTAATCTAATGTGCAAGCTAGAAGAGGAACCAGTAATGTATAACAACCTTTTTGCCTCAAACGTCCCTAACCCCCTTCCCCAGGCCTCTCACCTCTCTGGGGCACCTGCTGCCAGCGGTAGTCCCAGTTCTGCTGGGTAACGGCCAGCCGCGAGGCCGCCAGGCCCTCCTTGGGGGAGAACTTCCTCACGTCCCACAGCTTGATGGACTGGTCCTTGGAGTTACTGATCAGATAACGTGCATCGCCCTGCCAGATGGAGAGGGCAGATTAATGATGGATGTACATCTTCCTGACAGAAATAGTTGTCCCTGCGGGTGATTTGTGCAGTCAACGGACACACAGAAGGTGTACTAATAATACATTATTCCTCACTAACACCCTTTCTGATTGGTGAAACAGCACTGCATAGCTTTGACCTGTCCAGATGAATATTTTTTTTTTTACCATGTACAGAGCCTTCAGAAAGTATTCATACCCCTCAACTTATTCCACATTTTGTTGTGTTACAGCCTGAAATCAAAATGGATTCAATAGTTTTTTCTCTCTCACCTATCTACACAAAATACCCCATAATGACATGTTTTTAGAAAAGTTTTTTTAAAGTACAGAAATGTCTAATTTACACATACAGTACCAGTCAAGATGACACCTACTCATTCAAGGGTTTTAATTTTTCAACATTGTAGAATGACAGCTTTTCAATCTCTCAACCAGCTTCATGAGGAATGCTTTTCTAACAGTCTTGAAGAGTTCCCACACATGCTGAGCACTTGTTGGCTGCTTTTCCTTCACTCCGCGGGTCAACTCCTCCCATACCATCTCAATTGGTTGGAGGTCGGGTGATTGTGGAGGCCAGGTCATCTGATGCAACACTCCATCACTCTCCTAGCCCTTATACAGCCTGGAGGTGTGTTTTGGGTCACTGTCCTGTTGAAAAGCAAATGATCGTCCCACTAAGCACAAACCAGATGGGAGGTGTATCGCTGCAGAATGCTGTGGTAGCCATGCTGGTTAAGTGTGCCTTGAAATCTAAATATATCACAGACAGTGTCACCAGCAAAGCACCCCCATACCATCACACCTCCTCCTTCATGCTTCACGGTGGGAACCACATGCAGGATCATCCGTTCACCTACTCTGTCTCACAAACACACAGCAGTTGGAACTCTGGGTCTTCCTTTCCTGTGGTGGTCCTCATGAGAGCCAGTTTCATCATAGCACTTGATGGTTTTTGCGACCGCACTTGAAGAAACTTTCAAAGTTCTTGAAATGTTCCGCATTGACTGAGCTTCATGTCTTAAAGTAGTGGACTGTCTTTTCTCTTTTTTATTTAAGCTGTTCTTGCCATAATATGGACTTAGTATTTCACCAAAGAGGGCTAACTTCTGTATACCACCCCTACCTTGTCACAACACAACTGACTGGCTCAAACACATTAAGAAGGAAAGAAATTCCACAAATGAACTTTTAACAAAGCACACCTGTTAATTGAAATGCATTCCAGGTGACTACCTCATGAAGCTGGTTGAGAGAATGCCAAGAGTGTACAAATGCTGTCATCATGGCAAAGGGTGGCTACTTTGACTATTCTCAAATAAGATTTTTTTTTAGTTACTACATGATTCCATGTGTTATTTCATGTTTTGATTTCTTCACTATTATTCTACAATGTAGAAAATAGTAAAAATCAAGAAAAACCCTGGAATGAGTAGGTGTGTCCAAACTTTTGACTGGTACTGTAAGTATTCACACCCCTTTGCTATGACACTCCAAATTGAGCTCTGGTGCATCAAATTTCCTTTGATCATCGTTGAGGTGTCACTACAACTTGATTGGAGTACACCTGCGGCCAATTCAATTGTTTGGACATGATTTAGAAATTAACAACGGTCTATATATAAGGTCCCACAGTTGACAGTGCATGTCAGAGCAGAAACTATGAAGTCCAAGGAAATGTCCGTAGATCTCCTAGATAGAATTGTGAAGAGGCATATATCTGATTCAGATATGGTCCCATGTAGCTCAGTTGGTATGGTGCTTGCAACACCAAGGTTGTGGGCTCGATTCCCACAGGGGGACCAGTACAAAATAAAAAGTACAAAAATGAATACACTCGCTCGTCGCTGTGGATAAAAGCATCTGATAAATGACTCAAATGTAAATGTACAATTCAGAGGGGTTGGGTTAAATGCGGAAGACACATTTCGGTTGAGTACCTTCAGTTGTGCAACTGACTGGGTATCCCCTTATATCTCGTGAGGGTAAAAAACTATTTTTAGAGCGTTGAAAGTTTCCAAGAGCACAGTGGTCTCCAATATTGGCCATCTGACCAAACTGCAACCGGGCAAGAAGAACCTTGGTCATGGAGGTGACCAAGAACCCAATGACTACTCTGACTGAACTACAGAGTTCCTTGGCTGAGATGGGAGAACCTGCCAGAAGGACAACAGTCTCTACAGCATGTCACCAATCTAGGCTTTATGGGAGAGTGGCCAGACGGAAGCCACCCCTGAGAAAAAGGTACAACATCACACCTGGAGTTTGAAAAAAGGAATGTGAAAGACACACATTCTTTCACATAAGGCAAAATATTCTGTGGTCTGATTAGAAAAATGTTACTCTTTGGTCTGAACACATAGCGCTATGTCTGGAGAAAACCAGGCACAGCTCATCACCCGTCTAACACTATCCCTACCGTGACGCCTGGTGGTGGCAGCATCATGCTATGGGGATGCTTTTCAGCAGCAGGGACTGGGTGATTGGTAAGGATAGAGGGAACAATGAATGGAGCCAAATACAGGCAAACCCTTGATGAGAACCTGCTTCAGAATGCAAACAGCCTTGGACTGGGGCAAAGATTTAAATTCCAACAGGACAATGACCCCAAGCATACAGCCAAACCAACGCTGGAAAGGCTTCAGAACAAAATAGTTAAAGTCCTTGAGGGGCCAGCCAAAGCTCAGACTTGAATCCCATTGAAAATCTGTGAAAAGACTTGAAGATTGCTGTTCACTGCCAATCCCCATCTAACTTAACAGAGCTTTAGAAAATCTGCAAAGAAGAATGGGAGAAAATCCCAAATCCAGATTTGCAAAGCTGATACAGACACCAAAAACGATTCAAAGCTTTAATCTCTGTCAAAGATGCTTTTACAAAGTATTGACTCAGGGGTGTGAACATTTATGTAAATTTGATATTGCTGTAATTAATTTTTAATACATTTAGAAAAACATGTTTTCACTTTCTCATTATGGGGTATTGTGTGTAGATGAGAAAAATAAAGTAATCAGTGTTGAATTCAGGCTGTAACAACAAAATGTGGAATAAGTCAAGGGGTATGAATACTTTCTGTGGGCACTGTACGTACTCAAATAGTACTTTGATATGGATGATTACATACATTGTATCCTAATGTGTAGATAGATGGTGATTACAAATGCTGGACACACACACGCAGCTAGTGTTTTTTTTCTATTACCTTGCTGTGTATGAAGGTGATGCCGTCTCTGTGTCCAGACAGCTGGCCCACGGGCTGGGGTCTGTCCTCCCGCAGCGTCCGCCTGTCCCACACCTTGCAGAGCGCGTCGTCGCTGCCCGAGAACAGCAGCTGGGACGAGCTGTCAGCAAAAGCCACCGCGTTCACGTCATCCTCGTGAGCATCAATCTAAGGAGATGGGGAGGAGGGAAGAGGAGAGGGGGGAAGTGTGTAAAAGAGTGAGGAGGAAAGAGATAGCAGAGGTCAACACAGTGAGGTGGGTTGTGATATACACAGAGGGGTTCCAAGATAAGAGGGACGCTCTGTATCGTCAGCAAGGCGATAGTGTGAAGCTTGGTGGGCAGACAGAGGGTGACCAGGGTGTGACTAAATACTTGCAGTGCAATGTCAACAGCAAATATGGTCTATAAGCAGACACACACACCTTAAGGGTTCTCCTATTCTGTTCACGATCAAAGACGTAGAGGCAGCCATCATTTGCTCTGTGAAGAAAATAAAGCAACGAAGAGTGAGATATGCACTGTAGGCTATTAAACGTGTCCCTAACCAACTAAAACATATTAGAAATTGATCTGAAAATGTAAAATTGGGATGAAGAAATTGTGTGCACCAACCCTCCAAGGATCTCTTTTCCGTCTGTGGAGGCAGCCAGAGAAAAGACACAGAACCTCCTCTCGTCTGGGCTAAGAGGGAAGAACAGAACATTAACCAGCCTCCTCCACTGAGACACATCTCCAATTATGGAACATCATCTACAATCCATGGAAATAATTGGTCTAAAATGGTGCTGCTCTCAAAAAGTTGAATCCTAGCTTCAGAGAAACACGCGCGTAACTCAAAGTTCAGTGCAAGTGTAGACTTGCGAGCCACCTGATCAGTGAGTCCCTTTTACACAAATTCATATAATTTAAGTAAACAAAAGCATTGAAGTTACAAAGAAGTTAGAATTTGGCCCAAACAGCAGGAAATAAGTGGAAAAATCACAAATGGAGTCACTCAGCTTTTCATGTAATACATTATGAACTCATCTAACTTAAATGGTTCCTGTTGCTCCATTATAGTGGCACACAAAATGAACAATGGCCAGTTGAAATGATAGCTAGTTCCAAGGTCAGGCATCCTTGTGAATGAAGGTAGAACAGTTTATTACCTGATTGGTTAAGCTATAAGTACTATGAGGGGAACCACTAACTTGAGGTCCAGGGCGGTATGGGTTTCACTGTCTCCATCTACACTGCAGACATGAACTAGAGGGGTACAAGAGAGCACACATCAGTACAAAATACACCCCAGTGACATCATGACAAGTAGCCCAAAATAGATATATTCTGGTGAAGATCAAAGAGCAAAAAAACATCCGTTTCAATGTTTAGAAATATTTTTTTTCAAAATGAGTTAGAGTTGAGTTATTTTATTTTAGATCGACATAGCTGTGATTATCGACTGCGCCTCGTCTCATGTTGGTTGAAGCGCCGTCCTTCCACCTCACTATCTTCAAATTAAGTTATAATCCTACCCATTCCTTCATCTATGTAAGGTCAGGGTGATTAAAATAGCAGCACCCCCCAGTGTGGGTGGTATCTTCGCTCTGGTGGCCTAGCCTTACTGTAATCAGACCAGCTGGAGTAGAGCACGTTGTGGGAGTCGGGGGTGAAGCATACGTCCAGCACGCTCCAGCCCACGTCCCTGGCCTTCACAGTCTGCTTCAGGTTAAAGCGCCCGCTACTGGTGTCATACAAACGGATGTTCTGGTCTAGGAAAGCCAGGGAAGGATGCATGTTTTAGAAATCAGTGGTCACTACAAATAAAAATGTGAAATTGTTTTAATATCCATTTTGTAAATGTACATGTAAACACAGCGATGTGGTTAGGAACTAAAGGAATTTCAATCATCTCCCCAGTCTACTGTAACAGTTGTGTTCACATCCTTACCTTGGCAGGCAGAGAGGAACATGTTGCCATCGTCACTGTACACACCACAGAACGCTTTCTGCTGGTATGTGTCCTTGTGTGTCACATGATTGGGCAGGAAACTGAGAAGTGTAAACGGAACACCAATGGATTTCAGCAACAACATGCTCCTCATCTGTTAACATTCAGGTCAATGGTCCGATAAATAAGGCTTTATTCATTACAACTTTTAAGTGGAACAATTCATAACACATCCCCTTTCACTTGTTTCTGCAATGAGTTTACGGTGCTTAGTTTTAGTGTGTGGATGTGAGGCGTTTTGGTAATACTCACTGTGAGCGAATGCGACTACACTCTCCGTGAGAAAAACTGGAGCCTCGACATCGGCCTTGTTCCCTCTGAGAGAGTAACACAAATCAGAATCACCCTCTAGACCTGAGGAACACAGTAGACCCAACATGCTTGCCCAACAATGCTTGCCCTCACCTCTGTTAGCATGTGGGTGAAGCTTTGCCTGCCTTTCAAGTCAGATGAGGCCGTGGTCAGGAGGATCTGAGTCCGGATTTCACTACGATCCAACTCCTGAGTGTCTGGCTGGGAGTCCACTGACAAGACACAGGAGCAGTGAGCAAGAGAACAGTGAGGCATGCAAGTAGGTGTACATGTGTAAACACACCTGTGTAACAAAAATGCCAATACTTTTTATTTTAACTGTGGTGTCAAGTACATTGGAATATCTATATGAATAGCACTATATCAGATTTTTGGTAATTTTTCTTCCATTGCTTGCACACAAGTTAAAAAGTAGGATTAAATGTGACTAGTGCACTCAATGAAACCCAGCTTAATTTACCGGGAGGGTTGTAACGGTCCCCTAGACGCCCCTCCCAGGCCCCATCACTGTCCTCGTCAGAGTCCGAATACGACTGGACAAGCTGCAGGCCTGTTGCTCCACTCCCATGGACCAGCCTCACCTGGCCCCTTCATGTACACACAAAGATGAGGAGAGGGATGGGGAAACACTTGTGCTCATTGACATGAACTAGGACGAGGCTACACATAGGGCACAACTCCAGAGGGGAAAGCACTCCATTGGCATGATTTCCTTATAAGCGCCATGATAAAGGAAAAACTAACGTTTTCCCCTCTGCTGAGAAGCAGTAATGTGAGTTTGTGTTGAGTATTTTTTTTAAACTTGGAGCAGAGTGAACTTCTTTAGTGCTAGGTCTACTCTTTGGCTACTGTACAGGCTATGGTCAGACTGTCTCCCAGTCCCAGCTCCAACTTACCTCCTCAATAGGTAAGCCAGCACTTGAGCTAAATCGACGTCCTCCTCTGCTGTTGACTGCCTGTCACCCTGCTGCCCCTCAGCTGATCTACGACTTCTACTGCTGTTACTGTTATTACTGCTGCTGCTCTGGTTGGATTCCGCTTCAGACTGGTCAGGGTTGCCGCTGGAGCCCCGACCGCCGGACATCCCAGAACTAGACTGAGAGCCCATATACCGAGAGCCTGCCAGGGAAGTCAATGATGTTGTCTATGAAAAGTGAATAATGATGACAAATGCTTTAAAGGCCCAGTGCAGTGAAAAACGTGATTTCCTGTGTTTTATATATATTTCCCACACTAAGACGAAATCGCTCCGCCATTGCATAGTTGCAAAAAATTCTGAGTGTATGGAATCCTTGTACTATACTTATTTTGTCACATAGTTTGATTAATTTCAGTTGATTTAACACTGTGAAATATCTTTTCCATAACCAAAAATATTGTTTTTTCATCTGTTTGAAGCTGGTGTACAAAACCGAAAATAAAAGATGCAAAAACTAAACTTAAGAACAGGAAGCATAGAAATAGTGTACATATAGGACAGGTCTAGCGCTTCTCAGACTTGCTTCCAGAATGACAGATCGAGCCTTCCGAGTTACACAGTGGTCTAAGGCACAGTGCTAAAGTAGTCACTACAGACCCGGGTTTGATACCGGGCTGTGTCGTAGCCGGCCGCGACCAGGAGACCCATGAGGCAGCACACAATTGGCCCAGCGTCATCCGGGTTAGGGGAGGGTTGGTCGGCTGGGATGTCCTTGTCCCATCTCGCTTTAGCAACTCCTTGTAGCGGCCGGGTGCAACCACGCTGACTTCGGTCGCCAGCTGTACAACGTTTCCTCCGACACTGGTGGGGCTGGCTTTCGGGTTAAGCGATCAGTGTGTTTCGGAGGACGTATGGCTCTCGACCTTCGGCCACTCCCGAGTCCATACGGGAGTTGCAGCGATGAGACAAGACTGTAACTACTACCAAATGGATACCACGAAATTGGGGAGAAAAAAGGGGTAAAAAAAATATTTAAAAACTACCCCCCAGATATTTGAATGACAGATCTATAACACATTTCTATGTGAATTTGGTAGGGTCGCCAAAAAGTGACATATTACAGCTGTAAGCCTGGCGGCAAATAAAACATATGTTTGCCATTCAAAGGGTGAACGGGCAAGACAAAAGATGTAAGTGCCTTTGAACGGTTTGAGTGTGTCAATAACTCCAACGCTACGCGAAAAAAAAGCGGTGCAACTCACTATTAGGAAGTTGTTCCTAATGTTTTGTACATACTTGCTAATTCCTCATAGAGGATTGTCATCCTCCTAAGGAGAATGAACTGGCAAATCAGCTCTCTACTCGCATACATATTTTTCCATTACATAAAACCACACCATTGGGTTACACCAACACCATTCCAAGACGGAAAATGTGCTTATTAACATAGTTACTAAAAAAGGTTACAATAAGCAGAAATCGCTCTGCAATTTGCTGGTTTTTTAAATTCTAATAGTGCATCTAATTTCAGTTTATGTGACAAAACAAGTAACGTTGATGTCGACAAATATTGTCAAAATATTGTCAAAACCGCTGTGAAATAGCTTTTCAATGTGAATTTGATCGTGTCGCCCCAAAAAGTTACATATAGCTGCTTTAATTAACATATTGGGGAAGGTAAACTATTTAACTCATGTTGTAATTAACTATAAGTAATATTTCATAACAATCTGGAAACACAGGATAGTTACTTTAAAATACAAATCTGTTCACCTGTATGGGTGAGCTGCCTGACGTGTAAGAGATTGACCGTGTCTTCTTGACACAGACATACAACTACTATCAAAGACTTAGCTAGCTAAGAAAATGCAGTGGCAAAAATCATCAAGCGACTTGCTCTAACGTTCGTTACAAAAAACGAGCTAACCATCGCATGATTTGTCTGACTAGCTAGCTAGTTAGCTAATACAGCTAGCCTAGCCTAAAGATACCTACACTGTTCTAAGTATAAGGTTACACGCGCTTGACAGTTATTTATTGCTGTATATTAAGCTAAAAAACTTGCCAATTATGTTGTCACGAGTCCGTTTAAGAAAACGGTTTTTATCTGTGGATGATACACCGTTTTCGCTGCCGATGTTTTCAAGATAAAACCAGACCGAAGTTGCGAAGTCCGTGATGCGCCATGTTGTTTACAACATAGAAACTCATTATTTTTTCTATGGTTTACAATACTGGAGCAAACTGCGCGAGAACCCCAGCCCTTTTGGTGTCACATGACCTACTCCCGCGAGAACAAGCTACCAAGTCAGTCAATTTGTGCCAGTGCAAATTGACAGGACATGTTGAAACTTGAATGTGAAGACCTCAGAAAATTCACCTCATGCCTACAAAACTCTACACATGGATGGCATTCTCCACAGGAAAACTCTGAAATGAGGACATCCATAAAACCGCAGGGATAGCAACACAGGGATATAGGGATGACATAAGGTTTAGCACTTTACCTAGCACTTCCCCTAGCTAGCCTAATCTCATATGGCTGCTATACATTTGCTTTTGTTAATATTTCTTAAAAATATATATTTTTAGTTTATTATAGATATACAGTTAATGTCAGAAGTTTACATACACCTTAGCCAAATACATTTAAACTCTTCACAATTCCTGACATTTAATCTTAGTAAAAAAATCCCTGTTTTAGGTCAGTTAGGATCACCACTTTATTTTAATAATGTGAAATGTCAGAATAATAGGAGAGAGAATTATTCATTTCAGCTTTTATTTATTTCATCACATTCCCAGTGGGTCAGAAGTTTACATACACTCAATTAGTATTTGATAGCATTGCCTTTAAATTGTTTAACTTGGGTTAAATGTTTCAAGTAGCCTTCCACAATAAACTGGGTGAATTTTGGCATTCCTCCTGACAGCTGGTGTAACTGAGTCAGGTTTGTTGGCCTCCTTGCTCGCACACGTTTTTCAGTTCTGCCCACAAATTTTCTATAGGATTGAGGTTAGGGCTTTCTGATGGCCACTCCAATACCTTGACTTTGTTGTCCTTAAGCCATTTTGTCATTGTCCATTTGAAAGACCCATTTGTGACCAAGTTTTAACTTCCTGACTGATGTCTTGAGATGTTGATTCAATATATCCACATAATGTTCCTGCCTCATGATGCCATTTATTTTGTGAATTGCACCAGTCCCTCCTGCAGCAAAGCACCCCCACAACATGATGCTGCCACCCCTGTGCTTCACAGTTGGGATGGTGTTCTTCGGCTTGCAAGCCTCCCCCTTTTTCCTCCAAACATAACGATGGGCATTATGGCCAAACAGTTCTATTTTTGTTTCATCAGACTAGAGGACATTTCTCCAAAATGTACGAGCTTTGTCCCTATGTGCAGTTGCAAACCGTAGCCTGGCTTTTTTATGGCGGTTTTGGAGCAGTGGCTTCTTCCTTGCTGAGCGGCCTTTCAGGTTATGTCGATATAGGACTCTTTTTACTGTGGAAAAATATACTTTTGTACCTGTTTCCTCCAGGTCCTTCACAAGGTCCTTTGCTGTTGTTCTGGGATTGATTTGCACTTTCCACACCAAAGTACGTTCATTTCTAGGAGACAGAACGCGTCTCCTTCCTGAGCGGTATGACGTCTGTGTGGTCCCATGGTGTTTACACTTGGGTACTATTGTTTGTACAGATGAATGTGGTGCCTTCGGGCATTTGGAAATTGCTCCCAAGGATGAACCAGACTTGTGGAGGTCTACTATTTCTTTTCTGGGGTCTTGGCTGATTTCTTTATTTTCCCATGATGTCAAGCAAAGAGGCACTGAGTTTGAAGGTAGGCAATGAAATACAGCTACACCTCCAAATGACTCAAATTATGTCAATTAGCCTATCAGAAGCTTCCAGAGCCATGACATAATTTTCTGGAATTTTCCAAGCTGTTTAAAGGCACAGTCAACTTAATGTATATAAACGTCTGACCCACTGGAATTGTGATGCAGTGAACTATAAGTCAAATAATTTGTCTGTAAACAATTGTTGGAAAAATGACTTGTGTCATGCACATTGTAGATGTCCTAACTGACCTACTTCAACTGTAGGTACACAACTATCTTAATGTATGATTGCACAGGATCTTTAAAAAAAAAAAAATTATATACTGCACCAACTCAATGGTATTAGTTGATTTGTTATTTCAAGGTTGGTAAGCAGGACAAGACCAACCACACCATGTGGAGATAAGAGGTTGGAAGACATTCCCATTCCCAATCATCCTATGTCTCCAGCAAAAGTGGATCCAAAACATGCTGAATGGCAGATGTCATTATCATTCAGTGACTCTGCAAGTGGACAGGGTGGTAGTTCATTATTCTTTAGAAGTGGTTGAATACCATGTACTAGGCCTATGACACCCAGACAGCATAGCAGGACATATGAGATTATGAAATTATGAAGTCTTGTGAAAGCAAAATCAAGGGCAACAATCATAATATATTTTCATTGTTTATTGTAATAACAAAGATAGACCATAATTTTTGTGTTAACCACTTGAATTAGATAAAGTTAAGGACATGCAGAATTTTCAATGACATTAGTCAGCTACCTTCCAGCTACTATTTCTTACAATATAGATGCACTTAGTAATTTTGCATAGTGTTCTGGGCAGTATCTTTGCAGGTACACATCCATTTTTCCTTGAACCCTCTGATCACCAGACAACCCTAAAGATGAGGGGGAGAGGGTGAAATAGGGAAAAATAAAGAAAATATTAAATATTTCTAAAATAAATATAACATAAATACAAAATTAACCGTAAGATGTGACATTACAGCACAGAATAAAGTTGTAATAACATGGTAATGATATGGTAACAAGTTATAGTTACTCACATTGAAACGTTATTTGCCCAGATACCCCGTAATTTCAGTATAATTATATTCTTATTTCAGGGTTACACCACATACTTTGTGCCATAGTATAGAGGGGTAACAATACAGATCCCTTTTTCCAACCATTTTCCTTATTAAACTCTTATTTCATCCTTAAAATCTTATAACAAACTATTACCCTTAAACATGAATGTAATTATACTGAAATTAAGGGTTATGAATGTTTTATTGTGAGTATAAATAATTTGTTAGATTACTATTACCATGTTATCACAATTTTATTCCATGATGTAACATAAAGTGCTACCAAATGATCTATAAGAAGACATTAGTACAATACATATATGCCATCAATCTGTATGATGCATGCTTTCTGGCAGAAACAACCATTACCATGAAAATTAAAAGAGAAAGAATAATATGTGCATAAATGACTGATACCCAGCATCCCCTGCTCACCCAGTCTTTGGGCAGTCTTTTCAATCTTCCTCAGTGCAGACTGAATGTCTTCTCCCTTTGGCACGAGAACCTCTATCTCCCCTACACAATAGCCAAAGTCGGCCTGGTCAAGGTCTACGCGCACTCCACTTTCATCTCCTTCCCCCCCAAAAGTGAATGAACACCTCTGTGTTGTGAACTCTGCAAAGCAAACCAGATTCAGCTCCATCAGCCAGGACTCATTCCCTGTGGGGCAATTCTCTGCACCTTCAGTTTTGGGTGTGTCTTGATGGACCACTGGGTGCGTCTGGTTGGCAGTTTTTTGCTCCCCATTACCTTCTTTCATGAACTCTCTGACTTTCAACTGAATTTGAGACAGATTGGTTATCTCCTGATAGCGTGAACACAATTCTGCCTTCTGAGGCTCCCCCACTCTGTCTTCTGCCTTTGTAACTGTAGTGCATTTGAGTTCCCAACATCCCTGGCGACAACGCAACCACACATCTCTCAAGGTGAGAAGGAAGTCTGGGGTGTCAAAATACTTGTCTTGGAATTGTTTCTGACCAATACACACCGCTGGTGAGAGAAAAGTTGCAAGAAAGAGGGAAGGGTGCAGAGAAAATGTATTACATATCGTTTGAATGAATGGTTTTCACTGCTGAAAAGGATACAATTTTGTTTTTAATTTCTAAGTATACTGAGAAATGATATCAAGTAAGTATTAGAAATAAAATCTATCCTGATAAAACTAAATTAACAGTGTAGTCTACATTTGAGCTTTCTTTACCAAACTTCATCAGCAGCATTCCACTATAATTAATCTAGTAGTTAGCCCACATTATACATTAAAATGGTGCATTCTATATTGTAAGTAGCCTACATCAATCATATTTTTTGGTGTTTCTAATATAAAATCAAGAGTTATGGAGATGCCCTCTGGGCACAATGGTACAACTTGGAGGCTACACACCTCCTATCTCTTCCAATTGTTTCTGAATGTCAGCGTCACAGACAAATTTCCTCTCCACTTCCACACTCATTGTACTCTGTAATGACACAAATTTATCAGCATCAAAATGCTCACTGTGAAATAAATTAATCTAACAACTACACATGATAAATTCAATTTGGGAAATAGTATATGGTCCCAATATTGCTGTGTGGAAACGTAGCTACGATCTGTAATAAATACAGAGCGCGTGCAGGAGTAACACTAGATTAGTACGTTAGCGTTAAACATTTCATATAGGCTACACCTCACCTCCATTTAACGACCGCTATTACCGATTCAACAGTCTTGTAAAATAGGTTCAAGACTGTTGATTGAGCTTTCACTAAATCACTGACAGCCGCAAGTATTTTAGGCAGGCGCAGTGTGGACACCTAGGTGCTTACTGCATTCATGAGCATCATAGCCCGTCATAATAACGCAGAACAATTACTTTACAGAGATTGGAAAACCACTGTTAGTACCGTTTTTAAACCTATCATCTATACTATTTGTATTTTTGTTATAACCGTAATCCCCCATATTTCGTGAATAATTTAACTATTGTCATGCAGTACTACACAATATGATGTACAGTAATATAAAAGGGCTTGGTGAACATACTGTAACAAGTGTCCTAATTGTACAGGGGTCCTATTAGGCCTAATTGAGAAATGCCAATCTCATTCAATAGCCTACTGATGGATTGAGAAACGAAATAGAGACCAAATAGCTCTAATCAAAGACATATATTGTCTCACCATGATTATAAGTAGATGTAACATTTTACGCAGCGTTTTGTCTAGATACATGTTCTATGCATGTTGTGATTGTTTAACATTTCAATATGTAGGCTATTCGCCCTGCTTGTTTATTTTATTTTAATCTGATGACTCCATAGAGGATCAGGATTTTGGGTATGCAATCTGATTCAATCCGGTTGATTGAATTCTACAAATGCTTTTTCAGATCAAGGGACATGGCTCTGGAGAGTCCCTCTCATCATGCTTCATTACATTAAACTGCAGCACTGGTTCGACAAGACAAATATTAGGCTATCTGAATAAACTAATATTGTTACATAAAGGTTTTATAGTGACGCCAAATGTGTTCTTCCCTACTGAATGTCAGATATCAGCCTTGGGGGGAGCTGTCGTGTGTTTACTAGAGGGAAGAGGGGAAAGAGAGAGGGCGAATGAGGGAGGGAGAGAACAGGCGAGGGAGGGCGAGCAAGAGAAAACTTTTCAGTTTTAAAGAGCGAGAGGAAGCGTGCGCTGGAGCGACGACCATGCAGGTAAATGCATTAGCTAATTGCTCTGAAGTTAATTAAACGATATTGCCGTTTGCTTAATTGCGATTGTGCGTTTGAAAGATTGCTGTGCAAATGATAGTTTCAATCGAAAGATGAATGTTGTATATCAAATGGTTCTATTCACCGGATTCGAACATTAAATTCCAAACTTTTCAACCTCCGTCTCCGTTTCTTTTCACCCCACCACCCCTTTTGCCGTGCGCAGTGTGCAAGTAGTCTGTTTTCAAGTAGCTTAGCATTAGATTCTTTTGTCAATTATTGCACGAAGCCATCTAAAATGATTGTAAAGATGTTCATAAATCCTACATATTTTGTATAATGAAGTAGATCATTAAAATGTGTTATCAGATTTTGTGGAATGGTGGGGGAGTAGGGGGCGCGCCGTTTTTTACACATCTGTAAATGGAACCCATATTCATTAATTAAATAGCTTAGTCCATGTAGGCCTCAATTTGCGCTGTTGAGCAGGCAGCGGGTGGTGTAATACTGGATCCCCGATTGGCAGCCCACAATCCGAGGGATAAGTGAAGCACTCGAGGCCGATGTTTTAGACGGAATATCTAAAGCCTACAGTGTATCCATTTGTAGTAGATCGGTATACTTCCGAATGTGTAGCCATGTACACCTGGGCTTAGTTTTTTTTTAGACTAGTTGAGGAAGCTTGACAGCGACGGGTTAAGTTCTTGTTAGCTAGTAGGCTAAGTGCCACGACTGTTATTTTGGTCCTTTTGTTTAATTTCGCAACGTTAATGAATAGACAATGCGGTACGTAGTTTCGAGTCTCAGTTTTTAACCGTCTGATAATTGCAGGACAGAGTTGGTATGTTTCTTGCATTTCATAACACAAGCTAGAAACAACTATTGCGACGTCGATAGCTTGGCTAACTAACGCTAGCTAGCTAATTGATTCAACACTTCGGCGTAGCTAATTAGGTTGGACGTTAATTAGCTAAAGAATCACGAGCCATTTGGACATTTTTATCCACGCCGTTGTTATATATAGCCTTAAACTATGTTTTATTACTCACTGCACTTTCTCAACTATAATAATCATGCAACCTTGCTGGTTAAACGGTATTTTCTGGGCACGGCTAGATAATTGGTGAGGACGGAAGTGGGCAAATACAAGTGTTGGTATTTGGGATTTGTTTTTGTTTTTATCGCGCCTCGATTAATTTAGTAGTATTCAAATTTGGATCTTAATAATAGCGACGATGTAAGTCGTTAAACCTAACCACAAAATTCAATTTCCGCCGAGTAGCATTGGAAAAGGACAATACTGCATTGAGTTCTCATGGTGAGGTATGTTGGCCATTAGGCTATTTTGTTAACGTTAGTGTGTGTATGATGTTCAAATGGCAATTATTCGCTTATTAGTTATAAAACGACATGTTTTGCATGACCCTAAATATCATGCTAGTCGCTAACAGTTTATGCTGGTCAAGGTCAATAATCAGGCCATTCACTTACATTTTAATTGAAGTGGTTTAAATGTTTCTTCGTGTCACATGACATTGCAATTACATGTCAGAAATGTAAAGTATTTTTTTTTATTGCACTGTTAATTTGTTAATTGGTAGTCCTCAGAGGAATTTAATTTGAAGTTGATTCAATTGATTTGGACCAAGTTTAATTTATACTATTTTAGGTAGGTCTAATGTAGCCTAAACAATTAGGCTATCTATTTCTGTTATCTAATAGTTAATTATCTATATTGAGGCTGAACTTGGATTACTTTCTGTTTAGGTTTATTTTTATTTCCAACATACTTACTGAACATTTGCACTGTATAGCTTTTATTTTGGTTCTACAGAGAAACACCCCTGGACATGGTCATGATTTAAAATAAATATTTTTAATTCCACTAAAATACATTTCGATCTTGCAGGAGGAGTCTGGTGAGACAGTGTGCGGTGACCGCAACGGAGTGGCGGTGTGGTTGTGCCCCCTGTGTCAACAAGGGTTACCAGACAGGGGCTCCCTTGCTCTGCACCTGAATGATGGGCATAGTGTGCTTCCTAACTGTGTAGACAAGTTGCTGGACATTGTAAGTAGTGCAATGCAAGTTCATTCTGGACTAGTAATTCTTTTTTTTTTCTCCCATCGCACGAGTCAACAGAACTTGACTTTTGTATCTATGTGTTTAATTAATGATTCTTGGTTGACATCAAATATAATACATGATCAATTATTGTACATGCATTATTTGTATATGTTATTGTAGGATTTTAGAACGTTTCCCAAAAGCCTCTTAAGAATAAGTTTAACTAACTTAGAATCTTTGAAAGAACATGGTTAAATCTCCGAGCTGTTTCCAAAAACCATTGTTACTAAAGCTGCATTTGAAAACGCTTGTTAGTTACGGACTGCCTTAGACCACTCATAGAACAGCTAATTGCGTCGTAAGCGGTTTTTTTTTGTGTGTGTACCGCGCCACTTTATAGACAGATCTCCACTAAACATCATCAAATGGTACTGTCTGACTGTTAACTTCACAACGAAGTTGACAACAACTACAAATTTGCAAGTCTTTAACTGTTACAAACAAGCAAATAAAAATATGCTTCAGGAAACCAAGATGACTGCTTTAAAAGATAAATGGCCTACAGTATAAACTACGTAGGCCTATATAATTCAAGAATATTTAAAAACATTTAATGTTCATTCAATTGAGTTCTATTTTACTACTGTCTATAATTTTGCCTCAATATACAGTACTAGTCAAAAGTTTGGACACACTTACTCATTAGAGTTTTTCTTTAATTTGACTATTTTCTACACTGTAGAATAATAGTGAAGACATCAAAACTATGATGTAACAGCATATGGAATTATGTAGTAACTAAGTGTTAAACAAATCAAAATATATTTGAGTTTTTCAAAGTAGCCATCCTTTGCCTAGATGACAGCTTTGCACACTCCTGGCGTTCTCTCAACCAGCTTCACCTGGAATGCTTTTCCATCAGTCTTTAAGGAGTTCCCACATATGCTGAGCACTTGTTGGATGAGTTTCCTTCACTCTGCGGTCCAACTCATCTCAAACCATCTCAATTGGGTTGAGGTTTGGTGATTGTGGAGGCTAGGTCATCGGATGCAGAACTCCATCACTCACCTTCTTGATAAAATAGTCCTTACACAGCCTGGAGGTATGTTGGGTCATTGTCCTGTTGAAAAACAAATTATAGTCCCACTAAGTGCAAACCAGATGGGATGGCTTATCACTGCAGAATGTTGTGGTGGCCATGCTGGTTAAGTGTGCCTTGAATTCTAAATAAATCACTGACCGTGTCACCAACAAAGCACCATCACACCACCACCTCCATGCTTCACAGTGGGAACTACACGTGCGGAGATCATCCGCTCACAAAGACATTTTGGACTTATCAGACCGAAGGACAGATTTCCACTGGTCTAATGCTTGAGTTTCTTGGCCCAAGCAAGTCTCTTCTTCTTATTGGTGTCCTTTAGTAGTGGTTTCTTTGCAACAATTTGACCAAGGTCTGGCTCAAGCAGTCTCCTCTGAACAGTTGATGTTGTCTGTTGAACTCTGTGAAGCATTTATTTGGGCTTCTATTTCTGAGGCTGGTAACTCCAATGAACTTATCCTCTGCAGCAGAGGTAACTCTGGGTCCTCCTTTCCTCATGAGAGCCAGTTTCATCAAAGCGCTTGATGGTTTTTGCGACTGCACTTGAAGAAACTTCAAATGTTTTGACATTTTCCGGTTTGACTGACCATGCCTTAAAGTAATGATGGACTGTTGTTTCTCTTTGCTTATTTGAGCTGTTCTTGACATAATATGAACTTGGTCTTTTACCAAATAGGGGTGGTATACAGAAGAGAGCCCTAACTTGTCACAATACAAATGACTGGCTCAAACGCATTAAGAAGGAAAGAAATTCCACAAATGAAATTTTAACAAGGCACACCTGTTAATTGAAATACATTCCAGGTGACTACCTCATGAAGCTGGTTGAGAGAATGCCAAGAGTGTGCAAAGCTGTCAAGGCACAAGGTGGCTACTTTGAAGAATCTCAAATATAAAATATAACTTTTTGGGGGTTACTACATGATTCCATATGTGTTATTTCATAGTTTTGATGTCTTCATTATTATTCTACAATGTCAAAAGTAGTGAAAAGAAAGAAAAACCCTTGAATGAGTAGGTGTTGCCAAACTTTTGACTGGTACTGTATTTCATGATACGTAACAACTTGTGCAATGTGCCAAATCTTTATTTAGTGCATTATTATACAGACCTTCTAACATGCACGCATTTTGCGTACCTACTACGTAATTCTCTGTCCATGTACGAGATCTGAGTTAAAAGTACGCAGAAATGAATAGGGCCTGTTTTTTTGGGGGGGGGGTTCTCTCCATTTGAACAAAAAATGTATCACTGAGTAAATTTAACATCCCGTTTCTCGAGTGGCAACACACAGACATGTACAGAGTTTGAGTCAATGGAGATTAATACCTAATTTTTCGACGTAGCTACCCCGTGTCTGCCCCTCTTGTTTGTTGTGATGCTGAGTTTGCCGACTGTCAGCTGTATGTAAACACATGGACAAATCTCTTTTCGACTCCATGTGTTGTGGAAAGGTAAACACTAATTGTTTCAAGCAAACAAAAGATGGACATTCAGTGGGCTCGAAAGTGCCAGCACTTCACTCGCATTTGCTAGTGAAAGAAATTACATTAAAATACGAGTAACTTGTTGCATTTGTGCGAGTGTGATATACATTTTAATTCTGTGTCCCATTAGTTGTATTTTCCACAACATTACGAGGATCACGCAACCTGAGACAAACTGATTTGTTTAATAAAAATGTTAAAACTCCAAGAATAAAGGCCCTTTGTGTTCTTTCTAATTAGATATTGTTCGTGATTTTTACCATCTGTGTAAATGGAATGCTGTCAAGCAAGTATTCCAACCTTTTGTAGAATTGATTTGGTATAGTTCTATAATTGCGATCAAACTCACAGACAGTGCGCGCACAAGCGTGCTGGGGGAAAGCGCACCCCAATTCGGCGTTTTCTGCGCGCGAGTTGACTCTCCAATTTGCCGCGTGCGTCTGGTACTCTAAAGGGTTGGCAGGTCATAGAATCATAGATCGAGTCACCAATTTATACCAAGATGCTCTCTTGTTGGACTGCAGCACTAAGCAGTGGGTTCCTGTGTCAGCAAAATTGAGTCTTAAGGTAAAATGTTAGTTTTCTCTCTTTACCAGGCTGCTCCCAAACAGGGGGCGAGTGGAGTGGACACCGATGTTAAGCATGATACAGGTGAGTTTGTCCTCTGATTAACAGCAGTACCTACAGTTTTGCACTGTCTTTATGAATTTGAGTTATGCATTATTTGAATGGATACAAGCACATTGACATAGAGTAGCCTAAACAATTAGCTTGTGTTAATTTTAAATGCCTGTTCCTTGAAGGTTTAGACCTAAAAGTATCGATATGCTATGACTGTATTTGTGTTGTCAGTTAATCAGGATCTGTCAAGGTTCCATGGACCCAAAACACCTGCTGAAATATCTTGTCTTTCTGCTTCACATCAGATGCTGCATCATTA
Source organism: Oncorhynchus kisutch (assembly GCF_002021735.2). Lineage (NCBI taxonomy): Eukaryota > Metazoa > Chordata > Actinopteri > Salmoniformes > Salmonidae > Oncorhynchus > Oncorhynchus kisutch. Next base: position 68,157,134 of record NC_034184.2, on the reverse strand, counting down.
CAACTGAAGCTTTTAGAAGCTTCAGACTCCCTCTCAGACCCATGTCAAAATAATGAGAACTCTGAAGGACCCCAGCAGAATTACAACAGTAGGCACACTCTCATTGGGCCTGGCGACAAAGATAAAGAGATGGATAAGGAAGTCGGAGTGAAAGACCCGGAGGGAGGTGGAGTTGTCTTGGAGTCGGATCAGGAGAGCGATCAGTCCACAGAAACACCTGTCGACAATGAAAAGTCCACAGGAAAAAATGGTGTATTGGCTGATGGCGATGACAGCCGTCCATTCAAATGTAATGCGTGCTTAGAGGCTTTTCCTACCAGGACCACATTGTGTGTTCACTACAACTCTGCATCCCATGTGCAACGGATGAGAACAGGATCCCTAAAACAGGGTGGCGAAAATGACACCCCTGCTCCCTCAGTCTCTTTTCTGTCTCGGCCATATTTATCAAACAAGCCCTACCAGTGCGCTGTGTGTCGAGTCTCTTACAACCATGCCATTACCCTGGAGAGTCATTTGAAATCTGTTTTGCACCAGACCCGCAGCAGAAATGCAGGAATCTCTGCCAACAGTGCAACTGGAAATTCGGGAAGTAACAACATGGCTACTAACTTACTTGTTACCTCTGGGGGCAGCACTGCACAGTTGGTTTGCACCACCAGCAGCAATTGTGTCATCCCGACAAGCCTGACAATGACTACCAAAGACGGAGAACCTATTCAAACTCACCCGGCTCCCTCGCTGCTTTCCTCCCCTGTAGCCTCTGCTCAGGCAGTCTCTGCCTTTCTCACCCTCCTCACGTCCAGCCCAAGCTCTCTCTCACACTCCCTCCTCCCCTCTCTGTTTGCGGCTGGGGCGTCCCCTGCCACAGCCACACCTCAGCTCATACCCCAGCATCAGATGCTCATGCCCTTTATTGTGAATGGGCTCCAAACGCAAAGCCAGAGTCTAAACCCAGAGCTTTTGACACAGTCTGTTCCCCTTCTAGGTCTCAATGCTGCCCAGCAAGCTATCCTGGCCCAAAGACTCAGTAGCTTACAGAACCAGTGGCCAGCTGTCGACCTCCAAGCAACCACACAAACCTGTTCAGAAGACAACCAAACAAAGAAGAGCAAATTGAAGGAAGAGACGACAATTGAGAAAAGGTCACTTAAGGCTGAAAAAGGGAAAAATTGGCCCCTGGAATGTGATGGAGAAAGTGAGATTTGTGAGGAGGATAGTAAAGGATATGCACAAGAGCTCATCAGCGCCTTAGTAAGCAAAAATAACAGGGTTGAGTCATGTAGGATAGATGAAGATAATAAAATGAAAGATGGCACAACATACGAAGGGAACTCTGAAGATAGAAAAGGGGAGGACATTGACAAGTGTATTGACCGCTCACCGTCTGTTACCAGCAACTCAAGCCTAAGTCCTACCACTTTAAATCTTATGCTTAGCCCTGATTGTACCCTTCAAAAATCTCAAGTTGGCACAAGCCCTTGTGCCTCTGTCTTGTCACCAAAATTGAGCCCCTTTAAACGCGCCTTAAATTCCTCTGATCCAACTCACCCCCATGCTAATTTGAGGGCTCGGCACTTCTCCCCAGGGCCCCCGATACTGTCAGAGTTCCAGATACAGGTTCTGCGTGCGTTTCTGGAGTCGCGTAGTGGGGCTGACGCAGCCAGTCCTCCCCGTGATGACTGTGAGTCGTTGGGCAGGGAGGTGGGGCTCACCGAGGCGGAAGTACATAAGTGGCTCACTGACGCCCGACGCGCCAAAGAAAAGCAGAAAGCTGGGGGCGCAGGGCACATGCGCAGCATTGCAGCCTACGGTAAAAGATACAAGCGTCTTGATAACAAAGAGGAGGAAGGTGCCCTTACAATAGATATGCTTGAGGGAAGGGACAGTGGTGAGGCCTCTGGCAGTCACGCAATGGATCTGTCCAATAGTGGAGGAAGGAGGAAAGAGTTGGGGAGGGAGAGCCAAGGGGACTCGTGTCTGGCCTCTGATTCAGACAATGAAGAATTCTACACCTCTGTCATCGTGAGTGAGGAGGACAGCCTGAGTGGTTCCATGAGGGAGGGGCCAGGCAGCCCTGCTAAAGTGGAGGCTCTGGTAGAACTGGCAGGAGACAAGGGCTCAGGAGGAGGAAAGGTGCTGCGCTCCACCACTGTGTTTCTCTCAGACGCCGAGGATGACGATGATGACGAGGAGGCTGCATCTCAGAGAGCAAAGAGAAGAAAGAGGAAGAGGGAGTTGGAGGTGGAGGTCAAGAAGGAGAGATTAGACCCCGATGTGGATTTGGAACTAGAGGCCCAAGCTGATCCTCCTTCCCAACTTTCTATCGCCATTGACCATCGAGGGCTTCCAAGTGGCATTCTACACTCCCTCCCTCTGTCTCTGTCCCTGGCTCCATTCTCTACTCAATTCCTTAGCCCCTATGTTCTCTCTCTCCCTCCCTCAGTGGTTGGGCTTGGAGTTGCAGAAGGAGATGGAGGCAAAGTACCTGCCTTTCCAAACCCTCCTAACATCACCCGGTTCTCTGACCCTCTCATTACATCGCCACTCTCCCTCCTAACCCACACCTCCCACTACATGTCTAATGGTGGAGACTGTGAGGCTGCTTTAGATCTCAGCATCAGGAAAAGCCACAGCTCAACATCTGCTTCCTCCACGTCTCTCATGGGTGACAAGACTTCAGCACAAAAGGGCCGTCTGCTTGACGGGCTAGGTCTAAGGCCCACAGCTTTTGGGTTATCTGAGGAAGGGAGACTTGGTGTGGTCAAGTTCAAACCTGAGCAAGCAATGTCCAACAGCAGTGGCTTTGCCCGTGGCAATAACATGGCTAAGGCCAGCACTGTTTACATGAGGGCAGCAGAGAGGTTGAACACCTCCATAATTGAGAGAGAAAAGGAGCGGGAGAGGGAAAAAGAGAAGGAGAGGGACCAGAAAGGCAGGCCCAAAGCACGACGGTACAGGGACATGAGACGTTCCAGGACCATCATCCAGGCTGAGCAGCTCGATGTGCTTTATGGCTGCTATTTCAAAGATCCAAATCCTGGGAAACATGAGTTTGAGCAGATATCAGAGTGGGTCCATCTCCCAAAGAAAGTTGTACAGATCTGGTTCCAGAACATGCGGGCTAGGGAGCGCAAGGGTGAGGTTCGCTTTGTCAGTGATGGCACTCTGGCAGCAGTGGGCAAACCGCTCATCAAGTTCACCTGGCCACTGTCACAACCCATCTTCTCCAGCACCCCCAAATCAAACACCAACTGTAGCGTCTCAACTGTAGCCAATCCAGTACTGGCCCTCCCAAAGACTGAGGTGAAAGAGGAAATTGTCAAAATCAAAAACCAAGTTCCTAACAGGCCCAAGGAGGTGGCCTCTTCCATTTCCTCCGTGAGCAGCAGTGTGTCTGCAGTGCCAAAGACCAAAATGGAGGTGACAAACAATGTCACAATGGTCAAAATCGCCCCCAAAAGCATCGCTCCATCTCCCCCTGTCGTACCCAAGGAGACCCGTCCTACCCCGCCTTGCCCCCTTCCCAAACATACACCTGAAGAGGATGTTGGGGAAAATGACTCTGATGAAGAAGTGGATGATCATAACCAAGAGAAGCCACTAGCTGGGCCTGGATCCACTAACCGCATGGTACCAAAAATGCCCTCTACTCCAATTAGCAAGTCCCTTGCTGCGACATCTCAAAAACAAAATGGGCTCAACTACTGGTCGGCCAAGGGCCCCTTTAAGATCAACACACTTTCTAGGGAACAGTTGGGTCTGTCAACCCCCCGTGCTCCCACAGTTGTCGGCGCCACTGCTGCCACCACTGCGCTCAATATTTCTGCTGCTGCCTCTACCGTAGCAACCACCACCACAACAGCAAGCGCAAGCCCTCAGACCACTGTCAGCATTGTCACCATCGCCAAGACTGCTCCATCGGAGGGAAGCTTCCTGCACCACTCCACCACCCGCAGGCCGCGCACACACCTGTCCTGTCTGCAGCTGTCCATCCTGCAGTCTTGCTATGAGACGTGCGCCCACCCTAACGCGCTGGAGTGTGAGGCAGTAGGGACGGAGCTGGGGCTGCCACTCAAGGTGGTGCAGATCTGGTTCCAGAATACCCGCGCCAAGGAGAAACGCTGGAGGCTGCAGCAGGAGAAACTGGTGAGACATTTGACTGTACAGTTTGCTATGCAATGGTGTGGGAAGTTGTTCATATTATTTTTACTTTAAAGGCTGGTTTCCCAGAAACAGATTAAGTCTAGTTTTGGATTAAAAAGATTTCAATAGAGATCTCCACGGTGCAGGATTGTTGGTCTAGGACTAGGCTTCATCTGTGTCTGGGAAACTGTCCCTAAAACTTTACTCCTTGTCTAGAAGTGTGTATATGTACATTGAGGTCACTCACCACTAACCTTTTTTGTTGGAGTAACATCTTTGTCTCTCTGTCCCTCTCTCTCCCTCTTCTAGTCTCCAGTGTCGTCAGATCCCTCCAAGAAGGTTGACATGAGCTCAGGCAGCTATCTGCAGTACAATGCTCTGCGAGCCCACCGTCCTATCCTTCCCAAACCGGTTCAGCTGACGGTCCTGGAGCCATCTTCTCCCCCAGCCAGGGGCCAGCCAGCAGGTCGAGAGATGCTGAGAGGCAGGTGCGAGGCCTGCAATGCAGGCTTTGAGTCCAGAGCAGCAGCAAGATCCCATGTCTTCTCCCCTCGACATCTAGCCACTCTGAGAACCACTAACTTTGGCCAGCCGGCGACCATCATCAACAACGGATCTGATACCGGGTCCAGTTCTGTCTCCGCCTTAGGGTCTGTTGTAGAGGACCCTCCAGCTTCCCCACCCCCAGCCAGCAGCACCAGCTAAGGCACCCGTCGGTGCTGGTAGAGACTCGGGACCCATTGGGCTCCTTACATTTTAAGAAACAAAAATTGGGCACTGGTCTTCCAAGCTAATATCCTTTGGTTTTCGATGTTTGGAAAGGCCCGGTTGCCCTTTCTCCCTCTCCTTGGACGTCTTTCTGCCGAGTTCTTGTTTCCAAACTGGACTCATTTGGATACACCGACTATTGTTACACTGCTTCACGCTTAATCAAAAGTTATCAAATGACTGATGAACATGTACCAGTGCCCTTTGATATTTTCCTGGTCTGCAGTTATAATCCTTGTCGTCTCATCCTTGTCCTTAAAATTACTCTTACAATACTTGTGTATTATCCCCTAAAGACTGCTTATGCAAAACGATTAGGCCATTATATGACTGACTGCAAGATTCTTATCCTCATAAGTGCTCCTAGAAATGGAAGTTTTAATAGTGGACCAGGCACTTGTGTTTGAGAATGGGTCTGATATTACATTTCCCACAGTATACTCCTTCCCAAGTCATTTTGTTAGTCCAACTGCATCCTATTAGACTGGGACTGCTGGGATTGACTGTACATGGATAGATTTGACCAGAACACATGAAAAGTAGCTCTGTTTTAGTGGCTTTGAACGAAAGCAGTCTTGATTTTATCTGTATCCCCAACTTTTTGTTCGGATACAGGTGGAGTGTGTTCAGTTAGAGATGGTGTTTTTCACTTCACTTGGATTTTAAAGGTACTTTTAACTAATTGTGACTAGAATTGGCGCGTTAAACTGAACAGATTAGTATCCCCTCCTGTTAGCACATTGCCTGCGGCTGAAATGGTATGCTATTCCCTATATAGTGCACTACTTTTGACTAGAGCCCTATGGGACTAGAGACCAACTCACTCTGTTTTCATGACAATCCTCTATAGATGGGGGGGAGAAGAGGCTGAAGAGGGCAGACTCATTATACAGCACTTTGATGCGTTTCACATTGTATGGAACGTTTTTATTCTTAAGCATTCTTATGCAGAGCGTATTTCTACTTAATGAAATATGTGCATGTTGGATGTCTTATGGTGAGTCACAATAATTAAATTGAAACATTGTTTTGTTGCAGTCTGTCTAAAAAGGTATGTTTTGGCTTATTAAACTCCAAACAAAAGATGGATCAGACCTTAATGCCGTGCAAGGAGAGTCTTAGTCCAGTAATTATTGTTAAATTATTTCCAATCTATTAATGCATCACTGGTGTGCAAGATCTATTGAATGAGTATGTGGAGCAAGAAAATTGTATGTTTCCTCCCTTTTTTAATTATTTGGTCAATGAAAATATCCACAACGGATCATTGCATAAGATTGGAACAAGTGCTATTGCTTATAACCATCAATATACATCAACTTCCTGTGGAGGTCAAATGAAAAAGACTTGACCAAGAAAAGAACAGGGTTTGAATTTTTGCGGTTTAATTTATATATATTTTTGTCTTGAAACATATGTGGTTGCAAGCTAATACTTGTCATCTTTGTACTGGGTAGAAATAATGCAACTCGTCCAGAAACAAAGAGAAGGGAGTCAGTTTGGTACTCTAGTCACCTTTTTGTAAGCAATAGGGACATACAAAAAGTCAAGACGGAGCTAACAAAGAAGGTGCTGTTTTGAAGGACACAAACTACTAAATATGTTTTCCTTTGGTTTTATGTTGTATATTATTGTTATTAATAATGTTACTATTAATAGTTTTAACAAAATGCTAAACTAAATGATTTTTTAAAAAGAAATATATTACAAAAAACTGATATTCCAAAGTTACCCTTCCTTTTGCTTTCTGTCATTTAAAAAAACCAAAAAGCAATCTTGAGGTTGGCAGAGAGCAGGAGAGATGTTCTTCATGCAAACTGTAAAGTAACTCCCATGGCTTGACACTTGAGCCAGTCCAACATTTTTACCATGAGCTACAGATTAATGCATTTCAGCCTTCACAACATGAGGAAGGCACTATATTGGGCTCAAAGACTAAACGTTTTAAAATGTCCTCCATAATTACTAATCATTTTTTTTAATGGTGTGGAGCTGTAGCATTAGTCTAAAACAAGGACTGGGTTGCAGGGATTCAAGTATGGGATTACACAATGTTGCATTGTCCAAGGTAGATAGGTTTTATGGAGACCTGCTTTTTATTCTAATCATTTTTCATTGTCACTTGATTATCACAATTGTTATAACTGTACTACTTCTGCTATTGTTATCATTACTCTCATCACGGTTTTGATTTATTGAACCATAACGGTTTTAATGATTCCTCTTTTCACAAGAAAGATGGTATTGGTATGAATATTGAACAATAATGGTGGCAGTGTGTTTAAAAGATGTTTAGAATATTGACGAAGCTTATATTTTTCCTCACTTGTACTTTCATTTTGTGTTGGATCTCCCATTCAGTTTTCTTTTGGTATACAGAAAACAAATAAAATAAATTGAACAACAACAACCGGTCTACTTACCCATTACATGCTATGTCAACCAGTTTCATTGCTTGGTAAATGAATTTCACTAGTCTCTTGTAATAGGCTACATGTTATCATAGCCAAGAGAGTTGATGTATTTTTAAATTCATGATGAACATATAGCATAGCTGACCTTTTGCCATGGTTGTACTCTGCTGCGTGTAAGGTGTGACTGGTTATATGGTAATGAGAGTTCTGTCTCCATCAGGAACCTGGGGCCTCATTTATCAATATGTAGGCACAAATCTGCATAAACCATGCTTTGGATAATTTCCAAGCAGTGTGAGATTTTTCAATATGAACGTTGGCTTGAGTGTGTGTAAATTTACACACAGCCATGACCATTTGTACGCACAGTGCCAAGTGTTGGATGAAGGGAACTGCTTGTCAAGCGTAGAATGGGGAAAATATGTTTAAAATGTGTGAAATTGAGAGTAATGTCATTGTGAATGCAACGTTTCTTTGACATACTATATATACTGAACAAAAATATAAACGGAACATGCAACAATTTCAAATATATTACTTGAGTTACAGTTCATATAAGGATATTGATCATTTGAAATCAATTCAATAGGCCATAATGAATGGTTTTCACATGACTGGGCAGGTATGTTGCCATGGGTGAGCCTTGGAGGGCGTGGGCCCACCCACTTGGAAGCAACGCCCAGCCAATCAGATTTTTTTTTAAATCCCCCACAAAAGGGCATTTTTGCAGTCATAAATACTCCTCAGCACCCGTCCCCCTTCAGACGATCCCGCAGGTGAAGAAGCCGGATGTGGAGGTCCTGGGCTGGCATGATTACACGTAGTCTGAGGTTGTGAATCCGGTTGGATGTACTGCCAAATTCTCTAAAACGACGTTGGATGCAGTTTATGGTAGAGAAATGAACAAATTCTCTGGCAACATCTCTGGTTGACATTCCTGTAGTCAGCATGCCAATTGCACACTCCCTCAAAACTTGAGATGTGTGGCATTGTGTTGTGTGACGGAAGTGGCCATTTATTGTCCCCAGCACAAGGTGCATCTATGTATTGGTCATGCTGTTTAATCAGCTACTTGATATGCCTCACCTGCCAGGTGGATAGATTATCTTGGCAAAGGAGTAATGCTCCCTAACAAGAATGTAAACACATTTGTGCACAGAATTTGAGAGAAATAAGCTTTTTGTGTGTATGGACATTTTCTGGGATATTTTGTTTCAGCTCATAAAACATGGGACCATCAATACTATAAAAGACGGATAATGGGAAGTTGAATGAGAGACGGCAGATCTTGCTTGATTTGGCACACGCTGCATTTCGTAGAGAGCATGTTTTAAGAGAAAGGTGGGACTTTTTCTGCAGAAAGTACAGATTTGCTCATTAGATATAATTTCCCTAAACCAATCTAATAGGGCAGACCTACTTTATGAAGGCAAACACATGCCACTTCGGTGCACATCCAGGTGGACCATTAGGACAATTAAGTTGCTTTGGCAAATATACTTCAAATGACCAGGCACCACTCATCAATAAGCATCCACACCATCAGCTCCCTCCTGTCGGCGTTTAGGTCAACTTTGCTGTTCTGCAGAATGAACGAGTCGTGCGTTCCACCTTGCCACCACATTCAGCAGCGTCTTTTGCGCATCACATAACCTATCACCTGCACAAAAAGAGTGGAAGCCTTTTCTATTCACATAGTTGAACTCGTTTTGGGATGGTGCTTTTATGGCGATGTAGGTGCTGTCTATTGCTCCATTGATATTTGGGAACTCATTGACTTAATTAAACCTGTTGTGCTACGGTGTATAAAAATTGTATGTTTACAGTTCGCTTTGCTGATGATTGCATCAGAAACATTGGATCATCGAGGGATGTTTTTCACCTCACACTGAAAAGTGTCGTTGCCAAAAACCCTTGGATGGATAGCACCAGTGGTGTAAAAATACTTTAAAGTACTAAGTCGTTTTTGAGGGTATCTGTTCTTTACTTTACTACTTTACAACTTTTACTTTCACTTCACTACATTCGTAATGAAAATAATGTACTTTTTACTTCTTACATTTTCCCTGACTCCCAAAAGTACTAGATACATTTTTTTATGCTTAGCAGGACAGGAAAATGGTCTAATTCACACACTTATCAAGAGATCATCCCTGGTCATCCTTACTGCCTCTGGTTTGGCAGACTCACTAAACACAAATGCTTCGTTTTTAAATGACCTCTGAGTTTTGAAGTGTGCCCCTGGCTATCCGTAAATTTAAAAAACAAGAAAATCGTGCCGTCTGGTTTGCTTAATATAAGGAATTTTAAATGATTTATACCTGTACTTTTACTTTTGGTACTTAAGTATATATTTTTAAGTATATTTTTTTTTTTTACATTTTTTTATGCTTAGCAGGACAGGAAAATGGTCTAATTCACACACTTATCAAGAGATCATCCCTGGTCATCCTTACTGCCTCTGGTTTGGCAGACTCACTAAACACAAATGCTTCGTTTTTAAATGACCTCTGAGTTTTGAAGTGTGCCCCTGGCTATCCGTAAATTTAAAAAACAAGAAAATCGTGCCGTCTGGTTTGCTTAATATAAGGAATTTTAAATGATTTATACCTGTACTTTTACTTTTGGTACTTAAGTATATTTTAGCGATTACATTTACTTTTGATACTTAAGTACATTTTAAACCAAATAGTTTTAATGGGTGACTCACTTTTACGTGAGTAATTTTCTAGTAAATTATCTTTACTTTTACTCAAGTATGACAATTGGGTACTTTTTCCACCACTGGATAGCACTTTGATGTGCACCGGAATGGCGTGTGTTTGCCTGTCTATAGTAGGTCTTAAATCTTCGCAAAGATCTTATAAAATTGCTTTTGGGAAACGATATTTGATGAGCCAATCTGTAATGCACAAAAAAAAAATGTCTCCAAAACGCGCTCTCTGCTAAATGTAGCGTGTGCCAAATCTTCCAAGAGAGCAAGATCAGCCATCTCGCATTCGATTTCCCATTATCTCAGTCTTAAAAAAAGTTATTTCAACAATGGTTTTACTTTCACACATGCCTCTAATTCAGTGGTTCCCAAACTTCTTATAGTTCCATAACCCCTTCAAACATTCAAACTCCAGCTGCTTACCCCCTCTAGCACCAGGGTCAACGCACTCTCAAATGTTTTTTTTTGTTGCCATCATTGTAAGCATTGTATTTAGCATTATATCATTGTATTTATTAAACATAATAATTCGTTTTTGTTACAACCCGGCTCGTGGGAAGTGACAAAGAGCTCTTATAGGACCAGGGCACAAATAATAATAATCAATGATTTTGGTCTTTATTTAACCATCTTTTTATATAAAACCGTATTTGTTCATCGAAAATGGTGAATAACTTACCACAGGTTAATGAGAAGGGTGTGCTTGAAAGGATGCACATAACTCTGCAATGTTGGGTTGTATTGGACATAATCTTAAATCATTTTCCACACAATCTGTGCCTGTATTTAGTTTTCATGCTAGTGAGGGCTGAGAATCCACTATTACATAGGTATATGGTTGCAAAGAGCATCAGTGTCTTAACAGCTCGATTTGCCAAGGTAGGATACTCTGAGCACAGCCCTATCCAGAAATCTGGCAGTGTCTTCTGATTACATTTTCACAGAACCACTTGTTGCAATTTCGATGAGGTTCTCTTGTTCAGATATCGGTAAATAGACTGGAGGCAGGGCATGAAAGGGATAACGAATCCAGTTGTTTGTTTCGGGAAAGAAATTGCGCACCCAGCTCACTCAGGTGCTTTGCTATATCACATTTGACATTGTCTGTAAGTTTAAATTCATTTGCACATACAATGATGGAAATACCTGTGTGTTGTCCTTGTTAATGCAGACAGAGAAGAGCTCCAATTTCTTAATCATAGCCTCAATTTTGTCCCGTACATTGAATATAGTAGTGGAGAGTCCCTGTAATCCTAGATTCAGATCATTCAGGCGAGAAAAAACATCACCCAGATAAGCCAGTCGTGTGAGAAACTCGTCATCATGCAAGCGGTCAGAAAAGTGAAAATTATGGTCAATAAAGAAAACTTTAAGCTCGTCTCTCAATAAAAAAATGTTTTAAAAAGTGTCAATGCTTTGCCCCTTGATAACCAGCTCACTTCTGTATGTTGTAAAAGCGTTACATGGTCGCTGCACCTATCATTGCACAATGCCTAAAATACACAAGAGTTCAGGGGCCTTGCTTTAACAAAGTGAACCATTTTCACTGTGGTGTCCAAAACATCTTTCAAGCTGTCAGGCATTCCCTTGGCAGCAAGAGCCTCTCGGGGGATGCTGCAGTGTACCGTTTGCATGCGCGTTACCACTCCACTTTGTCTCCCTGTCATGGCTTTTGAGCCATCAGTGCAGATACAAACACATTTTGACCACCAAAGTCCACTTTATGTCACAAAGCTGTCCAGTACTTTAAAAATATCCTCTCCAGTGGTTTGCAGAAGAGGATGTCTTCCTTAATTTACCCCCCATAAATGTAACAGACATACATTATATCAGGAGCTGTGCCAGGCGCCACGTCTGTTGACTCATCCAGCTGTAACGCATAGAATTCACTGGCTTGTATGTGAAGCAGTAATTGTTTGCCTTGTCACTGATGCATCGTGAAACAGTTTAGTTTGATGAAAGCATTGTCTGTATGTTTTTTTTGTCCTTTTCCCCCAGCATTGTCCCAGCCATATCCGCGGCAGCAGGAAGAATTAAGTCCTCCACAATAGTATGGGGCTTGCCTGTCCTAGCCACTCGGTAGCTCACCATATAAGACACTTCTAGGCCCTTCTTATTAATGGTATCTGTCTTATTACTTGAAAGTCATCTTAATTCTCACTCAAAAAACTCCCGTGGCTTATTTTTCAAATTGGCATGTTTTGTTTCTAAATGTCTGTGCAAGAGTGAAGGTTTCATCGAGTTGTGAGATAGTACGTTTGCACATAAAACACACTGTCACTGGGGAAAGGCACTACTCCCAATATAAGTGAACCCCAAATCAATGTAGTTCTCATCATATTTGCGCCTCTTCGATGGTCCAACGCCCCTGCCTGTTGTTCGGTGCTTTCACAGGTCAGGGGGCAGTAGCTCTTCGGCTGCATCAGATTCACAACTTTCATGCTAGCTGGGCTAACAACAAATGTAGAATTACTGATGCTAGCATTGGATGTGTTCCTGGAAGCAGAACAACTTGTGTCATCGACAGGTGCAGGTGTAGTACTGCTGGTTGTAGCAGTACTATCAGTAGAGCTGGTATATGTCTCTATGGACGCGAGCCTTACTTATTTGAACCATTTATCAATTTTAGAGCAAACAGAATGAGCAGCAGCTACGTTTGGCTTCATTACGGACCGTTAGTGGAATTCCCGCGAGAGAGTAACAGTTAATGTGATTGGATGTCAATTATTTGACTAGGCTACCTGTATTTGACATTGTGTTGCTATTTCGCTGAACACTAGATGGTTTAATTTTATTTTTGGCAGTGAAACAACGCTATTCAGGCGAGAAAAAAACCTCACTCAAATGGATAACCCTGTTGGAAAATATAAATAGACAGTTTGAAAATGTGAAAAAACAAAAAACGCTTTCTTGTTTATTTTAAAAATCTGAATCACATTTTTATTTGGCGTACCCCCGACGGCATTGCTCGTACCCCTGTGTTACGCGAACCCCAGTTTGGGAATACCTTCTCTAATACTTTATATGGATCTAAATACTTTCTAAATACTTTATATGGATTATTATTTTAACAAATGTACTGATGTGGGTCAAATGATCTGATACAGTATGTTGCATGAATTCACAAATTGAAAAATTATTTAATTATTAGGCCTACTCTCACAATTTCACACATTTTCAACACCTTTTCACAATTCAGTTTCACAGGTCAAGCAGTTTCACCACTTGGCACTGTGCATACACATGGTCATGGCTGTGCTTACATTTATGCACACACAAGCAACCGTTCATATTGATCAATCTCACATTTTGCTTGGAAATTATCCCACGCATGGTTTACTCACGGATTTGTGCCCTACGCATGATTGATAAATGAGGCAACTGAGCTGTTGGTGTGGATGGTAGAGCTCTCGTCTCTGGATCGCAGGATAGTACGATAGCACCCAATACTTATGTGTACATCAGTCGGCTACACTAGTGGCAGAGGTGAGATACCTATAGGGCTTTTGTGAAAGCTCATTTGGATAGGCCTATGGAGCCTGGGCACATGGACGCAGTAGCATAAGCTGATGATAGTTCTACTGCGCCTGTGAGGAGCTCTCAATATACATTGGCTGTCTGCAGTTAGATATTTACAGTTATTACACATCCAGCCATTTATTTTATAGATTACAACCTAATCTGTAACCCAACCTGATCTGGTAGTTTAATAAAAAATAAAAACTGTATAAATTACATGGTAAACATTTAGCTATGTGCTTTATTCACAACACTTTCTCTCACTAGACTTTTCTTGCAGTAACATCAATCCCCACCATTTCTGAGAATTTGTATCATTTTTATTATTTTAATATTGAAAGTGTGTATTGCTACCAAAAATATGTAATTGATTGAGGTGGATTCACCTGACTCGAAGGTGTCACGCTAGCAGCAAATATTTATATAACTAAACCAAGATAGACCACAGCCTGTCATTTCCAATGGGAAAGAATTAGTCACAGTGGGCAGAACAAGCAAGGAGGTGGGAAGAGCCAAGCACGAGCAAACGAGAGCCTATTGGCCCGTTCTAGCATGCGTCGGTTTATTTCCGTTAGGGAACACCTACTCTGTGAAGTGCGCGTGTGCAATAACTCAATTCGCCATTGCACTCCTTCTAATTAACGTGATTTTTAAAAAAATATTCGCAAAAGGTAAAGTGTACAAGACTTAGTCCACTCTGTTCATAACATATTCTAGTTTTGGGAACAGAAAATGAGATCAAACGTTTAATCGATGAGACATTTTGCAGAATGTTCCATCTTTCCCGTTGCTGGGCACTGGGCTTTCTCTCAATAACAGATTTCGTTTTTGCAAATGCCAAGCGGATGCTTCACATTTATACATCCGGTGAAATATCTGTCTCATTTGTTCTATCTGTGCTCGTGGAGGAGCAGAGATTTAATGAAAATTCAGTCATCGGTCGAAAGACAAAATGGGTGGGCTTTGTGATTGACATACTTCTAATCGAATCAGAGTTTGAAGTGTAAAAGCGAAATTGGTAAGAATGCATACATGTGCTGCAATATATCCAATAGACGACACCTAAAAACGGTAGAAGGTGTGTCTACAATGCTTAATTGAGTAATAAGATTGCGAGTTTACGCCCGCAGTACGTAACTCCACCCCCGACTTCCATTTCTGAACTGAGGACACAGCACTCGCGAAGAGAATCTTTTAGGTTATGTATATTTCTTAATGTAAATAAACTGTAACGTTAGGCTCTCCGCTAAAACTTTGATACACACATACACACAACTGAAGTAGCTTTTGCAATTGTAGTTGGAACCCGTTCGGACAGTGGCTAGAGTCGAAGCTGGCCTTTTATTTCACGTTTTAACTTTCCTAAGCGGCGGTTTCCGCCGTTTTTTTTCTTTCGCCCCACTCACTCTCCCGCTGTGTGAGTTGGGGCCTGTAACGTTGGTTTAAGCCACGAGGCGCGTCGGATAAACCGGAATTGGGAGATGGCGGAGTTCGGTAACGGAATGGACTCAGGGATGACGGAAGAATCCCTGCTGGACTCAGACCCAGGGCACCCAGAACTAGAAGACCCGGGTGTTGGCGACGAGGAACCTGGATTAGAGGAGGGAGAGGCCGCGATCGAGGACCCGGTAAGTGAAGGGCATAGTTTATACCCTAAATCTCACTCAAGTTGAGACAATACATGTGTATTGTACGATAGAGATTGCGGATGTAAACGCGTTATTTTAAGCTGCAATCAGCTATATTTTTTTATTCCCGGTGGTCTTTTTTTAAATCTCTTGGTTGATATCCGACATTGAGGCTCAGTAGAAATGTGTGGTGACATGCGTGATTTTGGCGGCCATGTTGGCGCAGCAGCGTTGGTAGTTTCTCTGCGCCAGTGCTGTCGACCTAGTGGAGAAAAAATATTCGTCGCAAAAATGCAATACGGAGATGTAGACAGGGGCGAGGGTAGGACAGGCCGCCATTAGCCGCCGGATTGCGAGTCCATCCGCAGACACTGGGAGAGCTCACGGTAAACACGCCTCCTTTCTTTTCTCATACGCTGACAGCTGCTGTAATGGAAGCGCTGATGCGCATACGGAACATGATCGTCAACTCCGTGAAAATTTAAGTGATGAAAAAGCTTTAATGTTTTGACTTACTATCTATCTAACTGTTTTATATAGCTAAAATGCTCGCAGAAAAGTATGCTGCACTTGCTCTGTTGTAGTAGGGATTTATGGATATTTGGGCTGGATATAACGTTAGTGGGAGGGAGCCGACGAGATAATGGTAGTTGGCTGGCTAGTTGGCTTGCTAATAATTGGGATGTTGCAGACATGCACCTGACACGCATGTTTATTCTCCCAGTAAAGTCATTGAATGACTTGCGAAACGCAAGCATTTTTAAACATGTCATTTTGACGATTATAAGTAGGTATTATCTCTTGATAAATTAGTGGGTAATGGATATTACTGTGGTAGTGTGCAAAGATGCGGTTTGAAAATACTCACATTAAAGCTGTTGGCTTGCATTTATGTTATCTACAATGTTTCTGATTTGTATATGCATGTGTGATAGTGGTCTTTGGCATGAATGTGTTCGAAAGCAATTATGTAAGCACGAGACTGGGGGTGCAGTATTTTTTTTAGGGCTGGGCTTGCATCCTTCGATATTTTCAGTAGGGAAGAGACTACACTAAATATGCGACAAAACGCAGCCAGTCATCACCGAATCAAATAAGCCATATAGTTTCCAGGAATTTCGCTGTTTCCTCTTGAAGCCAGTCGAAGCTGTTGAATTTGTCTATTGCTTGTTATGATCAATGGGGCCATGCAAGACATCCCCAAGACCTGGAATGGATTAACCTGCAATGCAAATTGTGTCAGTAGTCCAGGATGGATTTGGAGCAACTCCCACTGCGCTGCAATGCAGCAATGTCAAGGAGGCCTAAACCCAATAAGGGATCCCACCCAACAGGATGTATTACACCACTGTCTTATTGGCCATCACTGGGGCGGTGGGGGTTCTTGCTGAGCGAGCAGTCTGTGAAATGAATGGTGAAGCCTGATACAAAGACCCCGGGCCAATGGTCATGTGCTGCGAGCCTGTTCCATTCAGCAGCTAGTGCAGGAACAGGGTCATCTTAGGCGACTGAACTGCCAAGTGTGTCATGCGCTTGCACGGCATGGATGAATACGATGAAATTTATTTTGTACATTTTTTTTTGTTCCCATGATGTCTGTCAAGCCTGCTGACTAGTGTGGTGTGTGTTGCAATTGAGTATTGATTTATTTATTTTCAGGAGCTGGAGGCGATCAAAGCTCGGGTGCGAGAGATGGAGGAGGAAGCAGAAAAGCTGAAGGAGTTACAGAACGAGGTGGAGAAACAGATGAATCTTAGCCCTCCACCAGGTGAGTTTATTTGGGAAGAAAGAGTGATAAGGTGCCTCGGAACATGTCTCCCAAAAATTACTGTTTGAGAAGACCGACTGATTTTTGTATTTCACTGAAGTTTCCAGAGCAGCTACAAGACAGATTAATTAATATCAAACCCTTCCAAATATACACTACCGTTCAAAAGTTTGGGGTCGCTTAGAAATGTCCTTGTTTTTGAAAGAAAAGCAACAACAAAAATCCCATTAAAATAACATCACATTGATCAGAAATACAGTGTAGATGTTGTAAATGACTATTGAAGCTAAAAATAATA
This sequence comes from Oncorhynchus kisutch, assembly GCF_002021735.2. NCBI lineage: Eukaryota > Metazoa > Chordata > Actinopteri > Salmoniformes > Salmonidae > Oncorhynchus > Oncorhynchus kisutch. Next base: position 68,139,880 of record NC_034184.2, on the reverse strand, counting down.
ATAATTAAAGACACATCAGCAACCATCACGCCTGTGTTCCAATGGCATGGTTGAGTTCGCTCATCCAAGTTAATCATTATAAAAGGCTAATTGATTATTGGAAAACACTTTTGCAATTATGTTACGCACAGCTGAACACTGTTGTGCTGATTTTAAAGAAGCAATAAAACTGGCCTTTTTGTATCTGGAGCATCAGCATTTGTGGGTTCAATTACAGGCTCAAATTGGCCAGAAACAAAGACCTTTCTTCTGAAACTCGTCAGTCTATTGTTCTGTGAAATTAAGGCCATTCCATACGAGAAATTGCCAAGAAACTGAACATCTCGTACAATGCTGTGTACTACTACCTTCACAGAACAGCGCAAACCTGTCTCTAACCAGAATAGAAAGAGGAGTGGGAGGCCCCGGTGCACAACTAAGCAAGAGGACAAGTACATTAGTGTGTAGTTTGAGAAACGGGTGCCTCACAAGTCCTCAACTGGCAGCTTCATTAAGTAGTACCCGCAAAACAACAGTTTCAACGTCAACAGTGAAGAGGAGACACCGGGATGCTGGCATTCTAGGCAGTTGCAAAGAAAGCCATATCTCAGACTGGCCAATGAAAAGAAAAGCTTAAGATAGGCAAAAGAACACAGATACTGGACAGAGGAAGATTGGAAACAGTGTTATGGACAGACAAATCTAAGTTTGAGGTGTTCGGATCACAAAGAACATTCGTGAGACATTGAAAAGATGCTGGGGGAGTGCTTGACGCCATCTGTCAAGCATGGTGGAGGCAATGTGATGGTCTGGGGGTGCTTTGGTGGTGGTACAGGATAAAAGGGGTCTTGAAGAAGGAAGGCTATCACTCCATTTTGCAACGCCATACCCTGTGGACGGCGCTTAATTGGAGACAATTTCCTCCTACGACAGGACAATGACCCAAAGCACAGCTCCAAACTAGGCAAGAACTATTTAGGGAAGAAGCAGTCAGCTGGTATTCTATCTATAATCTCAGCCCCATTGAGCTGTTGTGGGAGCAGTTTGACCGTATGGTACGTAAGAAGTGCCCATCAAGCCAATCCAACTTGTGGGAGGTGCTTCAGGAAGTATGGGTTGAAATCTCTTCAGATTACCTCGACAAATTGATAACTAGAATGCCAAAGGTCTGCATGGGTGTAATTGCTGCAAACGGAGGATTCTTTGACGAAAGCAAAGTTTGAAGGATACAATTATTTCAATTCAAAATCATTATTTATAACCTTGTCTTGACTATTTCCTATTCATTTTGCACCTCATTTCATGTATGTTTTCATGGAAAACATGGACACTTCTAAGTGACCCCAAACTTTAGAACGGGAGTGTATATAAATTTGTCTCAATTTTGCTCTCTAGCGGGTCCCGTCATCATGTCCATCGAGGAGAAAATGGAAGCTGACGCGAGATCTATCTATGTTGGAAACGTAAGGCTTCACCCCCTCCTTAACCTCAGATGGTGTTTCTATTTTGGGTGTATGTGGAATTCACCTGGTTAGGTGTTCAAGATGATTCTATCATATGATGAGTGTAGCAAAGTTTCAAATTGACATCATGCATGATTTCACACTACTTTGAATGCAAAAACCTTATTTTGGAGTTTGACACTGAGTTGATTCTGTGTTGCGGAATTGACTAGCCATTGTCAGCGGTATCTCACTGTTCTCCCTCTCTGTTGACAGGTTGATTACGGTGCCACGGCGGAGGAGCTAGAAGCCCACTTCCACGGTTGCGGCTCCGTCAACAGAGTCACCATCCTGTGTGACAAGTTCACAGGGCATCCCAAAGGGTAAATGCCTACACCCTCATTCCCTCCATTTGCAGTAGTGCTCTTTCACTTACAGACCTGTGAGTACACTATGCAGCGTTTTTCTATCAGTCATCTAGAGTAAATAAGACGTTTACAGCCTCTACCCTAAAGATTGTGTAGACACCATTTTACCAGCTATACCCTCTCGGCATCCCAGAGGGTAATTGCCGACATTCCATGTGCGGGTTAGAGAATTAGTGCATCTTTATTCACAGTTAAGTAAATACATTGTCCTAGTTATCTAGAGCAGTGTGATCTAGAGTTAAGAAGACTTTCAGCCTCAAGATCATCTACATGCTCACACGTCTGATCGTCATGTTTTGAATTGGTGTGATTTTGTACATGCAGGCCTTTACCTCAATGGAATCTTCCTGTTTAAATAAAGGTTAAAAATATTTATATGTGTGGCACTGATTCGCATGAATCCATTATTGAATAGATACATTTGGGAATTTCAGCTTGTAAGGTTACAGATCTGTGTTCAGCCGACCCATTATTTTGTCACATTGCTCATAGACCCGGTCTGTAGGTGCTTGCTTGGTTAGACCTTCAGAGGGTGGGGGGGGGGGTCAACAAATTGCATATCTGCATTTTTTGAAAACTATCAGAAATAAAAAGCACAATGCAGAAGTGTCTATCACTTAGCAACAGCTAAGGAGGAGAAAGTGTCTCTCTCAAAAGACTGAAACCACATTGCCCTAACTTTCTATAGAGATGACTTGGACTGCAGCACAGAGGATTTCTTTACTGACATGGTGGTCTAGCTCACTCAAGTGCCCATGCCCATTTTATAGCCATGTACAATTCATGACTAGTATAAAAGCTTTTATCATTCCCTTTCCACTTAAAGTAATGCAATTATACTAGCTAATATTATTATGTTTGATTCGGGTCTCAGTAGTGTTACTTTTAGTTAATTGAAAGTAACTGCTTATTCTAATAGCCTGGAGTTATTTTCTAAAGCTTGTATTTGTATGAGATAAACCAGTTAGGATGATGATCAGGTTGCTAAACTGTTGCTCATCGCACATGTTATTGTCATTATTAGGGAATTATTGAAAAGAGGTGTCCGTGATTGTTCAGTGATTTGTGCTCTAATTTTAGTGCTTCATGACGCTCTTATATTTCTGCTGGTGTTGCAGGTTTGCCTATATCGAGTTTTCAGACAAGGAGTCTGTGAGGACGGCCATGGCATTGGACGAGTCTCTGTTCAGAGGAAGGCAGATTAAGGTGAGGACGCAACACTGTTTCATAAACCAGGTTTCCGTTCAACCTTTTTGTATGCGAGTAAAGTACATGTTGGGGGGAAAAGTCATGCCTGCCATGGCAACTACAGATATTTATGTGCAAATATTGATATAATAACCATTTTGAAGTAAACTTGGGAGTCGTGCGATATGCTGTGTGGTCCTCCCACTATGACTACAGTTTATTAGGTTATAGATTAATTAAGTTATGAACTTCCCAGGGTGGTGAAAGTGCATGGTGAGGAGTTTGATGCGCCTTTGTACGACATCATCACGCACAGCTTTTTTTGTCCGCAGCAAGTCAGTTTGATGGAAACAAATCTCTGATTTGCGTTTGTTTTTATGCAGATTTTAGAATATTTGTATGAAAATCTGTCGCCAATTGGATGGAAACCTAGCTACTGTCAGTCAATTCCGTTTCAAATTAAGTAAAGAAATGGGGAAAATCTCAATTCTGAGCAATTTCTGTATGAACTGAATTTCAGTTCCATTTCCAACGTTAACTGGGTGTTAAATGGGACTGACCCCTGTACCCTTCTGAACTCTGTGGCCCCTGTGCTATTGTCTAACATGTGGTTTCCGGTTTCCCCTGTCTTGATCCTGTCAGGTGGGTGTGAAGAGAACAAACAGGCCAGGTATCAGCACCACAGACCGCGGGTTTCCTCGGGCACGCTTCCGCTCACGAGGAGGGAACTTTAACCCGTCGCGCGCACGTTACTACAGTGGCTACACACCGCCCAGAGGCAGAGGACGGGCCTTCAGGTGAGCACCCTGGAACACTCATACCCTGAGACTGAGAGACAGCTGGCCATTACCTGGGGGAGGGGAAGAGTATGGGAAAGTGAGGGAGAGTTAGTTGAAAGGCGGTAGAATTAGTGAGATTATGGAGGAAGGGGGAGGTGCTAGTGTTGGTTTTCTGACCTGGCTTCAGAATGTGCAGTGAAGAGAGAGTATGCTCAATTCTAAACATGCTCCCGCCCTAGACTCAGTGGGGCCATCAGGTGTCTATGGGCTGGTGGTTGAAACTGGGTGTATAGAGAATCATTGAAGGTACAGTGCCTATAGAAAGTCTACACCAGTCTTTCACATTTTGTTGTGTTACAAAGTGGGATTGAAATAGATTCAATAAAAACATTTAATTGATCTACACAATACTCCATAATGTCAGTGAAAATAAAATTCTACACTTTTACAAAGGAATAAAAATTTTATTACAAAAATATAGTCGTTGCAGAATACAAATTTGTAGCACCTGAAGGTGCTAAACAGGATTTTTACAAACATTTTTAAATGTTCACATTTTAGTCATTTAGCAAATGCGCTTATCAAGAGCGACTTATATGCTGGCCAAACCGCATGCACGTCCGCATGTTTATTTTGTCCCGCCACACCAGAAGTGATCAGGACACGCAGGTTGAAATATCAAAAACAAACTCTGAACCTGGGGACAGGTTGAAAAGCATTAAACATATATGGAAATGTAGCTAGCTAGCCTGCTGTTACTAGCTCATTTGTCCTGGGATATTAACATTGGGTTGTTTATTATACCTGAAATGCACAAGGTCCTCTACTCTGACAGTTCATAATAAACGGTAAACCCAATTAGTTTTTTGTAATCTCTCCTCCTTCATGCTTTTTCTTCTTTGGACTTTATATGGCGGTTGGCAACCAACTTTACGGTGCATTACCACAGATGAACTGAATGTGGACTTCAGTTCCTCTTCCAATCACCCATGTGGGTATATGCTCTTAAAAACCAATGAGGAAATGGGAGAGGCAGAACATAGTTCTATTTTAGCACCTGCCCATACAGAAGCTCGTGAGCAGTGTGGGTGCAATGATTGAATAACATATGTGCATACATTTATTTTGCAGCGCGAGTGGTGTGGTCAGCATGTTACAGTATTGAGCGCATTGAACTACTCAACTTTTTAGAGTTTAACCCTTTTAACACTATCAATGTTTCGCTCTACTGTGGGAATTGTGCTAGACTCGGGAGGCCCTAATATTAGCCACTTTCAATCTAACATACCGAAGCAAGACTTATTAGTATGCCAAACGATCAGTGCGAGAGATTTTCTTGTAGGTAGAGCGCATTGGCGTAGGATTCTATTGCAAGGAACTCCCAAATGGCACTGCGGTTTAAGGCACTGCAGTGCTTGAGGTGTCACTACAGACCTGGGTTCGATCCCAGGCTGTGTCACAGCCAGCTGTAACAAGAAGACCCATGAGGCGGCGCACAATTGGCTCAGCGTCGTCCGGGTTAGGAGAGGGTTTGGCCGGCCGGCCGGGATATACTTGTCCCATCGCACTCTTGTGGTGGGCTGGGTGCCTGCAAGCTGACTTCAGTTGCAAGCTGGATAATGTTTCCTCTGACACATTGGCGTGGCTGGCTTCCAGGTTAAGCGAGCAGTGTGTCAAGAAGCAGTGCGGCTTGGCAGGGTCGTGTTTTAGGACACATGGCTCTTGACCTTCACCTCTCCCGGGTCCATAGGGGAGTTGCAGCGACGGGACAAGACTCACTACCAATTTTATATCACAAAATTGGGGTGAAATCAAATGTATATACATTTGGATTCTATTGCATTGACAGGCTCGACGCAGGCCCATACTCTACACAGACCGGTGCACCATAACCAGCCCTGCAGTAGTCCTATATGCAAAGTGCCATATATGGATCTGTCACTTTGAACTGGACTGTGTTTACAGCATGAGCGGTCACGAGTTGCTGAGCTTGTTTTGAGATAAAAGCAAGCGCTGCATGTAGCCACCTGTTGAAGTTTTGTTCATATCCTTTTGCTAGTTAGTGAGTTTTTATCCCAATTATAGACAATTTCTAGTCAACAATGGGGAGTGGTTGCTTCCTACAAGAGCACAAAATGTTTACATTTCTAGCCATCTTTGAAAAGCGAGTCAGGTTGAGCTTTTTTGTAACTCTTAAAGGGGCAGTGTTGTATTTTGAGACTCTTGTAAAAGCGAAGTAGGCAAAGGGTAGCATAGTTTGTCTGATTCTCTGTAGTAATGGTATGGGAATAATGCATTTTATTTCTTTAACTAGGCAAGTCAGTTAAGAAAATTCTTAGTTGCAACACGGCCTACCCTGGGCCGATTGTGCGCCGCCCTATGGGACTCCCAATCACGGCCGGATGTGATTCAGCCTAGATTTGAAACGGGGACTGTAGTGACCCCTCTTGCACTGAGATGCAGTGCCTTAGACCGCTGCGCCACTGGAGCCCTTGTAAAGTGGTTTCTTGCCTCAAACAGCACATTTTCAGTCACCTTGTCTGAAGGACAAGTGGATAAACAGACAGGGTAATATCAAGCCCTGCCTTTGTATTTTTTCCACATCTCATGGAATGTGGGCCTACATTGAACACCACATATTGGCTGCTACTATAGGCTGAATGATAAAACCGCTATTTCCATGTTAAAATGTTATGGGATGCAATTTTCTTTTTTTTCTTTTTTAATTGTAGGCCGTTCTTGTAGGTAAGCACAGGCAAAATACTAGAGGAAAACATGGTTCAGTCTGCTTTACACCAGACACTGCAAGAGGAATTCACCTTTCAGCATGACCATAACTGACAACACACAGCCAAATCTACACTGGAGTTGCTAACCAAGAAGTGACTCTTCCTGAGTAGCTGAGTTAGACTTTCAAGCTGATTTAAGTCTATGGCCAGCCATGATCCTTGACAGAGTTTGAAGAAGAAAAAAAAGAATCATGGGTAAATATTGCACAATACAGTAAAGCTCTTATGAGACTTACCCAGGTAGCCTTGTGATTAAGAGGGTTGGGCAAGTAACTGAAAGGTTGCTGGTTTGAATCCCCAAGCCGACTAGGTGAAAAATCTGTGCCCTTGAGCAAGGCACAACCATAATTTCTCCTGTAAGTCACTCTTGATAAGTGTCTGCTAAATGACTCAAATGTACCCAGCTGTAATCGCTGCCAAAGGTGTTGTCCATTTCAAGATATATTTGTTTTAATTTTCAGCTTTAAAAAGTTTGAATTTTGCTTTTTGACAGAGTATATTGTGTAGATTGACAAATGTATAAATAAAAAATATGTTAATCCCACTTCGTAACACAATAAAATGTGAAGAAATCCAAGGGGGGTATAGACTGTTGCTATAGGCACTGAACGTCTATAAGCCTGCCTGTAGTGGGAGGGGACTGAAGCGTTGGCTAGCATTGCTGAACAACATTCCAGCAAAATCAGTGAAGGTGTGTATCCAGAGCACAGTGGAAGAGAGGTTCCCTTTTAGAGTGGGGTAATGGTGAGTGGAAAGGTAAGCGAGACTGGTGGAGGGAGTCAGATGGGTCAGTCAGTGTGGAGCGGTCTTGTTGCATGTACCACCTACAACCGTTTCAGAGGAGGCAGCCAAACTCTCAGTGCACGGCAGTGCGATCCTCCCAGGCTGTACATGTATGCGTGGCAGGCTCTTTGTACGACTTGGACATACATTACGTATGCATACTGTCTGTGAGTGAGCATCTCTCCCATAGTGCTGGTCATTAATACTTAAAAAGATGACAGGCAAAGAGTGACTTGCCTGGTTTTGTTTTCATTTGTTCGGTGCTAATGGTTGGATTCCATTTTAGAATGTTGATGCGACCTTAAGGACAATTAAGATGCCATGTAAGTTTTAAATGCAAATGGATGTCTTTAGTGTACCATGAATGGCTTCTATAAGTTCTCTAGGTAGACATGTTAGCATTGTTGCTTAAACATTAATTGGCGCGCGTGTATATTTGTATAGTATTAGTTTTCTTGCTGTACTTTTCCTCTCAGTTAACTAGATGTTGTTCTAATGATTCACTGTTAGGAGACAGGTGCACTGTGTTCAGAGGACTAGAATATATCCATCCTGTTTGTTAACCTGGTGCAGCTGCTCCAGAGCTGTCTTTTGCCTGTGACCTTTCCAAAGCAACATCCCTGCAATCTGTATTTGTTTTCAATCCATACAAAAGCCTACCCCCTATGTATGTAAAACCTGGAGTGGATCAAAGCTCTGTGCACTGGGAGTCTGGTGTGTCTCCCTGGAGTGTGTGTCCTGCTGTGTCTCTCAGTGTGAGGTGAGAGGGGGGTTCCCATGATGACTCATTGAGCGCTCACAGTGGAGCTCTGTCTCTGGGCCCATGTGCTGTTCAATATGTATTGCTGAGACTGAGGGCTGCAGAGCAATCAAACTGAGCATCCTCACCAACTGACATGCAATGAGATTCTGACCAATGGACCAACCTTTCCATTCATCTAGACTAATGGTATCCGTTGGTCATCTGTAGTACCTTATTTGTCCCCTCTGTGGGAGCTGCTGATATGATTGTCAATCAACAATCACTGATACTTTTTTTTTGCCCGGCTAAAATATGCTATCTGCAAAGTCCTATTTAAGACAATTAGTAGGATGACATGTGATTTGGAAATTATGTGATTGAAAATGATTTTGTTCTAGTCAGAATCTCATGCCCCATGCACTCTGATAGATAGCTCATCAGCCTGGTCTCATAGACTACACATAATATAGTAAAGGTAAAACCGGGACACTCAAATTAATATGATATGTTACATTTTTAATATGGTTACATAATACATAAATCACAAATGTCTAGCAACCCATAGGTTGCAAGTTCAAATCTCATCACAGATCATTTGAGCTAATTAGCAACTTTTCAACTACTTACTACTTAGCATGTTAGCTATAACTTTAACTGTTTTAGCTGACCGTAACCCTTTAACCTAAACTTAACCCCTAGCCTAACTAACGTTAGCCACTAGCTAGAATTCGTAATATCATACATTTGTTGGTTGAGAGAATGCCAAGAGTGTGCAAAGCTGTCAAGGCAACGGGTGGCTACTTTTAAGAATCCTAAATGTAAAATATATTTTGATTTAACACTTTCTTGGTTACTACATGATTCCATGTGTTATTTCATAGTTTTGATGTCTTCACTATTATTCTACCATGTAGAAAATAGTAAACAATTTAAGGAAAAACCCTGGAATGAGTGTCAACTTTCGACTGGTACTGTATGTTACGAATTACATCATATGAAATGGGCGATGAACATCCACAAATTTAATACATACTAAATGGAGCATCTTGAATTTATGTACAGAATAATACGAAATTCTGAGACCAGGTTGGGCTCATACATATTACCCAGAGATGGGCTAACCCAGTACTGGTTTGCCCACTATGGGGAGAGTGCAGGTGCTTTGTCTTGTTGCTAAAACCAACTTGATTGTGAACTACACATTGGTGCATCAAATACATAGCCTAGACGGCCACTTGGCCAGGCAGTCCCACCCACTGCCTTCACTTCCGGAATGGAGGGTTCATTCCTGCAGCCTGATTTTGACTTCAGCATTCTAACCAGTGGTTTCTGCTTTAGTGTGACCCCTGTGTTTGTGGGCACTGGATGCCTGGGTCTGACGGTGGTGATGTGTGAGAATGGAAAAGCAATGTGTGATTTGATTTTGATGCTGTCTGTGTTGAGATGGTCCAGGTTGTCAGGAGAATGGGTCAGTCGAGTCTTTGTCTGCATGCTGTATGTATGTGGCCTGTCCTATAGCATGTGAAGGACTGTTCTAGTGTGTCTGTCATTCTGTTGGGAGGGTTTGTGGGGTGGGTTGGAGGCTGCTGCTGTTCTCAGGTTCTCTCCCAACAGCGACCTCGGGAGCTGCTCAACAGAGAGAAGGAGGAGAGAGAGAGAAAGAGGGAGAGCGAGTGCCTCACTGTCCCCACACCCCTATTATTTTTATAGTCCTGTATAATCTGAGAATTACACATTTTACTGTTGACAAAGCTGATTTCAGCTTCTTTCTGTACGGTCAATTATTCTTAATTGAAATTGTGGTAATTCAACACTTATCAAAGGCACAATGCCATTAAGATGGTATACATTAAAATCTTTATGCACCCCCCCAGTCTCCCTGAAGGATTGAGATCTCACCAGGCCCCCTTTCTACCTGCACACATACACACACTTGACACCTAAAATTGGTGTCTGTCTCTTTTTAAGCCAAGAAACTCACCCTCTTTTTCTCTCTCTTTTCCAGGGGCCGAGGGCGAACAACATCGTGGTATTCCCCTTACTAATACCCCCAAACACCCTTACTATCACCTCCTTGTCCCCATACAAAAAAAGAATGAAAAAAGTCCCCCAATAAAGGAAGGAACCCTGAGAAGAAAAAAAGACAAAAAAAAGACAAAAAATATATAAATATATCCTGGACAGACAAACTGGCCGCAGTGTGCGATTGTGTGTGAGCGTGCGTGTGCGGAGTTGGTGCGGTCACCCTGGTAAGGTATATGATGGCCGTTGGGGAGATTTGGTGGCATTTCTTTTGAGAAGATGTTATCTCAGGCTGCAGATGTGTCTCCTTTGTCTGGGTGTGAGGGTCACAGCCAACACAGCCCCCAAATGCTTACATTTGAAAAGCAAACATCGAGGATAAGTCTATCTTTTTTGCTTTTTTTTATGTACCGTACATGTGAAACTTCCAATAGCAAAAATGTTGTTTATTTTTTTAGGTTGTGGTATTGGAGTTCTCATATTCCCTTGTCTCTCTGACCAGTTGCCACTTACCCTGCCCCATCCTTTAACTCATCACTTTTGTTACCATCTCCCTTTGGTTCCATCCCATGCTCTCTTGTTTTCAGTATCTGACAGCGATTGCCTTTCAGTGGGTAAATAAATAAATGTAATCTCCTTTTAGCCCATGGCATTCACCCCAAGAAAGCATGGCCAGAGCTCTGCCAACTTTACTTTATTTTGTGGGTCTGGTACTTTTTCCCCCTCCTTGCACCCCTCTGCCTTTCTGTGCTGCTTCTCTTCCCATTTGTCCTTCACCTCATCTCCATGTCCTTCACCTCCTCTCAGTGTCCCTCTTCTTTCTCCCCCTCTCCTCTCTCTGTATATTAGACCACTTCTTGTCGTTTCAGGTTTCAGGACCAGTGGAGGCTGACAACCCCTGCTCCGGTGGCCGCGGCGCCCCCCAATGTCTCGGCAGGGTCTCTCTCTCTCACTGCTCCTGCTATGCACACTCACCCCATCCTTTCTGTGTGGGGGGGAGGGGGCCAGGGCGATCACAGGGCTACCGCAGGGGGCATTTACTACAACAAGCGTTGAGCTGTCTTACACACACACACACACACTAGGCCCACACACTTTGCAGACACTACACAACCAACCACCACACATATTTATAGAGCGAGTTAATGTCAAGATGGCAGCAGCTGTTTTAGTTGGGAGAGTGAGAAAGATGGGACCAGAGAAGGGGCGGTGGGGGACCAGAGAAGGGGCGGACGGGTGGGGGACCAGGGCCCTGGCCCCGTTTCGGACAGTGGCACAGGGGCTAAAGTAATTAATTAAAAAGAGTGGAGCTTTTATTTTAAGGGGGGTGGGTTTGTGTGGAGGGGTTTGGTTTTTGGAAACAGGAGTGGGTTTAAAAAAAAAAGATTCGCTTTTTTATTTTTAACCCATAAGTCTGTAATTAGAAAAAAATAAAGACTGTAAAAAATTACATGTTTGTTTTGTTTTTCTCCAAGAGTTGCAAATCATTTTGGTATACTTAAGTGGTTCAAGACAGGTTCAAACCGAAATTTTTGTGTACAGGGCGATCTGAATGGCGCAACACAAATTTCTGTGCTCTCCGTTAATCTGAGATGCGGTATGTGAAATTACATTTGCAATGCGTCGCGTCACATTTTGTCGTATCCAGACAAAGGATCCATTTCCTCTGCCTGTGATCCTCACAACTTCGTTTACAATACCGCATATGAAACGGGAGACCCTAGCGATTGTAGCAAAAGTAGTATAATCGCTGTGGTGTTCTCGGAAGGATTTAGATTTTAACATGAAAAAATACAATAATACCCCCTTTTGTTGGTTACACAATAATATAATCATGTCGTGCATAAAACTGAAGTTGTAACGAGTCGCCAGGCATTTGAATATCGTATGTGTGGCTTAGAGGACGCTGGGCAGAACATGGTGGCGCCAGATAGCTGCCAAAAGTTGAACATACCGAAATTGTTAGGAGCGTAAGAAAAGCAATGCGTGAAACGTAAACGTACAAACCCTATGAATTAACATTTTGATGTTACACGTTCAATTATTACTTTACATCTCCATTTACTTGTTTACATAATTTTTATACGTACAAACGTGTCAGGAATGTGGCATCTGCAAATGACATGAACCGAACGTAGCTAAGCGAAGTTAGCTAGTCAAGCAACTAGCGTAGAAGCTAGTTGCTTTGCAGCTTCCGGTTTTCATTTTCAAAATAAGGCTAGAGCTTGTTTTAGAATGGCATTGAATGTTATACCAGTAGATGGCGTTAGTATAGGCTTGGGTCTTGTTAAGCAAATTACCTAGCGAATTATACTATTAAGACAGAAGAGCCTTTTCTAGAATAACCGTCTGAGCTGCAAAAAAAGAAAGTAAATATGATTTAGGCTAAGCCTATTCCACTATATAAATATTCCATGCTGTTAATGGCCATATAATTGCATCATTTTATAGCTGCGTGGGTTGGTGTGGTGATCATGTAACCTGATGAATCACACTTTCCAGTATTTTGGAGCAAAAACTAGGGCTTAAATTAGGCATTTTGTATTTGTGAATTCCATTGTATGTGGGCTTGTTATAGCCGTTTGCATTAGTAGTAACCAAGAAAGTGCATTGCACAACCCCACCACGCAGAGGCTATATCAATACATGAGAAAACAAAATATGAAGTCTTGGCAAAAACCGGAACTGAGCTAAATAGCCAAGCGGTCACACATGGTTAAGACGATCCTATTATTGCCAGATCTGTTTACACTATCAGCCACTGCATGTGCTTTTTCAACTGTTTTTCTTAAGTATTTAGAGGCCTGTGAGCTAGGGTCTATAATAAAAAGTTAAACACAACTGAAGTTGTTATTCGTCAAGACACCAGTACCCAAAATAATAGCAAAATTGCAAAGCCTACAATTTTATTTGAATAGGCCTAAATTAAACTTTGAATTATTAAAGTGATAGACTGACGAACTTTTGGATCATTTTGAATACACACATGGATTTCAATAGACATGAATAACTTCCATTCTCTTTGATTTAGTTCCTATTGCCATTCAGACACATGACAATGGATGACTGACTTGAATGAAGGAATAATTAAATGTTCACATGTGTTGGAGTGATGAGTTAAACACATCATGCATGCTCTGCACTTCATTTGGCAAATAGGCCAAAATGAGGGAATAATGACTGGCTGTATGCCTCCAGAAGGGCATCTTCTGAAGATGAGGGGTGCTTTTCGGAAGGCGCATGGTGCTGCATAGAAATCACAAGCTCTTCAACTGGGAAGCAGTGTCGCGATGGAGGAAAAAGCAAATACGGAGACTACCTAAAACCACTGCAACAGAGGTATTGTAAAGTGTGGGATTGCCAGATTTAGCCTACGTTTAACCTCAGATGTTTATGACCCGATCCATATAAATGTCAAAATACTTTAAATTCATATTAAATCCTCCTACAGAATATGATTTGGCAAGATTGAACGATGAAATACATTTTAAAATAATCTATAAAGACACCAGTGGTCATAATTCATAGATTAATAATGGGTGTTTAGTGAATGTTTCATTATTCCTGGTATATACTACTGGTTATGATTGCAGAGCCCAGAGAATGGGATGGTGCAATATTGAATTAGTCATATTTTGATCAAGTGCATGCATGGGGATGTCTACGTCACCTAGATATATGCCCATGCTGGAGAGATACACCTAGCGGCCTGGAACTTTCCTGTTGTAGGTATAATAAAGCTAGCGCTATCTAGACTTGTGCTGGCAAACAAATCTATTACATTAGTTTATTTATTTCACCTTTATTTAACCAGGTAGGCAAGTTGAGAACAAGTTCTCATTTACAATTGCGACCTGGCCAAAGCAGTTCGACACGTACAACAACACAGTTACACATGGAGTAAAACAAACATACAGTCAATAATACAGTAGCAAATGAGTCTATACAATGTGAGCAAATGAGGTGAGATAAGGGAGGTAAAAGCAAAAAATGCCATTGTGGCAAAGTAAATACAATATAGCAAGTAAAACATTAAAAAAAAAAAATTAACACTGGAATGGTAGATTTGCAGTGGAAGAATGTGCAAAGTAAAGAGAAATATCAGCTGACTGGATTTGGGAGGAGAAATGGGAAAGGCTTAGGCGAGTTGCTGTGCGGGGGTGCAGTGCTGTTGACCAGGGTAGGGGTAGCTAGGTGGAAAGCATGGCCAGCCGTAGGAAAATGCTTATTGAAATTCTCAATTATAGTGGATTTATCGGTAGTGACAGTGTTTCCTATCCTCAGTGCAGTGGGCAGCTGGGAGGAGGTGTTCTTATTCTCCAAGGACTTTATAGTGTCCCAGAACGTTTTTGAGTTTGTGTTGCAGGAAGCAAATTTCTGCTTGAAAAAGCTAGCCTTGGCTTTTCTAACTGCCTGTGTGTATTGGTTTCTAGCTTCCCTGAAAAGTTGCATATCATGGGGGCTGTTTGATGCTAATGCAGAACGCCATAGGATGTTTTTGTGTTGGTTAAGGGCAGTCAGGTCTGGAGAGAACCAGGCACATTTAGTGACCTAAATGTGGAGTAAACTCAACTGAGGACTATTAGAGAAACAAGACTTTTAACCTGAAAATGTGCAGGATACCTCTTTCCTTGACTTCTGTTTTTTTTAATACGGTGTTATGTTCATTCGAGTAGCACTCACAGGCCGTTTGGTGTACGTTGTTGGTGAGAGGAAACTTCCAAAACTAGGTATTATATGTCAGAATTGCAACAAGATTTGTTCAAGCCTAAAATGTTAGTCCATAATCGTAACACGTCTACATTTCACGCATGGCTTTTCTTACAATCCAAACAATATGTACGTTAAACCTTTTAGCAGCCATCTAGCTCCATAACAAATTATCAGTCTTCTGTTATGAAATGGTGCCAATTTTGTACTGTCATTCAGTATGATGTATTTTACAGTTAGGGTTAAATATAGTAAATCGTTTATTTTGCTTACTATATTTAGAAAAGCATTTCAAGCCCTATTCCACCACTTCTGTTGAAAAGGGGAAAACATGTTTTTTTATTTAAAAAAATAAGTTATTTGTACTGTGTTAGGTGTGTCCTCATTTTAATATTTCCTGGCAGTATAAATAAGCATTACTAGGTATTGTTTATGGCCCTCATAAATAATTAATATTGTGTATGTCTATTTAGGCTGAAATCTTCATTTTGACAACATTTTGATTACAGTTCTTTTGAGAAAGTAAAGTTGGCCTGCTGCTGTTTTTAAAATCGCTAGTTTCTACTTTTATGCTTGATTTTGGCAAAAAGAGTAAAAGCTTCTTCCTGAAAGGCAGGACTATGCTTCGTGAACATGGATAGGACAGACAAGAAACAGTGACCTTGATCTTTTCCAGCGCCCTTATTAAGATGCAGGTGCCTAACACCCTCAGAGTTAGAATGACTATTCTAACAATTTACACATTTTACTTCAAGGCAAATTGCATTTTTGTATTTGTGGAGCATACCATGTACGTGTTATATGTCAAATAAACCTTACTTAAGCAGTGAATGAGGTTTTATTAGCTTAGGAAGAAACAATCAAATACTTGGAAGTAAAGATGCCATAAAATTCGAAATTTCTCCTGATTGTAAATTACATATCTCTGAAAGTGGAACTTATATGCATGTATTGGAGTTGTAGAGATGACCCAATTTTGGCAATCTATACATACTGCTGCACAGAAAATATTTTGATGTAGTTTGAGCCCGTGTCTCGATCATCTTAATGAAAACGTGAGAGAAAGTGTTTGATTATCACATACTATGGCAAAAAATGTATTCTCTTACTGTGGGCTTTAACTCCTCTCCTACATTTAAAATGTGGATTGACTTTCTTCCTCGTGAAAAGCTCACCTATGACCTCTAATAGAAAGCCCAGGTTCGATGTTCTCCACTACATTTAAAACTGGACAGAGTGAACGGGGTGACTAAGGAAGTGTATGTATACATGTAAGGTGCTGTGAAACTAATTTGCTAGTTGTCTCTGCTAAAACTGGAAATATTTAATGCAATTACTGATAGTGCTGCTTCTGCAAAAAATTAAACTTTTGTATTTTGTCTGCCACAGTGACCGTGGATTGTGTTGTTTTTTTTTTTTTTTTTCTCAATTTAAAATTATCTATCCAATAGCCTCTTACGTTACAAAATATGGGCAGTAGACGATGAGTTAATGTAATTCAACAATACACTTGAATTTGAGCAAGAGTAAATTCAGTTTGGATAAATGTTTAACCATATTCTATTAGACCATGTTTGATTGTCCTTAAATTGCATTGTTTTAAATAAAAATCCCTTGTCCAAAAAGTGTGGCTTAACCAGTCACCATTGATGCCCAATAAGGAAAATATATCTGCCCTGTGAATTCGAAATGGGGGGAAATTTGCATATTCAAATGTTTTGGAGCATCATCTTGAAATGCACACAGGACTGACTGTCAAACAAGGACTAATGATAATATCGAAGAAAATAAACACATTGGGTGAAATTCTCCTTTATAATACACATGGTTTAAGCACCTACAATCACAAAACAATCCTGAAAAGTTATACAAAGTGAATTGTCCCATTTAGCCTAAATCACCATTCTTCATCCTGCTTTGTGGTTTTAGGATTCCATTTGTGATCCTATCTTCTGAAAGCTGCAGGCAAAGAACAATGTTGATTAACTAACGATGCATAATCACTGCACTCCAAGTCATTGTAAAATGGTCTAACATTGAGAATCAATTGAATACAAAATTTAACATAAAATAAATCACTGATGGCCTGACAATGAGTACTGTTAAATGCAATGCACACAATTTGATTGTCAGATTAGTAGTAGTTCAATTAACGTTTACATGCTTTGCAAGAAAAACGAGTTCCCTAATAATCCTGTTTACATGGACACTTCTGAAATCAGGCTACTGATCATCAAGGATATCAACCACCCGAGCCATGGCCTGTACGCCCCCATATCATCCAGAGGGTGAGGTCAGTACAGGTGCAGCAAAGCTGTGACCGAGAGACTGAAAAACAGCCATCACTAGCCGGCCTCCACCCAGTACCCTGCCCTGAACATAGTCACTGTCACAAGCCGGCTACCACCTGGTTACTTAACTCTACACCTTCGAGACTGCTGCCCTATAGACATAGAACACTGGCCACTTTAATAGTGTTTACATGCTGTTTTTACTCATTTCATATGTATATACTAGTCCATGCCACTGACATTGCTTGTCCTAATATTTATATATTTCTTAATTGCATTTTTTTACTTTTAGATTGTTGTGAATTTTTAGATACTACTGCGCTGTTGGAGCTAGGAACACAAGCATTTCACTACTGCGCTGTTGGAGCTAGGAACACAAGCATTTCACTACTGCGCTGTTGGAGCTAGGAACACAAGCATTTCACTACTGCGCTGTTGGAGCTAGGAACACAAGCATTTCACTACTGCGCTGTTGGAGCTAGGAACACAAGCATTTCACTACTGCGCTGTTGGAGCTAGGAACACAAGCATTTCACTACTGCGCTGTTGGAGCTAGGAACACAAGCATTTCACTACTGCGCTGTTGGAGCTAGGAACACAAGCATTTCACTACTGCGCTGTTGGAGCTAGGAACACAAGCATTTCACTACTGCGCTGTTGGAGCTAGGAACACAAGCATTTCACTACTGCGCTGTTGGAGCTAGGAACACAAGCATTTCACTACTGCGCTGTTGGAGCTAGGAACACAAGCATTTCACTACTGCGCTGTTGGAGCTAGGAACACAAGCATTTCACTACTGCGCTGTTGGAGCTAGGAACACAAGCATTTCACTACTGCGCTGTTGGAGCTAGGAACACAAGCATTTCACTACTGCGCTGTTGGAGCTAGGAACACAAGCATTTCACTACTGCGCTGTTGGAGCTAGGAACACAAGCATTTCACTACTGCGCTGTTGGAGCTAGGAACACAAGCATTTCACTACTGCGCTGTTGGAGCTAGGAACACAAGCATTTCACTACTGCGCTGTTGGAGCTAGGAACACAAGCATTTCACTACTGCGCTGTTGGAGCTAGGAACACAAGCATTTCACTACTGCGCTGTTGGAGCTAGGAACACAAGCATTTCACTACTGCGCTGTTGGAGCTAGGAACACAAGCATTTCACTACTGCGCTGTTGGAGCTAGGAACACAAGCATTTCACTACTGCGCTGTTGGAGCTAGGAACACAAGCATTTCACTACTGCGCTGTTGGAGCTAGGAACACAAGCATTTCACTACTGC
The DNA here is from genome assembly GCF_002021735.2 of Oncorhynchus kisutch. Taxonomy (NCBI): domain Eukaryota; kingdom Metazoa; phylum Chordata; class Actinopteri; order Salmoniformes; family Salmonidae; genus Oncorhynchus; species Oncorhynchus kisutch. The sequence goes on along the minus strand of NC_034184.2, from coordinate 68,121,445 downwards.
GCTGTTGGAGCTAGGAACACAAGCATTTCACTACTGCGCTGTTGGAGCTAGGAACACAAGCATTTCACTACTGCGCTGTTGGAGCTAGGAACACAAGCATTTCACTACTGCGCTGTTGGAGCTAGGAACACAAGCATTTCACTACACCTGCAATATCTGCAAAATATGTGTATGCAACTAATAAAACATGTTTTAATTTGACGGCACTCTGATAAATGCATAAAATAACCAACCAAAATAAACGTTCTACCACAGCGTCCATGTTATTTTTGGGAAGCATATTTGAATCGGAGTTCGGACATATAACATTTGTATGTGAAAACTACTTCTAAAACACATGCATTCAATTGTTCCAAACACTTCACTCGCACTAAAGAGGGAAGCTCGCTCAGCACATGCGCAGATCAAATACACCGCTGGACCGCCGATTAAGGTGTTTATGTGTCTTAATACTTCTAAAGATTGTTTTAATCGGTGTATGCTTAATTCGTTTTTGACCGTACGCATATTAAGATAAGCAGAGTAAGGTGTTTACATGACTATTGCATAATCTGCCTACTGCCATAATCAGATTAATATCAAATTAATACTGTGCATGTAAACATATTCAATGATGTCAAGAAAACTCAGGCTCACCTTTTCTTTTAGTTTTCTTCTTCATTAGTTTCTTCTTCTTCTTCTTGGGCCCCGGGTTATCCGTGTCCTGGAGGGAGGGACAGAGAATGTTTATATCAACACTTTCATATATTAATAACATAACACAGCAGTGGAGAATAAATCTGAAGTGTGCCCATTATTCCTGGGACCACCTGTATGTAAAATATTATGCAAGCATGACTAAGTCGCTTTGGATAAAAGCAGCTGCGAAATGGCATATATATCTTATATGATCAATCACTGCATGTCAGCAAGGAGTGTGACCTGTAGAAGACTGGTGTGTGTCACGTAAATGTGTCCAACTCACCTGTCCCTCTCCGCCCGTTAGGGCTGTGATGTCACTGAACCGTGTGATGCCACTCAGCTGACCAGACATTCCCAGCATTCCTCTCTTCTTAGCACTTCTCTCATTTCGGGGCACTTGCAGACGCACCATCATCGACTCCTCAAAGTTTTTCCTAAAGGAAGAAAATAAATACATGAAGGGACTCCCTCCAAATGAGAGGGCTCAAAATACTGTAGTACTAGACAGTTAAAGGAGTCACAAATCAATAATCTAATTGATGATTGTGTGATCAATGTGTCTGATGATGACAGCACGGACCTGTGCAGCTGCTCTCGGCTCTGTCTATCTGTCTGGAAGTCCCTGTGCTCGCGGATCTCCTCGGGAGCGTCGCTGTACTGCTGCCGGAGTTCCTGGATCACAGAGCTGCGGAGGGCGGCACGCCTCTGCTTGTCCGCCAGCTCCTTCTTTTTGTCTGCATCGGTCAGGTCTCCCTCTGTTGATCAAGTAAAGAGGTCTTATATATTACAGCCATGGTTTTGTAAAATCATCCATCACAGAAATAAGACAGCTTTGGGTGCATTTGTAATGGGGGGGGGGGGGGGGGGGGGGTGTACATACGATTCAACAGAGAAGAAGATTTAAAAAACAACTTATATTTGACATTACCATAGTGCATTGGGGCAATCTTGGGGGGAACATATTTCTTGCCACTAGATGGCACTTTTTTCTCAGCGCCTTCAGCCTTCTCTCCACCATCTTCATCCCCCGAGTCTTCTGATTCACTTAGCTATGGAATTAAAAAAACATTTTTTAAAGACATTCATAAGCTGTTGTGCAAACCAGATTTCATTCTGTAATTAGGGAACAAAGAACACAATGAATAATAATAATATAATTAAGCAATAAGGCCCGAGGGGATGTGGTATATGGCCAACATACCGTGGCTAAGGGCTGCCCTTATGCACAATGCAGAGTGCCTGGATACAGCACTTAGCAGTGGTATATTGGCCATACACCACAAACCCCCAAGGTGCCTTAATGCTATTATGAACTGGTTACCAACGTAATTAGAACAGTAACAATACATATTTTGTCAAACCTGTGGTATATGGTCTGATATACCACGCACGGCTGTCAACCAATCAGCATTCAGGGCTCGAACCACCTAGTTTATTATGTCTGATATACCACGACTTTCAGCCAATCAGCATCCAGGAGTCAAACTACCCGGTTTATAATTGTATTAATCTAACATAGACTGAGGGATGCCAAGAGATGAGAAGTGCTTACTTTGCTAACAAGGTTATCCGGATTGGGACGGAACTGCAATGGGTCATTTTCCCCTACAAAATATAAAATAAACAATTTACAATACAATCAAGGAATGTATATCACATGCATTCTGATTAGTACATACATTTGTCATAACAATTAAAGACTTGCTTCCTTTCCTCAATATCACATCTCACCTAAGCTCCCAGTCACTGCTGTGCGCACCAATTTATCAATCTGATATCTCAGTTTCTGGTCCAGAGGGCGCATCTTCTCTAAAACCTAGTAGAGCAACACAATAGTTAGAATATAGCAACAGAGATCCAAGATGGCATTCATGAGCCCAAACAAGACCAAGAAGACTATGCAAAAAGTCAACAGTAATATGAATTTGGGATGATGAAAATGGGAGAGGTTGCACATGCACAGCCCCACACACTGAGTGGTACAACATGTAGTGACCAGCAATGAAGGACATCTTACTGTTCTGACGGTGACCAGTCTGTGAAGGGCGCCACTGTCTTTCACACTACCACCCTCTGATTTAAGACTGATCAGGTGAGTGACATCTTGCAGGTAAAACAGCAGCAGCTGATATCTAAGGTCAAGGAAAGACAAACCCTACAAGAGAGTGGGAAATGTACATTTGCATAAAGCATTTGAGCGAGACAATGCTTCCTGTTTATGTGAACTCTCAACGACCATATGTGTGAATCCTATTATAGTACTTACCTTGGATGTTTGGAATTTTCCACCTTGGACCCTCTTTAACAAATCTCGAACCTGCCCTGTAACTGATGCCACCTAGGATTGAATGTGTACAGACAGACCATAAACAACTGAGTGACTGGTAATAGATCTCAGTAACTAGTAATAAATATGACTGATAAACAACACTACCGTAGCTATGTCACATCATTAGCAAGGAAGCTACAGAAGACAAACAGCCGGCTGAATTATAACTACATAACTAGATTTTTGGTATCAATTACTGGACGTTACAGGTTTGCCTATACAAAACGTTGTCATAGATTTTCAACTGAATCTTCTAAAATGTGTGTGCCCAGTTGCAGGTGGTTCTAAAATAAAATAAAATGTTTGCTCCATGAAGTGTACGCAGACATCTTGTCAATTTTAAATCTCTCATTGATCGAGACAGGGGAGTGTCATCATGACATGCAGCACTTTGGGGTGGACCCACCTGCCTCAATCAATGAGAGAAGATTTGAAATAGACAAGATGGCGGTGTACACATTGTTGGATTATTTCTTGAAGCGAAATTTTCATTTGAATAATGGAGCCTTTTCGAAATGTAAAAGAAACACCTGCAACTGGTCACAGACATTTTAGACGTTTAGTATAGGTCGTTTGGCATCGGCAAACCTGTAACGTTAACGCTCAGTAATGGATGCCACAAATCTTTGGTTATATCTCATTTCTGGTATCAAATCTGTAGCTAGCTGTATTCTGAACCTAACCTGTTCAGTAAGACTGTTCAACAGCCGCACAGCATTGGGGCCATCACTGTCTATCAAATCCTGAAAGAAAATAGCAAATCAAAATATTACAATAAGTACTGCTTTCGAAGTTGGTAAGCCCAGGCAAACACTGTCCCATAGTTAACTAGTACAGCTAACGTTAGCTAGCTACAGGATTTAGCTAACGTTACTAGCTAAGATTATTTGTTAGCTATGTAACTAGCTATGGCGCGCCCTGTGTGAAGTGGCTGGATAATTGCGGTGTGTTCAATCATGAGATATGGCAGCAATAACGGTAATAATCTTGAAACGTTTAAAGAGATATCCAAAATCTTGACATAAAACGAAAAACATAAAATTCAACTCACGTTTTCGCTATAGGAAGCCGCCATTTTGATTGAAAGTTGCATGTACGGAAATTGCTAAGGGACAGTGGAATCGCAAGAAAGAGTTTCGTAATTCGTATCACGCTGACTACATATCCAAAGAATTATGGAAAATGCACTTATGCAAAATGCCCATGGTGAATAAAACCTAAACAACCAACACAACATAATAACCTCATATTTTGGGTTATGAACGAGTGCTGCCCCATGTACAGTGCCTTCGGGAAGTATTCAGACCCCTTGACTTTTTCCACATTTTGTTACATTACAGCCTTATTCTAAAATTGATTAAATTGTTTTTACCCCTCATCAATCTACACACGTTAAACCATAATGACAAAGCAAAAACAGATTTGACATTTTTTTGTGTTAATTTATTAAAAATAAAAAATGATATCACATTTACATAGGTATTCAGACTTTTTACTCTGTACTTTGTTGAAGCACCTTTGACAGCAATTACAGCATCATGTCTCGGGGTAAAAACCTATTTCCGCTTTGTCATTATGGGGTATCTTGTGTGGATTACTGAGGATTGTTAGTTATTAAATCAAGTTTAGAATAAGGCTGTAACGTAACAAAATTTGGAAAAAATCAAGGGGTCTGAATATTTGAAGGCACTGTATATAGTCATTGAACACTGGTCACTTTAACAAGGTTTACATACTGTTTTACCCACTTTATATTTATATACTGTATTGTAGTCATGGCTCATCCTATACAACTATATCTAGACTCTGATATTTCAAATATTTGTAAACTTTTTGGATCATGTGTGTATTGTTACTGTGTTGCTAGATATTGCTGCACTATTGGAGCTAGAAACATAAGCATTTCGCTGCACCTGCAATAACATGTGAGCAAGATCTTTAAACAGGTCAACACTCACAAAGCCGCGGGGCCAGATGGATTACCAGGACGTGTACTCAAAGCATGCGCGGGCCAACTGGCAATTGTCTTCACTGACATGTTCAACCTCTCCCTGACTGAGTCTGTAAGACCTACATGTTTCAAGCAGACCACCATAGTCCCTGTGCCCAAGGAAGCGAAGGTAACCTGCCTAAATGATTACCACCCCGTAGCACTCATGTCAGTAGCCATGAAGTGCTTTGAAAGGCTGGTCATGGCTCACATCAACAGAATCCTCCCAGATACCCTATACTCACTCCAATTCGCATACCGCCCCAACAGATCCACAGATGACAGTCTCAATCGCACTCCACACTGCCCTTTCCCACCTGGACAAAAGGAACACCTATGTGAGAATGCTGTTCATTGACTACAGCTCAGCATTCAACACCATAGTGCCCACGAAGCTCATCACTAAGCTAAGGACTCTGGGACTAAACACCTCCCCCTGCAACTGGATCCTGGACTTCCTGACGGGACGCACCCAGGTGGGAAGGGTAGGCAACAACACGTCTGCCACGCTGATCCTCAACACTGGGGCCCCTTAGGGGTGTGTACTCCCTGTTCACCCACGACTGCAGGGCCAAACACGACTCCAACACCATCATTAAGTTTGCTGATGACACAACAGTGGTAGGCCTGATCACCGACAACGATGAGACAGCCTATAGGGAGGAGGTCAAAGAACTGGCAGTGTGGTGCCAGGACAACAACCTCTCCCTCAATGTGAGCAAGACAAAGGAACTGATCGTGGACTACAGGAAAAGGCGGGCAGAACAGGCCCCCATTAACATCAACGGGGCTGTAGAGGAGTGGGTCGAGAGTTTCAAGTTCCTTGGTGTCCACATCACCAACGATCTATCATGATCCAAACACATCAAGACAGTCGTGAAGAGGGCACTACAAAACCTTTTCACCCTCAGGAGACTGAAAAGATTTGGAATGGGTCCCCAGATCCTCAAAAAGTTCTACAGCTGCACCATCGAGAGCATCCTGACCGGTTGCTTCACTGCCTGGTATGGCAACTGCTCGGCATCTGACCGTAAGCCTCTACAGAGGGTAGTGTGTACGGCACAGTACATCACAGGGGCCAAGCTTCCTGCAATCCAGGATCTATATAATAGGCGGTGTCAGAGGAAAGCCCATAAAATTGTCAGAGACTCCAGTCACCCAAGACATAGACTGTTTTCTCTGCTACCGCACGGCAAGCGGCACCGGAGCGCCAAGTCTAGGACCAGAAGGGTCCTTAACAGCTTCTATACCCAAGCCATAAGACTGTTGAACAACTAATCAAATGGCCACTGTATTTATACTACACCCCCCCCCCCCCCCCTTGTTTTCTACTCTGCTGCTACTCGCTGTTTACTACAGTGCCTTGCGAAAGTATTCGGCCCCCTTGAACTTTGCGACCTTTTGCCACATTTCAGGCTTCAAACATAAAGATATAAAACTGTATTTTTTTGTGAAGAATCAACAACAAGTGGGACACAATCATGAAGTGGAACGACATTTATGGGATATTTCAAACTTTTTTAACAAATCAAAAACTGAAAAATTGGGCGTGCAAAATTATTCAGCCCCCTTAAGTTAATACTTTGTAGCGCCACCTTTTGCTGCGATTACAGCTGTAAGTCGCTTGGGGTATGTCTATCAGTTTTGCACATCGAGAGACTGAAATTTTTTCCCATTCCTCCTTGCAAAACAGCTCGAGCTCAGTGAGGTTGGATGGAGAGCATTTGAACAGCAGTTTTCAGTTCTTTCCACAGATTCTCGATTGGATTCAGGTCTGGACTTTGACTTGGCCATTCTAACACCTGGATATGTTTATTTTTGAACCATTCCATTGTAGATTTTGCTTTATGTTTTGGATCATTGTCTTGTTGGAAGACAAATCTCCGTCCCAGTCTCAGGTCTTTTGCAGACTCCATCAGGTTTTCTTCCAGAATGGTCCTGTATTTGGCTCCATCCATCTTCCCATCAATTTTAACCATCTTCCCTGTCCCTGCTGAAGAAAAGCAGGGACAGGGAACCAACTCTGCACTGTTGGTTAAGGGTTTGTAAGTAAGCATTTCACAGTAAGGTCTACACTTGTCGTATTTGGCGCATGTGACAAATAAAGTTTGATTTGATATATGTGTCAACGACCAATAAACTTTGATTTGATTTGGTAAGGGTATAATGTATACTTATACACTGAGCGTACAAACATTAAGAACACCTTCCTAATATTGAGTTACACCCCCTTTTGCCCTCAGAACAGCCTCAATTCATTGGGGCATGGACTCTACAAGGTGTCCAATGCGTTCCACAGGGATGCTGGCCTATGTTGACTCCAATGCTTCCCAGTTGTGTCAAGTAGGCTGGATGTCCTTTGGGTGGTGGACCATTCTTGATACACACAGGAAACTAGTGAGTGTGAAAAACCCAGCAGCATTGCAGTTCTTGACACAGTCATACCGGTGCGCCTGGCACTTGCTACCCTACCCCATTCAAAAGCATTTAAATATTTTGTCTTGCCCATTCACCCTCCGAATGGTACATACAAAATGATTTTCTCAATTGTATCAAAGCTTAAAAATCCTTCTTTAACCGGTCTCCTCCCCTTCATCTACACTGATTAAAGTGGATTTAACAAGTGACATCAACAAGGGTTCATAGCTTTCACCTGATCAGTCTATGTCATGGAAATAGCAGGGTTCCTAATGTTTTGAACATTCATTGTGCATAACACATACTGTATATCCACACAAATACAGTCTGCATAAAGTATGCATACCCCTTGACTTATGACACATTTTGTTGTGTTACAGCCTGAATTTAATAAACATTCTCACCCATCTACACACAATACCCCATAATGACAAAGGGAAAACATGTTTTTAGAAATTGTTGCAATTTTGTACACTGGTGTAGTATAAGACCGATGATGTTGTAGGCGATGTACTTCTATAGATAAGACAGTTGAGATGTACTAAGTTCATGCGGCATTTATAGGTTATATTCTTAAATAATTACTGGTTATATATTATTGACCATAGAACAGCATTAAAAAAAATTCTGATTGCTGAGGCACTATCTTTGAAACTATTTCTGCAAAACTCTACACACTAACCACAAAACTTTACACCAAACCAGTAAAACATTATACATCTCTTGCAAAGCAACCAATTATTGCAAAACTCTTCAAACTCTTTAAAAAAAATTGTGTTTTTGCCTCTATACAGTACACACAAACTATCATTTGAATAAGCACACGAAGCACCAACTATGCACTGACAGTATAAATGAAAAGCACTTGTGGCTTTTGCTTGTTCTGTGTGCAGGGCATAGCAGTTTGCAATCAAGTTGTGTCATGCATGTAGTAAACACACATACACACAGGTATCCAAATGTGTAAAGTATGGATGTGTATTCCCGAATATAACACACTATCAATACAAATAAGGGGAAAAAGTGTTTTTGTTTTTCCTCAAAATGTTCCAACACTCCTCAAACAACAAAAGCAGAGTAGAAGAAAACAAAAACATTTGTGCTAGAAAAGAAAAAAAATAGGCTACATCTCGCATTCTTTGTGGGTCTGGCCATAAAACTTCATCCACATCACATGCGATGTTGTCTTGAGCTAGGCAGCGTGGAAAGTATCGCCTGGAGTGCCGTACCCAGGCCTGGCATGAACCCTGATCCATGTCTCCACAAGCCTCATCCATTGCCTGTAGAAGGGTATGCGTTGTCTCCACAAGCCTCATCCATTGCCTGTAGAAGGGGATGCGTTGGTGGGGCTGGCGAACATACACGTTCCGACGCCATGCAGAGAATCATTATTCAATAGGATTCAAGAACGGAGAGTTTGGGGGGAGATTAAGCGCAGTGAAAAGTGGGTGACTTGTGAACCAATTGCGTACCACAGCAGCCCGGTGGAAACTTAACATTGTCCCAGATGATAACGTACCTGGGCTGCTCTGGCCCCTGGTCATTAGGGATTCGTCTGTTGTGGAGGGTTTCCAGAAATGTGATAATGGGTGCAGTGTTGTATGGGCCTAGGATTGCATGATGGTGAAGGACGCCGTTTTGACTAATAGCCTCACACGTTGTTATGTTGTCACCACGTTGTCCCGGGACGCTGATGATGGCACGGTGCCCGATGATATTTTTGCGGCGGCCCCTTGTTTTTGCAAGGTTGAAACCTGCCTCGTCCACATATATTAGTTCATGATGCACTGCATCTGCTTCTAGTTCCATGACTCTCTCAAAGAGACAAGACAAAACAATGTAGCACAGTGCGAAAAGACAGGGATCAGTCAATATGATGTAGCACCATACACTTCCAGATCCAGTACCAATGATAGGATTGTATAGCTTACCTGCACATATTCATATCTCAGTTGTTTTACACCGTCTGAGTTTCTTTTGAAAGGGCCTCTGTAAAGCTGCTTCATCCTAATTCTTTTGTGTTTCAGTAGACGAGACTCACTCTGTTGACATTTTGGAATATGGTGTTATCTCATTTTGAAATATCCGGATGATACCTGCAACAGTATAGCGGCTCAGATTTGGTTGAACCCATTGTCTAGCCTCCCTCATCCCATGGTTGACAAAATGGTCAACCACAGTCGCTCTGATTTCATCAGTTATTGTGTTCCTGACTCCCCTTCATCTTCCTCTTCCCTGTCCTCTCCTTCTCCCCATCCTACTTCACCTCTTCCTTCCCCTCCTCCTCTTACTTCTTCACCTCCTCGTCCTCCTCTAGTTCTCACCCATTGCCCTTGAACAGGCAGTTAACCCACTGTTCCTAGGCCGTCATTGAAAATAAGAATTTGTTCTTATTAACTGACTTGCCTAGTTAAATAAAGGTAAATAAAAATAAAATCTTACTCTCTGTCCAATATTGGCCTCCATTGTTGTCCAAACCAAATGTTTACCTGTGGCCTATTTATAGTGCTCAAGCTCCGATTTGTAAGTGAACTCATTATCTAAAAGTGTTTTCACATCTGTCAATGTGGAAAAGCAATTGTTGAAATAGTGTATCAATATAGAGACCAATGTTTACAATTTTGCTAGAAGTGTGTTTTTAAATTGCAATATGAGTGTACAGCAGAGAACATCCATTCAGTTTGGCACACTTGGTAAATGCATTGGCTACAAGTGTTAATGGTTTCAGAGATAGTACTTCAAGAATCACTGTTAGTGTTTAAGCATTCAGAAAAAAACTGTAAATAAATATCCCAGAATGTTTCTTTAAAGATGCCCATGTACAGCCACATATACATTCTTTTAAATGTAAAAAACCCCAATAATGTCAGGATGTGATCCTAAAAAAGGAGAAGTAAATTAAAGGCAAGAAACAAGACGATAAGAAAAAACAAGCCCATGGGTGATGAGAGAGAGAGAGAGAGAGAGAGAGAGAGAGAGAGAGAGAGAGAGCGAGAGCGAGAGAGAGGTGGTGTTTAACTTAGAGGAAGTGATGGTGTGATAATCAGATGAGTACCTGTCTTTACAGTGTTTATGAGCAGAACATTGAGGGAGGAACTCACAAAATAGAAAAGGCAGTACGACGATAAACAAATTCAGAGGTAAGTCAGTCATTATCCTGGTGGGAAATGCTCATAATATATTGAAACGCGTACATAACCGACAGTTATGTACTGTAGGCTACGTGTCGTTTAAAAAGAGAATTTCATCATTGATGGAAATAAATCTTGAGAATGTTAGTACTAGAATGTTGTTATACAATTTAAAACACTACAATAGGCCTATAGTTATCATGTAATTAATTAACAATGGACGTGATAATGAATGTGTGTGAACATTACTATAATGTGTCTGAATCCCTAACAGATGTCTCAGTGTTCTGTCATTCAAGAGTATAGCCCTCCAGTTTCTGCCACATTCACAACCTTCGGTCAGACTCCCACCCACGCTTCTACAACCGTGGCCTTGAACCCTGACCCATCAACCCCGGCACCCTTTACCAATGATATGACTCAGATGGACGGGATTCCATACAGCCAGTCGATGGGGGCTCAGGGATTGGTCAGGACGGGCAGTAACAGAATGACAGAGCAGATGATGGGATTGTCATACCTGTCCTACGCACCTTGTCACAACACACCTTCCACAGAGAATGTCGGCCAACAGAGTCACATACTGCAACAGGTATATGGATACGCCGCTTGGGTTCTGTGTTCATGAGAATGCATAATGTTGCAGTTAACATGTAGTTCAATGTTACGTTTTTTTTCTGTTTCAATTTTTCAATTTCAAAGTTATCTCTTCCTTCCAAACCCTCTACATCCCTCCTCCCTGTCCTACAGGATTTTTCTCCCTTCCTCCTCCCCCTTCCTCCCGGCCCCCTGCGAAGCCCCCTGCAAAAGAGGGGCCTGACCAAGGACACCATGGAGTATCGACTGCGGCGGGAGAGGAACAATATTGCCGTGAGGAAGAGCCGAGACAAGGCCAGGCGGCGCATACAGCTCACCCACCAAAGGGCTCTGCAGCTGCATGAGGAGAACCACCGGCTGCAGATTCTCATAGGGCAACTCACACATGAATTGGACACTCTCAAACACATCTTGTCACAGCGTCACCTACAGCCCAGGGGTGAGAATGCAGCCAGGGAAGAGGGCTGTTGAGTGTGTTGGGGAGTGTTGTAGAGAATGACAGCAACTATGTGTGGTTCTGTATGAAAATATGCTCTTTTGTTACATTGGTGGAAATTGTACATTGTTATAAAACAGTCACGTAAGTGCTTTCATCTGGGAGTATCCCAAATGTTGATATAATGCAGAGTTAGTGCCTACGTCAACAAAGGCTGTGAGTCAAAGAACACAAAGTTCCAAGTACTTTAAAAGCCTTTTGTCTTTGGTTAGATGACACAGATTTCAGCACACTTTCTACCTCCTCTACCTTTTCTCTGAAATTACATGGCAAGAATGATTACCCAATCTGATTACCCAATAACTTTTATGGTTTCAAAAAGATTCATTGAATTAAGCACCACTAAGAATAAGGCAGTTGTCAAGAAATGTTAGATATCAGGCAAAAGTTATGTCATTGTGCAATTCAAACATTTTTTAATAAAAAATATTTTATAGCTCTTTCTCAACTGTCTATGTTAGCTGACTTACAGTAAAATCAAGGTACAAAAAGGGACCAAAATAGTATTTTGGGAACAACACTAAACATTTGTGACCACTACTGCTTTAAATGAAAATTAGTAAATGAATCCAGGCATATGCCATTTCTCATTTTAGCTGATAATATAACATAACGCACCTCAATATAATAATAATTCCACTTTAGCCCAATCTCCTCCATGTGATTGTATTGCATCTAAAATGGCTATAGTAACGGCTATGCCTAAACCCAGTTATCTCCTGCTATTTTGCTTCTCCAGTGAAGCATTTTATGTAAGGGCACATATAGAGATGCCCTCCCTTCACTCTGTTCACAAAGGCCGTTAAAAACAAACACAATGACATGGTCGTTTTATGGGTAGAAAGCTGGGCCAGCCTTTGTGGGACGGGTAATATTTCAACACAGCACAGGACAGAAAACCAAAAAAGATAGCATCAGCACACAGGAGTGAGCCTTCCTGTGGCAGCGATTGCAGTCAAGGGACAGATAGATAGGAAAACATTTTTGGGGGCCACACATCTTTGATAAAGTACCATGATATGTGCTCACAGTCTTTCTTTTTTCTTTACCTCTAGGAAATGTTATGTTTGTTAAACAGGGAGTAAGACAATGCATAGTTAGCTGTATACTGATGCTGGTGCATGCAATGGCTGTGAGAGTGCATGTGTGTGTTGAAATTACCCTCAATGTCTCTGTGGGGCAATCTGTGGTCCCAGGACTGCTGCAATGTCTCCACAGAATGAGGAAAGACAGTATTTCACCTCATCCCAAGTTACTCAACAGCAAGCATGTTAGAAAAAGATATATAAACCCACAACTAGAAAATAAATGGAGGGGCTATTTTGCAACAGGAAATTAACAGACGATTTTCAAACACTTATTGTCATATTGAACATCATAGACAAAGCTTAAAGGGGCAATCTGGGTTTGGCACATCCATTTCTTGACTTTTAAATGAATGAAATAGCCATTGATGATTTAATAATTTCACGTATAATCGCCACATGAACTAAGTTAAACTTTCGTACCCCATCAAGCAGTTTTCTGATTGATTGTTTTCTGATTGAACCCCGCCATAACCCTGTTTTAATACCGTTTGTCATTGTCGTTGTAGTTTTAAACCAGGATTTTTACCACACAGTTGGCCAGTCATTGCATCCATAGCTCTGTCTGAATTTGAGAGTGGTTACATTTCTCCAGACCCATCCATCAGCTATTTACCAAAGCAAGTACCTGCTTGTTTTTTTCCTTTGAATCACTGATTTCCCCTTTAACATTCAAAAGGCCTATTATTTCAAGTATGTTAAAAAGTTATTCAGACCCATGAGTTGTCAACAAAAAAGCAGGTGCTATTTGCATGTAAAAATGTCACGAGGGGCATCGCTCCATTACATTTGTATTGGTGTCCCAGCACTCTTTGCTGTAAAATGCACATCTTAATGTGGCTTTAAAAAACAGAAAAAAATAGAGGTTTAAAAAACAGAGGTTTTAAAATGGTTGATTAGTGGCTCACAAATTAATTTGCCATATTTCTATATATTGCAGCAACCTTAGTAGGCCTACAATATCTAGCAACTACGTCAAGATGTTCGAACCTTTTGGTGTATTGACAGTCTACATTGGTGTCAGAATTGGGATGGCTCCCCAGCACATCCATCAAAAACGACTTGTTAGAAGACACTTGTTAGAATGTAGCGGGGGACATGCTTTCCCGAAGGAACGGGGTAATTAGGCGACATAGTGAACACACCTTGCGACATCTTCAAGAGGTTCAGACCTCTTAAGCCCTGTTTATACCTGATTCTAACATGCATCCTTTGTCCTGATCTTGTCTATATTCTGATTGTGCCCACATTTTCAGACAGGTGTAGACGATTAAAAGATGCACATCTAATCATATGACTACGGCCCAGTACATCACTGGGGCCGAACTCCCTGCCACCCATGACCTCTATACTATATCAGAGGAAGGCCACAAAAATGGTCAAAGACTGTTTTTTAAATCTTTATTTAACCAGGCAAGTCAGTTAAGAACAAATTCTTATTTTCAATGACAGCCTAGGAACAGTGGGTTAACTGCCTGTTCAGGGGCAGAATGACAGATTTGTACCTTGTCAGCTCAGGGATTTGAACGTGCAACCATTCGGTAACTAGTCCACGCTCTAACCACTAGGCTACCCTACTGTTCTCTCTGCAAATGCAGGGCAAGTGGCACCGAAGCGCCAAGTCTGTGACTTAAAAGGCACCTGAACAGCTTCTATCCCCAAGCCACAAGACTGCTGAACAGTTAATCAAATGGCTACCCGGACTATTGACCCCCTTTATTATTTATTTATCTTAATGATTTATTTTTGTATCTTATTTTGCACTGGCTCTATGCACACTCACTAGACTCTATCCATACTACACTGACACTCCAACACATACACACACACACACACACACACACACACACACACACACACACACACACACACACACACACACACACACACACACACACACACACACACACACACACACACACACACACACACACACACACACACACACACACACACACACACACACACACATATATGTTGATGCCACACACACACTCAGACATAGACACACTTTCACTGCTGCTACTCTGTTTGTTATATATCCCGATTGCCTAGTCACTTTTCTTTTCAGTTGTCCCCAACACACTTAAATCTTAACACTAAACCATTAACACTTGTAGCCAATGCATTTACCAAGTGTGCCAAACTGAATGCACGTTCTCTGGTTAACACTCAGTTTGTAATTTTATAACACATGTTTGCAAAGCTGTAAACACAACTCAATGCTTTACACTCAGTTTGAAATGTAATAACACACTTCTAGCAAAACTGTAGAGAGTAAGAAGGGTGAGAACTAGAGGAGGACGAGGAGGACGAGGAAGACAAGGACAAAGAAGTGAATAAGTAAGAGAACGAGGAGGAGGAGAAGGAAGAGGTGAGGTGAGGTCACGGAGAAGGAGAGGACGAGGAAGAGGAAGCGGAAGGGGAGTCAGGAACACAATAACTGATGAAATCAGAGCGACTGTGGTTGACCATGTTGTCAACCATGGCATGAGGGAGGCTGGACAATGGGTTCACCCAAATCTGAGCCGCTATACTGTTGCAGGTATCATCCGGATACTTCGAAACATGGTCGACTGTTCACCCCAGAGCAGGAGGCCCACATTGTAAATATGGTCATTGCAAATAACTGCATCAGACTCAGACAACTGCAGGACCACATAATGACAGAGAACACCATATTCCAAAACGTCAACAGAGTGAGTCTCTCTGCACTGTCTCGTCTACTGAAACACAATGCAATTAGTATGAGGCAGCTGTACAGAGGCCCTTTCTAAAGAAACTCAGACCATGTAAAACAACTGAGATACGAATATGTGCAGGTAAGCTATACTATCCTATCATTGGTACTGGATCTGGAAGTGTATGGTGCTACATCATATTGACTGATCCCTGTCTTTTCCTACTGTGCTACATTGTTTTGTCTCTTTGAGAGAGTCATGGAGCTAGAAGCAGATGCAGTGCATCATGAGCTAATATATGTGGACGAGGCAGGTTTCAACCTTGCAAAAACAAGGGACGGTGGCAGAAATATCATCGGACACGTGCCATCATCAACATCCCGGGAGAACGTGGTGGCAACATAACAACGTGTGCGGCTATTAGTCAAAACGGCGTCCTTCACCATCATGCAATCCTAGGCCCATACAACACTGCACCCATCATCACATTTCTGGACACCCTCCACAACAGACAAATCCCTAATGACCAGGGGCCAGAGCAGCCCAGGTACATTATCATCTGGGACAATGTTAGTTTCCACCAGGCTGCTGTGGTATGCAATTGGTTCACAAGTCACCCACTTTTCATTGCGCTCAAACTCCTCCCATACTCTCCGTTCTTGAATCCTATTGAATAATTATTTTCTGCATGGTGTTGGAAGATGTATGATCGCCAGCCCCACCAACGCATCCCCTTCTACAGGCAATGGATGAGGCTTGTGGAGACATGGATCAGGGTTCATGCCAGGCCTGGGTACGGCACTCCAGGCGATACATTCCACGCTGCCTAGCTCAAGACAACATCGCATGTGATGTGGATGAAGTTTTATGGCCAGACCCACAAAGAATGCGAGATGGAGCCTAATTTGTTTCTGTTCTTTTTTTTCTAGCACAAATGTTTTTGTTTTCTTCTACTGCGCTTTTGTTGTTTGAGGAGTGTTGGAACATTTTGAGGAAAATAAAACTTTCCCCCCCTTATTTGTATTGATAGTGTGTTATATTCAGAATACACATCCTTACTTTACACATTTGGATACCTGTGTGTATGTGTGTTTACTACATGTATGACACAACTTGATTGCAAACTGCTATGCCCTGCACACAGAACAAGCAAAAGCCACAAATGTTTTTCATTTATACTATCAGTGCGTAGTTGGTGCTTCGTGTGCTTATTCAAATGATAGTTTGTGTGGACTGTATTGATGCAAAAACACAATTTTTTTAAAGAGTTTGAAGAGTTTTGCAAGAATTGTTTGCTTTGCAAGAGATGTATAATGCTTTGCTGGTTTGGTTAAGGTTTGGTTAAGGTGTGTAGAGTTTTGCAAAAATATCCTAGTTTCAATGACAGTGCCTCAGCAATCAGAAAAAACTGTAAAGACTGTTTGCAATACACTCTTAACAAGTGTATAATTTTTCTTTAGGCTCCCCTAATTGTATATATATATATTTTTAATTACATTATAATATAACTTTTTTTAAATAATGAAATATTAGATCAATTTATTTCAGAATAATTTTGTTAAACCCCTTCACAGAAACATCACCAAATGTTTTCCAACACTTTTGGGACATTTTTGGACAATTTAGTGTATTGTTTTTATTTTATTTTACCCCTTTTTCCCACCAATTTCGTGATTACAATCTTGTCTCATCGCTGCAACTCCCCAACGGTCTCGGGAGAGGCAAAGGTCGAGTCATGCGTCCTCCCGAAACATGAAGCCGTGCTTTTTAACACCCACTCGCTTAACCCAGAAGCCAGCTTCACCAATGTGTCAGAGGAAACACTGTTCAACTGATGACCAGAGTCAGCCTGCAGGTGCCGGGCCCGCCACAAGGAATCGCTAGAGCGCGATGAGCCAAGTAAAGCCCCCCCGGCCAAACACTCCCCTAACCCGGATGATGCTGGGCTAATTGTGCGCCGCCCTATGAGACTCCCGGTCACGGACGGTTGTGACACAGCCCAAGATTAAACCCCAGGCTGTGTTAATACCGCAACTCTGCGACACAGCTGCACCACTAGCGGAGGGCCCTAATTTAGTGTATTTTCAACCAAATATCAGATTCAAATAATTTTCAGTTACCCCTCATCTTTACCAGTGACGACTTTTGGCGTGTTTCTCTGTTTAGATGTTGCTGACCCCTGCCAGATCTTAAAATGCCTGGATATGTATTTTTACATATCAGCTAACCACATAATTATGTGATAGCAATCTGGTGTCCAATGGCACAGTTGATGATGTGGCACGCAACCATTAGTTGATGCATGCAAACGTCTGAGCAGGGGACTACAACCAGTGTTACATTTAACCCTGCAGCCTGTTACAGAGTATGCAGGCCATGGAAGAACTGGGACATTTTAAGCATCCAGGAATATTTTACAGATACTTGCGACATGGGGCCGTGCGTTATCATGCTGAAACATCAGGTGATGGCGGCAGATGAATGGCATGGTATCTCTATGGTTTCAAATTGACATTGATAAAATGCTTTGATAAAATTGTTGCAACCCCTATTACTAGCCTATTACTATAGGCTAGCCTATTACTATTACTAGCCTATTACTAGCCTGTTCAACCTCTCTATTACTAGCCTATTACTATAGGCTAGCCTATTACTATTACTAGCCTATTACTAGCCTGTTCAACCTCTCTTTGTCGTCAGAAATTCTCAAAGATTGGACAGCAGCTGCGGTCATCCCCCTCTTCAAAGGGGGGGACACTCTTGGCCCAAACTGCTATAGACCTATATCTATCCTACCCTGCCTTTCTACGGTCTTCGAAAGCCAAGTTATCAAACAGATCAACAACCATTTTGAATCCCACCATACCTTCTCCGCTATGCAATCTGGTTTCAGAGCTGGTCATGGGTGCACCTCAGTCACGCTCAAGGTCCTAAACTATATCTTAACCGCTATCGATAAGAAACAATACTGTGCAGCCGTATTCATTGACCTGGCCAAGGCTTTCGACTCTGTCAATCACCCCATCCTCATAGGCAGAGTCAACAGCCTTCGTTTCTCAAATGATTGCCTCGCCTGGTTCACCAGCTACTTCTCCAACAGAGTTCAGTGTGTCAAATCTGAGGGCCTGTTGTCCGGGCCTCTGGCAGTCTCCATGGGGGTGCCACAGGGTTCAATTCTTGGGCCGATTCTCGTCTCTGTATACATCAATGATGTCGCTCTTGCTGCTGGTGAGTCTCTGATCCACCTCTACGCAGACGACACCATTCTGTATACTTCTGGCCCTTCTTTGGACACTGTGTTAACTAACCTCCAGACGAGCTTCAATGCCATACAACTCTCCTTCCTTGGCCTCCAACTGCTCTTAAATACAAGTAAAACTAAATGCATGCTCTTCAACCGATCGCTGCCTGCACCTGCCCACCAGTCCAGCATCACTACTCTGGACGGTTCTGATATAGAATATGTGGACAACTACAAATACCTAGGTGTCTGGTAAGACTGTAAACTCTCCTTCCAGACTCACATAAAACATCTCCAATCCAAAGTTAAATCTAAAATTGGCTTCCTATTTCGCAACACAGCATCCTTCACCCATGCTGCCAAACATACCCTCGTAAAACTGACCATCTTACCGATACTCGACTTTGGCGACGTCATTTACAAAATTGCCTCCAACACCCTACTCAACACCCTACTCCACCCGGTACAGTTATGTTTTGTTATAATCTCCACCCGGCACAGCCAGAAGAGGACTGGCCACCCCACATAGCCTGGTTCCTCTCTAGGTTTCTTCCTAGGTTTTGGCCTTTCTAGGCAGTTTTTCCTAGCCACCGTGCTTCTACACCTGCATTGCTTGCTGTTTTGGGTTTTGGGCTGGGTTTCTGTACAGCACTTTGAGATATCAGCTGATGTACGAAGGGCTATATAAATACATTTGATTTGATTTGATTTGAGGCTCCTCTGTCCTCCACTCGTTACCTGTATTAATGGCACCTGTTTGAACTTGTTTTCAGTTTAAAAGACACTTGTCCACAACCTCAAACAGTCACACTCCAAACTCCACTATGGCCAAGACCAAAGAGCTGTCAAAGGACACCAGAAACAAAATTGTAGACCTGCACCAGGCTGGGAAGACTGAATCTGCAATAGATAAGCAGCTTGGTTTGAAGAAATCAACTGTGGGAGCAATTATTAGGAACTGGAAGACATACAAGACCACTGATAATCTCCCTCGATCTGGGGCTCCACGCAAGATCTCACCCCGTGGGGTCAAAATGATCACAAGAATGGTGAGCAAAAATCCCAGAACCACACGGGGGGACCTAGTGAATGACCTGCAGAGAGCTGGGACCAAAGTAACAAAGCCTACCATCAGTAACACACTACGCCGCCAGGGACTCAAATCCTTCAGTGCCAGACGTGTCCCCCTGCTTAAGCCAGTACATGTCCAGGTCCGTCTGAAGTTTGCTAGAGAGCATTTGGATGATCCAGAAGAAGATTTGGAGAATGTCATATGGTCAGATGAAACCAAAATATAACTTTTTGGTCAAAACTCAACTCGTCGTGTTTGGAGGACAAAGAATGCTGAGATGCATCCAAAGAACACCATACCTACTGTGAAGCATGGGGGTGGAAACATCATGCTTTGGGGCTGTTTTTCTGCAAAGGGACCAGGACGACTGATCCGTGTAAAGGAAAAAATGAATGGGGCCATGTATCGTGAGATTTTGAGTGAAAACCTCCTTCCATCAGCAAGGGCATTGAAGATGAAACGTGGATGGGTCTTTCAGCATGACAATGATCCCAAACACACCGCCCGGGCAACGAAGGAGTGGCTTCGTAAGAAGCATTTCAAGGTCCTGGAGTGGCCTAGCCAGTCTCCAGATCTCAACCCCATAGAGAATCTTTGGAGGGAGTTGAAAGTCTGTGTTGCCCAGCAACCCCAAAACATCACTGCTCTAGAGGAGATCTGCATGGAGGAATGGGCCAAAATACCAGCAACAGTGTGTGAAAACCTTGTGAAGACTTACAGAAAACGTTTGACCTCTGTCATTGCCAACAAAGGGTATATAACAAAGTATTGAGATAAACTTTTGTTATTGACCAAATACTTATTTTCCACCATAATTTGCAAATAAATTCATAAAAAATCCTACAATGTGATTTTCTGGATTTTTTTTCTCATTTTGTCTGTCATAGTTGAAGTGTACCTATGATGAAAATTACAGGCCACTCTCATCTTTTTAAGTGGGAGAACTTGCACAATTGGTGGCTGACTAAATACTTTTTTGCCCCACTGTACTACCCACCACTGCAACCTGTAGGCTCTCGTTGGCTGGTCCTCGCTTCACACTCGTCGCCAAACCCACTGGCTCCAGGTCATCTACAAGACCCTGCTAGGTAAAGTCCCGCCTTATCTCTGCTCGCTGGTCACCATAGCAGCACCCACCCGTAGCACGCATTCCAGCAGGTATATCTCACCTGTCACAACCAAAGCCAATTCCTCCTTTGGCCGCCTCTCCTTCCAGTTCTCTGCTGCCATTGACTGGAACAAACTACAAAAACCTCTGAAACTGGAAACACTTATCTCCCTTACTAGCTTTAAGCACCAGCTGTCAGAGCAGCTCACAGATCACTGCACCTGTACATAGCCCATCTATAAATAGCCCAAACAACTACCTCTTCCCCTACTGTATTTATCTATTTATTTATTTATTTTGCTCCTTTGCACCCAAGTATTTCTACTTTGCACACTCATCTACTGTCAAATCTACCATTCCAGTGTTTTAATTGCTATATTGTACTTACTTCGCCACCATGGCCTATTTATTGCCTTTACCTCCCTTATCCTACCTCATTTGCTCACATTGTATATAGACTTATTTTTCTACTGTATTATTGACTGTATGTTTGTTTAATTCCATGTGTAACTCTGTGTTGTTATATGTGTCAAACTGCTTTGCTTTATCTTGGCCAGGTCGTAGTTGTAAATGAGAACTTGTTCTCAACTTGCCTACCTGGGTAAATAAAGGTTAAATAAATAAAATAAAATAAGATAAAAAATATTAAGCAAACCAGATGTCACCATTTTTTTATATATATATATATATATTTTTTTTTACGGATAGCCATGGGCACGCTCCAACACTCAGACATCGTCTACGAATGAAGCATGTGTTTAGTGAGTCCGTCAGATCAGAGGCAGTAGGGATGACCGGCAATGTTCACTTGATAAGTGTGTGAATTAGAACATTTTCCTGTCCTGCTAAGCATTCAAAATGTATCGAATACTTTTGCGTGTCAGGGAAAATATATGGAGTAAAAAGTACATCATTTTTTTAGGAATGTAGTGAAGTGAAAGTAAAAGTAGTAAAAAAAATATAAATAGTAAAGTAAAGTGCAGATACCCCCCAAAAACTACTTAAGTAGTTTTACTTAAGTACTTTACACCACTGGTCTGCGGTTGTGAGGCCGGTTGGATGTACTGCCAAATTCTTTAAAACAAGATTAAATTATCTGGCAACAGCTCTGGTGAGCATTCCTGCAGTCAGCATGCCAACTGCACGCTCCCTCAAAACTTGAGACATCTGTGGAATTCTGTTGTGTGACAAAACAGCACACTTTAGAATGGCCTTTTATTGTCCCCAGCACCTGTGTAATGATCATGCTGTTTAATCAGCTTCTTGATATGCCAAACCTGTCAGGTGGATGGATTATCTTGACAAATGAGAAATGCTCACTAACAGGGATGGAAACAACTTTGTGCTCAACATTTTAGAGTATTTTTGTGCTTATGGAACATTTCTGGGATTTTTCATTTCAGCTCATGAAACATGGGACCAACACTTTACATGTTGCGTTTAGATTTTTGTTCAGTGTAAATAATAATGTGCGCTTTTTCAACCATGAGAATAATCTATGAATTATGGCCCCACCATGCGGCAGATGTCTTAATTTACAGTGAAAGAGGGGACGTCTCCTCAACGATTTCACCCGATTTCTCACGAGTCTGAATGTCGCTTCCCCCATTGCAGTTTTCCACCCCCTTTGTCCCAGAGAGGATCGGTTCGACTATGGCTGTCACCCGTCCCCTTTAAGATGATGTCGGAAATAATGATGTATTGTTTAATTACTTAACACTTCTTTCATGTCGGTGGACATGCACTTGGGTCGCGCAACAACATTAGAAATCAGGCACCATAGAAGTCGAGCATAACAATATAGCCCAAAAATTGCTTCATTAGGTGTCTATGTTGAAACTGCGTTTTCTTCTCTAACATGACTTTAGTTTCCAGTGCTTCTTCATACAATACTACCCTGGGACAGTAGCCTATGTTACAGGAGGATGGAATAATCGACAGCCGACAGACAGAAGACGCATAGAGTAAAGGGAATGCGGTGAAAATCCAACTCAGTTCGGAACACTGTTCCCTTTATCCCCTGCAATGTTTTGGCTTTACCAAAACGGACGTTTGAAAGTGACCGTGTGCAATCGTTAACCTACCGGATGTATTATAATATCTGACGACTATAGTAACACTGGAAAGGGGTAAGTCATTTTGCTGCTATTGTCCCCATGCCACCCAAACTGTGACAATATTGTATATTTACAGAATAATGTAGTTTGCTGTCTGTCTGCCCGGGGCAGGTGCGTGCGTGCACTTGTGTCAGTGACCTAATATGACACCACCATTTCAGTGTAGGCTTGTCATTTATTCATCCCACAGGTTGAATCAACGTTGTTTCAACGTCATTGCAATGAAATGACGTTGAACCAACGTGTAAAAGACGTTGAATTGACGTCTTTGCCCAGTGGGATCGTACAATGTTACTTGAATGTTCTTTTTTCGGGTGGTTTGTGTGTTGCTCTATGTTACCTCTATTAAAATATGCGTTTGCTCTTTTCCTTCCATGCAGTACTGTTCCCTGTCTGAAAAGCCTCTTATGTAACTGGAATTCCTTTCGCAGAACTTCCTGGCCTTGTAGCAGCCTAGAACATTAACATAATGGACCATGTGCATTTGTGGCTGATAGTGTAGGCTCACAACAACATGTTCAAATACCTTGTTTTGATCTTGAGCAATAGGATACAGCTGTATAATGTATTCCCTACACGTGTATAGCCATGCTACAAATAAACACTTCCCGTGTGAGTCACCCAGCAATAGAATGGGTATATCCACCAATGTAATATAAAGCTTATCATGATTTAATGTGGTTGGCATTGCTCCCTCTATTATGGGATTGGAGATGTAATTTGCCAGGGTTTATGATTATGCACTATAAAAGTAACAAAACCAAAAAAAAAGACTGTTTAAGTCTGTAAATAAATAAGAATGAAGATCCATTCACCCACTGAACAATTGTTGTTATTTCATCATATTCTGCAGGTGCACTGTAGCTAATAATATATTTGGAAGAAAGTAGTCATGGTCAGTGTCATTATTTTTTAAATGTTTTCCCTCCACAGATATTTCCCACTCCATCTGAGGATCGACCACAACCTCTCTGACCCTCAGTCATGACATCACCTGAGTCCCCCATCCCCTCCCCTTCCCCCTGTCCGCCTCCCCCCCTCCCCTCTTCTCCCACTCCCTCTTCTCCCGCTCCCTCCTCCTCCCTCCCGCTTCCCCCCTCCCTGCCTCCCACGGGGGAGGTGATGGTCCTGGCCCTAGGGAGGAAGAAACAGAGGATGCTCATCTGTCTCTCCCTCTTGCCCAATCTCTTCCTGGCCTTCCTTCTCTCCTCGGATCCCCTGCTCACCCTCGCGTCGCCCCACCACTGCCGCCTCCCGGGACCTTCGCCTGCCCCGCAGGTCCTCAACGCCTCCCTGCCCTGGGAGAAAGGGGGCAGAGTGGGTGACAGCGGGGGGCTGTCTCAGTGCAAGCAGTATATCAACGGTACCCAGTCCGGGGTGGAGAACTGCGATGCTGGCTGGGACTACAATGTCACAGAAGGATTGAGAATTAACATTGTTACTGAGGTACCTCAAGGAACTTTGTCGGTCTCATTGTTTTCTTGATTAGTTTGTATTTCCCGGTCTCAGAATCCAAATTGCGTAATGCATTACTGAGTAGATTCTCATAAGACGTGAAGCACTGCTACCCTTACACGGTAAAAAATGCCTTCACCATTAACACTGCTTTGATTAAATATGTCATAAACAGTCACAGCACTCTCAGTGTCAGAAAACATGATCCATTGCTTTGCAGCAGTAATGATGTGTGTACTTATTATAAAATGTCTGATGACGCTTCAGGCCTAATGTCTTTAGCAGAACTGTTGTCCACCACACCCACAATTTTCCATGGTCTTTAGCTCTCACTTGGCTCACTGTGGACTCTCTCTCTGTTTGTTTTGAATTCCATGCTCGACGCGGGTGGGAAACCTGGTGCTTCTGTAAGCTGTTCTGTCGGCCCGTTGCCCTCTGTGGTTAGCTAAACATACACTGGTCTCAAGGAGTCATTGTAATTTAAGAGACTGACAGCAGGAACACCATCCAGTCTCTCTGTTCATAGACAGAAGGCTCGATTCAGCGGTTGATTTCAGAGTGTATTTTTACCTTTAGTCATGATCGACCAGTGTAATGCCACTATGCTGCTTCAGCAACTTCTCACGGAAGCCAGAACAGCCCTCACCAGTCTCCACCATTAATCAATAAGGCTTCAGTAGAAATACTGAACTAAACATCTTTAAGCAAATACCTTGTAACACCATTTTGTAGTAGAATTGTCAGGGCAGACGTCTATATACTCCTTTGACATTGAGGTTTTAGTACAAGAGGGAAGAAATGGAAGGCATAGGTCTCGGGCCAAGGGTATTATAATGCTTTTGATTCATGTTCATAACTGGTTTGGGCAGTTTGTGAACTTGTTTGTGTGCAAGTTTGGCATTTCTTATTTTTTCCAAGCATGTCATCCATATGAATGCTATAGACTGTGCTCTCATTTGTGAGGTAACTATACTGAACAAAAATATACATTTTAATTTTCAAAGATTTTGCTAAATTACAGTTCATAATAGGAAATCAGTCAATTTAAATAAATGCATTATGTCCTAATCTATGGATTTCACATGACTGAGCAGGGGTGCAGTCATGGGTGGGCCTGGGAGGGCATAGGCCAAGCCAATCAAAATGAGTTTTTCCCAAAAAAGGGCTTTATTGCAGACAGAAATAGTCCTGGGCTGGCGTGATTACACGTGGTCTGCGGTTGTGAGGCCGGTTGGACATACTGACAAATTCTCTAAAACGATGTTGGAGGCGGCTTATGGTAGAGAAATTAACATTAAATTAACTGGAAACAGCTCCGATGGACATTCCTGCAGTCAGCAGGTCAATTGGGCACTCCCTCAAAACTTGAGACATCTGTGGAATTGTGTTGTGTGACAAAACTACATATTTTAGAGTGGCATTTTATTGTCCCCAGCACAAAGTGCACCTGTGTAACGATCATGCCATTTAATCAGCTTCTTGATACACCATACTTGTCTGGTGGATGGATTATCTTGACAAAGAATAAAATGCTCACTAACAGGGATGTAAACAAATTTGTGCACAACATTTGAGAAAAGTAAGCTTTCTGTGCTTATGGAACATTTCTGGGGTCTTGAGAAAGGGACCAGCACTTTACGTGTTGCGTTTATACTTTTGTTCAGTGTATATAGTTCAGCCATGCCGAACCAGGGATAGGATGAGTGATAGATAGTATGTGACAGGCTCTTCATGCGTCCCTGCATAGGGTCCTATTACATAAGGCATTGTTAGCAGCAGCTTCCTGACTCTGCCCAGAAACTCATTGTAATCACTTAGCTTTCAACAGTAGCAAATGCACCAACAGAGCACTTCAGATGTAATAACAAAGCCATGCTCAAGTTATTTCTAACAAAATGGAAATGATTGAAATAGCATTTCAATATAGTGTAGTTTTGTTGAAATTAGTTGTTTTTGTATTACCTGGAACAATGTCCTATTGATGGAATGAAACATATGTCTACCTCCCTCTCTTCTCTTTCTGTAATCTTTTGTTGGTTCTCCACCTCCTTCCTTCTCTCTCCTCTCCCAGTGGGATTTGGTGTGTGGTCAGTACTGGCTGGTCCCAGTCGAGGAGGTGTCCTTCATCCTGGGTGTTCTGACAGGATGCCTGGGACTGGGCTTTGCTGCTGACAGGTAAGATGACACTAGAAATACAGAGGAAAATGTGAGGGTTACACTAGGGGGGTGAGGCCTCTTGAGGATTGAGACTCAGATGAAGCCAATTGAATTAACAAACAAAAAATGACGCTTTCGGCGACAGTTTCACTGACTCAGGCCTAGACTGCACTTGAATCTAGACAATGATCCTGAAAATGTGGTGGAATGAACATGGTTTGAGTATATTTGTCATCTCAGTCCTGATAAAGTCTGGGAATATACAATAGGTGTCCATAATATTTATTTTACTATGTATTTACATGGTCATTACAAAACATTTGATCTAAAATTACCCTTTTCATTACTAGCTTAATCCAGGTATGTTTACGAGGCCTATGCCTGGCTTTAATTTCCATGAAACTGGCCCATGGTGTTCGGAGGCCTCTGCTTATGCCCTAAGATCTTTGTATTTTCTCTTCCTTGTTTTTTTCTCAGACTGGGCAGGTTGAAGACACTGCTCACCTCGCTAACCCTCTCGGTGGTATTTGGCGTGCTCGTGTGCGTCTCTACCTCCCCCCCTATCTTTATTGTCATGCGCTTTTGCCTGGCTGCTGCTAGTGCTGGTGTCTACCTCACGCTTTACATCACACGTGAGTACTATCCAGATACTGATGCCGTAGTACAGTGGTTCCAAAACTGCGCGAAGGGTCGGCAGAGGGGGGTGTGGCCCCCCCCCAAAGGAACTCAGTCTGTCTTTAAATGTACTCTTGAAAGTTGGAGTAGTATAATGCACAAGGTGCGATTTTGAAATTGCATAGTTCTTCTTGTCAAGTCATTGCATTCAGTGCCTTCACAAAGTATTCAGACCTCTTGACTTTTTCCACATTTTGTTAGGTTACAGCCTTAATCTAAAATTGATTAAATAGTTTTTTTCCCCCTCATGAATCTACACACAATACCCCATAATGACAAAGAAAAAACAGGATTTAGGATTAAAAATAAATAATAATAATAATAATAAATAAATAAGGAAATATCACATTTACATAATTATTCAGACCCTTTACTCAGTACTTTGTTGAAGCCCCTTTGGCAGCGATTACAGCCTTGAGTCTTCTTGGGTATGAGACTTGTCCCGAAGCCACTCCTGTGTTGTCTTGGCTGTGTGCTTAGGGTTGTTGTCCTGTTGGAAGGTGAACCTGCGCCCCAGTCTGAGGTTCCGAGCGCTCTGGAGCAGGTTTTCGTCAAGGATCTCTCTGTACTTTGCTCCGTTTATCTTTTCCTTTGTTCCTGACTAGTGTTCCAGTTCCTGCCACTAAAAAACATCCCCACAGCATGATGCTGCCACCACCATGCTTCACCGTAGGGATGGTGCCAGGTTTCCTCCAGAAGTGACGCTTGGCATTCAGGCCAAGGAGTTCAATCTTGGTTTCATCAGACCAGAGAATCTTGTGTCTCATCATCTGAGAGTCTTTAGGTGCCTTTTGGCAACTCCAAGCAGGCTGTCATGTGCCTTTTACTGAGGAGCGGTTTCTGTCTGGTCACTCTACCATAAAGGCCTGATTGGTGGAGTGCTGCAGAGATGGTTGTCCTTCTGGAAGGTTCTCCCATTTCCACAGAGGAACTCTAGAGCTCTGTCAGAGTGACCATCAGGTTCTTGGTCACCTCCCTGACCAAGGTCCTTCTCCCTCGATTTCTCAGGTTGGCCGGGTGGCCAGCTCTAGGAAGAGCCTTGGTGGTTCCAAACTTCTTCCATTTAAGAATGATGGAGGCCACTGTGCTCTTGGGGACCTTCAATACTGCAGAAATGTTTTGGTAACCTTCCCCAGATCTGTGCCTTGATACAATCCTGTCTCGGAGCTTTACGGACAATTCCTTCGACCTCGTGGCTTGGTTTTTGCTCTCACATGTACTGTCAACTGAGGGACATTATTTTGACAGGTGTGTGCCTTTCCAAATCATGTCCAATCAATTTGTAAAAACATCTCAAGTATGATCAATGGAAACAGGATGCACCTAAATTCAATTTCGAATCTCATAGCCTACTTTCCGAAGGCACTGTACCTTAGAGAGCTATTCATAACGTGTCAGAAATATCCAGATCAACTAGCCCATGTCAGCTACCATTTTTTATGTCGTTTTTTTAGCCCATTTTTTTTGTCACTCAAATATCACGACTACACATTAGAAATGTTGAAATGTATAGAATTGCAAGAAAATTTGCTTTAAAACTGCAAAACTGTATTTGCACACCATAGGGGGGCCCGCGAGTGAAAAAGTTTGGGAACCACTGCCATAGTACACAAGGCTCTAAATAATAGCATCAAAACACTACTGCACCTTAAAACTATTTTGAGAATTGACCAAAGACCAAACCTGTTTACTAATTGTACAACATTGTTGTGTCTGTAATCATTAATTGTTTTGTTTGTTTGATTGAAAGGTCTTGAACTCTGTGATCCCTCACTACGTCTGCTGGTCACCATGGTGGCAGGACTAACTACGGTTTCTGGGGAGCTGCTGTTGCTGGGTGTTGCTCTGTCTTGCCAGTCCTGGAGGGGCTTACTCGGAGCGGGGGCTGCACCACTCTCTCTGTTCCTCACCTACGGGTGAGTGTGTGTGCTGTGTTGGAGGACAGAAACCTATGCACAAGGGAATGGGGAATATGGTAGTAATTTGATTAAAGACCTAAATGCAAACTAACTTGTTGAGAGCATTGTATTGATTTAAAGCCCCCTGCTTCATTCGGCAATTAGCTCAAGTCAGAATACATTAGCATTTGTCTTCAAGGTGCAGTGTTCTTACATTTACATTTTAGCAGACACTCTTATCCAGAGTGACTAACAGGAGAAATTAGGGTTAATTGCCTTGCTCAGGGGCATATTGGCAGATTTTTCACCTAGTTGGCTCGGGGATTCAAACCAGCAACCTTTCAGTTACTGGCTCAACGCTCTTAACCGCTAGGCTACCTGCCTCCTTTAGTTAAACAGCATTTACTTTAATTGCAAATAGCAAATTTGACACAGAGAAAATAAAATGCAGTCCTCTGTCAGTTGGTGGAGCACGGTGCTTGCAACGCCAGGATAGTGGGTTCGATTCTATAGTGGACACGCATGACTGTAAAAGTCTCTTTCAGATAAAAGCCTCCTTTAAGTGGCATATTGTTCTTTTTTTCATTCTAATATAACATTGCCGTTTCAGGAGAGAGTATATCGTAATATGGAAGCTAGGAATTTACATGAAAATGTCTGTTTTGTTTCAGTATTCCAGGAGTATTTCCTGAGTCTCCTCGTTGGCTCCTCCTCTCTGAGAGATCAGCTGATCTGAATTCCTTCAGTGAAAGAAGAGATAGAGAGAGGGACGACGAGAGCTTCACAGGTGTGTGGGAACCATGTTGTCTTTCTGTGTCGGTCTTTTCACGAGACTTGCTGTCTATTGTTTGAAAACGTCTCTGCTGATGCCTCCAACGTGACATGGTGCTGTGACATTGTTGTCGTTATTGCAGAGTTGGACTCGGAGCCGTCTCCCTCTACTTACCCTCACCTGTCCTTCCCAGAGCTTGTACACAGCCGGAACATCTGGAAAAACATATGTGTGCTCGGCTTCACCTCGTAAGTCACCTAACTGTGTTGTTCGAAGTTAGCCCACACACGTTTGGTCACACTTTAAAGCTGGAATCCTTAGTTGCGACATCCATTTTTGGACTTATAAATGAATTGTAAACAAAATATATGTAAACAAACACTGTATAGTCTCAAAAGATGGTTACAACTATGATTTTGATATCATGGATGGTCAGTCCTTGCATCCATATGTAACAGTTTAGCTTTCGTCCGTCCCCTCGTCCCGACCCGACCCGGGCTCGAACCAGGGACCCTCTGCACACAGCAACAACAGTCACCCACGAAGCATCTTTACCCATCTTTACCCATCGCTCCACAAAAGCTGCGGCCCTTGCAGAGCAAGGGGAACAACCACTTCAGGTCTCAGAGCGAGTGACGTCACCCGATTGAAACGCTATTAGCGCGCACCACCGCTAACTAGCTAGCCATTTCACATCGGTTACACATAGCTCCGTCTATGAATTTGAGAATGGTTACATTTCCCCAGACCCACCCCTTCGCTTTTTACAAACACATAGGTATTGTTTCAATTTATGATTTTAGCCTTAAATAGTTGCACACATAGTAGTATTAGTAGTACTGCAGTAGTTACAGTACTTCTTTGTTTAGTTACATGTAACTACTCAGTAACTGCACCGGTTACTCATTTCAAGTATTACCAACATTCTGGTAAGCAAACATAGTAGTATCAGTATGTATGCCACATATAGTGTATGCATTACATACAAACAACCTAATGTATAGGTTTGCCCTTGCTTCTATCAACATTGTACTGGTAAGCACACATAGGACTATAGTAGTTGCCAAACAGACCATGATTTTCCATCTCCATCTCTCTCCTGTTGTCTGTCAGGTTCATTTCCCATGGCATTAGTCATTGTTACAGCTCATTTCGGGGTGATGTCAGAGGCACTGCCCCCAGCTTCTATTGGACCTATCTGCTGTCCGTCTGTGCGGGAGGAGGGGCCTGGCTGTTGTTATGGGCAACCGTGAACAGGTGCGGTCGCCGTGGTATCCTGCTCCTCGCCATGACAATGACAGGGCTGGCATCTCTGATTCTCCTCGGACTGGTGGAGTGTAAGTTGGTGCTCAAGGTGGAAGTTTCCCTTAATATATGTAATGTCCCCTGTTCCCTCTAAGCTGCGCGCGTAGAGAAATGAACATCAAAATCTCTGGCAACAGCTCTGTTGAACATTCCTGCAGTCAGCATGCCAATTGCACGCTCCCTCAAAACGTGAGACATCTGTGGCATTGTGTTGTGTGACAAAACTGTACATTTTAGAGTGGCCTTTTATTGTCCCCAGCACCAAGGTGCACCTGTGTAATGATCATGCTGTTGAATCAGCTTCTTGATATGCCAACCTGTCAGGTGGATGGATTATCTTGTCAAAGGAGAAATGCTCACTAACAGGGATGTAAACAAATTTGTGCACAAAATTTGAGAGAAGTAAGCTTTATGTGCTTATGGAATATTTCTGGGATCTTTTATTTCAGCTCATGAAACATGGGACCAACACTTAACATGTTGCGTTTATATTTTTGTTCAGTATAGTTATGTCTCCGTAAGTTTTCAATGGACATTCATTACTGGAAGCACAGATCCTTTTTGCATGGTGCCACCTTGTGGCTGAATGGTGGTATATCAGTTCATGTAGGACACTGCAATGGCAGTAAAATCAAAGCCATGTCTCAGTTTCAGCTGTAATCACAAGCCAGTCAGAGACTGGGGAGTTCAGTGCTAAGTTATCTCTCCCTCCTGTCCCTCTCTTAGATCTAAGTGAGACGGCCATCACTGTGTTCTCAGTGATGGGACTTTTCTCCTCCCAGGCGGCTGCCTCTCTCTGTGTCCTCTTCACTGCAGAGATCATGCCCACCATCATCAGGTAAGGACCAGTAACTCATAGACTGTCACAAGAGTCTTCCTGTTCTTTGTATTAGGTGTATTATTTGGCCTTAAAGTCATGTTAGACTTCAATGTCAATGGGTGTCATTTCAGGCTTGGTTCTCGTATTATCTCTCTTCGCTGGCCTTTCCTCTTTTGGAGATCACTGACCTTTGACCTTATTCTCTTGTCCAGGGGCAGTGGTGTGGGCACGGTGTTGGCCCTGGGCTGCGTGGGCCGCCTCACCTCGCCCCTCATGGACCTGCGCAACCACTACGGCTACTTCCTGCACCACGTGGTGTACTCCACCCTGGCCCTGCTGGCTGTGCTCTCCATCCTGCTGCTGCCTGAGAGCAAGAGGAAACCACTGCCCCAGACGCTGGCCGATGGGGAGCAGTACCGACGCCCCCCGCTGGGCCGGAGGAGGAGGGACAACGTTCCCCTGCTGGCCA
The DNA here is from genome assembly GCF_002021735.2 of Oncorhynchus kisutch. Lineage (NCBI taxonomy): Eukaryota > Metazoa > Chordata > Actinopteri > Salmoniformes > Salmonidae > Oncorhynchus > Oncorhynchus kisutch. The sequence continues at coordinate 68,088,948 of NC_034184.2, read as the reverse complement.
CCCCCAACCCAGAGACCTAGCCGCCCAAATGTCACACTTCAGTCATAACGCCAGCCCAGAGTGTCACCAGGTCCATGCTGCAGAAAGGAAGATGGGTGAAAATGAAGAGGGAGAAGTGTTGTCTGGTTAAGATGGTTGTGTAGAGCCAGTGAAGGGACATGGTAGAATCAACCACACAATCTACTCTTCCTAACATATCATTTTCTAGTCATTCCTAACACAGGAGTGTGGGTGGGTGGGGCGGCCATGCGTCGTTCGTCTGTCTCCATTTCTGCCAATGAAGTGAGTGTGTGTGTGTGTACGTGAATGTGTGTATGCGCATGCGTATGTGTGGCCTCGGTCGAATGGCGGTGTGGAGAGTGCTCGTCATGCAGTGACCTGTCCCCCCTACCTTTCCTATAAGGCCTGTGTGTCAGGGAAGGGCATCAGCTGCTTCGTGCTCATGCTCCAAAACGCCCACCTTTGATGTGTATGATCTGACAGAGCATGGCATCACACACAGCTCACAGAGGCAGATCTACTGTCCTGTAAATACCATAAACCTAGTTTCTTTAACTGAATGAATGCTGGCTTATCTGTTGATAAAAAACAGTAGGAGTTTTGTTACATAGTGCTGGATCTTGGAAGAGTGCTTTTGTACTGTGCTTGGCACTTAGCCAAGTTGATAGAGCACATCTGTCTACTGCTCTTAAAGGCAATGGGGAAAATAACATGGATTGATTGAAGATGAATTTAGTTACGTTATAATTGAGGGTTGTTTGAGGAAGCTTTGTGAACTTGCATCAAATAAATAGTAATAGGTGCCTTCCTACAATCAGTTGATAAAAAAGAGAGAAAATTACATTTTAATGTACTGTAGTACCTCAAACTTGATTGGATGTGATAAAATTATATGAATGACATTTTCAGATGTGGCCTGGAGCCAATACTGTTTATGGGTCATTAATCTTGATGGTCTTGTCTAGGCTCTCAGACCCACCTTACTGTAGGCTCCTCTGAAGACATAGGAAGAGATGATAGAAAGAGTGTCTGTGCATTCAGATCTGAAAACCTGGTGTAAATAGACATGTATGGTAGAGAATGGAGGGACACACCTTTACACTCCCCTATGTGTTTATTTAGACAGTGAAGCTAAAACTTTTCATTTGGCTTTATACTCCAGCATTTTGAGATCAAATGTTTCATATGAGGCGACAGTAGATAATGTCACCTTTTATTTAAGGTTATTTTCATACATGTCTGTTTTACCGTTTAGAAATGAAAACTAGTCCCCCCCCATATGAAGGTGTCATAAGTATTTGGACAAATTAACTTATAGTGTATTACATTTAGTCAAACGTGTAGTATTTGACCCCATATTTGTAGCACGCAATGAATACACCGAGCTGGTAACTATACAAACTTGTTGGATGCATTTGCAGTTTGTTTTGGTTGTGTTTTCAGATCATGTTGTACCCAATAGACATTAATGGTAGATCACAAGTTACTGACTTGTTAATTGTTTACTCCATGTGTAACTCTGTGTTGTCTGTTCACACTGCTATGCTTTATCTTGGCCAGGTCGCAGTTGCAAATGAGAACTTGTTCTCAACTAGCCTACCTGGTTAAATAAAGGTGTTCTCAACTAGCCTACCTGGTTAAATAAAGGTGTTCTCAACTAGCCTACCTGGTTAAATAAAGGTGTTCTCAACTAGCCTACCTGGTTAAATAAAGGTGAAATAAATAAAAAATGTATAGTGACTTTCACTGGTTCTATTCCACAGCCTTCTCTGAGCGAAGGGCAGAGGTGTGGGCTAGGCAGGATGGGGTTTGAAGTTAGGGAGGGAAAAATACACTTACCTACCGAAACACCTCCCTCTGCCGGTCTTTGGTAGTTTCTTTACAATGCACTCAACAATTATAATATTAATATTGATATTATTGATGATGAAAAAACTATTAACAACTTGACAATAGTAATAAAATGTTAGACAATGCTGTTTGCTTAAGATTATCTGTTAAGTAATCCAGCAATGTAATTATGTAAATAACTTTAACCTGATTTAATTGAAAATAAAATGTTAAGTAAACAATGGGCTGTTACGTGTCTTGTCTGTGTATTGATGTCGTCAGAAAGCCAACAGCCCCACATCATATGGATCTTGTACATGGCCTTTAACATTGTATCATTGACATTTTGATTTGTACAAGTCCCCCCCCCAGAAACAACGTAAAGAGATTTTTTAACAGTATTTCTGATAACATGACTGGTGGCCAGATTGCGTTTTTGTGACAGTAACATAATTTCAGTGTTATTGAATGCTGGCCGGCAATGATATAATCATCTTTATTACCTTGCAAAACATTGCTGACACCAGTTCAACTGCTCTTGTCAACCAATAACAAAAACAGTGACACTAAAAAAAGATGTGCATGTGTCAGCAGGCTGCTGTTTACTTCTATTTCTCTGCAAGGGCGAGTAATGTTAAGTGAGTTGTTCGCTCATTTGTGTCTGGAAGTAGCTAGCATGTTATCTTGGGTGCTTGACTGCTATTGTTAGGACAGAACGCTCGGATCAACCCTTAAAGAGATGGGTGGGGCTAAAGTTTAAGAGGGTGTGAACGATGCTGAATGAGTGTAGACAAATAAGAGCTCTCCAATAGTAGTACCAAACAATTCAAAGGCCGTTTTCTCAAAAGCAAGTTTACAAGTTAATAAACTTTCAAAGCAAAATTTATTTCCCATTGTTCCTCAATAAAAGTCTCTACTTTTATCCAATGTAAAAAACACAATTTCAAAGTTGCTACATAAGACCGATTTGAGCTGGTCGGTCAAATCAAATCAAATCAAATTTTATTTGTCACATACACATGGTTAGCAGATGTTAATGCGAGTGTAGCGAAATGCTTATGCTTCTAGTTCCGACAATGCAGTAATAACCAACAAGTAATCTAACTAACAATTCCAAAACTACTGTCTTATACACAGTGTAAGGGGATAAAGAATATGTACATAAGGATATATGAATGAGTGATGGTACAGAGCAGCATAGGCAAGATACAGTAGATGGTATCGAGTACAGTATATACATATGAGATGAGTATGTAAAGAAAGTGGCATAGTTAAAGTGGCTAGTGATACATGTATTACATAAGGATGCAGTCGATGATATAGAGTGCAGTATATACGTATGCATATGAGATGAATAATGTAGGGTAAGTAACATTACATAAGGTAGCATTGTTTAAAGTGGCTAGTGATATATTTACATAATTTCCCATCAATTCCCATTATTAAAGTGGCTGGAGTTGAGTCAGTGTCAGTGTCAGTGTGTTGGCAGCAGCCACTCAATGTTAGTGGTGGCTGTTTAACAGTCTGATGGCCTTGAGATAGAAGCTGTTTTTCAGTCTCTCGGTCCCAGCTTTGATGCACCTGTACTGACCTCGCTTTCTGGATGATAGCGGGGTGAACAGGCAGTGGCTCGGGTGGTTGATGTCCTTGATGATCTTTATGGCCTTCCTGTAACATCGGGTGGTGTAGGTGTCCTGGAGGGCAGGTAGTTTGCCCCCGGTGATGCGTTGTGCAGACCTCACTACCCTCTGGAGAGCCTTACGGTTGTGGGCGGAGCAGTTGCCGTACCAGGCGGTGATACAGCCCGCCAGGATGCTCTCGATTGTGCATCTGTAGAAGTTTGTGAGTGCTTTTGGTGACAAGACGAATTTCTTCAGCCTCCTGAGGTTGAAGAGGCGCTGCTGCGCCTTCTTCACGATGCTGTCTGTGTGAGTGGACCAATTCAGTTTGTCTGTGATGTGTATGCCGTGTATGCCGAGGAACTTAAAACTTGCTACCCTCTCCACTACTGTTCCATCGATGTGGATAAGGGGGTGTTCCCTCTGCTGTTTCCTGAAGTCCACAATCATCTCCTTAGTTTTGTTGACGTTGAGTGTGAGGTTATTTTCCTGACACCACACTCCGAGGGCCCTCACCTCCTCCCTGTAGGCCGTCTCGTCGTTGTTGGTAATCAAGCCTACCACTGTTGTGTCGTCCGCAAACTTGATGATTGAGTTGGAGGCGTGCGTGGCCACGCAGTCGTGGGTGAACAGGGAGTACAGGAGAGGGCTCAGAACGCACCCTTGTGGGGCCCCAGTGTTGAGGATCAGCGGGGCGGAGATGTTGTTGCCTACCCTCACCACCTGGGGGCGGCCCGTCAGGAAGTCCAGTACCCAGTTGCACAGGGCGGGGTCGAGACCTAGGGTCTCGAGCTTGATGACGAGCTTGGAGGGTACTATGGTGTTGAATGCCGAGCTGTAGTCGATGAACAGCATTCTCACATAGGTATTCCTCTTGTCCAGATGGGTTAGGGCAGTGTGCAGTGTGGTTGAGATTGCATCGTCTGTGGACCTATTTGGGCGGTAAGCAAATTGGAGTGGGTCTAGGGTGTCAGGTAGGGTGGAGGTGATATGGTCCTTGACTAGTCTCTCAAAGCACTTCATGATGACGGAAGTGAGTGCTACGGGGCGGTAGTCGTTTAGCTCAGTTACCTTAGCTTTCTTGGGAACAGGAACAATGGTGGCCCTCTTGAAGCATGTGGGAACAGCAGACTGGTATAGGGATTGATTGAATATGTCCGTAAACACTGGTCTGCGCATGCTCTGAGGGCGCGGCTGGGGATGCCGTCTGGGCCTGCAGCCTTGCGAGGGTTAACACGTTTAAATGTCTTACTCACCTCGGCTGCAGTGAAGGAGAGTCCGCATGTTTTCGTTGCAGGCCGTGTCAGTGGCACTGTATTGTCCTCAAAGCGGGCAAAAAAGTTATTTAGTCTGCCTGGGAGCAAGACATCCTGGTCCGAGACTGGGCTGGATTTCTTCTTGTAGTCCGTGATTGACTGTAGACCCTGCCACATGCCTCTTGTGTCTGAGCCGTTGAATTAAGATTCTACTTTGTCTCTGTACTGACGCTTAGCTTGTTTGATAGCCTTGCGGAGGGAATAGCTGCACTCTTTGTATTCGGTCATGTTACCAGTCACCTTGCCCTGATTAAAAGCAGTAGTTCGCGCTTTTAGTTTCACGCGAATGCTGCCATCAATCCACGGTTTCTGGTTAGGGAATGTTTTAATCGTTGCTATGGGAACGACATCTTCAACGCACGTTCTAATGAACTCGCACACCGAATCAGCGTATTCGTCAATATTATTATCTGACGCAATACGAAACATATCCCAGTCCACGTGATGGAAGCAGTCTTGGAGTGTGGAGTCAGCTTGGTTGGACCAGCGTTGGACAGACCTCAGCGTGGGAGCCTCTTGTTTTAGTTTCTGTCTGTAGGCAGGGATCAACAAAATGGAGTCGTGGTCAGCTTTTCCTAAAGGACGGCGGGGCAGGGCCTTATATGCGTCGCGGAGGTTAGAGTAACAATGATCCAAGGTTTTTCCACCCCTGGTTGCGCAATCGATATGCTGATCAAATTTAGGGAGTCTTGTTTTCAGATTAGCCTTGTTAAAATCCCCAGCTACAATGAATGCAGCCTCCGGATAAATGGATTCCAGTTTGCAAAGAGTCAAATAAAGTTCGTTCAGAGCCAACGATGTGTCTGCTTGGGGGGGGATATATACGGCTGTGATTATAATCGAAGAGAATTATCTTGGTAGATAATGCAGTCTACATTTGATTGTGAGGAATTCTAAATCAGGTGAACAGAAGGATTTGAGTTCCTGTATGTTTCTTTCATCACACCATGTCTCGTTAGCCATAAGGCATACGCCCCCGCCCCTCTTCTTACCAGAAAGATGTTTGTTTCTGTCGGTGCAATGCGTGGAGAAACCCGCTGGCTGCACCGCCTCCGATAGCGTCTCTCCAGTGAGCCATGTTTCCGTGAAGCAAAGAACGTTACAGTCTCTGATGTCCCTCTGGAATGCTACCCTTGCTCGGATTTCATCAACCTTGTTGTCAAGAGACTGGACATTGGTGAGAAGAATGCTAGGGAGTGGTGCACGATGTGCCCGTCTCCGGAGTCTGACCAGAAGACCGCCTCGTCATTTTTTTGGGTCGCTGCATGGGATCCATTCCGTTGTTCTGTTTGAGAGGCAGAACACAGGATCCGCGTCGCAAAAAACATATTCTTGGTCGTACTGATGGTGAGTTGACGCTGATCTTATATTCAGTAGTTCTTCTCGACTGTATGTAATGAAACCTAGGATGACCTGGGGTACTAATGTAAGAAATAACACGTAAAAAAACGAAAAACTGCATAGTTTCCTAGGAAGCGAGGCGGCCATCTCTGTCGGCGCCGGAAGCCACATATTATATTGGCGTTTTCCTTTTTTTTTGTGCAAGAAAAAAATAAAACATGCCACCTGCTGGCAGACAAGCCACACAACACCCATAAACAACAAATTCATACAATAAGAAATAAAACATTAACACACAATTGACTGCTTAACAAGGAGCAATAATAGTGATACAGTTGATTCGGGTCCTTTACGGCACCAGCTAGGTTGTGATTGTGAGCTTGGGTTAGGAAAACTCAATTAAATGTGTGCATCGTTCCGGATGTGTACAGGCTTCTAATATATACAGCATATACGTCACACTTGTTCCTAACTTATGGAAAACAGAAAGGAAACAGAAAGCTGCACACTGCTGCTCATGCTCCCAGGTGATATTTATTTACAGCAACATTTCGACCCTTAGGTCTTCATCAGGCATCCATATCCCAGGCGAGGGTGGAAGGTCCTATATATACACTGCTCAAAAAAATAAAGGGAACACTTAAACAACACAATGTAACTCCAAGTCAATCACACTTCTGTGAAATCAAACTGTCCACTTAGGAAGCAACACTGATTGACAATAAATTTCACATGCTGTTGTGCAAATGGAATAGACAACAGGTGGAAATTATAGGCAATTAGCCACAGACCACTTCTCAGTTCCCATGCTTCCTGGCTGATGTTTTGGTCACTTTTGAATGCTGGCGGTGCTTTCACTCTAGTGGTGGCATGAGATGGAGTCTACAACCCACACAAGTGGCTCAGGTATTGCAGCTCATCCAGGATGACACATCAATGCGAGCTGTGGCCAGAAGGTTTTCTGTGTCTGTCAGCGTAGTGTCCAGAGCATGGAGGCTCTACCAGGAGACAGGCCAGTAAATCAGGAGACGTGGAGGAGGCCGTAGGAGGGCAACAACCCAGCAGCAGGACCGCTACCCCCGCCTTTGTGCAAGGAGGAGCAGGAGGAGCACTGCCAGAGCCCTGCAAAATGACCTCCAGCAGGCCACAAATGTGAATGTGTCTGCTCAAACGGTCAGAAACAGACTCCATGAGGGTGGTATGAGGGCCTGACGTCCACAGATGGGGGTTGTGCTTACAGCCCAACACCGTGCAGGACGTTTGGCATTTGCCAGAGAACACCAAGATTGGCAAATTCGCCACTGGCCCCCTGTGTTCTCCATGTGCTCGCCAGAGGTAGCCTGACTGCCATTAGGTACCGAGATGAGATCCTCAGACCCCTTGTGAGACCATATGCTGGTGCGGTTGGCCCCGGGTTCCTCATAATGCAAGACAATGCTAGGCCTCATGTGGCTGGAGTGTGTCAGCAGTTCCTGCAAGAGGAAGGCATTGATGCTATGGACTGGCCCACCTGTTCCCCAGACCTGAATCCAATTGAGCTCATCTGGGACATCATGTCTCGCTCCATCCACCAACGCCACGTTGCACCACAGACTGTCCAGGAGTTGGCAGATGCTTTAGTCCAGGTCTGGGAGGAGATCCCTCAGGAGACCATCCGCCACCTCATCAGGAGTATGCCCAGGCGTTGTAGGGAGGTCATACAGGCACATGGAGGCCACACACACTACTGAGCCTCATTTTGACTGTTTTAAGGACATTACATCCATTGATCATTTTCGTGTGATTTTGTTGTCAGCACATTCAACTATGTAAAGAAAAAAGTATTTAATAAGAATATTTCATTCATTCAGATGTAGGATGTGTTATTTTAGTGTTCCCTTTATTTTTTTGAGCAGTGTATATATAATATGGGGCAGTCCTCAGTGACATCACTTCCTGAAACAGGAGGTTAAAAAATGTACAACATAGTTTCACAATATTAAAATTCAATGTATCAAAATATATGAACATACACAGGGAATGTGATCAATGTTTACCATATTATACATACACATACAATATTCAATTAGTATGAAAAAACAAACACAATTTGGAATTATTGAAACTATAAAATGGTTTCAAGGCAAACTTCACGTTAAGGCCAAGAAGAGACAGTGTGTTGACCCTGTGGATCCAGAAAAATTCCCTTTAAAGAGGTTTCCTCTCAATGTCCAGTCCCCTACGTGACATCTTGACCATTTCTACTCCAATGGGGGGGTAAATGAGTTACATTTGTACATGAAGCTGCATTGAGCACATTGGCCACATTTGTTATTACCATCTGGAACCTTGTCCAAAAAAGTTTCCCTTTTCTCTGGAGGGTAATCAGATTTAACCACAATATCTCCCTTGTTTGGGGGTCTTTTCAAGACCATACATGGGGATATTTAAAAATGGGTTTCAATTGTGGGTCCGTATCAATAATGTATCAGTGCTTCCTAATAATGTCCTTAAATGCCTTCCCCAATGGTGAGTATTGGGTAAAGCATGATGGGACATGTTCTGCTTTTTCTTTGACTTTAAATGATACCATTCCACCTATTCCGCTCCAGGCATTACCACGAGCCGTCCTCCCCAATTCAGGTGCCACCAATGTCCTGGGGTCTACATCCAACCCAGATAAGGCAGATGACACAGAAAATATCCTGCATTCCTGGACACTGTCCCAGATACTAGTCACAATACACTTTGGGAATAGTCAGACCATGGCCCAGGAATGGCCCTTTGGGTAATGGATGAATGGATGAAAGGATGAAAGGGTAATCCAATGGATTTAGGGGTTAGGCAGGGGCAATGGCTACTGTGTCCTTGGCCTTGTAGGGCTGGGCAGCTAGGGGTATAAATCTGACCTCTACCATGTGTCCCATCTAACAGCCTCCTCTGGATCTGGGATGAGTACTGGATGTTAGCATGTCTTGCCTGCCCCATTGCATGTGCCTATCCTTTCACCTTCATCACTGTCTCATTATTTGCCCTTATCTCCCTTCCTTTGCAGAGGTCACTCAATGCCAGAGAAAGCCCTGACAAAACATATGGATCAGGCTCTATGGTTTAAACAAGGCAACCTAAAGCTACTTCAACAAGAGAACTTCCCAGTTAGCGTTTCTTTATTTGTAGTAATACTAGCTGAAATGTAAACATCATCCCATAACCTGTTGTGTGGAACTCCTGCTGACTCGTCTGGGCTCTACTACCATGGGAACACTGTGAGGACAGAGACAGAATGGAAAGGTCAGTGTTTCAGCATCTGTGTCTTTCATATGGAGTAATTCCTATAACACACACTTAGAAAAAAGGGTTCTTCGTTTGTTCCCATAGGAGAACCCTTTTTTGATTCCAGGTAGAAAGAAGCCTTTTGTGCTGAACAATATTCTACTTAAAAAACTTTAGTGGTTTGTGAAAGGATTATACATGGAACAAACATAATTATTTTCAGAGGGTTCTCTTATGGTGACAATTGAAGAACCATTTATGGTTCTAGTTACCACCTTATTTTCTAAGTGTATGGGGCTCATATTGTGTTGTAATTGCATACATAGACAGCATGCTTTTCTTTGTCTCACTATAGATATATTGTTAACTGTTACTGGGTGTCTGGGTGTAAGGAATGTTGTATGTACACTACCGTTTTAAAGTTTGGGGTCACTTAAGACATTTCCTTGTTTTTTAAAGAAAAGCACATTTCCCCCCCATTAAAATAACATCAAATTGATCAGAAATACAGTGTAGACATTGTTAATGTTGTAAATGACTATTGTAGCAGGAAACGGCAGATTTTTTATGGAATATCTACATAGACGTACAGAGCCCCATTATCAACAACCATAAGCTAATCCAAGTTTCTAATTTTAAAAGGCTAATTGTTCATTAGAAAACCCTTTTACATTTATGTTAGCACAGCTAAAAACGGTTGTCTGATTAAAGAAGCAATAAAACTGGCCTTCTTTAGACTAGTTGAGTATCTGGAACATGAGCATTTGTGCCCAAGCAACTTGAGCTTCTTCTTTTAAAAATCCACTTTCCAGAAACAAGTCTCTCATTGTCACCTTCTGCCCCCAGCTGTGTCCTGAACACCATATGTGAATTGATTGCCCCCCCATCTATCTTCAGAGCTTGTGCTGTTAAGTGACCTAAACTGGGACATGCTTAACACCCCGGCCATCCTACAATCTAAGCTTGAATCCCTCAATCTCACACAAATGATCAATGAACCTACCAGGTACAACCCCAAATCTGTAAACTCCGGCACCCTCATAGATATCATCCAAGCCAATATACACAGGCAGTTAGGAAAGAAAAGTCTAGCTTTTTCAAACAGAAATTTGCATCCTGCAGCACAAACTCCAAACATTCTGGGACAGTGTAAAGTCCATGTAAATAAGAGCACCTCCTCCCCGCTGCCCAGTGCATTGAGGATAGGAAACACTGTCACCACCGATAAATCCACAACAATTGAGAATTTCAATAAGCATTTCTCTACAGCTGGCCATGCTTTCCACCTGGCCACCCCTACCCTGGTCAACAGCCATCCACCCCCCACAGCAACTTGCCCAAGCCTCCCCCATTTCTTCTTTACCCAAATCGAGATAGCTGATGATCTGAAAGAGCTGCAAAATCTGGACCCCTACAAATCAGCAAGGCTAGACAATCTGGACCCTCTCTTTCTAAAAATTATCGGCCGAAATTGTTGCAAACCCTATTACTAGCCTGTTCAACCTCTCTTTTGTAACGTCTGAGATCCCCAAAGATTGGAAAGCTGCCGGGGATAACCCCCTCTTCAAAGGGGGAGACACTGTAGACCCAAACTGCTACAGACCTATATCTATCCTACCCTGCCTTTCTAAGGCAGATCACCGACAATTTCGAATCCCACCGTACCTTCTCCGCTATGCAATCTGGTTTCCGAGCTGGTCATAGGTGCACCTCAGCCACGATCAAGGTCCTAAAGGATATCATAACAGCCATCGATAAGAGACAATACTGTGCAGCTGTTTTCATCAACCTGGCCAAGGCTTTCAACTCTGTCAATCACCACATTCTTATCGGCAGACTCAACAGCCTTGGTTTGTCAAATGCATGGTTCACCAACTACTTCTCAGACAGAGTACAGTGTGTTAAATCGGAGGTCCTGTTGTCCGGACCTCTGGCAGTCTCTATGGGGGTGCCACATGGTTCAATTCTCGGGTCGACTCTTTTCTCTGTATACATCAATGATGTTGCTCTTGCTGCTGGTGATTCTCTGATCCACCTCTACGCAGACGACACCATTCTGTATACTTCTGGCCCTTCTTTGGACACTGTGTTAACTAACCTCCAGACGAGCTTCAATGCCATACAACTCTCCTTCCGTGGCCTCCATCTGCTCTTAAATGCAAGTTAAACTAAATGCATGCTCTTCAACCGATCGCTGCCCGCACCTGCCCGCCCATCCAGCGTCACTACTCTGGACAGTTCTGACTAAGAATATGTGGACAACTACAAATACCTAGGTGTCTGGTTAGACTGTAAACTCTCCTTCCAGACTCACATTAAGCATCTCCAATCCAAAATTAAAACTTTGCGAAGTTCAAGGGGGCCGAATACTTTCGCAAGGCACTGTATATTTCACTGGTCACCCCCAAAGCCAATTCCTCAATTGGATGCCTTTCCTTCTAGTTCTCTGCTGCCAATGACTGGAACAAATGGCTAAAATCACTGAAGCTGGAGACCCATCTCCCTCACTAACTTTAAGCACCAGCTGCCAGAGCAGCTCACAGATCACTGCACCTGTACATAGCCCATCTGTAAATAGCCCATCCAACTACCTCATCCCCATACTGTTATTCATTTTTTTGCTCCTTTGTACCCCAGCATCTCTGTCACGATCATTATGAGAGATGGACCAAGGTGCAGCGTGTGTAGAGTTCCACATCTTTATTTCGGTGAAACTTCGAAACTAAACAACAAACCAACAACGAAACGTGAAAGTAGTGGTGCACATGCACAAACACAAAACAATATCCCACAAACACAGGTGGGAAAAATGGCTACCTAAATATGATCCCCAAATAGAGGCAACCAGCTGCCTCTAATTGGAAACCATACAAAACACCAACATTGAACTAGAACACCCCATAGTCACGCCCTGACCTACTACACCATAGAGAACCAAGGGCTCTCTATAGTCAGGGTGTGACAGTCTCTACTTGCACATTCATCTTCTGCACATCTATCACTCCAGTGTTTAATTGCTAAATTGTAATTATTTCGCCACTGTGGCCTATTTATTGCCTTTCCTCCCTTACCTCATTTGCACACACTGTATATAGACTTTTTCTCTATTGTGTTATTGACTGTATGTTTGTTTACTCCATGTGTAACTCTGTTGTTGTTTGTGTCGCACTGCTTTGTTTTATCTTTGCCAGGTCGCAGTTGTAAATGAGAACTTGTTCTCAACTAGCCTACCTTATTAAATAAAGGTGAAATAAAAACGTTACAAAAATTTGTGGGTTAGATTACAGGCTCAAAATGGCCAAAAACAAAGAACTTTCTTCTGAAATTCGTCAGTCTACTCTTGTTCTGAGAAATTAAGGCTATGCCAGAAACTGAAGATCTCGTACAACACTGTGTACTACTCCCTTCACAGAACAGTGCAATCTGGCTATAACCAGAATAGAAAGAGTAGTGGGAGGCCCCGGTGCACAACTGAGCAAGAGGACAAGTACATTAGAGTGTCTAGATTGAGAAACAGATGCCTCACAAGTCCTCAACTGGCAGCTTCATTAAATAGTACCCGCAAAACACCAGTCTCAACATCAACAGTGAAGAGTCGACTCCGAGATGCTGGCCTTTGAACGGTAGTGTATATGTAGGAAAAATAAGTATTTTTTTCCCTGTTCTATATTTCATCTCAATTCTATTTCCCATAACCTGTTCAGTAATTTTGTTAAACCGCAATAAATCTAAGGTAATGCTTTTACCTTATGTATATAAATATTGATGAAGCTACTGGTCCTCTGATATTTATTATACTATTGGAACAGTCTACCAGTGTATGGGTGACTCCAGACGTTTCCCATGCCCAGGAGCATGTGTCAGCTCCCCATTGTCTTACGTCAGATTGCATGGCAATTCCGCCTTCACTGTAATAGTTCATGGTTACCTGGACTGTCTGCAGTGACGTTATCTTGCACTGACTCTATGTACACTCACAACACTATACTGTACAGTGCATTCGGAAAGTATTCTGACCCTTTCCCTTTTTGCACATTTTGTTAAGTTACAGCCTTATTCTAAAATGTATTAAATTCAAGTTTTTTTCCCCCTCGCAATACCCCATAATGACAAAGCGAAAACAGATATTTTGACATTTTAGAAATGTATTAAAGATAAAAAACAGAGATACCTTATTTACATAAGTAGTCAGATCCTTTGCTATGAGACTCGAAATTGAGCTCAGGTGCATCCTGTTTTCATTGATCATCCTTGAGATCCTTGAGTATATTCAATTGATTGGACGTGATTTGGAAAGACACATACACACTATCTAAGGTCCCTCAGTTGACAGTGCAAGTCAGAGCAAAAACCAAGCCATGAGCTCGAAGGAGTTGTCCGTAGGGGTCCGAGACATGATTGTGTCGAGGCACAGATCTGAGGAAGGGTACCAAAAAAGGTCTGCAGCATTGAAGGTCCCCAAGAACACAGTGGCCTCCATCATTCTTAAATGGAAGAAGTTTGGAACCACCAAGACTCTTCCTAGAGCTGGCCACCCAGCTAAACTGAGCAATCGGGGGAGAAGGGCCTTGGTCAGGAAGGTGACCAAGAACCTGATGGTCACTCTGACAGAGCTCTAAAGTTATTCTGTGTAGATGGGAGAACCTTCCAGAAGGACAAGCATCTCTGCAGCAGTCTACCAATCAGGCCTTTATGGTAGAGTGGCCAGACGGAAGCCACTCCTCAGTAAAAGGCACAGGACAACCCACTTGGAGTTTGCCAAAAGCACCTAAAGGACTTAGACCATAAGAAACAAGATTCTCTGGTCTGATGAAACCAAGATAGAATTTTCTGGCCTGAATGCCAAGTGCCACGCCTGGAGGAAACCTGGCACCATCCCTACGGTGAAGCATTGTGGTGATAGCATCATGCTGTGGGGATGTTTATCAGCGGCAGGGACTGGCAGACTAGCCAGGATCGAGGGAAAGATGAATGGAGCAAAGTACAGAGAGATCTTTGATGAAAACCTACTCCAGAGCAGTAAGGGGTCTGAATACTTATGTAAATGTGATATTTCCGTTTTTATTTTTGTATAAATTTGCTAACATTTTTTTTAAAATCCTGTTTTTGCTTTGTCATTATGGGGTATTGTGTGTAGATTGATGAGGGGAAAAAAACAATGTAATCAATTTTAGAATGAGACTGTAATGTAACAAAATGTGGAAAAAGTCAAGGGGTCTGAATACTTTCCAAATGCACTTTATATACACATTATCTACACACTGACACTCTCACACAAAACCCACACACATTCACATGCATTACATACATACGCACACACACACATGACATACCGACACAACACAAACACACTATACACGCATACCGACACAACACAAACACACATACACACACACACTTGTAAAATGACATAAAACACACACAAACACACACTTTTACACTATTAATATGCTGCTGCTACTCTGTTCTTTATTTTAGTCTCATTAATAACTATCCTGATGCCTAGTCACTTTACCCTGCCTTCATGCACATATCTACCTCAAACACATCATATCCCTCCATGCACATTGATCTGGTACTGGTACCCAATCAATAGTAACTCTTGTGTTACTATTGTTCTTTTTATTATAATAATTGTATTCATCACATGTGACAAAACAAATACAGTTATATTTCATTTGACTCCTAGGCAATAAGATGGTGATTGTGAAGTCATGACATTTGGCTGTTGGTTGATGTTAGCTCCCTGGCAATAAGATGGTGATTGTGAAGTCATGACATTTGGCTGTTGGTTGATGTTAGCTCCCTGGCAATAGGATGGTGATTGTGAAGTCATGACATTTGACTGTTGGTTGATGTTAGCTCCCTGGCAATAGGATGGTGATTGTGAAGTCATGACATTTGACTGTTGGTTGATGTTAGCTCCCTGGCAATAGGATGGTGATTGTGAAGTCATGACATTTGACTGTTGGTTGATGTTAGCTCCCTGGCAATAGGATGGTGATTGTGAAGTCATGACATTTGACTGTTGGTTGATGTTAGCTCCCTGGCAATAGGATGGTGATTGTGAAGTCATGACATTTGACTGTTGGTTGATGTTAGCTCCCTGGCAATAGGATGGTGATTGTGAAGTCATGACATTTGACTGTTGGTTGATGTTAGCTCCCTGGCAATAGGATGGTGATTGTGAAGTCATGACATTTGACTGTTGGTTGATGTTAGCTCCCTGGCAATAGGATGGTGATTGTGTAGTCATGACATTTGACTGTTGGTTGATGTTAGCTCCCTGGCAATAGGATGGTGATTGTGAAGTCATGACATTTGACTGTTGGTTGATGTTAGCTCCCTGGCAATAGGATGGTGATTGTGTAGTCATGACATTTGACTGTTGGTTGATGTTAGCTCCCTGGCAATAGGATGGTGATTGTGAAGTCATGACATTTGACTGTTGGTTGATGTTAGCTCCCTGGCAATAGGATGGTGATTGTGAAGTCATGACATTTGACTGTTGGTTGATGTTAGCTCCCTGGCAATAGGATGGTGATTGTGTAGTCATGACATTTGACTGTTGGTTGATGTTAGCTCCCTGGCAATAGGATGGTGATTGTGAAGTCATGACATTTGACTGTTGGTTGATGTTAGCTCCCTGGCAATAGGATGGTGATTGTGAAGTCATGACATTTGACTGTTGGTTGATGTTAGCTCCCTGGCAATAGGATGGTGATTGTGAAGTCATGACATTTGACTGTTGGTTGATGTTAGCTCCCTGGCAATAGGATGGTGATTGTGAAGTCATGACATTTGACTGTTGGTTGATGTTAGCTCCCTGGCAATAGGATGGTGATTGTGTAGTCATGACATTTGACTGTTGGTTGATGTTAGCTCCCTGGCAATAGGATGGTGATTGTGAAGTCATGACATTTGACTGTTGGTTGATGTTAGCTCCCTGGCAATAGGATGGTGATTGTGAAGTCATGACATTTGACTGTTGGTTGATGTTAGCTCCCTGTCAATAGGATGGTGATTGTGAAGTCATGACATTTGACTGTTGGTTGATGTTAGCTCCCTGGCAATAGGATGGTGATTGTGAAGTCATGACATTTGACTGTTGGTTGATGTTAGCTCCCTGACAATAGGATGGTGATTGTGTAGTTATGACCAGGATCATGGAACAGAAATAGAACAGTCAGAAAAAGGTTGTGGTGTCAAGTAACCAGGTCAATATATTCACCAGTTATGCTAACACTCACAATCACACTGTCTGTAAACTAGGCTCAGGGAATACATACGTTTTTCTCTCAATATATTTTGAAAATAAATTTCAAATGTACAATTGCAGCATTGTTCATTTTATTGGAAAAGTAATACATACTTTAGAAGGAAATGCAATCTCAACCCTCACACACAGATACAATATGTAGTCTACTGTAAATCAAATGAAAATGAGGTAACTCGCTGGCAAGTATGATACAGTATGATGGTGTTATAATGGATTGTAATTGCTGTCATAAGCATGTAAATGATCCTGACTAAATAACTGCCATTTTGAGTCCATTGGATAATTAATTCAAGATCAGCATTGACGTTCCCACCCTCAGCTACTTGTCATACCCACCAGCTTGTAGTGAATGCTTCTCAAAAATGAATTCCTGCCCATGATCTTAACAATTAGGCAGGTGGTAGGATTCATTTGTGACCAAATGCTTATAGCACCTGCGGCTCTAGTCAATCCGAAGCGTTACAGATTCCCTGATAGAAATGTGAAGGTGATTTCTGATTGAGCCGACATATGCAGAGTTTACCGTGAATGCAGTCTCCACTAAAGTGGAAACATTGCCTTTAAAATGTCAATCATGCTGTAAAACTGAATTTCCACGATGTGTATTGATAGAACCCACAATGTACGCTACTTCACAAGCTGTCCAACTCAATCAAACAAAGGCCCTCAGCAGGAATGCCACTGGGTTATTTTTGCACTCAAGGACAAAGGGAGGGAAACAATGTGGCGTAAACAATAGCCCTGGGTCTTTCCACGAAATGAGTCCCTTTTGCGTAGTGTAACTTGGTGAAAAAAACCGTTTGATATGACCTAATTTTAACATTCTGTCATGAAGAGCAGATGTTCAACTAATCCCAAAACATATTCTATACTATATTAAGTGCCAAATAAAGTAACAGGGTTGATCAACCTAAGTTCCAAATAAAGCAACAGGGTTGACTGCAACAGCTTGACATAACAGGGTTGAGTATTTCATCTTAAATCAGCCATACATCCCTTTGTGACAGTGGGAATGGAAGCTTGTCGCTGCAACAGGGAGGGGCAATTGAATGTAAGCTTCACACACATTTATTTTATAGCCTGTCTATTTATGGGTAACAGGGTTGACATGCTATGCTCGACCGACTCCGTTTTCCACCATAAAACACCAGCAAATGGCCAAAAAGAGTAGAACCACCTCAGCTTTTTTTACACAATAATTTGACTATTAGTTAAGTGGGTTACAATCTTCCTAGAATTCACAGAGACAGAGGGACATGTCAAAATGCAAAATTTTTACACTTTAGCAAGTCTTTCTTTGGATTTATTGAATTTTACGTGTGGTCTATATTAAAGGGCACATCACATAATATAACAGGCTTTTAAAATGCAATATTGGTGCACAATTTCTACTTAAAGCATCAAAGGGATGCCTCCCGGGTGGCGCAGTGGTCTAGGGCACTGCATCGCAGCGCTAGCTGTGCCACCAGACACTCTGGGTTCGTGCCCAGGCTCTGTCGCAGCCGGCCGCGACCGGGAGGTCCGTGGGGCGACGCACAATTGGCCTAGCGTCGTCCGGTTTAGGGAGGGCTTGGCCGGTAGGGATATCCTTGTCTCATCGTGCACCAGCGACTCCTGTGGTGGGCCGGGCGCAGTGCACGCTAACCAAGGTCGCCAGGTGCACAGTGTTTCCTCTGACACATTGGTGCGGCTGGCTTCCGGGTTGGATGCGCGCTGTGTTAAGAAGCAGTGCAGCTTGGTTGGGTTGTGTTTCGGAGGACGCATGGCTTTCGACCTTCGTCTCTCCCGAGCCCGTACGGGAGTTGTAGCGATGAGACAAGATAGTAATTACTAACAATTGGATACCATGAAAAGGGGGTAAAAGGGACGCAAAAGGGACTAATTTCGTGGAAAGATCCAGCTGAGGTTATACCTCACAAGCCAACAAGTTGAGAGATGGCAACAGCTAGGGCTCATTATTCTTTTTATCCCACATTTTCAATTAAATTTTGTATTATGTAAATTCTG
Organism: Oncorhynchus kisutch; assembly: GCF_002021735.2. Lineage (NCBI taxonomy): Eukaryota > Metazoa > Chordata > Actinopteri > Salmoniformes > Salmonidae > Oncorhynchus > Oncorhynchus kisutch. Next base: position 68,070,304 of record NC_034184.2, on the reverse strand, counting down.
CATTTCTTCAGTTTTTCTGTAAATTGTGAGTAAGAATGAATAAAGTCAACAGCAATAACTGATGCAGTGGGATGCCTGAGATACCAACACTCAAACCGACACCAGTGCTCTTTATAAAGAGAGACCATAGCTCTGAGCACAGTATCTACCAACACATCATATGATTGCTAAGGAAAGCATTGTTGGGGACATGTTGGATTTCTGTATTCTTCAGGTAACAAAATCTAGCCACATTAATTTCAAAATGCCTTCCCTAATGAGTTAGCTAATCAAATAATCGTAATATCTTTCAAAGAATTGGACAAGCACAAACAATACAGGACTACACTACTCACAATGGTACAGCATTTAGGACATCTTATTTACTTACACAATCTTTGTGACAGATACATCCTCAAAATGTTGAGGGTAGACAGTCTTTAAAAAATAAATGTAATGTCTGTGTTGTGTCCACTAACAAAGTAAACCTCTCCACTTGGTCAGACAAGGTAAAAGCTGATCTGGAAATAAATACAGTAATACAATTCTTTCAATATAATTTCTCTATAACTTGGGTTATTGATTGTGAAAATAGTGAACAAGTGTGAAACACAAAAGCTGCATTGACCAATTAGGCTATTATCTAACACACATTTCTAATGAACAACCTGCATTTGGAAAGATTTAACATAATGGTAAAATAAAATGACATTGGAGCAGATTCTACATGTATTTACCATATTATGAGCAATTATGGACTTTCATGGGAGTGTTTGATTAATGTCTTTGCCCACAGACATGAATCAGGTCCTATAATTAGCAGGCTCCTCTATGGCAAATAAGAATACTTCTCCACAGCAAATAGGGTTCTCAGCAAAAGGTAGGCTCAGGGTTCTGATATCCCATTTGATGTTTTCTCTCTGAGATTTGATCATGTTTCTATTACTAACATGTAAATGGTTGTAGGTAATAATTTTTTCTGGCAATGATCAAAAACAGATCAATTGAAAATGCTGTGATGCTTTGATACAATAGTCCTATTAGGCTGAAGCTGAATCCTAACAAGCGCACTGCAGCACCACCACCAGCTGTGGGATGTGGCTGGGGAATTAATCAATTCTGTCAAATTCATGAACACACAGTGCCGTACATAATTATTGGGACAGTGAAGCATTTTTTCTTCTTTTGGCTCTATACTTCAAATCTATGCTTCAAATCATACAAGGTTAAAGTGAAGAATATAAGCGTAATTTGAGTGTACTTTCATCTATATTGGGTGAACCGTTTAGAAATTACAGTAGTTTTTGTACATAGCAAAATTATTGGGACGAATTCACTTATATATGTATTAAAGTAGTGAAGAGTTAAGGATTTGGTCCCCTATTCATAGCACGTAATGACTACAACAAGCGTGTGGCTCTACAAAATTGTTGGATGCATTTTCTGTTTGTTTTGGTTGTGTTTCAGATTATTTTGTGCTCAATAGAAATGAATGGTAAAAAATTTATTGTGTCATTTTGAGGTCACTTTTATTGTAAATTAGAATAGAATATGTTTCTAAACACTTCTACATGAATGGGGATGCTACCATGATGACGTATAATCCTGAATGTATCATGAATAATGATGAGTGAGAAAGTTATATACGCACAACTATCATACCCCCCCCCCAAATAAATGCTAACCTCTGTTATTGTAATGCTGAGAGGTTAGCATGTTTTGAGGGTATGATATTTGTGCATCTGTAACTTTCTCACTCATCATTATTCACAATTCATTCAGGATGATACATAACCATGGTAACATCCACAGTAATGTAGAAGTGTTTAGAAACATTCTATTCTTATTTACAATACAAGTGACTCCAAAATTACACAATGCATTATTTACCATTCATTTCAATTGAGCACAAAATTATCTGAAAAACAACCAAAACAAACAGCAAATGCATTAAACATATTTGTAGAGTCACAAGCTTGATGTAGTCATTGAATATGGGACCAAATACTTACATTTTTACTACTTTAATACACATAAGTAAATTTGTCCCAATACTTTTGTTGCCCTAAAATGGGGACAAATGTACAAAAGTGCTGTAAATTCTAAATGGTTCACCTGATATGTATGAATATACCCTCAAATTAAATCTGACAGTGTGCACTTTAACCTCATAGTCATTGTTTGATTTCAAATCCAAACTATTGGAGTATAGAGCCAAAAGAAGGAAGAATGCTTCACTGTCCCAATAATTACGGAGGACTGTGTGTTGAAGGTTGTGTGAGCTTCTACTATTTGCATTGGTCCTTTGAATTTGTGCTTGCTTTCCTGCCTGCAATGCACAAGTTCTGCTCGCAAGGGATTCACTTCAGTCTGAGAAGTCAATGTAATTAACTTAAGCTACTTCACTCCCATGCGTCACTGCAGAAATCTTATAGTGAAGTCATTTTTGTTTTGTCATATTGCTGTACATAGCTCTAACACTGGAGAGTGTCAAAGCACGAAAGTGAGACACGAAAGTGTCTCAGAACAGCCAAAACCTTTCAAACACCTGATGTCTATTTCGCATGACACGAAGGCAAAGTTTTGTCAATCGGACCATTTTAGGCTTGCCAATGTTAATGGTAGGGTTATAATAAATATTATTAGGTCATAGATTATGGACAACTAACCAAGCATGGCTACATGTCTCACTGTATAAAGACACCATACATGTTTTTATTTTGTGGGTCACATGAATGTTAAATAAAAAAAAATACAAAATGCACAATATTAACGAGACATTTAGGCTACTGAAACAGTTCTGCCTTAGTCATTTATTCAATTAATGACATTACTCATTATTGATCAACACAATATTTATTCAACAAAACATTCATTACATTACTGTTCTAATCAACAAAATATTATTACAGATGGTAAATATAGGAACATCTATTTCCCACTAAGGAGTAAAATATTTTGCTTACCTTTAATTAAAAATACAAAGACTACAAGGAAAAAACGAGCTAACACTTCTTCTGTTTTCCCCTGTCTACAGTACGGGTGAAACCAGTGTGTGTGACCTCCTAGGCTGTAAACTCAGAATGTTCTCCCTGTACTTCCCACATTGTCCACTTGGGGAAGGTAGAAAACAAGCTGTGCCATTACCCACCTCTGTACTGGCTTCTCCTGACACTTCTGGTAAGTTAACAGAAGTCATGGACTGTCCTACAACAAAAAATAGAGATAACATTAAAGTGAGGTCCTGTAAAATGAAGGCTATTTTCTCAGTCTTTGAGACAGACCATGACACCCACTAATTTCCTATGAATACCTGGGAATCCAACTAACCATATTTGGGGAATCTGATAATAGTATATTAGTTCAACCTGGGTGAAATTATAACACTACTATGACTGTGAAATTATGCACATTCCGTAGTAGTCACCAGAGGTGGCAGCCTGTAACGGCTGTCGTGGGTTGAAGAAGGTGAAGAGGACCAAAGTGCAGCGTTGTACGTGTTCATGATGTATATTTATGTTAACTCAGAACACTATGACCAAAATAACAAAAATAGACCAACATGACACAGTTCTGTCTGGTGCAGACACAGAGACAGAAAACAACTACCCGCACCCTTAGTGGGAAAACAGGCTGCCTAAGTATGGTTCTCAATCAGAGACAACGATAACCAGCTGCCTCTGATTGGGAACCATACCAAGCCTAAACATAGAAACACAACACCTAGACATACAACATAGAATACCCACCCACATCACACACTGACCAAATGAAAAATAGAAACATACAAAGCAATCTAGGGTCAGGGCGTGACAGTCCCCAAAGGTGCGGACTCTGGCCGCAAAACCTGAACTAATAGGGGAGGTTCTGGGTGGGCATCTGTGGACCCCGCAGGGCGACTCCGGTGGCCCCGGAGTGAAGGGCGACTCCGGTGGCCCCGGAGTGAAGGGCGGCTCCGGCGGCGCCGGAGTGAAGGGCGGCTCCGGCGGCTCCTGACTGACGGGCGGCTCCGGCGGCTCCTGACTGACAGGCGGCTCCGGCAGCTCCTGACTGACGGGCGGCTCCGGCAGCTCCTGACTGACGGACGGCTCCGGCAGCTCCTGACTGACGGACGGCTCCGGCAGCTCCTGACTGACGGGCGGCTCCGGCAGCTCCTGACTGACGGGCGGCTCCGGCAGTTCCTGACTGACGGGCGACTCCTGACTGACGGGCGGCTCCGGCAGCTCCTGACTGACGGGCGACTCCGGCAGCTCCTGACTGACGGGCGGCTCCGGCAGCTCCTGACTGATGGGCGGCTCCTGACTGACGGGCGGCACCTGCACCTCCTGACTGACTGGCGGCTCTGGCAGCTCCGGACAGGAGGGAGGCTCTGGAAGTGCTGGACAGGAGGGAGACTCTGGAAGCGCTGGACAGGAGGGAGCACCTGGAGGGAGGAGACGGAGATCAGGGCGTGACAATGCACATAGGGGGCACGGGGGAATGTCACCCTCAGAGCTGCCCTGTTCATCTTTTTTTATGTTGTTGTTTCGCTGCAATACCTAGTAATTTTATGAAGTTGGCTTTAGCCAGCCCAGATACTGTAGGTCCCCAAACTCATAACTAGCTACCCAGAAGCCATTTCAGGCTATCAATCAAGTTTGCATAGCTAACTTGTCTAACTGCTGGGAAGTTTGGTAGACTTTAGCAAGCAATATCTACATGTAATGAATAAGACTCACATTCCTTTCAATATTTTACCCAGATTTTAGCAGCGATGCAGAGAAGCACATTTTGTTTCTTTATATAAATAATGACACTCAATATGAAAATCCTTAAATGAGATAATGAGGATTCATATCAGCCTAATCGAGGTGTAGATTACATCTCACATTCCAGTGTTTGAACTTGTAAACCAGGCTGCATGGGATTTCTCTTAATACAACTCTTAGTGCAGCCAATGGCAATGTCTGCTTTATTCATAATGCCAGAAGCCACTTGTGGATTTGACAGCTCTAATGCAGTTCCACCTCCGACACGGCTAAAACAACCGCTATGTGGATGTCGGCTAAAGTGGATCTGATTGAATAGAGCCCTAAATGTCTGTTTTTACTTGTTATAAGTTGGTGCAGGTCTCTGTGTATGGTGTTGAGATGTTTAACCAGAGACACAGTACATTATTATTGTTATTATTAGTGTTATATGCTGCCACTTATCACTACTACACAACTACAAATACCTAGGTCTGGTTAGACTGTAAACTCTCCTTCCAAACTCACATTAAGCGTTTCGAATCCAAAATTAAATCTAGAATCTATTTCGCAACAAAGCATCCTTCATTCATGCTGCCAAACATAAACGGACTATCCTGCCAATCCTTGACTTCGGCGATGTCCTTTACAAAATAGCCTCCAACACTCTACTCAGCAAATTGGATTTAGTTTATCACAGTGCCATTTGTTTTGTCACCAAAGCCCCATATACTACCCACCACTGCGACCTGTATGCTCTTGTTGGCTGGCCCTTGCTTCATATTTGATTTGATTTGATTTATTAGTCGCCAAACCCACTGGCTCCAGGTCATCTATAAGTCTTTGCTAGGTGAAGCCCTGCCTTATCTCAGCTCACTGGTCACCATAGCAGCACCCACCCGTAGCTCGCGCTCCAGCAGATATATTTCTCTGGTCACCCCCAAAGCCAACTCCTCTTTTGGCCGCCTTTCCTTCCAGGTCTCTGCTGCCAATGACTGGAACAAATTGCTAAAATCACTGAAGCTGGAGACTTATATCTCCCTCACTAACTTTAAGCATCAGCTGTCAGAGCAGCTTACTGATCATTGCACATGTACACAGTCCATCTGTAAATAGCCCACCCAACTACCTCATCCCCATACTGTTCTTTTTATTTTGTTGCTCCTTTGCACCCCAGTATCTCTTTTTGCACATTCATCTTCTGCACATTCATCTTCTATCACTCCAGTGTTTAATTGCTCAATTGTAATTATTTCACCACTATGGCCTATTTATTGCCTCACCTCCCTAATCTTACTACATTTGCACACACTGTAAATAGATTTTTTTATTGTGTTATTGTGTCTATTGACTGATCGTTTGTTTATCCCATGTGTAACTCTGTGTTGTTTGTGTCTCACTGCTTTGCTTTATCTTGGCCAGGTCGCAGTTGTAAATGAGAACTTGTTCTCAACTGGACTACCTGGTTAAATAAAGGTGAAATAAAAATAAAATCAGAAGCAGACATTTAATTATGAAAAATAAATAATTTAATTGCATTATTTTGTGGAAGCTATATTATAAATTATACTAAAAATAATAAATGTGACTTGGGCAAATTTAAACCAAAAAAGTACCCAAATAATTTATTTGAAGTATAATTCAATCACTTAAGGAAATGTACTGCTTTTGTTTATAATTATTCTACTTTAAAAAAAACTTGTTTTACTTTTATTATTACATCTAAAGCCTGAGTTAATATCCAATTTTCTCTGTCAAAAACACAGTATCCCTTGCACATTGAATACTGCATGCTGACAGTTCGATAGGAGTTAAAGATAATGTCATTATGACTTACTTTGGTCAGTGCTGATTCTGTGCTAGAGGAAAATTTGCTTGATGTACATGTAGTAAAGCAATCTTTATATGATATCTGAGGAATGATCTAAGCAATACTGCATGTTGAATAGTACTTAAGAAATTCTGCTTTTTTTTCAATCTGCATTTGTAGACAGTGGCCAGGTTAACAAAACCAAAGCATGGATTGCTGTCTTACCTAGTCCATAGACTGCTTACTGGATAATGAAACCAATATGTAATTTAGTAATTTAGTTGAACCATCCCTTCAACCAAGAACGAGGGAACATTGCGATATAGGGCAGATCTTCAGCCCCAAGTGAACATTTGTTCAAGTGCATCAAGCAAGTCTCAAATGAACCCTCCCTACCCCCACGACAGCTGGGAATGGGAGGGATTGGGACACATTGAGGTACACAGACTGGTATGTTTAGCTCTGGAAGCTAATTACAGAACCTCAAGGCTGAAGCGAGGCACAAGGTGTGAAGTTGTATGAGTCAAAGGGGATTACAGTAGACAATACAGGGCACTTGCACACACAGGTCCTGCACACACAGGTCTTGAAGGAGGTAACTTTCTTTCCAGCCATGTCAACCACTACATTAGCACCTTGTAGACAGCTTCACACTTTCACTAGTCTCTTCCTACAGCCAACGTGTCTCAGACACGAAATCTGTTGCACTAATCTGGGTAGTCATCAACTGAGACCCACAAAAAACTATTTCTGAATAATAACCTTGCCAGAGACCTTGTATCAAGCAGGTCAAAACGTTTATTGCTCACCTGATATTGTAATGACCACCAAATAATGCAATAACCTATTACATTATCTGGGAAACAGTAACATATCAGTTCAACATTTGTTTTACATTAACTGGCTTTTTATTACATTCTTCATTTGTAATACATTATACAATAAGTTATTATATTATCCAGTGATATTACGTTATCCATAGTCACAGGGCAATATAATGTTGACGTTGACCCATTTTAAACTATTTGAATGTCCAGTGTCAGGAAGATCTGATCACACTCAGTTCACAACAGCTAACGGGGATCCTATTAAAATAATACAGTGTTGTAACCAGGGCTTAAGACTGAGTTAATGCATACACTAAACATAGGATCCTATTAAAATAATACAGTGTTGTAACCAGGGCTTAAGACTGAGTTAATGCATACACTAAACATAGGATCCTAATAAAATAATACAGTGTTGTAACCAGGGCTTAAGACTGAGTTAATGCATACACTAAACATAGGATCCTAATAAAATAATACAGTGTTGTAACCAGGGCTTAAGACTGAGTTAATGCATACACTAAACATAGGATCCTAATAAAATAATACAGTGTTGTAACCAGGGCTTAAGACTGAGTTAATGCATACACTAAACATAGGATCCTAATAAATCACAAGAGAAAAACTATAGAAAATATGATTTACCAAGGTATCAATCGGGATATTGTCTTTGAAGGTGAATGACATCTGCCATGGTAAAAGCAGAGGAGTAATGCACCTATTATTTTAAAGGAGAAACTGATTGCACATTCGATAAATGTTTCTTAATTATGTGTAAAATAAACAATGTATTGTATTTTTCCATGACGCCCTTGGTAGAGTCCCCTTTTGTTAAAATCTTAACATGAGTTGCTTGAGGAAGGTATGTGTTCTTTCATGGCCAGGAATTATTTATGTGAGAAGGCTGCAGCTATTTAATACACACATTTCTTAAAATATAATATCCCTGCACCTGCACATTGAGTACTGCATGCTGACAGTCCGATAGGACTTACAGATAATGTCATTATGACTTACCTTGGTCAGTGCTGATTCTGTTGTTATTGGAAGATTTGTGGAGGCTACTCCTGCATCACTAACCTATATCTTTCTTTCACCCCCTGTCAGGGAACCCACGTGCCTTGGTGAGGGAAGAGATGATCTTAGCCTGGGGGAGCAGTAGAGATGGCCTGGCAGTCTGTCAATATATGGAGACAAATGACAACAGAAGAATAGGTTAAGGTGAATCCATGTGTTGAAGTACATCAAGCACAACACACGGCAGCTGGGAATGGGATCCTTAGCGAGTCATTGAAGGGCAGGGGATGGTATGTTCAGCTGTGGAAGCTAATTGCAGAACCTCAAGGCTGAAGCGAGGGCCAGGGTGTGAAGTTGTAAGAGTCAAAAGGGCTCCAACATGCATTATACTATACAGGGGTCATATGCACAGGTCTTGAAGGATGTAACACCCTTTACAGCTATGTCACCAGTACATCATCACCTTGTTAACAGCTTCACACTTCCTCCACACTGTACAAACGATGACCTGACAGCTATCTTGATCTTTAACAGTGTGACACTTACAAATCCAAGACCTCATGCCCCTTGTCTCAGCACCTTATCTGATATTCACTCAGTCTAATTGAGAAATACACAGGGGCTAAAGCATGTTTTTGTGTATACAATATACTAAGACTGAGTTGATGCAAACTTTACACAGAGGACACTAATACATAGCAGGGGAAAAAAACAAAAGGCTATTCACCAAGGTTTCAATAGCATATTGTCTTTGAAAGTGTTACCGGTATCTGACATGTTGGACACATATAAACGTTAAGTACCCTTTTTTTGAGCACTGATATTAAAATTGGATGTCTTTGAATGAATTATGTGTAAAATAAACATTATCTTCTGTTTCCAACTCAGGTATGACGCACCTGGGTGAAAGTTGTGTTAAAACCTCTCTGGTACAGAGTGTCCCACCTCGACAACAGCCAGTGAAATTGCAGAGTGCCATATTCAACATACAAGTATTATACACCGTTTTAAAGATACACTTCTTGTAAATCCAACCACAGTGTCCGATTTCAAAAAGGCTTTACTGCGAAAGCACACCATGCGATTATGTTAGGTCAGCACCTAGTCACAGAAAACCATACAGCCATTTTCCAGCCAAAGAGAGGGCTTACAAAAGTCAGAAATAGCGATTAAATGAATCACTAACCTTTGATGATATTCATTAGAGGACACTCATAGGACTTCATGTTACACAATACATGTATGTTTTGTTCAATAAAGTTCATATTTATATCCAAAAATCTCAGTTTACATTGGCGCGTTATGTTCAGAAATGCATTGTCTCAAACAAACATCTGGTGAAAGTGCAGAGAGCCACATCAAATAACAGAAATACTCATCTTAAACATTGATAAAAGATACAAGTTTTAAACATACGGATAAAGATAAACTTCTCCTTAATGCAACCGCTGTGTCAGATTTCAAAAAGGCTTTATGGTGAAAGCACACTTTACGATTATGTTAGGTCAACGCCTAGATACAGAAACCCATACAGCCATTTTCCAGCCAAGGAGAGGGCTCACTAAAGTCAGAAATAGCATTAAAATTGATCACTTACCTTTGATCATCTTCATCTGGTGGCACTCCCAGGTCTCCATGTTAGACAATAAATGTTTGTTTTGTTCTCTAATGTCCCTCTTTAAGACCAAAAACCTCCTTTTTGTTCGCACGTTTTGTCCAGTAATCCGAATGTACAAGGTGCGTGCACTACGTCCAGACGAAAAGTTTTTTTAAAGTACAATAAAAGTTAGTAGAAACATGCCAAACGATGTTTAAAATCAATCCTCCAGTTATTTTTGTCATAACTAATCAATAATATTTCAACTGGACAAAAGCTTCGTCAATAGGAAAGGATATACAAGAAAGGTGCGTTCCCAATCAGGCTCATGGCTGATGTCTGGAAATTTCCACTGGCCTCTCATTGAAAGTGCTGTTTCTCCCTAATTTTTCAGAGTAAAAGCCTGAAACAATGCCCAACAACTGGCCACATGTAGAAGAAGCCATAGAGCTCGTGAACTGGGTTCAATGTAAAAACAGCCTTTCAAAATAATAGTACTTCCGGGTTGGATTTTCCTCGGGTTTTCACCTGCCATATCAGTTCTGTTATACTCACAGACATTATTTTAACAGTGTTGGAGTGTTTTCTATCCAAATCGACAAATGATATGCATATCCTAGCTTCTGCGCCTGAGTAGCCGGCAGTTTAATTCCGGTACGCTCTTCATCCAAAATTCCGAATACCCTAGTGAAGTTTTTAACAACTCATGAGGTAAATGGAGTTCCCCCTTCCATTTGTGGCCTTTATTTATGTGAGAAGGCTGCAGCTATTACAATGTCAGATGGTGAGGCCCAGACATTCAAGCACATTGAAGTGCCTCAAGATCAGTTGAAGGAATCTAATAACAATTTCACAGGTTTATATTTGTCCTCAAAGATAAAGGGAAGGAATAATGACACAATTTCTATGGGCTCTCCATGTAGGGCTGAACAACACTCTTTATAAAGATGGATACAGGCCTGAAGCGAGACAAGTCACCAAACACATGAAGGTAAGCACATAGAGGCAGTCTGCAGAAGAAGATAATAATTAAAGGACCTAACTGCTATGATTGCACATATATCAGCAAATATACAGCTGGTCAGTTGACTGATATTGGTCTTTGTATTTGTCTATTTCATTCTCAGTAGAGAGCCTTTCCACCAAACAGACCAACAACAGGTAAGAGTCATAAACTTCCACACTTGGGTTGTAGAGTGTAGGCAAACACTCTCGAGAAAGGCCCCAATTCAATCTATTTTCACAAAATGCAGTAAAGGAAGCACACACACGTTCATTCAGAATGTTTATACTGTCTTGGTGTTAACCACGCTACAACTGACACACCCCTAAAGCTATTTATCCCATGGACATTGGGTGTGAGCTAAAATATCGCCGGAGAAGGCAGATGTTTTACGTGCCCCAACCGATTGTGCTTTTGTTTGTTTATTTGAGTTGTTTGTAACTTATTTTTTTTACTTATTTTATACATAATGTTGCCGCTACCGTCTCTTATAACCAAAAATAACTTCTAGACATCAGGACTGCGATTGCTCAGCACAGACTAGAGAATCCTTTTTTTCCCTTTCACGACTGTGACGAGCCCGACGCGAAGGATATACTGCTTCCTTAGGAACAGGCCTCGATCCCAGTGATCTGAGGGGTGGGCTGCCTTCTGAGAATTCGTAGGCGATCGAATAAAGCCATACTTCCCTCCATCCTGCTAGCAAACGTGTAATCCTCTGAGAATAAAATCAACGAGTTACACAGAAGAGTAAACTACCAACAGGACATTAAAAACGGTAATATCTTATGCTTCACGGAGTTGTGGCTGAACGACGACAATATCAACATATGGCTGACTGGTTATATGATGTACCGGCAGGTTAGAACAGCGGCGTCTGGTAAGACAAGGGGGGGCGGACTATGTATTTTTGTAAATAACAGCTGGTGCACGATATCTAATGAAGTCTTGAGCTATTGCTCGCCTGAGGTAGATGATCTCATGATAAGCTGCAGACCACACTACCTACCGAGAGAGTTTTCATCTGTATTCTTTGTAGCTGTTTACATACCACCACAGTCAGAGGCTGGCACTAAAACAGTATTGAATGAGCTGTATTCCGCCATAAGCAAACAAGAAAACGCTCTCCCAGAGGCTGCGCTCCTAGCAGCCGGGGACTTTAATGCAGGGAAACTTAAATCCGTTTGACCAAATTTCTATCAGCATGTTAAATGTGCAACCAGAGGAAAAATAATTCTGGTCCAGCTATACTCTACACACAGAGAGGCATACAAAGCTCCCCCTCGCCCTCCATTTGGCAAATCTGACCATAATTCTATCCTCCTGATTCCTGCTTACAAGCAAACATAAAAGCAGGAAGTACCAGTGACTAGATCAATAAAAAAGTGGTCAGATGAAGCAGATGCTAAGCTACAGGACTGTTTTGCTAGCACAGTTTGGAATATGTTCCGGGATTCCTCCGATGGCATTGAAGAGTACACCACATCAGTCATTGGCTTCATTAATAAGTGCATCGATGACGTCGTCCGCACAGTGACCGTACGTACATTTCCCCAACCAGAAGCTATGGATTACAGGCAGCATCCGCACTGAACTAAAGGCTAGAGCTGTCGCTTTCAAAGAGTGGGACTCTAAACCAGAAGCTTATAAGAAATCCAGCTATGCCCTCCGACAAACCATTAAACAGGCAAAGAATCAATACAGGACTAAGATCAAATCATACTACACCGGCTCTGACGCTCATCGGATGTGGCAGGGCTTGCAAACCATTACCGACTACAAAGAGAAGCACAGGCAAGAGCTGCCCAGTGACATGAGCCTACCAGACGAGCTAAGCTACTTCTATGCTCGCTTTGAGGCAAATAACAGTGAAACATGCATGAGACCACCAGCTCCTCTGGAAGACTGTGTGATCACGCTCTCCGCAGCCGATGTGAGTAAGACCTTTAAACAGGTCAACATTCACAAGGCCACAGGGCCAGACGGATTACCAGGACGTGTACTGCGAGCTCGCGCTGACCAACTGGCAAGTGTATTCACTGAAATGTTCAACCTCTCCCTGTCCGAGTCTGTAATACCAACATGTTTTAAGCAGACCACCATAGTGCCTGTGCCCAAGAACACTAAGGTAACCGACCCGTAGCACTCACGTCTGTAGCTAGCCTTAAAAGGCTGGTCATGGCTCACATCAACACCATCGTCCCAGAAACCCTAGACCCACTCTAATTTGCATACCGCCCCAACAGATCCACAAATGATGCAATCTCTATTGCACTCCACTGCACTTTCCCACCTGGACAAAGGAACACCTATGTGAGAATGCTATTCATTGACTACAGCTCAGTGTTCAACACCATAGTGCCCCCAAAGCTCATCAATAAGCTAAGGACCCTGAGACTAAACACCTCCCTCTGCAACTGGACACTGGACTTCCTGATGGACCGGCCCCAGGTGGTAAGGTTAGGTAACAACACATCTGCCACGCTGATCCTCAACACAGGGGCCCCTCAGGGGTGCATGCTCAGTCCCATCCTGTACCCCTTCTGTTCACTCATGACTGCTCGTCCAGGCACGACTCCAACACGATAATTACATTTACAGATGACACAACAGTGGTAGGCCTGATTACCGACAACGACGAGACAGGCTATAGGGAGGTGGTCAGAGACCTGGCAGTGTGTGCCAGGACAATAACCTCTCCCTCAACGTAATCAAGACAAAGAAGATGATAGCAGACTACAGGAAAAAGAGGACCGAGCACGCCCCCATTCTCATCGACGGGGCTGTAGGGAGCAGGTTGAGAGCTTCAAGTTCCTTACTGTCCACATCACCAACAAACTAACATGGTCCAAGCACACCAAGACAGTCATGAAGAGGGCACAACAAAACCTATTCCCCCTCAGGAGATTTGGCATGGGTCCTCAAATCCTCAAAAGGTTCTTCAACTGCAAGGCACTCCAGAGGGTAGTGGGAATGGCCCAGTACATCACTGGGGCCAAGCTTCCTGCCATCCAGGACCTCTATACCAGGCGGTGTCAGAGGAAGGCCCTACAAATTGTCAAAGACTCCAACCACCCTAGTCATAGACTGTTCTCTCTGCTACCGAACGGTAAGCGATACCGGAGCATCAAGTCTAGGTCCAAGAGGCTTCTAAACAGCTTCTACCCCCAAGCCATAAGACTCCTGAACATCTAGTCTATTTGCATTGCCCCCCCCTCCTCTTTAAACCACTGCTACTCTCTGTTGCCATCTATGTATAGTTACTTTAATAACTCTACCTTCATGTACATACTACCTCAGCTAACCGGTGCCCCAGCACATTGACTCTGTATCGGTACCCCTCTGTATATAGTCTCGCTATTGTTATTTTACTGCTGCTCTTTAGTTACTTTTATCTCTTATTCTTATCTGTATTTTTTAAGCTGCATTGTTAGTTAGGCGCTCGTAAGTAAGCATTTCACTATAAGGTCTATCTATATACCTGTTGTATATGGCGCATGTAACTAATAAGTTTTGATTTGAAAATGAATACAACCCATTGTAATTGGATATTGAAGTGAAACTGCACCTGTCCTTAAAGCCACAGTCTGTAAAATGTACAGTCATTTCAACTAATGAAATATACGTTTTCTGGAAGCTACTCTGAAATTATAGTTTACCAATCCACCAATTACTTCACATAAGAAGTTAAGCTACACTAAAGTTACCGTTAATAATTTTTATTTTTACTGAACTAAAGCTACTTTGAAAAGTAGTTCATTACATCCAAGCTACTTCGGGAAAAATTATCATACCTAAATCTGTAATGTCATAGACTACAAATTGCAAGATCAGATCACTCTGGGTCAGGTGTTAATAACAGAATGTGTAACTTAGCCTATTAAGCACAAAAACTATGTTCCAAGTGAGAATTAGGCAAGTCTGATGCTGAATATTAAAGGACATTATCGCCTATTTCCCCTATATTATTTTAGCTTTTTTTCGCCCAAAAAGTAGTGTGTAGTTCCAGTAGTTAGCAACACCACAGAAAAAACTACCAAGATTTGAATTTGGTTCACCTACCACCAAGCTACTGCAAAATGTGATTGAATTACTAGTTGAACTACATGTATTTCACTACTCCCCAATGCTGAAATATATCCCTTGATTTAAAAGAATATGATGTATTTGTACTTTAATAAAATGTTGTACAACTGCCTCACGTTATCATAGAAACTAAGACCACTATAGCTTTACATCATAGAAAAACTAATGTTACAAAACATTAAGGACACCTGCTCTTTCCATCACATAGACTGACCAGGTGAATCCAGGTGAAAGCTATCATCCTTTATTGATGTTGACCCATGACAGGTTAAAGAAGGAGTTTAAGCCTTGAGATATGGATTGCGTATGTGTGCCATTCAGAGGGTGAATTGGCAAGACAAATGCTTTAAGTTCCTTTGAACGGGGTATGGTAGTAGGTGCCAGGCACACCGGTTTTAATGGAGACAGGACACAGTTTCCTGTGTGTATGAAGAATGGTCTACCACCCAAAGGACATTCAGCCAAATTGACAACTGTGGGAACTATTGGAATCAACATGGGTCAACATCCATGTGGAACGCTTTCGACATCTTGTAGAATCCATGCCCTGACGAATTGAGGCTGTTTTGATAGGTGCAGTGAAATTTGTAATTTTACAGGGTCAGCCATAGAAGTACAGCGGCCTTTACTCCTCAAAGGCACATCAACACATTTTTCACCTTGTCAGCTCGGGTATACAAATCAGCAACTTTTCAGTTACTGGCCCAATGCTCTAACTGCTAAGCTACCTGCTGCCCTTAAGTGATAATGTCACGTTCTGACCTTGGTTCCTTTGTTATGTCTTTGTTTTAGTATGGTCAGGGCGTGAGTTGGGTGGGTTGTCTATGTTCGTTTTTCTATAATTTGGGATTTCTGTGTTCGGCCTCGTATGTTTCTCAATCAGAGGCAGCTGTCAATCGTTGTCCCAGATTGAGAATCATACTTAGGTAGCCTGGTTTCACTTTTGAGTTGTGGGTGTTTGTCTTCCGTGTCAGTGTTTGTTACCACACGGGACTGTTTCATTTATTCACGTTTATTGTTTTGTTCTAGTGTTCTGTTGTGTTTGATTAAACATTATGGACACTTACCACCCTGCGCATTGGTCCTCCGATCCTTCTCGCTACTCCTCCTCAGAAGAGGACGAGATCCGTTACAGATAAGTGATCATGTCAAATGTAATCATATTATCATCGATTAACGATTTTTTACACTACTTTAGCTGAACACTGTACCACTTACCTTAAACCCCCATACCATTTCAATACTTTACTTATAATCCTTTGGGACACCTGGGACCATTATGTGACAAAAACCTCCAGTGGACCATGACATAATGTCCCAAGAACGTTAAGGGGACCATAACACAACTTGCCAAGAACGTCCTAAAAACTTTCTCGGGAACATCAACAAGACAAACCGGGAACTAGACAAAACTTCCAGGGGGATCATGACACAACCTCCCCAAAACGTTCAGGGGACCATGAAACAACGTCCCAATCACGTATTAAAAACGTCCTTGGGACATCCCCGGGACAAACCGGGAACTTGGCAAAACCTCTAGGGGACCATGATACAACATCCCAAGAATGTTCAGGGGACCTTCAGGAGACTATGATAACGTCCAAAGAAAGACTTAAAAAATTCCCTGGGACAACGGGAATGGGAACGTTGCCAAATATTTCACAGCGGTTAAATGGTACAATGATTCTCTACACTATACTTGGTTGTTTTGTCACATAAACTGAAATTAGGCAAACTATTAGAATTTCTGCAAACAGGAAATGGCGGGGGGATTTCTGCATAGTACATCTTTAAGGGAAAAAAATGAAAGAAGTGTGGTTGGTCGAGGTGGGTGGGCGTATTACACGAGGGTCTAGCAACCCAAAGGTTGCATGTTTGAATCTCATCACAGACAACTTTAGCTAATTAGGAACTTTGCAACTACTTAGCATGTTAGCTAACCCTTCCCCTAACCCTTTAGCCTAACTCCTAACCTTAATCCTAACCCTTAGCCTAGCTATCGTTAGCCGCCTAGCTAACGTTAGCCACCTAGGTAAAGTTAGCCACAACAAATTGTAATTCGTAACATATACGTATTTTAATTCACAACATATCATATGTAATGGATGATGGATATGCACAAATGAATACATACCATACCAAACTTAACATATCGTACTAATTTGAGTGTCCCGGATTTTCGTTTACTATGTTACGTCTACCTGAGTCCAGGTTGGAAAGTATTGTGAGGACATGTGTTGAGCATTGGAGATTGCAGTCTCTCTAGCTTGAGACCAACTTGTTATTCAGAAAAAAAATGGAGAATTGAGAATCCTAGCCAATAGGGTAACACTTAAGTATAATGCATTATGACGTGATCATAATGCATTATAAGAGCTGTCATAAGTGACTATGAACTGCTTATACTCAGTAAGTATTATATTACAATAAGCCAGTTATTATCAGTCATTTGGAGCCTATTGAAAAATGCTCACATAGAAAGTTTATAGCAAGTAATAATACATGATGTGGCAACACCATAATGTGTTACCACAAAACAACCATGGAAGCATCTGTGAGAATACAGCTGATATACAGTGGGGCAAAAAAGTATTTAGTCAGCCACCAATTGTGCAAGTTCTCCCACTTAAAAAGATGAGAGAGGCCTGTAATTTTCATCATACACTTCAACTATGACAGACAAAATGAGAAAAAAAATCCAGAAAATCACATTGTAGGATTTTTTATGAATTTATTTGCAAATTATGGTGGAAAATAAGTATTTGGTCACCTACAAACAAGCAAGATTTCTGGCTCTCACAGACCTGTAACTTCTTTAAGAGGCTCCTCTGTCCTCCACTCGTTACCTGTATTAATGGCACCTGTTTGAACATGTTTGACACCTGTCCACAACCTCAAACAGTCACACTCCAAACTCCACTATGGCCAAGACCAAAGAGCTGTCAGAGGACACCAGAAACAAAATTGTAGACCTGCACCAGGCTGGGAAGACTGAATCTGCAATAGGTAAGCAGCTTGGTTTGAAGAAATCAACTGTGGGAGCAATTATTAGGAAATGGAAGACATACAAGACCACCGATAATCTCCCTCGATCTGGGGCTCCACGCAAGATCTCACCCCGTGGGGTCAAAATGATCACAAGATCGGTGAGCAAAAATCCCAGAACCACACGGGGGGACCTAGTGAATGACCTGCAGAGAGCTGGGACCAAAGTAATAAAGCCTACCATCAGTAACACACTACGCCGCCAGGGAGTGGCTTCGTAAGAAGCATTTCAAGGTCCTGGAGTGGCCTAGCCAGTCTCCAGATCTCAACCCCATAGAAAATTTTTGGAGGGAGTTGAAAGTCTGTGTTGCCCAGCAACAGCCCCAAAACATCACTGCTCTAGAGGAGATCTGCATGGAGGAATGGGCCAAAATACCAGCAACAGTGTGTGAAAACCTTGTGAAGACTTACAGAAAACATTTGACCTCTGTCATTGCCAACAAAGGGTATTTAACAAAGTATTGATAAACTTTTGGTATTGACCAAATACTTATTTTCCACCATAATTTGCAAATAGATTCATTAAAAATCCTACAATCTTATTTTCTTTTTTTTTTTTTCTCATTTTGTCTGTCATAGTTGAAGTGTACCTATGATGAAAATTACAGGCCTCTCTCATCTTTTTAAGTGGGAGAACATGCACAATTGCTGGCTCACTAAATACTTATTATTCAGAATTAGACCCACTCGTTGTATAATTTGGAATAAACACTTAATGAGTTGCCCCATTAAAATGTGAAAATCCATAGCATAGAATAAAAATGTTCTCAGAATATACAGTAGTTCATTTTCGAAACCTTCTATCCATCTTCAGTCACAGAAAGGACACAATAAAGAGAAGCTCTCAGATGGATTTCTCTGAAAATCTCTTGACTTTATTTATTTAATTTTTCTAAATGTTACTGAGCAGAATAAATAATAAAGTACATTTAAATTGCATCTCTGTATATTGCTTGTAAAATGTTACCTTTTGTGCCAAAGGTATATCAAGGTTGGTGTTGATGCCATTATGAATAGGATTTCTAGACATTTTGGAAGAATAAAATGCACTATTATTTAACACAATTATATAAAAAAACACTGATTTTAATTTAAAAAAAATACAGATAACATACGTCAAATGGTATCATAGTAAAAGACAAACATTTAACACCTCGCTTAAGTTTTGATAACATTGTGAGTAATAGTTACAGTGTGTCTCAAATTGAATTGGGTTATTTACCAATTTTATATACCAAACAAAGATGACACTATGAATATGAGGGAGGGAAATTTGTATTCTTGCCATCAACAATGGTAAAGGTGTGACCGTATCTATACATTGTCTTGAACAGTAACCCTTTTCGTGTCATTACAATTTAGCCTCCATATCTGCATCATCCGAAGTGTACTTACATTTTAGACCACTGTATTCAAACAGTGTCTTGTTAACAGCTTTGAATACATATGACAACATTATTCTATGACAATATTCTATTGAAATCAATTTGAGTAATGCTAACCAGTTAGAGAACTCAATAATCATAATAATAATAGTGAAGGCAGTGTACATTCAGAACAAGAGGTGCACTTGCTTAGCAATGCTACACTAGAGACTAAATGTTGTTCTTTGTCAAATAAAGCAAGAAGTCCATACAATGCAAAATTCTACACAATGCAAATGTTCTACACAGTTATTGACTGGAGGTTGGGGCAACTCCAAGAATGACCTAGAATAGTGAATTGGCCATAAAATGGTTGTGAGTAGTAGTGTTATATTAAAAGTATCAGATTGTATTCCTTCTTAATATTTTTGAAGTGAGGTAAAATATACCTTTCAGAATAACGATACATTACCTGTTATATTATCCTGCTCAGATGCTTCTGTGGTCCCTGTGGAAAGAAAACACTATCCTGAGACTACATTGAAGGTGATCTACAAGTGTACACTGGGCCCACATTTTTAATAATTTTTTGGTTGGAGCCTCCTGGTTGGGGCTGATGTGCAGATGTTGAGGG
This sequence comes from Oncorhynchus kisutch, assembly GCF_002021735.2. NCBI lineage: Eukaryota > Metazoa > Chordata > Actinopteri > Salmoniformes > Salmonidae > Oncorhynchus > Oncorhynchus kisutch. The sequence continues at coordinate 68,050,215 of NC_034184.2, read as the reverse complement.
AAGAAGGAACTTAAAAGAAAAAGGAATCAGCTGAAAGAGAAGAAAGGTGAAATGTAAGATCAAATGGAGGAAAAAGCAAAGGGAATCATACAGATCTACTGGTTTAAAAGTCACCCTTTGTCCCGATGCTAATTCAATAAATATCTGTCGTTCTGGTAAATTCTATTAAAAAAAATGCAACGTTATAAGAAAATAAAACTGGCAATTGTGCTTGCTGCTGAAGCGTGACACAAGCAAAAAAGGTAACTTGTTAACCAACACATCTGTATCAAAAGACGGAAATTAAAGACATAACAAATCTAATTACAAGTAAATGAAACAACAGACACTATAATAGTGTATAATCTAATGCTACCAAAGACAGTTCACTTCGTACCATCTCTCTTGTGTGTGGTCATGCTTGCTGTCCCAGACAGGAATTCACCCAATGCAAGAGGCTGGACCTGCATCAGTGAGTCACATGGAGGAGAGATTGATGATACATACAAATAAGGTAAATATCACACAGTAACTGCCTGCGTCCAAACAAAACACTTGTGTCATCCTGTTAATGGTTAATAAGTCATAGTGCAGCGCTTTCCAGTAACTCCATAGGGAGATCAAAACCATTTTTCCATTACCCCACAAATAAAACGATTCTTAAAGTAGATTGCATGTTTGTTTCCCCACGAAACTAACACAGTGTGACAAAATTCTGCCTAACTGTCTAATGTCCCGTATCTGCGGATATCAGCATGACAGAGTAAAGAATGTGTCCATCAATGAACAAACGTAGCTAGCTACTTTGCTGTACAGAGATGTGCACCCTTTGTATTGGGATAAAACATAAATTCAGGTGGAAAAAAAACAACCTTTCTTGTAACCTTCACTTTAAAGCAGCAATCAGCAGTTGAAACAATAGCAAAGCTTGTCCCTGCCCCTGTTTCAGTAAACATCTAAAGGGATGGAGCTGGAGAAATGTAACTACTCCCAAATTCATAGATAGAGCTATGGATGCCAGGACTGACCATCCATGATATCAAAATGATGGTTTTAACCATGTTTTGAGGCGATACAGTGTTGTTTATATTTACTTCGTTTACAAACATTGGAGTTAAACAAGCTTATATTTTGGGTTCTGATGGGGTACGACTGTTGAGCTAAGCTTATGAAGCATTTCAAAGTTATAATCTTCAAGAATCAATGGGTACATATAATGAATGTATAACTCCAAAAATGATGTAGCAACTGCAGACTGCCCCTTTAAGTTCAACTTTCTAAATAATGATAAAACCAGCAATCAGTTAGTTACATTGAGTCTAACATATTTCAATGACAGTTTTATGTTAACGTATCTACAGTGTGTGAATAACACGAGCCTAATAGCGTCAGAGATGTGAAAGGCAAAGAAAGGACAAAGACAACACTGAGAAGTGAGGTGCGTTCTCCATGACCTTTGAGTCACAACAGACACATGGGCATCCTAATTATAGGGCAGTCTTTGAAATACAAAGGAGGGTCAGATTACACATTTCAACAGCAGAGCAGTGGTAAGGTGTCCAGCCATCATTCCTTCTGTCTGACAGGCAGTTCTTATAACACAAGCAGACTGGACAGCTGAGTATGAGGAGTAAAAAGAGAGGTTGAGCCTAGAATAGACTGTTCAAGTACTGAGACTAAGTACGGAGCTTAATGAGGGGAGTGAAACATTTGAGGGTCAAATCAAACCAAAGTGCAATGTAAAACAGTTTTTTAAAAGTTAAATACTAGAGCATTGGGCAATAGTATGTAAGAGGCACTAATGCAAAATACAAGTGAATACAAATACTATGTCAATATGTTGTGGATCATGGCAGATTTTAGAGGCTTGAAATATATTGGCTGATGCATGGAGTGGATGTACAGCGGGATCCAAAATGATTGACACCCTTGATAAAGATGAGCATTAATGACTGTATAAAATGTCTAATTCAAATACGGCGCTGTATTGTATGCTCAGAATTTTTTGGAAATTATATATTTTATACTAAAATGATTCTACCATGATTATTGATAATTTATACCATGACTACGGATAATCCATTTTGGAGTCCCTTTTATTATAAATAAGAATGAAATCTGTTTCTAAACACTTTTATTTTAATGTGGAAGCTACCATGATTACCAATAATCCTAAATTAATTGTGATAAAGTTACAGAAGGTCAAAGATCATACCCCCAAAACATGCTAACCTCCCCTGTTATTGGTAGTGATGAGAGGTTAGCATGTCTTGGGGGTATGATCTTTGACCCTCTGTAACTTTCTCACTCATCATTATTCCCGATTCATTCAGGATTATCAGTAATCATGGTAGCTTCCCCATTAATACACAAGTATTTAGAAACACATATTATAACACTTATTTATAATAAAAGTGACTCCAAAATGACACAATACATTATTAACTATTCATTTCTATTGGGCACATAATAATCTGAAACACAACTAAAACGAACTGCGAATGCTTTCAACAAGTTTGTAGAGTCACAAGCTTGATGTAGTCATTGCCTGCTAGGAACATGGGACCAAATACAAACCTTTTGACTACTTTATTCATAAGAATCTTTTGGGGTGTCAATAATAGCGGACCCCACTGTACATTATCCTCAAGGGAAAGAATAACGTGCCAGCGAAAGTATTGACTTACAAAACGTTGCTTCTTTTAGAGAGAGAGAGAGAGAGAGAGAGAGAGAGAGAGAGCTATTTGTTTTTAGCCATCTACTGATATAGTTTTAGGGTAAAAGGTCACACTGTTTTTTCATGATCAGTGTGCATTTCCTCCTGTAGTGACAGGAATTCATTTCTCGACAGCTGGGAATTGGACACCTAACAGTATCACTGAGAAGTAGCATGTGGAAGCTAATTAGGAAACATTGAGGCTGAATGCTCAAGGTGTGAAAGCTGTAGGAGTCAAAGGTGCTCCTCTATGTCTAAGGAGGGGAACTCTCTCTGGCGATGACAACCACTATATTGTCACCTTGTAGACAGCTTGTAGACAGCTTGTAGACAGCTTCACACTCACACATTGACAGCTATCTTGACCTTTTACGGTGTGTTGCTACAAATCAAAGACCTGATGCCCCTTGGGTCAGCACCTTATATAGTATTCTACCCAGGCTTTTCTGACCTGATTAGCCAGCACCGTATACAGGTTATTATAACAAAAAAAGGTAGAAGTGACATCCTAACATTTATAACGTAAGTGTTTTTTCTTAACATTTAATTTTAAAACATTAATATTCCTAACGTACATTGAGTCCCTCTAGCATGAGTTTCTTGAGGAAAGTGACATGTATTACTCAATGTATGGCTTTAATTAATTAACTTATGTGCACTTCATATACTGTACACCCAAAGAACAATTTCACAGGGTTATTTTTGTCCTCAATGACAAAGGGAAGGAAACAATGCCACGTCAACAAGTCGAGGTCTAGTGTTATACTTACAATAGCTGTTACTCTTGGTGACAATAGATGTGAGAGTGACCTTGTCTTGGTGAACAAAGGACAGCTGCCAGCTGCACTTGTCTGCATCATAAGAAGTCTATCATGCAATTAATTTACACACTGCAACAACACTTTCTCATGTCATCTCGTTTACTCAACACAATGTTGTAGGAGTAGCAAGACTAAAATCCCCAAGTCATCCCAAAGAGCAACGAATGGGGGGACGGGGGGAAGGACAGGGGGAGTGCAAATCTTTTTTTAATTTTATTGACATATATTACTACAAACTGTTTTTGGAGCTAACTTACTTCGTGTCATTGCACATTAATACATAATTTGATGAATTCCCATTGGTCAAACATACATGCTTGTAATGTTTAGATGACTACAGTGCCTGAGACTGCCCTTTGATCAAGTGGGCTTTCAATGCAGCCAATTTCTCCCCTCCTCTGTCCTCCCTGGAATAGCCTGTTGTTATAACGAGCCTGATAGGTCAAAGAGGTATACACCTCTAGCCCCAAATACAGATCTTTTGAAATAATCAGTCTAATTTATGTCATGACATGAACCATCTCCATATAGGGCTGAGCAACACTCTTTATAAAGAGAGATGGAGACCAGGGGGAGTCAGATCCGGGGAGACACAAGGCACCGGACATCCTGAAGGTAAGCATATAGAGGCAGTCTGCTGAGGAGGGCAAAGATAATCATTATACGACCTAACAATAGTCATAACCACACATAGCTGGTCAGTTGACTGATATTTGTCTTTGTATTTGTCAATTTCATTCTCAGTAGAGATCTTTTCCACCAAACGTATCCAAGGGGTGACCAACAACAGGTAAGATTCACAATCTTCTAAAATAAAGGCTCTACCAGCCTCCTAGTGGTTTGTGTGAAGTATTTAACTGTGTTTCATAAAATGTGTATATTAATGCAAAAAAAAATATTTTGTTGTCTGTACTCATTAATCCAGTCAACTTGTTTATGTGGCATAATACATATTTCCTGTATAGTAATTACGTGTTGTCAGTGTCATCACTATCACAAGCTGTAGATTTCAGCTACAGTGGACCTAGTCACTTTTGTCTGCTCTGAACCTCACAAGTTTTGGTTAATATTTAATGTGCTTTTGGTTTACTGACCTTCATATTGTTCAGATAAACTCTGAATTAATCTATGACTCTAAATCTGGTAGCCTACTGGTGTTCTGCATCAACCCTTGTGTTTCTTTAGGCTTATAATTAAGTTTTATTGGCCTGCCATGACCATTATACTACTCATATAGAGTATATACATATACCTGACAAAATAATGGAAACACTTGAGTAAATGAGGGATAGAAAGTGTATTGAAAGCAGGTGCTTCCACACAGGTATGGATCCTGAATTAATTAAGTAATTAACATCTCGTCATGCTTAGGGTCATGTAAAATTATAATGGGCAGGCCATTATTTTGGCTACCGTGGCCATGCTCCCATAGGATGACAATGTCCCCATTTCAAAGGGCACAAGTGGTCTCTGAATGCTTTGATGAGCATGAAAACGATGTAAACCATATGCAATGGCCGTCTCAGTCACCAGATCTCAACTAAATTGAACACTTATGGGAGAGTTTGGAGCGGCGCCTGAGACATCGTTTTCCACCACCATCAACAAAACACCAAATTATTGAATTTCTCATAGTAGATTGTTGTCATATCCTTCCAACAGAGTTCCAGACAGTTGTAGAATCTATCCCAAGGTTCATTGAAGTTTTTCTGGCTTGTGGTGGCCCAATGCCATATTTTTTTATTTAACCTTTATTTAACCAGGCAAGCCAGTTAAGAACAAAATCTTATTTTGATGGAACACCCAATCACAGCCAGATGTGATGCAGCCTGGATTAGAACCAGGGACTGCAGTGAGATGCAGTGCCTTAGACTGCTGCGCCACTCGGGAGCAAAGACACTAAATGTTGGTGTTTCCTTTATTTTGGCAGTTACTTGTACCAACAGTCATACTAATATCTAATGTTCCAATTCATTTAGGTCTTTGGGGTAACATTTATGAAACTGTTTTGTTGTTGTTGTATGAAGGGACAATCAGGACAAAGGTCTAATTTACACTAAATTCCAAAAATGGTACCAGAGAGAAGTGAAATACAGCCCTGGTGCCCTAAAGTTGTTGATGTATTTAATATTCTTTAATATTAGTGCTTTACACTGATATTAGATTATTACCACAATATGCACAGTTCCCTTTGTCATTAACAGAATAAAATGTAAAACTATCAAAATATGGTTGATATTGTAAAAAATACTGTAAAGTATGAAGATCTAAATGGTTGTTGTTTCTTAAGTTTGAGAAATGTTTGTCATGAGAATCCTGGCATACAACAAACCATGGCAACAGTGAGAAACCAGCCACATGGAAATCTGAATTTTAGCTAATTGAACCTAATAATAATAATAATAAATAGAATATACAGTACATACACACTATCCACAACAACAAATACATGGTATTATTCCAACTCAAACCTGGTACTGTGTGTAAAATATACATATGTATTCAATGCTCTGTTCCTGCCTTCACAGGTTTAAGAATGGGGGACACATTGATGGCAGAGTTTGGCGGTGCAGCTTCCTTTCTGCGTAAGTCAGACAAGGAGCGTATGGAATGCCAGACTAGACCCTTTGACATAAAGAGAGAGTGCTATGTGCCTGACCCTGAGGTAGAATACGTCAAGGCCACAATCACCAGCAGAGATGGGGCTAAAGTCACCGCTGAAACTGAGTTTGGAAAGGTAAATATTTTGTTGAAAAGCATTTCTGAAAAAATTTGACCTGGAAAATGGATACCTGGAAAATCACAAGATGATACATTTTTCTACTAAGAACTCTATGACCGATGAACAATTATTTATAAACTGAATTGAGCTATGCACTTCACTGTTTAGTATAAAAAATCTTACAAGAGATACTAAAGCAGAATCCTTTAAATCTTTGACTTTCATGTAAATCAGGCATTACATGTAAATGGATGATTTCTGTAAATTCTATGTTGTGTGTAATATCAAGTTAGGGTGTGTCTCAAAGTGAATAGCTCTGCACCTTGAAAATGACCCAGAACTATTTAATTTGCACTTCTTTCAGACTGTTACTGTGAAGGAGGACGATGTCCACCCCCAGAACCCGCCAAAGTTTGATAAAATTGAGGACATGGCGATGTTCACCTTCCTGCACGAGCCCGCTGTGCTGTTTAACCTCAAAGAGCGTTACGCAGCCTGGATGATCTACGTAAGTAATGACCTGTCTGCTAATATCTCCATTAAATCAAACATTCATTCAAATGAATTAAACTAAATATACATCCCCTTGTCTTTGACAGACCTACTCAGGACTGTTCTGTGTCACTGTCAACCCATACAAGTGGCTGCCAGTGTACGATCAGTCTGTTGTCAATGCATACAGAGGCAAGAAGAGGACAGAAGCTCCTCCTCACATCTTCTCCATATCTGATAATGCCTACCAGTACATGTTGTCAGGTAAAATAGAACTTTTCCTTTTCATCTATATAAATCAAATGATATTTGGATAATGTCACATTTACTGATAATTCTCTTTCAACAGACAGGGAAAATCAGTCTGTCCTTATCACGTAAGTACATCAACCAAAGGCTATATCCATTTGAGACTATTAGAAATTAAGAGAAATTCTGAGACATCAACATTTGTGTTTTTAAATCCCAGTGGAGAATCCGGTGCTGGAAAGACTGTTAACACCAAGAGAGTCATCCAGTACTTCGCCAGCATTGCTGCTGTTGGCGGAAAGAAAAGTGCCGCGGAAGAAAAAAAGGTCAAATTGAATGCAAATGAAATATTCTTCATGGCTGGATGGGTATATGTTGACAAAACCCAATTTTATTCATAGAGTATTGTTTTTTATTGCATCATTTTAATACTGTATTGTTGTTGGCTTGTAGGGGACCCTGGAGGATCAAATCATCCAGGCCAATCCTGCCCTGGAGGCTTTTGGTAATGCCAAGACCATCAGGAATGACAACTCCTCCCGATTCGTAAGTTTGGTCTTTGTTTGTGAAATATTGTTCAAATCTTATTATACATGTTCAGTGTTTCCCCTATATGGACCACCGCTACAAAAAATATGTAATTTATATATACACTACCGTTCAAACGTTTGGGGTCACTTAGAAATGTCCTTGTTTTTGAAAGAAAAGCTAATTTTTTTGTCCATTAAAACAACATCAAATTAATCAGAAATACAGTGTTGACAATGTTAATGTTGTAAATGACTATTGTAGCTGGAAATGGCATATCTACATAGGCGTAAGGAAGCCCATTATCAGCAACCATCACTCCTGTGTTCCAATGGCACGTTATGTTAGAGTGGAGAGAAATGTTTTTAATATGGTATTTGAGTGAGAGTGAGAGTGACTGGCCTCCATACCTATCAAAGTTGCCCATTCCTGCATTACACCATGCAACCTCAAGTGCACCTAAGGTATTCAAAAATAAAACAAATACTACTTGAACCCAGATCTGTTGTGCTCTGTAATTTCTGCTTTGACCATAACTTACAGGGTAAATTCATCCGAATTCATTTTGGAGTCACTGGGAAGCTTTCGTCTGCTGACATTGAGACTTGTGAGTACAACACTCAATTTGCCCAGGCTTGAACAGATCTCTTTGACAGGAAACACATTAATACCAAAATAACTTTTCCATACTGATCAGATCTTCTGGAGAAGTCACGTGTCACTTTCCAGCTCAAGGCTGAGAGAGACTATCACATCTTCTATCAGATCCTGTCCCAAAAGAAACCAGAACTGCTGGGTGAGTTTTGAATCATCAAACTGAGTAGGGTTGAGGTCAATTCTGGATTCAACTGAAAATTGCTGATGAAATCAAATTAAAATATTATGGTGCAACCACCCAGGCCATGCTACTCCCATTCCCTACCGTAAAACACAATGTCGTATGATTTATGTTGTAACATTTTCTTTGTATATAAAAAAGTAGCAATTATTAAAATGTAATTTAAGCAGACAACATAAAAATGTTATGCACACATAACAATCTCCAGCAATTTATTTTAAATTATCCTGTCTATTTATAATATTACAGTTTTCTTTTTGCAGAAAGCAATTTTCTAATTGACCCCAACCCTAATACTGAGTATATTATGTTATGACCTAAACCACAGCATGAACACACATAAACTGAGCTGTTCAATTATTTTCAGAGATGCTACTCATCACCAGCAATCCCTATGACTATGCCTTCATCTCCCAAGGAGAGATTGCTGTAACTTCCATTAATGATGCAGATGAGCTAATGGCTACTGATGTGAGTAAAAAATCTATATACTGTATATGCAATATTTCACTTGTATCCAACCCTCTCTCCAATACAAAACAATGGCATTTTATTTTGGAACTAGGATGCCTTTAATGTGCTTGGATTTGCCCAAGAAGAGATTAATGGCATTTATAAGCTGACTGGTGCCATCATGCACTACGGCAACATGAAGTTCAAGAATAAACAGCGGGAGGAGCAAGCAGAGGCAGATGGCACTGAGGGTGAGTGCTGAGGATTTAAAACCTCTCACTTCATTATGCAGTAGTGAAAATCTAAAATCAGTTGGATTGCCTCTTCCAATCATAAAACTTTGTTTTTCCAGATATTGACAAAGCTGCATATCTGATGTGTCTGAACTCTGCTGACCTGGTCAAGGGGCTGTGTAACCCAAGGGTCAAAGTTGGAAATGAGTGGGTCACCAAAGGTCAGAATGTCAACCAGGTGAGTCTTCAACATTTAAAAAATAATATTCAGCATAAAACTTGTCTATGTTCATACCTGTAATTCCCCATTGAACATTGTTTTTTAGTCCAGGACTAGGCCTAATCGGTGTCAGGGAAACTGTCCCTTAGTGTTTCTGTTGAGGCTATGTTTCAGTCATTTCTTTTCTCAATATTTTGTAGGTGTACTACGCTGTTGGTGCACTGGCAAAGAAAATTTACGAGAACATGTTCCTCTGGATGGTGATAAGAATCAACCTTACTCTGGACACTAAGAATGCTCGCCAGCACTACATTGGTGTGCTGGACATTGCTGGCTTTGAGATTTTTGATGTGAGTATTTGATGTAAATTTGATAAAAATGGAATATAGAACATTACAGCTGACAAAATAAAGTAACTGTGAACTTCTATTTCAGTTCAACACCTTTGAGCAGCTGTGCATCAACTTCACTAATGAGAAGCTGCAGCAGTTCTTCAACCACCACATGTTTGTGCTGGAGCAGGAAGAGTATAAGAAAGAGGGCATCGTCTGGGAGTTCATTGACTTTGGCATGGACTTGGCTGCCTGCATTGACCTCATTGAAAGGGTTGGTATCTTCAGTTTTGCAGTAGTTGATGTGACCTTAGAAATATTTGATATTTTAAAGGCAATCTTTTTAAATGTGCTGATATTTATTCACTATGGTTTTCCGTTAGCATTAATTAATTTGTATTCATTCCTTCCACTAGCCCATGGGTATCATGTCCATCCTTGAAGAGGAGTGCATGTTCCCCAAGGCCAGTGATTCTACATTCAAAGCAAAGCTGTATGAAAACCATCTGGGCAAAAATGCATGCTTCCAGAAGCCTAGGATTATTAAGGGTAGACCAGAGGCCCATTTCTCCCTGGTTCACTATGCTGGCATTGTTGACTACAACATTGGTAACTGGCTGGTGAAGAACAAGGACCCCCTGAATGAGACTGTGGTTGGACTGTTCCAGAAGTCAAGTCTTAAGTTCCTGGCCAACCTCTTTGCAAACTATGCTGGTGCAGAAGGAGGTACTATGTGTTCATATCTGCAAAGACTACAACACACTCAAATAAATAACAATCCACAGTATATGATAGTAGTAATAAAAGTATATTTAAATTGTTTTTTTCATTATCATCCAGCACCTGAAGAAAAAGCGGCTGGAGGAAAAAAGAAGAAAGGCTCTTCCTTCCAGACTGTGTCTGCATTGCACAGGGTAAATCTGAGCTTAAATCAATATATTTCTGATGTTTCCACATGTCAGAATATTAACAAATGTATTATATTTGCACTAAATTTGAGATGCCAGTATGTTTTGGATTGTCATGTTAGCATTAAATGCTATGGTGACTCGTGAGGTACTTGGAGACTCATTCACTGATGGAAAATTCTACATTTGTCATACTGACAGGAGAACTTGGGTAAACTCATGACCAACTTGAGGTCTACTCACCCCCACTTTGTGCGTTGCATCATCCCCAACGAGACCAAGACTCCTGGGGCCATGGAGAATCCTCTGGTCATGCACCAGCTGCGCTGTAACGGTGTGCTGGAAGGCATCAGGATCTGCAGAAAGGGCTTCCCCAACAGAATCCTGTATGCTGACTTCAAACAAAGGTAAAAAATTATGATGCGTTTCATTTTCTAAATAAAATAAACCGTTTACCTCTTCAGGTCTTCCATTATATAAGATAATTTCTTTCTGATTTAAATTCAGATACCGCATCCTCAATCCAAATTCTATCCCTGAGGGTCAGTTCATTGACAACATGAAGGCAGCTGAAAAACTCCTGGGCTCTCTGGACATTGACCATACCCAGTACAGATTAGGACACACTAAGGTAAGTTATTTAAATAGATGAAAAGAAATAAGACCTGTTGGAAAAGGATGGTGAAACAGCAGCAATTATCGGGTCCGAGCAGTATATTAACAATACACCACCATCTGGCCAACCTGAGGAATGATTCTTGAAATAACTGCTGATATACCATTGATCATGCTTATATCATGCCATCTGTCTCTAGTGCAAATGGGTCATGTCAAGAAATACACATTTATACTTGGTATAGTGCCACAAGCTAGTAGATCCAGATCTACAGTAAGCAATTGAAAGCATAGTGGCCATGATTTTTGAAATAGACTTCAGTGTTAATTTTGTCAGCTACTTTGGATTTAGTTTTAGTCTTAGATTTTATGACTAAAATACCTTTTAGTCTTAGTCCCATTTTAGTAATTTCACCCTTCTTAGTTTTAGTTATCAGTCAACTAAAAATCGGGACAATTTTTGTCTTAGCCCCAGTCATTTAATCACATATTATTCAGTGTATTGTTTTTCCATTAAATAATGAACATTGACCTTCCATCATGTGGATATTAAGATAACCTTGTCCCACTAGGTCTACTATTCCCTCATATTGCTGGCATATTGATATTGTGGCAGATTGTAACCAATGCCAGCCATGATTTACCATATAGCCAAGGCTACAAAGCCAAGGCTACTGAAAGACGTTAATTCTGCCAATGAGAGGATTACATTAAAAAGTGCAATATGCAGAAATCGCTCTGCCATTTCTTGGTTGCTAAAATTAGTTCGCCTAATTCCAATTTATGTCACAATACAAGCATGTATAGTGTAGAGAATCATTGTACCATCTAAAACACTGTGAAATGTATTTTCCATAAGCAAAAATATTGTATTTTCAGCTGTTTGAAGCTGATGTACAAAACCGAAAGTAAAAAACAAAACTTAAGAATGGGAAGCATATGAATAGGTCACATAGAACAGATCTACTGCTTCTTAGACTTGCTTCAATGAGAATGACAGATCTATAACTAACATTTCTATGTGAATGTGGTCAGGATGCCAAAAAAGTTACATATTGCAGCTTTAAATCTTCTGCAAAGGCATGAATGTTTATGATTGGACAAAACAGATGAAAAGGAGCTTCATGTCAAATTGAATGCTCATTAGTCTCACATGAAATTCAAGTCTCATCACATTTTTATCAACTAAAATGAATACCAATTTGTTACAGTTGGGTCATTTTTTCATGGCATCTCCTCATCTCGTCGTTAGTTTTCTTCAGGGAAATAGGTAATTGACAATATTTTTTGTCATAGTAATTGTTAACAGAAATGAACACGGTTAGACTTTATGTATTTATTTTTAAAGATCTTGCCAAAATGTGTAATTCTCGGTCAACATGCTGGGACTAAAGTTGTAAAATCAATTGTACATAAGAGGGCCAACTTGTGTTCAATTTGTGTACAGAGACAAGAAATCAGCAATCTAAACATGACTACCAAGTCTTGTAAATCTGGGGGGTACCTCATTTAAGTTATTTATGGTCAACTGGCAGAAAAATACAATCCTACCAAATATGAGACGATCCAAGCATCACATTACGGCCTTTGTGTATCTTTAGGTGTTCTTCAAGGCTGGTCTCCTGGGTCTACTTGAGGAGATGAGAGACGATCGTCTCGCTCTTATCATCACTGGCTTCCAGGCCAGATCACGTGGTCTACTTGCTAGAATTGAGTTCCAGAAAATGGTTGACCGCAGGTTGGAATTAGAATAAACAAAACTTCTGCAGACAATATACTGAAGGTGGAAAAGGTTTTATAACACGCCAATTTACCTAATTTTACAGGGATGCCTTGCTTGTAATCCAATGGAACATTCGTGCCTTCATGGGTGTCAAGAATTGGCCCTGGATGAAGATGTTCTTCAAGATCAAACCTCTGCTGAAGTCAGCAGAGACTGAGAAGGAGATGGCCAACATGAAGGAAGAATTCCTGAAGCTTAAAGAGGCTTATGCTAAATCTGAAGCTCGTAGAAAGGAGCTGGAAGAAAAGATGGTCTCCCTTCTCCAAGAGAGGAATGACCTGCAGCTCGCTGTCCAAACTGTGAGTAACATTAACTGCATTGCAGTTGCTGCATTCACATCCTTTGTCAAAACGGTATTTCCTAGTTAGCTATTAGCTCTAGAGAAATTGAAAAAGAGAGAGAGAAGAGACATGATTTGATAAATAGATACGCACAATCAGCATTTGTTGATCATTTGTAGTGTCCAAATATTTTGTCACCAAACTTTTGAGCTTTGGAGAATTTGATATACTCACAACATATTGACACATTGACAGTCAGAAGACACTATTGGTGATGCTGAAGAGAGATGTGAGGGTCTGATCAAGAGCAAAATCCAGCTTGAGGCCAAAGCCAAAGAGCTGACAGAAAGACTGGAGGATGAGGAGGAGATGAATTCAGAGCTAACTGCTAAGAAGAGGAAGCTGGAGGATGAGTGCTCAGAACTCAAGAAGGACATTGATGATCTGGAGCTCACTCTGGCTAAAGTGGAGAAGGAAAAGCATGCCACAGAGAACAAGGTACACGCTTATCTTTATTCTTGTGTTGTTAAAACTTCATGTGCAGGAGACTGGTGTAGCGGTTTCAGCTCCCGACTCCGGACCACACATGCCCCCTTAGTTCGAGCCAAACTCAAATTAATTGGTTTGGAGTTAAGTGTAATGACACTGTTCCTTTTCCGTAGGTTAAAAACCTAACTGAGGAAATGGCAGCTCTGGATGAAATCATTGCCAAGCTGACCAAGGAGAAGAAGGCTCTGCAGGAGGCTCATCAGCAAACGCTGGATGACCTGCAGAGTGAGGAAGACAAAGTCAACACGCTGACCAAGGCCAAAGCCAAACTGGAACAGCAAGTTGATGATGTGAGTATCAAATAGTCATTCCTAAAAAGTACAACAAAATTAGTACTATCCTAAAAATACGCAACAGTAAATTTCTTACTATGAATATTGTTTAATATATCCTTTATCAGCTTGAAGGGTCTCTGGAGCAAGAGAAGAAGGTGAGAATGGACCTTGAGAGAGCCAAGAGAAAGCTGGAAGGAGACTTGAAGTTGACCCAGGAGAGCCTAATGGACCTGGAGAATGACAAGCAGCAGCTGGAGGAGAGAATGAAGAAGTAAGATCACAACCCATAACATCTCATGAATAGTTATTTTACAGAAAGTGCTCAAATGTGTTATTTACTTATCAGGAAGGACTTTGAGATGAGCCAACTCAACAGCAAGATTGAGGATGAGCAGGCCATGAGTGCCCAGCTTCAGAAGAAACTGAAGGAGCTGCAGGTATTTCAATAGCATCGTTGAAAAGGGAATCCTTCTGTTACAATTGTTTATGTTCTGATCATACCAGAAAATTTGAATTCCTACCATTTAAGGCCCGCATTGAGGAGCTGGAGGAAGAGCTGGAGGCTGAAAGAGCTGCCCGTGCCAAGGTGGAGAAACAGAGGGCAGACTTGTCCAGAGAGCTAGAAGAGATCAGTGAGAGGCTGGAGGAGGCTGGTGGAGCCACTGCTGCCCAGATCGAGATGAACAAGAAGAGGGAGGCTGAGTTCCAGAAGGTGCGCAGAGACCTTGAAGAGGCTACCCTGCAGCATGAGGCTACAGCTGCCACTCTGAGGAAGAAAAATGCTGACAGTGTAGCTGACCTGGGAGAACAGATTGACAACCTTCAGAGAGTGAAGCAGAAGCTGGAGAAAGAGAAGAGTGAGCTCAGGCTGGAGCTGGATGATGTGGTCTCCAACATGGAGCAGATTGTCAAGTCCAAAGTATGTGGTATTATTGAGCAATCTATAAAATGTATGTTTTTTCTCTACATTTTAAAGAAGAAATTTAGTGATGCTGTTCTGTATTTTTTTTTAAATCTGTTTTTAGACAAACCTGGAGAAAATGTGCCGCACTCTAGAGGACCAGATGAGTGAATACAGGACAAAAGCTGAGGAAGGACAGCGATCCATCAATGATTTCACCATGCAGAAAGCAAAGCTTCAAACTGAGAATGGTACATACAGTATATTGACAAAAAACCTGAACAGCCGAAATGAATAACAGTATGTAATATCATTGAAAATAATTTGAATTGAATGAAAACAGGTGAATTTGCCAGACAGTTGGAAGAGAAGGACTCTCTGGTCTCTCAACTGACCAGAGGTAAGCAGTCCAATGTTCAGCAGATTGAAGACCTCAAGAGACAACTAGAGGAGGAAGTCAAGGTATTGATACAACAAATGCAGTGTCCTTTATCCAACTACTATCTATCCTCCAGCATAATTACAGATCCTTTTAAAAATTTCCTTACCAGGCCAAGAACGCACTTGCCCATGCAGTCCAGTCTGCTCGCCATGACTCAGATCTGTTGAGGGAGCAGTATGAGGAGGAGCAGGAGGCCAAGTCTGAGCTGCAGCGTGGCATGTCCAAGGCTAATGCTGAGGTGGCTCAGTGGAGAACCAAGTATGAAACTGATGCCATCCAGAAGACTGAAGAGCTTGAGGACGCAAAGTAAGGATGTTTTATTACTTTCTCTTACTTTTCAGGCTATTGAACCTTGGCTGAATGAGCGATACACAAAAGTACATGACGAATACATAATAAGTTGAATACCTGTTAAACAATCACTATATATCAGGAAGAAAAAAGTCAGATGTTCAGAAATGTGTTTCTCATCTATGTCAATCTAGGAAGAAACTGGCTCAGCGTCTGCAGGATGCAGAGGAAGCTGTGGAAGCTGTAAATGCTAAATGTTCATCCCTAGAGAAGACTAAACACAGACTCCAGAATGAGATTGAAGATCTCATGGTGGATGTGGAGAGATCTAATGCAGCTGCTGCCTCTCTGGACAAGAAGCAAAGGAACTTTGACAAGGTAAAAAAAAGAAAACATTTTGGATACGCAAACCATAGGAGGCTTCAATACAGTACAAGGGGCGGCAGGTAGCCTAGTGGGTCGAGAAGTGGGCCAGCAAAAATGTTGATGTTGAGTGAGCTAGCAACCAGAATGTTTCTGGCATCATCTTACACACTACCATTGCTTGTTGTTGTCCAATTGAGCAAGGCACTTAACCCCCTATAATTGCTCCAGCGGCAGTGCGACTGAAACATTGCTTCCAGCCCGTGTGTGTCTTGAAGGGTTGGGTTGTGAGTTCTCTGTAAGTTTATGGACAATAAAGTACATTGTATCTGAATTATATACTGTATTCCAACTACCTAAAATACCTGTGTGATTTCCAGATCCTGGCTGACTGGAAGCAGAAGTTTGAGGAGTCTCAGACTGAGCTGGAGAGCTCCCAAAAAGAGGCCAGATCTCTCAGCACTGAGCTCTTCAAACTCAAGAACTCTTATGAGGAGTCTCTGGATCATCTGGAGACCATGAAGAGGGAGAACAAGAACCTCCAAGGTCAGACCATGAGCATTATTAGCCTATATAATTTAGTCAATGAAAGATCGATATGTAATAGAGATTATGCGTGTGAATGTTTAAACGTTAAAACGAATTGGGATCGTTGAAGTTAAGAATAAATCCACTAACAAAAAACATTTTTTTGTGTGTTTTTCCCCCACAAAATTAAAATCACAGTGCAATATTCTTTGTCATGTTATAGCCAAACTTGACGATAGGCTATAAAGGCCTGGGTTTTGTTGTGTAATTTAAATAAAACCAGAGGGGAAAGAGTCAGATTTTAGGCTACAGATTACCAAGACATATGACAATGGTCATGTCCTCTCTCTCCCTCGCTCTGGCTCGCTTGCTGTTGCTCTTTGCTAATGATACAAATATGTGTTCAGTCTTCCCGGTCTGTTGCGTGTAGAATATCCTAGCCTATTGCAAGCCAAGAAATTGCGAGATACAGCTTCCATTTGGAGATACAGCTTTTGATTACCCAATAGATAGTCCAAGTGCATGGTTCTGACTCTGTCTGCATGGTGGCTGACCTGCCTATACTGTGCCCCTCCCCTCCCTCTCCGTCCCTCTCTAGCTCGCTATAGAAAATGTGAGTGTTCTCGATAGTACGGCAACTAATCAGTCTCCTCCATTCCAAAAAGACTGAATTTTAGGAGTTGAGGAGTCGCGGAATCTAATCTTGACACTCACAAATGGGAGTCGACACATGGACATGACGTGCAAGGAGTTGAGGAATCAATTATTTTGGAGTCGACTCTCCACCACTAAATCATCGTCATTAACAGTTGGAAAAATGGCAAAGGCAAGAGACAGCAGTGAAGTCCTATATGGCAATACTTTGACAAATTAAATGAGATGGTGGTGAAATGCAAACTTTGCAGAGTAGAATTGAGGTACAGTAATGGTAGTACAGGTGCTTCACCATCTGAAAGGGACCCAAACCGTTGCTGGCAGCAGCACAGCTGCAGTGTGAATTCACATGGAATTTTATGAATTTTTAAAAATTGTTTTAACGGAAAACCAATACATTTCTGATTAAACATTGGGATTTTTTCCCCATTTGCCTCACCCCTAATCAACAATAGTTATCACAAAATGATTCCGATGTACAATAATATTTTTCCACAGAGGAAATTTCTGACCTGACGGAGCAGCTTGGTGAAGGAGGAAAGAGCATCCATGAACTGGAGAAGATCCGTAAACAGCTGGAGCAGGAGAAGGCTGAGATACAGTCTGCTCTAGAGGAAGCTGAGGTGAGAATAGAAAACATTTACAGATAGTGAAAGTACCAACATTTTATTTTACGATTTTACAAACTATGGGTGGCTGTGTTCTCATAGGCCTCCCTAGAGCATGAGGAAGGGAAGATCATGAGAGCTCAACTGGAGTTCAATCAGGTGAAATCTGACATTGAACGGAAGCTGGTGGAGAAGGATGAGGAAATGGAGATGAATAAGAGGAACCAGCAGAGAGTTGTGGATACCCTGCAAAGCTCCCTGGAGTCAGAGACTCGCAGCAGGAATGAAGCTCTCAGGTTGAAGAAGAAGATGGAGGGAGATCTCAATGAGATGGAGATCCAGCTCAGCCAGGCCAACCGGCAGGCATCAGAGGCCCAGAAGCAACTTAAGGGTCTCCATTCCCATCTGAAGGTATTACTTCCACACCACTGAATTAAAAACATTACTTGTGCCTTTGGATAAAGCCAAACCACACTGTGAAACAAGAAAATAAATATAGTAAAATCTATTCTCTCTAAAGGATTCTCAAATGCAGCTGGATGATGCTCTTCGTAGCAATGATGACCTGAAGGAGAACATTGCCATTGTGGAGAGACGTAACAACCTGATTCAGGCTGAACTGGATGAGCTGAGAGCCCTGGTGGAGCAGACTGAGAGAGGCCGCAAACTGGCTGAGCAGGAACTGCTGGATGTTAGTGAGAGAGTTCAGCTGTTGCACTCACAGGTAAGACAGTAATATAGAACAATTAGGGTTCTCCTTAAATATCTGCTACTTGAGGTATGTAGAGGTAATATACAAATAATTTGTCATATATACTGTATGTGTAGAACACCAGCTTACTGAGCCAGAAGAAGAAGCTAGAGGGCGACACATCCCAGCTTCAGAATGAAGTGGAGGAGGCTGTGCAGGAGTGTAGAAATGCTGAGGAAAAGGCCAAGAAGGCCATTACTGATGCTGCCATGATGGCAGAAGAGCTGAAGAAGGAGCAGGACACCAGTGCTCACCTGGAGCGCATGAAAAAGAACATGGAGCAGACCATCAAGGACCTGCAGCACCGCCTGGATGAAGCTGAACAAATCGCCATGAAGGGGGGCAAGAAGCAGATCCAGAAGCTGGAGGCCAGAGTAAGTGTCTAAGCTACATTCTCTTCTATTAATTCAATGTCACATTTCATATTTCTAGTCATATTTGTAGCTTCAATATTGAAAGTAGTGATAACTAACAAAATAAATGTACATGGTGTGTTAACATCGATCATATCTTTCTAGGTGAGAGAGCTAGAGACTGAAGTGGAACTGGAGCAAAGGAGGAGCAGTGATTCTGTGAAAGGAGTCCGTAAATATGAGAGACGCATCAAAGAGCTCACCTACCAGGTACATTGTTTTAATCTAACAGTGCACAGTTAACAATTAACATTAACATGCTCAGAATCAAATGTAAGATATATACAGTATATGACAGTATATTTCTTCCCTTCTTTTTGGGTGCAGACTGAGGAAGACCGTAAGAATTTGAGCCGCCTGCAGGACCTGGTGGACAAACTGCAGCTGAAGGTCAAATCCTACAAGAGAACTTCAGAGGAGGCTGTAAGTAACCTTCTATCATCCATATGTTGCATATTTAATTCTCAAATTGTTTTGTTTGCTAGAAACCTTTAAATAATATTTTTTTTTAATCACAGGAGGAACAAGCCAATTCCAATTTGGGCAAGTTCCGTAAGATTCAGCATGAACTGGATGAGGCAGAAGAGAGGGCTGATATTGCTGAG
The DNA here is from genome assembly GCF_002021735.2 of Oncorhynchus kisutch. NCBI lineage: Eukaryota > Metazoa > Chordata > Actinopteri > Salmoniformes > Salmonidae > Oncorhynchus > Oncorhynchus kisutch. Next base: position 68,030,665 of record NC_034184.2, on the reverse strand, counting down.
TCTCAGGTCAACAAGATGAGAGCCAAGAGTCGTGATGCCGGATCCAAGGTCAGTGAAGTTTCTGTTTCAAAAGCCTCAACTTTCTGGGAACTGGGACTCTGTTTAATGGTCATTTCAATTCTCGATATTAACTCATTGATTCCTGAAGAAAATAAGTAATAGATGCATAATCTATTACATTGTTACCAAGTAACTATACATACCTGTTGAAGTTCCTCATTGTAAAATTTCAACAGGAGGACACGGTATACGGCAATATAAAATGTTTTTCAGTACACAGTAAAATGTTCTAATAATCAATCAATCCATCTATCTTCCCTGACACAGAAAGGAAAGGATGAGGAGTGAGTCCAAGAGTCGTGATGCCAGCTCCCAGGTCAGTTCTTTTAATTAAAATAATAATATTGGTTATAATTTGCAAACTCATCTCAAGTATGATGACAGTCCCAAGCATTTGATGTCCAATAACCATACTATCATTCATATAACAATAAATTGAAATATTGTTTTTTTGTGTTTACAGTAGTTTATTACATTTTAACCTTCATCCATCTTCTGTCACAGAAATGACATGATGAAGAGTGAAGCTCTCGGATGGACCTTTCTGAAAATCTCCTGACTGTAGTGCTTTAGTTGTTTCTCTATTCTCCATGTAACATGAGCAGAATAAAGAATAAAGTCAAGTTAAACAGCCCCTCTGTGTATTGCTTGATTCTATTATGAACAGGTATGAAATCGACTATTATTTAACAAAATTAACACGGGTTTTCATTGAATATACTGATAACTTACCTCACAGAGAATCATGACAATAGAGAAATATCTCTCACTTTTTCATCTGGGGGTGCTTCTGAGCCAAATTGGGTCCCCTAAATGAACAGATATATTGTTCAGAAAATACCTATATAGATAGAGAATGAAACACCTACCCACAACCATGAGCAATATCATATTTGGTTTAATAAGAAATTTATTATTTTTAGATCATTGGGGCGGCAGGGTAGCCTGAACAACAACCCACTGTTCCTAGACCGTCATTGAAAATAAGAATTTGTTCTTAACTGACTTGCCTAGTAAAATAAAGGTAAAATAAAAAGAACAAATATAATGGTGGAGGTGTTGCTGTTAATATTCAGAACCACATTCCTGTAAAGACTAGACTAGACTAGAGAGGATCTCTTGTTAAATACGGTTGAAGTAATATGGCTACCGGTTCATCTGCCTCACCTAAAGCCCATTCTTGTGGGAAGCGGCTATAGACCACTAAGTGCTAACAGTCAGTATCTGGATAACATGTGTGAAATGCTGGATAATGTATGTGATATCAACAGAGAGGTATATTTTCTGGGTGATTTACAGTTGAGGTTGGAAGTTTACATACACCTTAGCCAAATACATTTAAACTCCGTTTTTCACAATTCCTGACATTTAATCCTTGTAAAAAAATCCCTGTCTAGGTCAGTTAGGATCACCACTTTATTTTAAGAATGTGAAATGTCAGAATAATAGTAGAGAGAATGATTTATTTCAGCTTTTATTTCTTTCATCACATTCTCAATGGGTCAGAAGTTTACAATTAGTATTTTGGTAGCATTGCCTTCAAATTGTTTAACTTGGGTCAAACATTTCGGGTAGCCTTACACAAGCTTCCCACAATAAATTGGGTGAATTTTGGTCCATTCCTCCTGACAGAGCTGGTGTAACTGATTAAGGTTTGTAGGCCTCCTTTTCTATAGGCTTGAGGTCAGGGCTTTGTGATGGCCACTACAATACCTTGACTTTGTTGTCCTTCAGCTATTTTTGCCACAACTTTGGAAGTATGCTTGGGGTCATTGTTCATTTGGAAGACCCATTTGCGACCAAGCTTTAACTTTCTGACTGATGTCTTGAGATGCTTCAGTATATCCACATAATTTTCCTCCCTCATGATGCCATCCATTTTGTGAAGTGCACCAGTCCCTCCTGCAGCAAGTGTTTATTAGTGTTTCCTAGGGCACCCTATATGCTTTGGCGACATTGCATGTTTTCTCTTAGTTACTTCATGTAACTAACATTTTCTTGCTTTGCATATTCCTCTTTGATTTAGAAGATACTGTTGCACAAACAACATGCTGATTTAGGTCTACACCATCACTGCTATCTATCAGGCTGTATTAGCTAGCTACGTTTGCACTTACTCATTACATTTATTAGCTAGCTAGCTATTATTATATTAGCGGCTAACAAGATTTAGGGCAACGTGCTAAGAAAAGACAAACTAGCTGTTTGCTGATGTAAGAAACACAAACTAATAGTGTCATTATTTATTTTATTTTTATTTATCTGTTATTTTACAACGTTCTCCTTTGCAGCAACGACCTGGGGAATAGTTACAGGGGAGAGGAAGGGGATGAATGAGCCAATTGTAAACTGAGGATTATTAGGTGACCGTGATGGTTTGAGGGCAAGATTGGGAATTTAGCCAGGACACCGGGGTTAACACCCCTACTCTTACGATAAGTGCCATGGGATCTTTAATGACCTCAGAGAGTCAAGACACCCGTTTAATGTCCCATCCGAAAGACGGCACACTACACAGGGCAGTGTCCCCAATCACTGCCATGGGGCATTGGGACATTTTTTTTAAGACCAGAGGAAAGAGTGCCTCCTACTGGCCCTCCAACACCACTTCCATTATAGAACGCTTGTGGATTTATATTAAGAAGCAAAGTGAAAACAGCATTGTTGTGATCAACATTGGTGCAAATGCTGCATTGACCATGCAGACTGAACACAAGTGTCTCGTGGTTGCAGTGTTGCCAACTCCTCAGTAAACAAAGTAGCTATTGGCTGTCCTAAAAGTCGCTAGAAGTCGCTAAATGACGTCATCACCCACTTTGCATAATTGGCAAAGTGCATGTAATTGTGATGGACGCTGTAGGAGAGAGGAATAACATCGTGGGAGAGACAAAAAGGGAGTAAAAAACACCCTAAATATGTTTAGAACTACAAATGCCGATTATTGTTTTTTTTTGTCATAATTCCAACCCTCATCCTTTATCCGGGCGTAGGACCGGCAAAAGTGACCCAAAAGATACACTCTGGCGGAGTTACGTAGTTTTTTATTAGATTTTTTATTTAATGACATTTTTTAGTTTTTAGTTTTTTAGTTAAGTTTTCTTAATTTGGTTTGGTTTTTAACCTTAAGGTCCACAAGTCACAGTAAAACATGATTTTTTTTTACATTGTTTTGTATACAATCTACATTAACAATCTAAATGGACCAAAAAGAGACAATAGAAAAAACTGTCAATGGCAATGTGAGAAAATTATGGTAACTAGTCTGGCTCTAATTCAGGTTAATTGTTTAAAAAAAAATGTAAGCCATGGCGGGATCAGCCAGCGGCGGCTTCCCGCATGCGTGATTCATTTGTAGTCTGGACACGGAGGGGTGAACATCTCCTGCTCTGACTGCAGCTGGGAGGGACTGCTGCGTGAGGACTGGGCTGTCTGAGAGTGCTTTGGGACGGGGGTGGGGCTCATGGCAGCACCTGCTGCTAGTTGAGAAGAGTAAGAATGATACGTGCTTTCACATCAGTCTCCAAAAGTCTCCAATTACACCAGAAAAAGTTCCTAGATTTGTCGCTAGTCGCTTGTTTGAAAATGTGTCGCTAGAGGGGTCAGAATACTCTATAAATATAGCGACAAAGTCGCTAAGTTGGCAACACTGCTTTTTTTAACTAGGCAAGCCAGTTAAGAACACATTCTTATTTTCAATGACAGCCTAGGAACAGTGGGTTAACTGCCTGTTCAGGAGTAGAACGACAGATTTGTACTTTGTCAGCTGTTGTCAGCTGAGGGATCTGAACTTGCAACCTTCCGGTTACTAGTCCAACGCTCTAACCACTAGGCTACCCTGCCGCTTGGTTGAGGAACATCAAATGCACTTTTTGAGTGACAAGAGGCGTGGCTAGGTCTGTGTGGAAAGTGGCATGGAGAGAAAGAGCAGAGATGACGTTACACTTGGTGTATCACATTTAACAAAACAAACATTCAAATACTGGTATAGATGGTAAAGTAAAAACCCAAACCGATCCCTTTATCAATACAGGTATATAATAAAATACGGTATACTGTCCAGCCCTAGCTAAGGTCTAGTCAATGCTGGTCTGACCAATGGGAATCCATGCTTCAAGAATTTTTAAAGTTTTGAATGACATTAACATATACAGTACCAGTCAAAAGTTTGGACACACCCACTCATTCAAGGGTTTTTCTTTATTTTTACTATTTTCTACAGAATATAGTGAAGACATCAAAACTATGATATTTTATTTTTGAGATTCTTCATAGTAGCCACCCTTTGCCTTGATGACAGCTTTGCTCTCCAGGACATCTACAGCACCCAATGTCACAGGAAGGCCAAAAAGATCATCAAGGACATCAACTACCCAAGCCACGGCCTGTTCACCCGGCTATCATCCAATTCGGCTTGACCCCTAAGACCCTCACAAACTTTTACAGACGCAGCATTGAGAGCATAGTGTCGGGCTGTATCACCTCCTTCACTGCCCGCAACCGCAGGGCTCTCCAGAGGGTGTTGCGGTTGGCCCAACGCATCACCGCGGTTACACTGCATTCCCTTTTTGTTTTTTGTTCTTTTGTTTAAGTTTTCTTAATTTGGTTTGGTTTTTAACCTTAAGGTCCACAAGTCACAGTAGGACATCTACTGTACAGCACCCAATGTCACAGGAAGGCCAAAAAGATCATCTAGGACATCAACCACCCAAGCCACGGCCTGTTCACCCCGCTATCATCTAGAAGGCGAGGTCAGTAGAGGTGCATCAAAACTGGGACCGAGACAGACTGAAACAGCTTTCATCTCTAGGACATCAGACTATTACATAGCCATCCCTAGCCGGCCTCCACCCAGTAACCTGAACTTTGTCACTGTCACTAGCCGGCTACCACCCGGTTACTCAACCCTGCACCTTAGAGGCTGCTGCCCTATGTACATAGACATGGAATGACTGGTCACTTTAATAATGTTTACATACGGTTTGACTCATTTCATATGTATATACTGTATTCTATTGTATTTTAGTCAATACCACTCCGACATTGCTCGTCCTAATATTTATATATCTCTTAATTCCATTATTTTACTTTTAGATTGTGTGTATTGTTGTGAATTGTCAGATATGACTGCACTGTTGAAGCTAGGAACACAAGCATTTCACTACTACCGCACTGACATCTGCTAAATATGTGTATGCGACCAATAAAATTTGATTTGATTTTGAATGCTGCAGATAATCATTCTTAACTTCATTACTTAATGTATTGATTTTATACCAATTCTGGGGTCAATTTAACTAATAGTTCATGTTAAGATTGGTGAAAAATGGTCAGCTTTATTTTCAGTATATTTCACATTGTTTGTCTGCATAATTTACTTGAGACATAGTCTACTTGATCAATAGTTATTGCTCTAGTATCCTATGGTGCCACTGGTGTCAATGACATCTGTAGTGCCACCAACTGGTCTGGTGCAGCCATCTAAGGTTTCCAGTGAGTATATATCCACTGAAACTAATTTAAGACAAGTACCATGGACCTACATTCCACATTTACTGTCAATTGGTCCTATGGTTCATGAGAAGAATTTTGGCATATTTTAGCATATTAGCGTACGTGCTAATACGCATCTACTGGTGTAGTGTGGACATATTTGAATGCATCAATGTTCTTTACTCAAACTCTTTAGGGACTATTGTGATGAGTCCAAAGAACACATTTGTAGTGAATCTGACTTTTAGATTTATGATTATTTTATGCATTAGCGTTACACAGTGAAAAAGGTGAAATGTGAATAGTTTCCTCTTTTTTAAAGACATCAATGCCAAACGTAACATGGATCATCATGGTAATTCATGTCTTTGATTACCCTAAAATGTTTCATGTTGATAGGCCATTGTGGAGTTGATTTACAAAGGATTTAAATGGACACAAAATATGTACTGATTTATCAATTAATCAGCCATGTCTTAACCGATGCCTTAAATGTTCTCAAACTAAGTTAAGAGATGTACCATGGACCTCCATACCAAATTGGGGATATTTGGATTTACGGTTCACGAGAAGATGTTTTTCAAAGGTTTTCAAACATTGGAGGACAATTTATCCTGACGGGGTCCTTGAGACAGATTTGTTCACCTACATACAAAGTTTCAAGTTTATAGCTCAAACGGGGTGACAAATATGCAGGTTTAAGTTAGACTGCTTGTAACAGCGCCACCCATAGGCCAATTGGTGCCATTCTTTTAGATCAAGTCACACATGGTCTATGTTTGAGTTATTTGACCACATCAAGGAACAAATATATAAGAATACCAACAGGTTTGACAGATTCACGGTAAACCCCTAAATAATATACAAAACAACACAAACATAAAACACAACTACAATCCTCAGTGAAGAGGCTTCAACAACGTACTTTGGAGCAGTTCCTCCTTGAGATGGAGTTAGAAGAAGGTTGCGTTGCAGCAATTAACCACTGACCTAAAACTTAACCATTTGCTTGCTGTTGTAGCCTCCTGCCCTCAAGCTTAGAATCCACATTCCAATCCTCAACTATGTTTCAATCAAACACACCAACTGGTTCTCGTAGTGAATGCTTCTCAGAAATGTTTACTCTAAGGCCTTGACAATCATGCATTGGTTACAGTAAACTTAAAATAATTAATCCATTCCCTCCATTTATTTTTAGTGATGCTTTTGTTCAAGGATGAACATTGGCCTAATTATTATAGTAATGATCTTAAATTGCTTTGTTTATGTGTGACCAAATTTCAGTAAACAGACATTTTTATAGACCACCAGCTAATCTCAGAAATCAATGTACCTCACAAGCTGTCCATCTCCATCAGAGAAAGGCACTCAGCAGGAATTTCACTGGGTTATAGTTGTACTGAAGGACAAAGGGAGGGAAACAATGTGGCATAAACAAGACAGAGTTAAGGTTACACCCCCAAGCCAACAACTTGAGAGACAGCAACAGCCACACCCCACTTATTAGAATAGAAAACAACTTTATTGTCTGTTACAGCAAATCATTTACATATGTCTTCTGCTCCGTTCTAAACCCCCAAAATGTAGATTTAAATTCTAAATTCACTAGGCTACATATGTATGATTTCCACACCTCCTACACATATTTAGGTTATAATATCACAACTGTGTCTTGTATTCTGCTTATTATATGGGCTAATGTTGGTTCTTCTCTATCATTTTCTTCATTGGGCTTTAGAAAGACGCCAATTAAAATGTAACTATGAGTAATATAATTGTTGCATATTTGGGGGGTATTTAGGCTGGTCGTTAGGTAAGGCCTTATTGATGAAAAAGGAACAAAAATTATTAAGTTCAATTTTATTTGCATAAAAAACATTTAGCCTTATCTGTTGTCTTTCTAATTACTTACATTTTGTGCATCTTAACTTTGAATCACTCAACATCAATAACTGACACAATTGGGATTTTAATTTAATGTACCCTTATTGTGAAGTGTTACCACATTAATACTGAAATACTGTAACATGTTTTTTATATGCAAGAGTTTAAAGTGTTATACATTAAGAAACAACACGCTAATAGTCCATCTGTGTTAACTATAGGGAAGACTGTGATGTGATCTCTTGGGCTGCAAACTGTACTTCGTACCAAGTCCAGCTGGGAACTCACAACAAATGATCTACACCAAAAATGAGATTGAAGCGAGGTCTTATCAAATCAAGGCTATTTTCTCAGTCTTTCGTATTCTGACTATGACACGAATTTCCTATATGATGATAATATGCACACAAATTTCTTAAAAGATAATATCCCTGCACCTGAATATTGAATACAGCATGCTGACAGTCCAGTAGGACTTACAGATAATGTCATTATGACTTACCTTGGGTCAGTGCTGATTCTGTTGCTAGAGGAAGATTTCTGGAGGCTACTCCTGCATCACTAACCTATATCTTTCTTTCACCCCCTGTCAGGGAACCCACGTGCCTTGGTGAGGGAAGAGATGGTCTTAGCCTGGGGGAGCAGTAGAGATGGCCTGGCAGTCTGTCAATATATGGAGACAAATGACAACAGAAGAATAGGTTAAGGTGAATCCATGTGTTGAAGTACATCAAGCACGACACACGGCAGCTGGGAATGGGACCCTTAGCGAGTCATTGAAGGGCAGGGGATGGTATGTTCAGCTGTGGAAGCTAATTGCAGAACCTCAAGGCTGAAGCGAGGGCCAAGGTGTGAAGTTGTAAGAGTCAAAAGGGCTCCAACATGCATTATACTATACAGGGGTCATATGCACAGGTCTTGAAGGAGGTAACACCATTTCCAGCTATGTCACAAGTACATCATCACCTTGTTAACAGCTTCACACTTCTTGGTCTTTAACAGTGTGACACTTACAAATCCAAGACCTCATGTCCCTTGTCAGATATTCACTCAGTCTAATTGAGAAATACACAGGGGCTACACATGTTTTTGTGTATGCAATGTACTAAGAATGACTTGATGCAAACTTTACACAGAGGACACTAATAAATAGCAGGGGGAAAAAACAAAAGGCTATTCACCAAGGTTTCAATAGCATATTGTCTTTGAAAGTGTTACCAGTATCTGACATGTTGGACACTGATAAACATCATGTACCCTTTTTTTAGGAGCACTGATAGTAAATTGGATATTTTTGAATGAATTATGTGTAAAATAAACAATATCTTCTGTTTCCAACTCAGGTATGACGCGCCTGGGTGAAGGTTTCATGAGGTAAATTGAGTCCCCCTTTCCATTTGTGGCCTGGAATTATTTATGTGAGAAGGCTGCAGCTATTACAATGTCAGATGGAGAGGCCCACACATTCAAGCACATTGAAGTGCCTCATGGTCAGTTGAAGGAATCCAATAACAATTTCACAGGTTTATATTTGTCCTCAAGGATAAAAAGGAGACAATGCCACGTCAACAAGATGGGGCCTAGGGTTATGCTTACAGTAGCTGGGACTCTTAATGACAATGGAAAGGAAAGTGACCTTGCCTTGGTGAACAACTGACAGTTGCAGTTGTCTTGCCATGATTTCACACCATGTATGATGACTTTCTCATGACATCCAATTACATTAAGCAATCACAACACAAAGATGTTCTAGTTTGTTCCCAAACATGTACTAGAACATAAAACTCAAAACTAACCTCCATTAAAATCAACACCCCCTTACTAAATTCAAGGGATTTCCAACGATCAAACATACAATATTGGTATGTGTTGGATGTCCATGGAGCCTGAAACTGCCCAATAAAGGAGGGTGCTAAAATGGGCTCTGAAATGTCATAACGGCGTCATGTAGCCACCTCATCTGGTAAAGTGACACAAAAAAAGGAATTATAGCAAAGTGTGATGCTCTACATGCACCCTGGGTTTTTGCTCCCCTTCTCCCTCCTTATTGATGGCCTGCTGTTACAACACGCCTGATAGGTCTGAGGTGCACACCTCTACTTCCAAAATTTTGGGATCTAACTTACTTTCTGTCATTTCATGTTACATACATCATTTGATTAATTCTCATTGGTCAAACATACATGCTTGTAATGTTTAGATGACTACAGTGCCTGAAACCGCCCCCTGATCAAGTGGGCTTTCAATGCAGCCAATTTCTCCCCTCCTCTGTCCTCCCTGGAATAGCCTGTTGTTATAACGAGCCTGATAGGTCAAAGAGGTATACACCTCTAGCCCCAAATACAGATATTTTGAAATAATCAGTCTAATTTATGTCATGACATGAACCATCTCCATATAGGGCTGAGCAACACTCTTTATAAAGAGAGATGGAGACCAGGGGGAGACAGACCAGGGGGAGACAGACCAGGGGGAGACACGAGACACCGGACATCCTGAAGGTAAGCATATAGAGGCAGTCTGCTGAGGAGGGCAAAGATAATCATTACAGGACCTAACAATAGTCATAACCACACATAGCTGGTCAGTTGACTGATATTTGTCTTTGTATTTGTCTATTTCATTCTCAGTAGAGATCTTTTCCACCAAACGTATCCAAGGGGTGACCAACAACAGGTAAGAATCATAATCTTCTAAGGTTCTATAAGATGCCTCCTAGTGGTTTGTGTGAAGTCTTTAAATGTGTTTCATGAAAACTATAACAGCTTGACAAATTTGTATACTAATGCAAAAATAAAGATACAAATAATGTTATTTATTTGATGTATTCAATTTTCTTGTCTGTACTCATCAATCTAGTCAACTTGTTTATGTGGCATAATACATATATCCTGTACAGTAATTACATGTTGTCAGTGTCATCACTACACAAGCTGTAGATTTCAGCTACAGTGGACCTAGTCACTTTGATCTGCTCTGAATTTCACATGTTTTGGTTCATTTCCAATGTGCTGTTGGTTTACTGACCTTTGCATTGTTCAGATAAACACTTATTAATCTATGACTCTAAATCTGGTAGTTTACTGCTGTCCTGCCTCGACCTTCGTGTTTTTTTTAGGCTTATATTTTAAAGTTCTATTGATCTGCCATGACCATTATGCCATGGCTGGTACAGTATACTACTCATATACAGTACAAAATTATTGACTCTCTAGATAAAGATGAGCAAAAATGACTGTATAAAATAAATCATTCAAATAATGAGCTATTTAGTATCCTAAATATATTCGGGAAATTATAATATTTTATGCTAATACAATTGCTCAGAGAAAGATATTTTGTTTAACAAGTAAAACAACTTTTCTCAAAAAGGAGTCGAAATGATTGACTCCCCTGTTTTCAATACCCCACCTTGTGAGAATAATGGGTCTGAGCCTTTTTGTCAAATATATCACGAGTTGGGACACATTGGGGAGGATCTTCCACCATTCCTCCATACAGAATCCTTCCAGATCCTTGATATCCTTCATCTGTGCTTATGGACTGCCCTCTTCAATTCAAACCACAGGTTTTCAATAGGTTTCAAGTCTGAAGACTGAGATGGCTATTGCAAAATGTTGATTTTGTGGCCAATTAACCATTTGTTTGTGGATGTTGATGTGTGCTTGGGTTATTGTCTTGTTGGAAGATCCACTTGCGATCAAGTTTCAGCCTCCTGCCAGAGGCAACCAGGTCTTTGCCTAAAATGTCCTTGTCTTGGGTAAAGATCATGATGCCATTGACCTTAACAAGGGCCACAGTGGAATTATCCTCATGTATTGAAAGGTATTGAAAACAGGGGTGTCAATCATTTTTACCCTGTACCTGTTAGAGAAAAAAATATTACTTAATAAAATCTCTTTCCCTGAGCAATTGTATTACAATTGTATTATAAAAAATCTATAATTTCCAAATGTTTTTGAGCATACAATATAGCTCAGTATCTGAATATTTTATTTCATAGTCATTTTTGCTCATCTTTATCAAAGGTGTCAATAATATCGGACACCACTGTACATACAGTAATACTAATATCACATTATACAATTATACAATTTCCGGCTGAAAAAAACTATATGTGGAATAAGTTGAGGGATATGAATGCTTTCTGAAGGCACTGTATGTAATCAATGCTCTGTTCCTGCCTTCACAGGTTTAAGAATGGGGGACAGTTTGATGGCAGAGTTTGGCGCCGCAGCTTCCTTTCTGCGTAAGTCAGACAAGGAGCGTATGGAATGCCAGACTAGACCCTTTGACATAAAGAGAGAGTGCTATGTGCCTGACCCTGAGGTAGAATACGTCAAGGCCACAATCACCAGCAGAGATGGGGCTAAAGTCACCGCTGAAACGGAGTTTGGAAAGGTAAATATTCTGTTGAAGAGCATTTCTCAAAGAATATGACCTGGAAAATGGATACCTAGAAAATCATAAGATAATTAATTTTCCTACTAGGATAACTCTATGTGCTTTATAGATTACTATAAGTGTGATTCTCACAAGAGACAACAAAAAGAAGAATCCTGACTTGAGATCTTGAACATGTTTTATGTAAATCAGGCATTACATGTAAATGGTGATTTGTGACAATTCAATGTTGTGTGTAATCTCAAATTAGGATGAGAACACCTCTGCACCTTAAAATGAAACAAAACAATTTAATTTGCTCTTCTTTCAGACTGTTACTGTGAAGGAGGACGACGTCCACCCCCAGAACCCGCCAAAGTTTGATAAAATTGAGGACATGGCGATGTTCACCTTCCTGCACGAGCCCGCTGTGCTGTTTAACCTCAAAGAGCGTTACGCAGCCTGGATGATCTATGTAAGCAATGACCTGTCTGCTAATATCTCCAATAAATCAATGTATTAATTCAAATGAATTAAACTAAATATGCATCCCCTTGTCTTTGACAGACCTACTCAGGACTGTTCTGTGTCACTGTCAACCCATACAAGTGGCTGCCAGTGTACGATCAGTCTGTTGTCAATGCATACAGAGGCAAGAAGAGGACAGAAGCTCCTCCTCACATCTTCTCCATATCTGATAATGCCTACCAGTACATGTTGTCAGGTAAAATAGAACTTTTCCTTTTCAAATATATATTTGAAAAGGAATATCAAATGATATTTGGATAATGTCACATTTACTGATAATTCTCTTTCAACAGACAGGGAAAATCAGTCTGTCCTTATCACGTAAGTACATCAACCAAAGGCTATGTCCATTTGAGACTATTAGAAATTAAGAGAAATTCTGAGATATCAACATTTGTATTTTTAAATCCTAGTGGAGAATCCGGTGCTGGAAAGACTGTTAACACCAAGAGAGTCATCCAGTATTTCGCCAGCATTGCTGCTGTTAGCGGAAAGAAAAGTGCCGCAGAAGAAAAAAAGGTTAACAATATTCATTGTTATCGATCCTAAATTAAACATTCTTCATGGCTGGATGGGCATACAGTATGTTAACAAAATCCAATGTATGTTCGTACAGTATTTATTTTAATGCTGCATTTTAACACTGTGTGGTTGTTGGGTTGTAGGGGACCCTGGAGGATCAAATCATCCAGGCCAATCCTGCCCTGGAGGCTTTTGGTAATGCCAAGACCATCAGGAATGACAACTCCTCCCGATTCGTAAGTTTGGTCTTGTTTGTTTATCAAATATCATTCAAATCTTATCCTCTGGATTTGAATTGTATAACCATTAGCTGATGTCATGACGTTAGTTAATCTTCCCTTTTGGGTCTGTCTGTGCACCAGACCTGGGTTAAAAAGTATTTGTTTTATTTCAAATACTTTCAGTGTTTGATTGAGAACCAGAAATGTGGGATTTACCTTGTAGGACTATCCATCAGTTCCATTACACCATGCAAACTCAATCATGCGCACTTAAGGTATTCAAAAATAAAACAAATACTACTTGAACCCAGCTCTCGTGTGCTCATTCATTTATGCTATTACAATAATTTACAGGGTAAATTCATCCGCATTCATTTTGGAGTCAGTGGGAAGCTTTCGTCTGCTGACATTGAGACTTGTGAGTACAACACTCAATTTGCCCAGATCTCTTTGACAGGAAACACATTAATACCAAAAGCACTTTTCCATACTCATCAGATCTTCTGGAGAAGTCACGTGTAACTTTCCAGCTCAAGGCTGAGAGAGACTATCACATCTTCTATCAGATCCTGTCCCAAAAGAAACCAGAACTGCTGGGTGAGTATTGAATCATCAAACTGAGTAGGGTTGATGTCAATTCAGGATTAAACAGAACATTTCTGATGAAATCCAATTAAATTCTTATGGTGCAGCGATCCCCCAGCGAAAAACACTCAGCACAATGTAGCGTGATTTATGTTGTAATGTTTCCTTTTTTCATAAGAAAGTTAAAATGATTTAAATTCCATGCAAGTACGCAACACTGAAATTGGATGCACACAAATCAATCTGCAGTTTTTCGAAACTTGATTAGGACTAATTTGCCGTCCTGTCTATTTATAATATAACACAATGCCAATTTTAGAATTGACCCCAATCCTAATACTGAGTGTATCTTGTTTTGACCTATACCACAGCCCAAACACAAATTAAACTGTGCTGTTCAATTATTTTCAGAGATGCTACTCATCACCAGCAATCCCTATGACTATGCCTTCATCTCCCAAGGAGAGATTGCTGTAACTTCCATTAATGATGCAGATGAGCTAATGGCTACTGATGTGAGTAGAATATGTACATACTGTACATACGATCATTTCCCACTTGTATCCAACTCTTTCTCCAGTACAAAACAATGGCATTTTTGGAACTAGGATGCCTTTGATGTGCTGGGCTTCTCCCAAGAGGAGAAGAATGGCATTTATAAGCTGACTGGTGCCATCATGCACTACGGCAACATGAAGTTCAAGAATAAACAGCGGGAGGAGCAAGCAGAGGCAGATGGCACTGAGGGTGAGTGCTGAGGATTTAAAACCTCTCACTTCATTATAAAGTAGCCTCTTCTAATCATACAACTTTGCCATTCCAGATATTGACAAAGCTGCATATCTGATGGGCCTGAACTCTGCTGACCTAGTCAAGGGGCTGTGTCATCCAAGGGTCAAAGTAGGAAATGAGTGGGTCACCAAAGGTCAGAATGTCGACCAGGTGAGTCTCAAAATAGTTTTACATTTCAAGGAGCTAACACTTCTGTATAGGGTTGCTAATATTTTCCTACCTGTAATTTCCACGTTTATGTTGAGGCTATGTTTTAGTAATTTATTTTCTCAATATTTTGTAGGTGTACTACTCTATTGGTGCACTGTCAAAGAAAGTTTACGAGAACATGTTCCTCTGGATGGTGATAAGAATCAACCTTACTCTGGACACTAAGAACGCTCGCCAGCACTACATTGGTGTGCTGGACATTGCTGGCTTTGAGATCTTTGATGTGAGTATTTGATGTAAATTTGATAAAAATGGAATATAGAACATTACAGCTGACAACATAAAGTAACTGTGAACTTCTATTTCAGTTCAACACCTTTGAGCAGCTGTGCATCAACTTCACTAATGAGAAGCTGCAGCAGTTCTTCAACCACCACATGTTTGTGCTGGAGCAGGAAGAGTATAAGAAAGAGGGCATCGTCTGGGAGTTCATTGACTTTGGCATGGACTTGGCTGCCTGCATTGACCTCATTGAAAGGGTTAGTGTCTTCAGTTTTGCAGACGTTTATATGATATGACCTGAGTAATCTTTGAGATTTCAAACATTACAAGGTACATCTTAATAAATGTCCTTCCATTACAAATTTATTCACTCTGCTTTTCCCTTAACATTAATTAATTTTCATTCATTCCTTCCACTAGCCCATGGGTATCATGTCCATCCTTGAAGAGGAGTGCATGTTCCCCAAGGCCAGTGATTCTACATTCAAAGCGAAGCTGTATGACACCCATCTGGGCAAAAATGCATGCTTCCAGAAGCCTAGGATTGTTAAGGGTAGACCAGAGGCCCATTTCTCCTTGGTTCACTATGCTGGCATTGTTGACTACAACATTGGTAACTGGCTGGTGAAGAACAAGGACCCCCTGAATGAGACTGTGGTTGGACTGTTCCAGAAGTCAAGTCTTAAGTTCCTGGCCAATCTCTTTGTGAACTATGCTGGTGCAGAAGGAGGTACTATGTGTTTATATCTACAAAGACTACAAACCACTAACATAATTACAAATAGACAATATTGTGGTCATAATAGTATATTTAAATAATTATTTCATTATCATCCAGCACCTGAAGAAAAAGCGGCTGGAGGAAAAAAGAAGAAAGGTTCTTCCTTCCAGACTGTGTCTGCATTGCACAGGGTAAATCTGAGCTTAAATCAATATATTTTTGATGTTTCCACATGTCAGAATATTAACAAATGTATTATATTTCCGCTATATTTGAGATGCCAGTATGTTGTGGATTGGCATGTTAGCATTAAATGCCGCTGTGACTCGTGAGGTACTTGGAGACTCATTCACTGATGGAAAATTCTACATTTGTCATACTGACAGGAGAACTTGGGTAAACTCATGACCAACTTGAGGTCTACTCACCCCCACTTTGTGCGTTGCATCATCCCCAACGAGACCAAGACTCCTGGGGCCATGGAGAATCCTCTGGTCATGCACCAGCTGCGCTGTAACGGTGTGCTGGAAGGCATCAGGATCTGCAGAAAGGGCTTCCCCAACAGAATCCTGTATGCCGACTTCAAACAGAGGTAAAAATAACCATTCATTTCCTTTCTAAAATAAATTCAATTGTTTAACTATTCAAATGTTCCCTTTTTTAAGATAATTTCTTTCTGATTTAAATTCAGATACCGCATCCTCAATCCAAATGCTATCCCTGAGGGTCAGTTCATGGACAACATGAAGGCAGCTGAAAAACTGTTGGGCTCTTTGGATATTGACCATACCCAGTACAGATTAGGACACACTAAGGTAAGTTCTCTAAATAGATGAAAAGCAATAAAAAAGCAACCTGTTGTACCAGGATGGAAAAGTAGCAGCAATATTACCAATACATCACTATCATGGTAACCTGAGCAATGCTTTTTGAAATAAGTGCTGATATACCACTGATCATGCTTACCTCATGTCTTCTGTGTCTAGGGAAAATGTGTCTAGTCTAGATAAAAACAGAGTATACAAAACATTAAGAACAAATGGGTCAAGTCGAGGACCTGCTCTTTCCATGACAGACTGACCAGGTGAATCCCGGTGAAAGCTATGATCCCTTATTGATGTCATTTGTTAAATCCACTTTAATCAGTGCAGATGAAGGGGAGGAGACAGGTTAAAGGATGATTTTTAAGCTTTAAGAGAATTGAGACATGGATTGTGTACGTGTGCCATTCAGAGGGTGAATGGGAAAAACAAAAATGGAAGTGCCTTTGAACGGGGTATGATAGTAGGTGCTTGGCGCACCAGTTTGTTTCAAGAACTACAACACTGCTGGGTTTTTCATGGTTAACAGTTTCCCGTGTGTATTAAGAATGTTCCACCACCCAAAGACATCCAGCCAATTTGACAGTCAACATGGGCCAGCATCCCTTTGGAAAGGGGGGGGGGGGGGGGGGTGCAAGTCAATATTATGAAGGTGTTCCTAATGTTTGTTATACTCAGTGTATCTTTGGTGTAGTGCCACCATGTGGTAGATCCAGATCTAATGTAGCTACTTATAAGCAATTAAAAGCATTGTGGCCATACTGTTTTTGTACATGTTTTTAAAGACCTTGCCAAATTGTGTAACTCTTGGTCAGCATGCTGGGATTGATGTTCTAAAATCCACAGAGTGGCTGGGGATCTGACTTTTCTGGACCCCTCTTCCCAGGTTAAAGGTCCCAAAGCTTCTGCGCATGTGTGGGATTCTCTACTCACGCACAGTCTCTGCTCTACTCGTAGAGAACAGGCTGCTCTGGTTTCTTGTTTAATAAAGTTAGATCAAAGCTGAATCAATGTCTGCAATATCCCATTGACAGTATTGCACATGACAGAACAGACTATAATAGCATTGTATAATGTTACTGTAAGAAAAAAACAGCACTTAATTTCTTATGAGATTTTAGGAGGATTGTGCGAATAGTTGCATTTTTGTCTCATGTGGCCAGAACTCAACAGTGCACGCCATTAAGCAAAATATGTACTTTAGTTGAAACAAGACACAGGTATGCTACAGGTTGTTAACACCATCTGCTATAAAACTCGCTCAATCTACACAACTAGAAGATCTAAATGCATATTCCCATGAAACTGATTAAGATCAAATGAAAGGCATGCAGTTTTTGCAAAGACGTTTCACCGGTAAAACTTGAAGAATTATCATTCACCATTGACAGTGAGAAATGTGAAGGGAGAGGGACAACAAAAATGTAGGCCTGAAGGTGAAGAAACAGAACATGATACTGATCTTTCCAGCGGGATCCAGGGAGGCAGGATGGTGGCAGGATGGGGCCAATGGATCCAAGCCATTGGCCATAGGCGTTACCTATGGATCCAAGCCTTGGCCAAATATAATTCGCTCATTACAGGGCCAAATTGTGGTCAATTTGTGTCATTTTTGTAAAAATTGGCATGAAATCAGCAATCTAAATAGAACTACCACGTTTTGTAAATCTGGGGATAACACATTTGAGGTATTTATGCTCAACTGGCATCAAAATACAATCCTGCCAAATACAAGACGATACAAGCACTACATTATGAACTTGTGTATCTTTAGGTGTTCTTCAAGGCTGGTCTCCTGGGTACTCTTGAGGAGATGAGAGACGATCGTCTCGCTCTTATCATCACTGGCTTCCAGGCCAGATCACGTGGTCTACTTGCCAGAATTGAGTTCCAGAAAATTGTTGACCGCAGGTTGGAATAAGAATAGATACAACTTCTGCAGACAATATGGTGGAGGAAGAAAAGGCTGTATAATTATATTCAATTTCACAGGGATGCCTTGCTTGTGATCCAATGGAACATTCGTGCCTTCATGGGTGTCAAGAATTGGCCCTGGATGAAGATGTACTTCAAGATCAAACCTCTGCTGAAGTCAGCAGAGACTGAGAAGGAGATGGCCAACATGAAGGAAGAATTCCTGAAGCTTAAAGAGGCTTATGCTAAAAGTGAAGCCCGTAAAAAGGAGCTGGAAGAGAAGATGGTGTCCCTTATCCAAGAGAAGAACGACCTGCAGCTCGCTGTCCAAACTGTGAGTAACTTTAACTGCACTACAGTTGTTGCATTCACATCCTTTGTCAAAATGGCCTTTGTCAAAATGAGCTTTTAGCTAACTAGAGAAATAGAAAAACAGAGAGAGGAGCCACATGATTTGCTAAATACAAACAATCAGTGGAGCATTTGTCGATTATTTGTACTGTCCAAATATTATGCCACCAAACAAACTGAAAATACTTCAAATACTTATATATTGACACACTGACAGCAAGAAGACACTATTGGTGATGCTGAAGAGAGATGTGAGGGTCTGATCAAGAGCAAAATCCAGCTTGAGGCCAAAGCCAAAGAGCTGACAGAAAGACTGGAGGATGAGGAGGAGATGAATTCAGAGCTAACTGCTAAGAAGAGGAAGCTGGAGGATGAGTGCTCAGAACTCAAGAAGGACATTGATGATCTGGAGCTCACTCTGGCTAAAGTGGAGAAGGAAAAGCATGCCACAGAGAACAAGGTAATGGTTTATCTTTATTCTTGTGATGTTAAAATTCCAATTAAGTGGTTTGGATAAAAGTGTAATGACACTGTTCTGTTTCCGAAGGTTAAAAACCTTACTGAGGAGATGGCAGCTCTGGATGAAATCATTGCCAAGCTGACCAAGGAGAAGAAGGCTCTGCAGGAAGCTCATCAACAAACGCTGGATGACCTGCAGAGTGAGGAGGACAAAGTCAACACGCTGACCAAGGCCAAAGCCAAACTGGAACAGCAAGTTGATGATGTGAGTATCAAATAGTAATTCACAAAAAGTACAACAAAATTAGTAATATCCTAAAAATACGCTACAGTAAATTGCTGACTCCGAATGTTGTTTAATATATCCTTTATTAGCTTGAAGGGTCTCTGGAGCAAGAGAAGAAGGTGAGAATGGACCTTGAGAGAGCCAAGAGAAAGCTGGAGGGAGATTTAAAGTTGACCCAGGAGAGCCTAATGGACCTGGAGAATGACAAGCAGCAGCTGGAGGAGAGAATGAAGAAGTAAGATCCCACAAACCCACAAAATATCATGAATAGTTATTTTACACAAAGTGCTCAAATGTCTAATTTACTTATCAGGAAGGACTTTGAGATGAGCCAACTCAACAGCAAGATTGAGGATGAGCAGGCTTTGGGTGCCCAGCTTCAGAAGAAACTGAAGGAGCTGCAGGTATTTCAATGGCATTGTTGAAAAGGGAATCTTTCTGTTACATATGCTTATGTTCTCATCTTACCAGAACATTTGAAATCCTAACATTTCAGGCCCGCATTGAGGAATTAGAGGAAGAGCTGGAGGCTGAAAGAGCTGCCCGTGCCAAGGTGGAGAAACAGAGGGCAGACTTGTCCAGAGAGCTAGAAGAGATCAGTGAGAGGCTGGAGGAGGCTGGTGGAGCCACTGCTGCCCAGATTGAGATGAACAAGAAGAGGGAGGCTGAGTTCCAGAAGGTGCGCAGAGACCTTGAAGAGGCTACCCTGCAGCATGAGGCTACAGCTGCCACTCTAAGGAAGAAAAATGCTGACAGTGTAGCTGACCTGGGAGAACAGATTGACAACCTTCAGAGAGTGAAGCAGAAGCTGGAGAAAGAGAAGAGTGAGCTCAGGCTGGAGCTGGATGATGTGGTCTCCAACATGGAGCAGATTGTCAAGGCTAAGGTCAGTGGATTCATAATAACAAAATACAATACCTTTCTGAGATTAGATAGATATAGCAAGTGGAACTGCACATGCCATTAGGTTAGTAGATACAATCTATGAAGGTTGTGCTGTGTTATCTAAAAAACGAATGTTTTCAGACAAACTTGGAGAAAATGTGCCGCACTCTAGAGGACCAGATGAGTGAATACAGGACGAAAGCTGAGGAAGGACAGCGATCCATCAATGATTTCACAATGCAGAAAGCAAAGCTTCAAACTGAGAATGGTATATTAACTAAAAACCTGGACATGCATATAAACAGACAAAATGAATTACCACAATTAGTAATTTAATTTTTAATAATTTGAATATCATGAAAACAGGTGAACTTGCCAGACAGTTGGAGGAGAAGGACTCTCTGGTCTCCCAACTGACTAGAGGTAAGCAGTCCAACGTTCAGCAGATTGAAGACCTCAAGAGACAATTGGAGGAGGAAGTCAAGGTATTTATACAAAGAATGCAGTGTCTCTTATCTAACTACATTCATCATCAGGCATAATTACAGATCCTTTTATAAATTTCCTTACCAGGCCAAGAACGCACTTGCCCATGCAGTGCAGTCTGCTCGCCATGACTCAGATCTGTTGAGGGAGCAGTATGAGGAGGAACAGGAGGCCAAGGCTGAGCTGCAGCGTGGCATGTCCAAGGCTAATGCTGAGGTGGCTCAGTGGAGAACCAAGTATGAAACTGATGCCATCCAGAAGACTGAAGAGCTTGAGGACGCAAAGTAAGGATGTTTTATTACTTTCTCTTACTTTTCAGGCTATTGAACCTTGGCTGAAAAAGTGATACACAAATCTACTGTACATGATCAATATATAATACATTGATTATGTGTTAAACAACCATTATACTGTACTTCCAGACAGAAAAAAGGCAGCTGAAATGTGTTTCTCAACTATGCCAATCTAGGAAGAAACTGGCTCAGCGTCTGCAGGATGCAGAAGAAGCTGTGGAAGCTGTAAATGCTAAATGTTCATCCCTAGAGAAGACTAAACACAGACTCCAGAATGAGATTGAAGATCTCATGGTGGATGTGGAGAGATCCAATGCAGCTGCTGCCTCTTTGGACAAGAAGCAAAGGAACTTTGACAAGGTAAGAAATAAACATATGGAATACACAAGTCCTATTAGGCTTCATTATTATACATGATAGGGGTAGCCTAGTGATTCGAGAAGTGGGCCAACACCCTCAGACAAGAAAACCTGGTGCGAAGTTAGCCGGCAACCGGAGGGTCATCCTACATTTCTACACCGCCTGCCGTTGTGCCCTTGAGCAAGGTACTTAACCCCCAATAATTGCTCCAGGGGCACTGCACTGTGGCACTGCACAGTGGCTGACCCATAGCTTCCAATGCCTGTGTGTCTCGGGGGGTTGGGTTTTGAGCACAAAGACACATTTCTATTCTTTGTAAGTTAATGGACAATAAGCACATCTCATCTTAATCATACACTGTATTCAAACTACCTAAAATACATGTATGATTTTCAGGTCCTAGCTGAGTGGAAGCAGAAGTTTGAGGAGTCTCAGACTGAGCTGGAGAGCTCCCAGAAAGAGGCCAGATCTCTCAGCACTGAGCTCTTCAAACTCAAGAACTCTTATGAGGAGTCTCTGGATCATCTGGAGACCATGAAGAGGGAGAACAAGAACCTCCAAGGTCAGAGCATAAGAATCATTGGGTTATATAACTTAGTCAACTGAAGATCGAGATGCTATAGAGATCAGATAGAGATCAGATAGATATGCTATAGAGATCAGATCACCAAAAGAAATTGATGTACAATTATATTAATTGTATTTAATTGTATATAATTATATTTTCCACAGAGGAAATTTCTGACCTGACGGAGCAGCTTGGTGAGGGAGGAAAGAGCATCCATGAGCTGGAAAAGATCCGTAAACAGCTGGAGCAGGAGAAGGCTGAGATACAGTCTGCTCTAGAGGAAGCTGAGGTGAGATTAGAAAATATTTACTGGTAGTGAATGTACCAGAACTACATTTGACAAACTATGGGTGGCTGTGTTCTCATAGGGCTCCCTAGAGCATGAGGAGGGCAAGATCCTGAGAGCTCAGCTGGAGTTCAATCAGGTGAAAGCTGACATTGAACGGAAGCTGGTAGAGAAGGATGAGGAAATGGAGATGAATAAGAGGAACCAGCAGAGAGTTGTGGATACCCTGCAAAGCTCCCTGGAGGCAGAGACTCGCAGCAGGAATGAAGCTCTCAGGCTGAAGAAGAAGATGGAGGGAGATCTCAATGAGATGGAGATCCAGCTCAGCCAGGCAAACAGGCAGGCATCAGAGGCCCAGAAGCAACTTAAGGGTCTCCATTCCCATCTGAAGGTATTACTTCCACACCATTGAATTAAAAACATAGTTTTTGCCTTCAGAAAAAGCCAAGCCACACTGTGTAACAAAATAAAACTAGTAAAATCATTGATTCTTTCTACAGGATTCTCAAATGCAGCTGGATGATGCTCTTCGTGTCAGTGATGACCTGAAGGAGAACATTGCCATTGTGGAGAGACGTAACAACTTGATTCAGGCTGAACTGGATGAGCTGAGAGCCCTGGTAGAGCAGACTGAGAGAGGCCGCAAACTGGCTGAGCAGGAACTGCTGGATGTTAGTGAGAGAGTTCAGCTGCTGCACTCACAGGTAAGACAGTAATATAGAACAATTAGGGTTCTCCTTAAATATCTGCTACTTGATGTACGTAGAGGTAATATACAAACACCATTTCAAATATATGCGTAGAACACCAGCTTACTGAGCCAGAAGAAGAAGCTAGAGGGCGACACATCCCAACTTCAGAATGAAATGGAGGAGGCTGTGCAGGAGTGTAGAAATGCTGAGGAAAAAGCCAAGAAGGCCATTACTGATGCTGCCATGATGGCAGAAGAGCTGAAGAAGGAGCAGGACACCAGTGCTCACCTGGAGCGCATGAAAAAGAACATGGAGCAGACCATCAAGGACCTGCAGCACCGCCTGGATGAAGCTGAACAAATCGCCATGAAGGGTGGCAAGAAGCAGATCCAGAAGCTGGAGGCCAGAGTAAGTGTCTAAGCTACATTCTCTTCTATTAATTCAATGTCACATGTCATATCTCCAGTAATATTTCTAGCTGCAATATTAAAAGTAGTGGTAACTAACAAAGTAATTGGAAATGGTGCGTTAAAATCTTTCTAGGTGAGAGAGCTAGAGACTGAAGTGGAACTGGAGCAAAGGAGGAGCAGTGATTCTGTAAAAGGAGTCCGTAAATATGAGAGACGCATCAAAGAACTCACCTACCAGGTACATCACAAAGTTCAAGTTGAAAGATTACACTATTAACATGTTCAGAATCAAATGTAAAATGTTTACTGTATTCAGTATTCAGTATGACAACAACAAAAAATCCATTCTTTTTGGGTGCAGACTGAGGAAGACCGTAAGAATTTGAGCCGTCTGCAGGACCTGGTGGACAAACTGCAGCTTAAGGTCAAATCCTACAAGAGAACTTCAGAGGAGGCTGTAAGTAGAAAACCTTCCATCGTCCAACTGATGCATCTGTAAGTCTCAAATTGTTGTGTTTGCTGGAAACTTAAATCATATTAAACATTTTTCACAGGAGGAACAAGCCAATGCCAATTTGGGCAAGTTCCGTAAGATTCAGCATGAACTGGATGAGGCAGAAGAGAGGGCTGATATTGCTGAGTCTCAGGTCAACAAGATGAGAGCCAAGAGTCGTGATGCCGGATCCAAGGTCAGGGAATTTGCTGTCAATGTACAGTGTTGTATAGGTTATAATTTTGCAGTTTCCCATGACAAAAGTCTCAACCTTAAATTGTTTTAACGTCTCGTATCTGAGATTCTATTTAATGGTCATTTCAATTCTCGATATTCACTCATTTATTCCTGACGAAAATAAGTAATAAATGCGTAAATTGTTACTAAGTAACTATACATACCTGTTGAAGTTCCCCATTGTAAAATATCAACCAGAAAACAGTGTTCTCATTATTTATCTATCCTCTCTGTCACAGAAAGGAAAGGATGACGAGTGAGGCCAAGACTCCCAGGTCAGTTATTTCAATCAACATAATTACATTGGTTATAATTTGCAAACTCCCTTATACCATGTATGATGACAGACCCAACCTCAATTGTTTTGTAAGTTTAAAGGGTTGATTGCAACTAAGAAGCGGAACTTCTCAGGTACCACTGTGTTAGCACTGGTTTCATCAAAACGATACTTCGGGAGATTACACTGAGCTCTGTGATAACCGTGGCTGCAACGAAAGGAACACCGGAATAAACTAGCAGACTAGCTGATATTATGATGTTACGGCACCAAGCCAGCTTGATACTAGACATCGGAAATGGTAATTGTCTGTGTTCACTACTCCCGCTCGAAAGAAGTAACATCAAGAACAACTAAATCTATATAGTAAAAAGTTCAACTGAGTATTGTCATATAACAACTAAACAAATATGATTAGACTAGAATATCCTGGTAGTACAAGGATTTTGTTATCATATTTAATTGCAGACAATTACTTATTATGCCAAATTATGCCTACACAGGGTCTACTCTTCTGCGAAAATAAAGTTATTGAAGAACAACTTTTAATTGATCAAAACATTGTAAACGAAAGTGATATGGATTGCAGCAACACCTGTGACAGACAATCTACATATCAATATAAAATGAAGTACTTTGCATATTTAATTGATTAAAGGTAAAGGTCTCCATAAAAAAACACAACACTTAATAATAATGCTCATGTAGGCTTCATTAAATAATCCACAACAGCATTTTTGTCTATCATTACATTTTGGCTGTCATTTCTACTTTTTGTTGAAGATGTCATTTTCTGGCCATAGAATGCAAGGAAGACATCATTTCAAAGCTTAAAGAAAACAACAATGTTTTACTTCAAGCAACACATGCTACAGGTGTGGCTTTGTGAGTGCTTTTCTGGATCAGAAATTAAAGAAATTATACTGACATGATGTGAGACGACACTCATATATATGGGGATTAAACATTTGTCAATAATGATCACTCATATGCAGATAATGAGATATGTGACTAGTTAGCTAGCTATAGCCAGTCAGTAAATTCCCAATAAATGTGATGAGGCTGTCATTCAAACAACTTATACTAGTTAGCTAACTAGCTAGCTACATTTTTGAGTTAATAAGAAATTGATGGATAACACAAGTCATGTATAATGAATGTTGGCTAGCTAATGCACTAAGAAGAATGATCGTTCCCCAAGAAGTAAACTAGCTAGTTCGCTAGAAAGTTAGCTAGCTAGACATCAATTGATGCTGCAGACAGCTAACTAGCTAGCTAACTAGCCAAAACGTGGCTAACTAGCTTGCTACCATATGAAAATAATCAAATTATGATATTTCTGGTGAAATGCTACAATATAGCTGGACCCGTTCTGCCAAATATTCTGTGAACACAAGGTTAGCTAGCTATCAAGCAAACAATAGCTAGCCCAAGTGTTGCTAGCTAGTAGCTAACTAGCCAAGTAACATTATACCCATGATCTCTCCTGGTGAAATTTATAAGAAATTACTTTCCCTACCACATTTCTTTCCAATTCAGAGAATGTTTCTTTAATATAGCACAATATGCCACAGTAAGCCAGCCAACTGACCTGATTAATGTAGCCCTGTAAGAAAAGATAAAGGTTCACTATATTGTGTTATCATGATCTGCAAATAAATCAATAATCACGTATTGTCACTTACAATGTGATGGATTTATTGCAATATTTAGTGAAATCTTTAATTTACTAGTAGACACAGTTAGTATTATTCATGATGTTTATAGTGTATTCTATTCACTCAAACAATGAGCCCCAAAGGTGCATATATGTTTGACGATGCACAGAACATTGTAAGAATGTTTTTAGTGTTTACAGTAGTTTATTACATTTGAACCTTCATCCATCTTGTGTTACAGAAAGGACATGATGAAGAGTGAAGCTCTCGGATGGACCTTTCTGAAAATCTCCTGACTGTAGTGCTTTAGTTGTTTCTCTATTCTCCATGTAACATGAGCAGAATAAAGAATAGAGTTAAACAGCCCCTCTGTGTATTGCTTGATTCTATTCAGACAGGAAGTTTAGACTAGATTTTGGAAGAATAGAATTCACCATTATTTATTAAAGAAATGGAAACACTTACCCACACCCAAGAGCAATATAATATTTCTTTGGCCTAACATTAAGGATTTCATGAAAAATGTAACCCTCAAACTACAGACTGGTACCATTTTGACCCTAGAGGCATACTGGATTTATTTTAAATCACAGCCTATAGGTGGTTTATTTGATTCTGCAAAATGTTCATGACAAGTTTTTTGAATGTTTTGCTAATTTATTCAAAATAAAGAACTTACTTACATACAGTTGAAGTCGGAAGTTTACATACACTTAGGTTGGAGTCATTAAAACTCGTTTTTCAACTACTCCACAAATTTCTTGTTAAGAAACTATAGCTTTGCGCATGACACAAGTAATTTTTCCAACAATTGTTTACAGACAGATTATTTCACTTATAATTCACTGTACCACAATTCCAGTGAGTCAGAAGTTTACATACACTAAGTTGACTGTGCCTTTAAACAGCTTGGAAAATTCCAGAAAATTATGTCATGGGTTTAGAACCTTCTGATAGGCTACTTGACATTATTTGAGTCAATTGGAGTTGTACCTGTGGATGTATTTCAATGTCTACCTTCAAACTCGGTGTCTCTTTGCTTGACATCATGGGAAAATCAAAAGAAATCAGCCAAGACCCCAGAAAAAAAATTGTAGACCTCCACAAGTCTGGTTCATCCTTGGGAGCAGTTCATCTGTACAAACAATAGTATGCCAGTATAAACACCATGGGACCACGCAGCCGTTCTGTCTCGCCTTCTGTCTCCTAGAGATGAACGTACTTTGGTGTGAGAAGTGCAAATCAATCCCAGAACAACAGCAAATGACCTTGTGAAGATGCTGGAGGAAACAGGTACAAAGTATCTATATTCACAGTAAAACGAGTCCTATATCGCGCTGTACTGCAGCGCCAGCTGTGCCACCAGAGACCCTGGGTTCGCGCCCAGGCTCTGTCGTAACCAGCCGCGACCGGGAGGTCCATGGGGCGACGCACAATTGGCCTAGCGTCGCCCGGAGGGATTGGCCAGTAGGGAGGGATTGGCCAGTAGGGATATTGTGCTCCAGGGACTCCTGTGGCGGGCTGGGTGCAGTGTGCGCTAACCAAGGTTTCCAGGTGCATGGTGTTTCCTCATTGGTTGGGCTGGCTTCCGGGTTGGATGTGCGCTGTGTTAAGAAGCAGTGCGGCTTGGTTGGTTTGTGCATCGGAGGGCGCATGACTTTCAAACTTCGTCTCCCCCGAGCCCGTACGGGAGTTGTAGCGATGAGACAAGATAGTAGCTACTAAACAATTGGATACCATGAAATTGGGGAGAAAATGAGGTCAATTTTGAGGTAAAAAAAAACATAGAGAGAGTATATTAACATCAATAGGTGGGGGAAAATAACAATCTTTATGTAATCCAACCAGTTGAAAGTGTCCGGTGGTACTTAAAGAATATGATGTCAGATCAGTTGTCGTCTGAGACATTATTACTGATGATAGGATGACATAAACTGTATCTTGGAAAGTCTACACATTCTAGTTATCAGATTTTAAATGTTTAAATATTAAACTATTTGTGAAAAGATTAAATGTAATTTTTGTTTTTAAAATGAGGGAATTGTTTTCATAAGTAAAATATGCTCAATTAGTGGCCATGCCTATGTGAATAGGCATTGGTTAGAAATGATGAACCAACCCCTTTTCTACATTTCTTTTACAGCCCCCGTGACCCAATTCACGGCGAAATAAGCCAACCTCAGCGTGAGCTCTGGTTGCGAATGGTTGAACGACAACAACCTAACGAAATTAACATTGTATTCCCGATGACGTGAGGACTGATGTCCATACGTTTAGAAGGGCGAATTTCAACATGGAGGTGACGATCGCCACGCTGGAAGGATGAATTTGACTACACCAGCCAGAATATAGCATGAGCTTACAGTATGGCAACTTGGTATGAACTTTGAACTCTTATTTACTAAAGAAGTGATACATCCTAGACGTTGAGTTATCAGCAGCAACTGTAAACGTGCGTGGCCGAGGAAAGGACGGACAATCTCTTCAGAACGACAGGGTACTACAAGGTATCCATTCTACCACACACTACAACATATCCGCCCAGAAATATTCTTCAAAGGATAAGGGAGATCTCTGCTGGGCAACCCAGCCTTCCCTCTTCGACCAATCTATCGAAACGCAGCTCAGAGTAAATATATTTCTTGCATTTTCCTTTTCCGAATGGGGGGTTATTTAGAATGCATAAGATGCTGTATTTACGATAGCATATCCTAGACTTCCTGAAGGAAAGCCCCCAGGTGGTAAGGGTAGGTAACAACACATCCGCCATGATGATCCTCAACACAGGGGCCCCTCAGGGGTGTGTGCTCAGTCCCCTCCTGTACTCCCTGTTCACTCATGACTGCATGGCCAGGCACGACTCCAACACCATCATTAAGTTTGCCTATGACACAACAGTGGTAGGCCTGATCACCAACAACAATGGGAGGTCAGAGACCTGGCTGTCTCCCTCAACGTGATCAAGACAAAGGAGATGATTGTGGACTACAGAAAAAGGAGGACCGAGCATGCCCCCATTCTCATCGATGTAGCTGTAGTGGAGCAGGTTGAGATCTTCAAGTTTCTTGGTGATGTGAACAAACATGGTCCAAGCACACCAAGACAGTCGTGAAGAGGGCATGACAAAACCTATTCCCCCTCAGGAGACTGAAAAGATTTGGCATGTTTTCTCAGATCCTCAAAAATATCTACAGCTGCACCATCGAGAGCATGGTTGTATCACTGCTTGGTATGGCAAACTGCTCGGCCCCAGACTGCAAGGCACTACAGAAGGTAGTGCGTATGGCCCAGTACATCACTGGGGCCAAGCTTCCTGCCATCCAGGACATCTATATCAGGTGGTGTCAGAGGAAGGCCCTAAAAATTGTTCCTCCGACACTTTGATGCAGCTGGCTCCCAGGTTAAGCTGGCAGGTGTTAAGAAGCGCGGTTTAGCGGGTCATGTTTCGGAGGACGCATGACTCGACCTTCGCCTCCCATGCCGGCTGGGGAGTTGCAGCGATGAGTCAAGATCAAAACTGTGGAGAAAAAGGTGGTAAAAAACATGTTGTATAGTAAACCCTAAGTGTAAATGAGTAAAAAATGGCTACTTGACAGAAAGTATTACACTGTCAAGACGAGTAAAACAAGTTTGTCCACTATCGGCATGTGTATTTATTATGGCCATCGAAATTGCAGCTATTAAAATGAGATCTAACAATAATTTCAAGAGGTTAGAAACAAAGAGCTGAAAAAACATAGGTGTCATTGTACTCTGATGATTCATGTTTTCTTTTAAATCCACAAATCCACAATTTGGATCCCTCCACCGCTATATTCTAGATACTTTTTCTAACCTATCTGGATTACAACCAAATTATGATAAGTGAAATATATCATCTATTGGATTACTGTGTAGTTTACCAATACAATGGTCTGACTGTGATGTGGACATAATTGGTAAACAGAAATAAATTATCTTACTACAAGACATTTTAATAGAAAGTTAGCAAAAATAGATTCGATTTTACTACCATGGAAAGGAATTTGTGGAAAATCACCCTGATTAATTCTTTAGTCATATCCCAGTTTACCTATTTGCTTAAGGTCTTGCCTACACCTAGCGACCCATATTTCTTTGATTATATGAGTAAAGAATATTCAATTTGATTTTGAACGGCAAGCTAGACAAAATTAAACAGGCCTTTTTATGTAATGAATATGAATTTGGAGGGCAGAAATTATAAAAAATTAAAGCATTAGACCTCTCACTAGCCTAAGTGTTGTTGTCCATTTGTCTACTCCAATTAGGGGAGGGGTGGTAGGGTTAGAGAAAGAAAATAAAGGAAAATATATTTTTTAAAGATATGTGTGTATATATATATATATATATATATATATATATATTTTTTTATTTTTATTTTATTTTTATAAACAATTTCATCAATTTCAATTTGTAACAATATATGGAACAAGTCAAGGGGTCTGAATACTTTCCGAATGCACGTATTTAGACCCTTTGACTTGTTCCATATATTGTTACATTACAGGCTTATTCTAAAATTGATGAAATTGTTTTTTTCTCCTCACAAATCTGCACACAATTCCCCATAATAACAAAGCAAAAACAGGTAAAAAAAAAAAAAAAAATCGGCAAATGTATAAAAAATGTAAAGCTGAAATATCACATTTACATAAGTATTCAAACCCTTTACTCTTTGTTAAAGCACCTTTGGCAGCAATTACAGCCTCAAATCGTCTTTGGTATGACGCTACAAGCTTGGCACACCTGCATTTGGGGAGTTTCTCCCATTCTTCTCTGCAGATTCTCTCATGTTCTGTCAGGTTGTATGGGGAGTGTTGCTGCACAGCTATTTTCAGGTCTCTCCAGAGATGTTCGATCGGGTTCAAGTCTGGGCTCTGGCTGGGCCACTCAAGGACATTCAGAGACACTTGTCCCGAAGCCACTCCTACGTTGTCTTGGCTGTGTGCTTAGGGTCGTTGTCTTTCTGGAAGGTGAACCTTCGCCCACAGTCTGAGATCTTGAGCACTCTGGAGCAGGTTTTCATCAAGGATCTCTCTGTAATTTGCTCTGTTAATCTTTGCCTAGATCCTAACTAGTCTCCCAGTCCCTGCCGCTAAAAAAGACCCCCACAGCATGATGCTGTCACCACCATGCTTCACCGTAGGGATGGTGCCAGGTTTTCTCCAGATGTGACGCTTCGCATTCAGACCCAAGAGTTGAATCTTGGTTTCATCAGACCAGAGAATCTTGTTTCTCATGGTCTGAGAGTCTTTAGGTGCCTTTTGGCAAACTCCAAACGGTCTGTCATGTGGTTTTTACTGAGGAGTGGCTTCCGTCTGGACACTCCACCATTAAGGCCTGATTGGTGGAGTGCTGCGGAGATGGTTGTCCTTCTTGAAGGTTCTCCCCTCTCCACAGAGGAACTCTAGAGCTCAAAGTGACCAACGGGTTCTTGGTCACCTCCCTGACCAAGGCCCTTCTCCCCCGATTGCTACGTTTGGCCGGGTGGCCAGCACTAGGAAGACTCTTGCTGGTTACTGTGTCTTTGGGGAACAACAATGCTGCAGAAATGATTTGGTAACCTTCCCCAGATCTGTGGTGGGACACATTACTGTCTCTGAGCTCTATGGACAATTATTTCAACCTCGTGGCTTGGTTTTTGCTCTGACATGCACTGTCAACGTGTGGGACCTTATATAGACAGGTATTTACCTTTACAAATCATATCCATTTAATTTAATTTACCACAGGTGGACTCCAATCAAGTTGTAGAAACATCTCAAGGATGATCAATGGAAACAGGATGCACCTGCGCTCAACTTGGATTCTCATAGCTGTCATGACGTTGCCCTCTTTGGGTACCGCAAGCCCCATCCCCCTCTCCCTGTCTCCTACACCCAGGCTGCTGTGGTCAGAGAGAGGTTGTAAATTCCTGGAGGAGATTACCTCCTCATGGCCACAGCATAGAGACAGAGTGAATTTTCATAGAGAACAAAGGAATTTCTTCCACCTCACAGAACTTGAGGCCCGAACAACTTTTATTTTCCGGAGAAGGTATTGAAAGATTGGTGAAGAATACAGCTACGAACTGGTCCATTTGGTACAATTTCGTGAAACTCATGGGAGACAATACGGCCACATTACCATAACGCTGTTTATATAATAGCCTCAGATATGAGGTTTACATCTAATTGTTGTATAAGATGAATGAGTGAGGAGGATACTGTTTGTAAAATTGTGTAATGTGATTTTGGACTGTTTAATGAAGGAAACTCCAATTCCCTTTTGAGTTTAACTAAATCAGAGGACTGCTCATGAGCACAGTTAGGACCTGGCGTCATGAGAAAGCTTTTTCTGCTCTCCCGAATAAAACCCCCACTTTGAGAATTTCTCAACAGACCATGTTGCTCTCAATTACGAGAGGACAAAGGTTGCAGACCCGCTTACCTCGATAACGAGAGGGCCAAGGTTTGAGACCAGACTGCTGAATCTTTTAACCATCCCACATGGTTAACTTCTCTAGGATAGGAGGCAGCATTCAGAATATTTTCCTTCGTGCCCCGACTTCCTAGTTAATTACAGTTACATGATTAATCAGTTTAATCGCGAAATGGTAATTACAGAGAATCTTTGATAAAAACTAAAAGTCTTCAGTTAATGATAGTAAAGACATGACATAGCAAAGGGTCTGAATACTTATGTAAATAAGGTATTTCTGTTTTATATTTTTAATACATGTCTAAAAACCTGTTTTCTAATGTCATTATGGGGTATTGTGTGTAGATTGCTGAGGATTTAAACAAAAATCTCATCCATTTTAGAATAAGGCAAAATGTAACAAAATGTGGAAAAAAATACTTTCCAAAGGCACTGTAAATGGTACTTTTATTTTTCAACAGGATTCTACCTGTACTTGATCAGGTAAAAACTTCTGAATGAGCTCAAAAATGTGCTATAACTGATGATATTTTGCTGGTATAACTGAAATTGTGAAAATATGTTTGTCCTGCATAATCTAGGTTTCTCTGGAGACTTAATAACAAGTGATCTATGCCAACAGAGGGTGGAGGGTACCTGTATCAGTGATCTTGACCAGATAAACAGATCATCTGCAGAGATATAGCTTGCCATTTACATTTCTATACCACATATCATGACTGTGTACAAAACCACAAGTGCCTTTGTTTGTGCATTGAAAATCTGCCAAATGGCTCCCTGCCCGGTACTCAGCCCTGCACCTTGAAACGAATGCCCCATGTATATAGAGTCACTTAATGCTGTTCACCTCATATACTGTTTATATACTGTTGTTTACTCTATGTACACATATATATATTATTGACATAGCATCACCCTAATGTTGTATACAGCACCTACTGCTGTACATACCATTTTATTTTCCAAATTATGTACTGCCTATGCACATCACATATTATTATTATCGATTCTCATATATGGTCTCTCTAATATATCTACCTAGTAGTGCTGCACTCTCTGCCTCAGCTTTTATGCATGCAGAGGACACTGAGGATGATGAATACTTGGTTTGACTTTATATTGTTGACTCATTGGAAATGCTGTCATGTGGTTCAATTAGCCTTTGTGTCTCCACTTCAACATTTTTCCAACTCTTTCAGGAAATGTTCATAAGTCCTCATTCTTGGTTGATAATAGTTCATGTTCTCCTGTTCCTTTTCTTCTTCTGTGACCAGCTCTAGCACAGATTCATGAGCATTCTTAAAGTCATTGAGAACAACATGAAATGCTTCAAAACCCTCATTCACACTTTCAACATTTCCTCCATCAACAATAACTTTTATTTCATTCATTTTGCTTGTACATTCTCCAAGTTTGCCTCTCCATGCTGCATAGTGTGAATTTAAATGCTCCTCTGCCCTCTCCAGTGGGGTCTTCTTCAGCCGTCATTCACTTTTAATTCACTCATCTTACAATGACATAGTTGTTGATTTGATTGTTAAATGCAATGCCCCCTTGGACCTCCTTTAGTTCCCTTTATTTAAATTTAAACACCCAGTATCTTTAGATCCTTTAGTTGCGTTCCATTGATGCATTGCATTCCCACGTTAGGCCTACTATTAGACATTTGATTAGATTACATTGTGCATAGTGTCGTGGAAGGATCATAATTTGTTGGTAACATTTGTAAGCTGTTTAATATTCATCAAATGTGTGTAAGTTACTTCTCATCAGAATGGTATTTTTGTGTAATTCTGTGGTAAGGTTGCAGTTATCTGTTCTATGTCAAAACTAAGTTGCATGGGCCACAGAGGTCAAAGTGTCATCATGTGTAAACATATCTTTCACTCCCTACCCTTTTCCCAGTGGAGAAAGGAGGGTGGCAGTATCTGGAATCATTCTATGCTCCCTCTAATGTTGTTTCTATCTTAACCTATAGCCTCATTCTCCTCTCCGTGAGTTTGTCCAGGAGGTTGTATTTTGAGTTGGTTGTATATAAATGACAATTTGATATATGCCTGTTGATATGGAGGATTTGGTTTATGGTTCTGGGGTTTGGGAAAGGAGACAAAGCTGAACGATGAATTATGTCTATGCTGTCTGACTATGTGTGTCTTTGCTATTAAAAGGAACTCAGTTGCATTGTAAGGGGGCTCTCAGAGAATTCAGGGGGAGACACTGAATTTATCTGAGAGTCACAGGATTGTGATAGAGCTGATATAATTAAAGATGGACTTTTATAACTAACTCTGACGTGTGTGTGTGGTTTGCTCCCATGATTTGGTAAATAGAGGACATTTCCACGACAATAGGATCTCAGTGTTTCTCGAACTCAAACTTCTTCATTGTTTTCACACTGCTGTGTTTTGAATTCCATTCCCAAGTTTATCAAACATTCCAATTATAAGCACATTTGCACTTCCATAATATGCTTGATCAAACAATTGCATTGAACAGGGCAGCTTATTAATTCGCAATGGTTACTCACGGCTGGCGAATTCTAGAAGTTAAAGACCTCCCAAGTGAGCTGTCCTTGCGGTCTGAATGCAATGGTAAATAAAATAATATCCAGTGTCGTGTCTTTACTATCATTAAATTGGAGACTTATAGTTTTTATCAAAGATTCTCTGTAATTAGTATTACGCGATCAACTGATTAATCATGTAACTAATTAACTAGGAAGTCGGCATACCAAGGAAAAATATTCAGATTACAAAGTTATAATTTCCTAAAATAACTTTTCAGAGATTTTATCTGATCAATTAGTCTTCGAATTAATGAATTATTTACTTTACCTCACGTTAGTCTCATTCCAAACGTAGTAAATTGTTGGTTATCTGCACAAACCCAGTCTTCACTATGAGTCATCCATACATCAATTGTCTTAAATCACTTATTTATTAATAACTAAGTAATTCACAGAAATGCATAAACAAACAGTAAATATGGTTACAAGAAATGATAGGAGAATGTGCCCTAGTGGGCTAAACCAGCATGGCGGCTTGTTAGACAAAAGAGAAAGTGGGGGTCGAGTGATAATTATAACAATTGAAATGCTAATCCTTTACACATGAACGCTCACTCATTCGGGAACATATGCAATCAATATATATATATATATATATTTACGCTCAGTGTGTCATCTTGATCGCTAGTGAAAAGTTTGTTTCTTTTGTAAAATTGTCCGTCTCTCTCCCTCTCTCTCTCGGTTGTGGTTATAGGGGATAGTTCAGAGTGACATTAATTAGATTAGTTATAGAATGGATGTTTCGGCGGTTGTCGTTCTCCGCGTTCAATGATACCGAATTCCTAGCTGCAGACTAGTAATTAATATCAAAGACTTGTTCTTATTCTGTCGGTATCGATAGTCTAAGAGTTTAACCACGCGGTATGGTTAAAAGATTCAGCAATGGTCTACAACCTTTGTCCTCTCATAATGGAGAAAAACATGGTCTGTTGATAAATTCTCAAAGTTGGGTTTTATTCGGAATGGCAGAAAAGAGCTGTCCCAGGACGCCTGACCCTAACTGGGCATAGGAGCGGTCCTCTGATTTAGTTAACTCCAATCCCCTTTTTTAGTTTGCCTTCATTAAACAGTCCAAAATCACATTGTAAAATTGTGTAAACAGTATCATACTCACTCATTCATCTTATACAACAATTAGATGTATGTAAACCTCATATCTGAGGCTATTATATAAACAGCGTTATGGTAACACCGTCTCCCATGAGCTTCCCCAAGTTGTAACAAACGGACCAGTTCGTAGCTGGATTCTTCACCGATCTTTTATACTTTCTCTGGAACATGAAATTTGTTCGTACCTCAAGTTCTGTGAGGTGGAAGAAATTCCTTTGTGCTCCATGAAAATCTACTCTGCCTCTTATACTATGTGGCCATGTGGCAGGGTCTTCTCAGGATTTTACGACCTCTCTCTGACCACAGCAGCCTAGTTGAAGGAGGCAAGGGGGAGGCAGGGAGAGGGGGATGGGGCTTGCTATACCCAAAGAGGCCAACGTCATGACACCAGCGTGTGTCTGTATCGGAGCAGTACCACTCTTAATATTCTATATGTTTTTTGGGTGGCTGCATCGTGTTATGGGTATGGCTGTCTAGTAATGATCAACTGCATCAGTCAGGCTCCTGAGTGGTGCAGCGGTCTAAGGCAGTGCTAGAGGCGTCACTACAGACCATGGTTTGATTCCAGGCTGTATCACAACCAGCCGTGATTTGGAATCCCATAGGGCGGCGCACAATGGCTGTCATTGTAAATAAGAATTTGCTGTTAACTGACTTGCCTGGTTAAATAAAATTAAATAAAAAAAGTTTTTAAAAAGTACTTAGAACTTTTTAATGTACCAAGTGTCAAAGCTGTGTGCTGGAAAACCTTGGTAGTGCATGGGTGAAGAGCTGTGTTTCTTGTTTGAATTTCCTGGCTTTCTCTGCTTTTGACCAGCCCTAACTTCTCAATAAAAACAGTTTTTGTATTCAATAACTTATATTCAATAACAATGTGAACTGCAAAAGTTTCCTTGACCAATTAATTTGTTTAATAATAACGTTAAACTTAGCTTTTTAATAAAAACTAAATAAATGGACTAATACATTAAGAAACAACACGCTAATATTTCATCTGTGTTACACGTCCTACAGCAAGGGTGAAACTACAGGGAGTGTTACATAACCCCATGGGCTGCTAACTCAGAATGTTCTCCCTGTACTTCCCACATTGTCCACTTGGGGAAGGTAGAAAACAAGCTGTACCATTAACCACCTCTGTACTGGCTTCTCCTGCCACTTCTGGTAAGTTATCAGAGCTCATGTAAAATCAATGCTATTCTCTCATTCTTACAGATACAGACCATGAGACTCACTAATTTGGTAAATGTTAATAATATCCACACTAATTTCTTAAAATGTAATATCCCTGCACCTTCACATTGAACACTGCATGCTGACTGTCCGGTAGGAGTTAAAGATAATGTCATTATGACTTACCTTGGTCA
This sequence comes from Oncorhynchus kisutch, assembly GCF_002021735.2. Taxonomy (NCBI): domain Eukaryota; kingdom Metazoa; phylum Chordata; class Actinopteri; order Salmoniformes; family Salmonidae; genus Oncorhynchus; species Oncorhynchus kisutch. The sequence continues at coordinate 67,993,087 of NC_034184.2, read as the reverse complement.
GTGGTGATTCTGTTGCTAGAGGAATATTTGTGGAGGCTACTCCTGCATCACTAACCTATATCTTTCTTTCACCCCCTGTCAGGGAATCCACGTGCCTTGGTGAGGGAAGAGATGGTCTTAGCCCGTGTGGAAGCAGTAGAGATGGCCTGGCAGTCTGTCAATATATGGAGACAAAGGATGACCGGGGAGTAGGTTAAGGTGAATCCATGTGTTCAAGTACATAAAGCACAACTCATATAACCTCCCTAACCCCTTCAAGTGTAAGTGAACCTTTCACACAGAATCCTAATGTTCTGTGTGAAATGAGGCACACACACACATGTGACAGCTAGGAATGGGACCCTTAGAAATTAATTGAAGGGCAGGCGATGGTATGTTCAGCTCGGGAAGCTACAGGACCTCAAAACTGAAGCGAAGTGAAAGGTGTGAAGTTGTAAGAGTTAAAAGGGCTCCACTATACATACAGGGGTCATATGCACAGGTCTTGAAGGAGGTAACACCCTTTCTAGCTATGTCACCAGTACATGCCCCACACTGTACACATGATGACCTGACAGCTATCTTGATCTTTAACAGTGTGACACTTACAAATCCAAGACCTCATACCCCTTGGGTCAAGTAAAAGGATACAAATGCGTACTTGGTATAATGCCACCATGTTGCAGATTCAGATCTGGCTACTACCATATAATATATCCAAATCTGGCTATTGAAAAGTAATTAAAAGCATTTTGGCCATGTGTTATGTACATGCTTTTAAAGACCTTGTAACTCTTGGTTAACATGCTGGGTCTGAAGTTGTAAATCAATTGGTCATTACAGGGCCACCCTGTGGTCAATTTGTGCCATTTTCCTACAGAGACACATGACTGGCACGTTTTGTAAATCTGGAGGATCCCACATTCAAGTTATTTATGGTCAACTTCTAAGAAGAGGAAGCTGGAGGATGAGTGCTCAGAACTCAAGAAGGACATTGATGATCTGGAGCTCACTCTGGCTAAAGTGGAGAAGGAAAAGCATGCCACAGAGAACAAGGTAAACACTTTTCTTTGTCCTTGTGTTGTTAAAACTCAACTTAATTGGTTTGGTGGAAAGTTTGGAGGGAAGAGTAATGACACTGCTGTGCTGGAGGCCCATCAGCATACTCTGGATGACCTGCAGAGTGAGGAGGACAAAGTCAACACGCTGACCAAAGCCAAAGCCAAAGCCAAACTCGAAAAGCAAGTTGATGATGTGAGTATCATATAGGAATTCATTAAAATGTCAACAAGATGTGTTATATCCTAAAAATAGGCTACAGTGAATTGACAAACCCGAAAATGGCTAATTACATATTTTATCAGATTGAAGGGTCACTGAAGAATGAGAAGGTGAGAATGGACCTTGAGAGAGCCAAGAGAAAGCTGGAGGGAGATTTAAAGTTGACCCAGGAGAGCCTAATGGACCTGGAGAATGACAAGCAGCAGATGGAGGAGAGAATGAAGGAAGATCTTAACCTGAAAAAATCGAACAAATAATTATTTTACAAAAAAGTGCTCAAATGTGTGCTTTACTCATCAGGAAGGACTTTGAGATAAGCCGACTCAGCAGCAAGATTGAGGATGAGCAGGCCTTGAGTGCCCAGCTTCAGAAAAAACATAAGGATTTGCAGGTATGTCAATAGCATTGTTGAAAAGGGAATCTTTCTGTTGCAACTGTTCTTTTCTTTCCAGAACATCTGACTTCCAATGTTTATTTATTTATTTAACCTTTATTTAACCAGGTGGGCTAGTTGAGAACAAATTCTCATTTACAACTGCGACCTGGCCAAGATAAAGCAAAGCAGTGCGACACAAACACAGAGTTACACATGGAATAAACAAACATATAGTCAATAATACAGTAGAAAAAAGTATATATACAGTGTGTGAAAATTGGGAAAGATAAGGGAGGTAAGGCAATAAATAGGCCATAGTGGCAAAATAATTACAATATAGCAATTTTAACACCGGAGTGATAGATATGCAGAAGATGAATGTGCAAGTAGAGATACTGAGATACTGCAAATGTATGTGGAATCACCCAGAAATTAACAAAGTAATTCCATACATGCTGTTCTGTCATTCAAAAACAAATCTGTTTTTAGACAAACCTGGACAAAATGTGCCGTACTCTAGAGGACCAGATGAGTGAATACAGGACAAAAGCTGAGGAAGGACAGCGATCCATCAATGATTTCACAATGCAGAAAGCAAAGCTTCAAACTGAGAATGGTATATTAACTAAACATACTGACATTCACATGAACAGCCACAATAAATAACCAGATTAAGTAATATAATTTAACATAATTTGAATTGCATGAAAACAGATGAACTTGCTAGACAGAGGAGAAGGACTCTCTGGTCTCTCAACTGACCAGAGGTAAGCAGTCCAACGCTCAGCAGATTGAAGACCTCAAGTGACAACTGGAGGAAGAAGTCAAAGTATTGACACAAGAATGCATTGTCCTTTATCTAACTACATTCATCCTCTGGTATAATTAACATAATTTAAAAAATGTCCTTACCAGGCCAAGAAGGCTGTTGAGGGGCTAATGCTGAGGTGGCTCAGTGGAGAACCAAGTATGAAACTGATGCCATCCAGAAGACTGAAGAGCTTGAGGACGCAAAGTAAGGATGTTTTATGACTTTCTCTTACTTTTCAGGCTATTGAACCTTGGCTGAAAGAGCGATACACAAAAGTACATGATGAATAATAGATGGATTACCTGTTACACAACCATGATATATTAGAGAAAAATGGCAGCTGTTCGGAAACTTGTTTCTCATCTATGTCAATCTAGGAAGAAACTGGCTCAGCGTCTGCAGGATGCAGAGGAAGCTGTGGAAGCTGTAAATGCTAAATGTTCATCCCTAGAGAAGACTAAACACAGACTCCAGAATGAGATTGAAGATCTCATGGTGGATGTGGAGAGATCCAATGCAGCTGCTGCCTCTCTGGACAAGAAGCAACTAAATAAATTATCGAATACGCAAGTCATATTAGCCTTCAATATAATACATGATATACAATATATTGAAACAACTTTTAAAACCTGTATGTTTTTCAGGTCCTGGCTGAGTGGAAGCAGAAGTTTGAGGAGTCTCAGACTGAGCTGGAGAGCTCCCAGAAAGAGGCCAGATCTCTCAGCACTGAGCTCTTCAAACTCAAGAACTCTCATGAGGAGTTTCTGGATCACCTGCAGACCATGAAGACGGAGAACACAGCATCAGCATTATTGATGTCAATTAAAGATGTATATATTACAGAGATTAATTATCACAAAAATATTCTCATGTAAATATATTTTTTTAACCACAGAGGAAATTTCTGATCTGACTGAGCAACTTGGTGAGGGAGGAAATCGCATCCAAGAACTGGAGAAAGTCCATAACCAGCTGGAGCAGCAGAAGGCTGAGCAACACTCTGCTCTAGAGGAAGCTGAGGTGAGAACAGAAAATATTTACTTCTAGCAACAGACACTATTTACTGGTAGCAACTGACTGTATAATGAGATTTTATATGGGGCTATGTTCTCACAGGGCTCCCTGGATCATGAGGAGGGCAAAATCCTGAGAGCTCAGCTGGAGTTCAGCCAGGTGAAAGCTGACATTGAACGGAAGCTGGTGGAGAAGGATGAGGAAATGGAGATGAATAAGAGGAACCAGCAGAGAGTTGTGGATACCCTGCAAAGCTCCCTGGAGGCAGAGACTCGCAGCAGGAATGAAGCTCTCAGGCTGAAGAAGAAGATGGAGGGAGATCTCAATGAGATGGAGATCCAGCTCAGCCAGGCCAACAGGCAGGCATCAGAGGCCCAGAAGCAACTTAAGGGTCTCCATTCCCATCTGAAGGTATTACTTCCACACCACTGAATTAAAAACATTGCTTGTGCCTTTGGATAAAGCCAAACCACACTGTGAAACAATACAATAAATATAGTAAAATCTATTCTCTCTAAAGGATTCTCAAATGCAGCTGGATGATGATCTTCGCAGCAATGATGACCTGAAGGAGAACATTGCCATTGTGGAGAGACGTAACAACCTGATTCAGGCTGAACTGGATGAGCTGAGAGCCCTGGTGGAGCAGACTGAGAGAGGCCGCAAACTGGCTGAGCAGGAACTGCTGGATGTTAGTGAGAGTTCAACTTCTACACTCACAGGTAAGACAGTAATAGAGAGGAGCAATAGTAATGGCATATTTTTTGCAGGCACTAACACAGTCATGTCTCTTTGGCCAAGGTCCATGAGATTTTTTTTTTTTAAAGATAAACAGGAAAAATAAGGTCTGTAGTAAACACAGGCTTAGGAGATTTTGTACTTTTTTGTTCTATGAGATATTCTTCATCAGATAACGTAATTTTTTGTGAATTTTTAAGCATTTATGTAATCAAAACAAGTACATAAAGCACAAAAATGCTTCATAATTCATAAAGGGCATGTTAACTGACCTGTTTAAACCTCAGACCTTATTTTCAGGGTTTATCCCAAAACCCCAATATCTCCCCATTCATGTTTTATTTAACCTTTATTTAACTAGGCAAGGCAGTTAAGAACAAATTATTTTTTACAATGATGCCCTTCCGGGGAACAGTAGGTTAACTGCCTTGTTCAGGTACAGAACGACAGCTTTTAACTTTGTCAGCTCGGGTATTCAATCCACCAACTTTTCGGTTACTGGCCCAATGCTCAAGCCGCTAGGCTACCAGCCACCCCATTTCACCCATAGGAATGAATGAACGAACCAGAGGTAAGTCATTTACATTTTTTAGGACTACAAACTAGCAAGCTCCATAGATAACAATTAGTGTTCTCCTTAAATGTCTGCTACCTGAGGTATATACTGTAGAGGTTAAATTAAAAGTAATTTGTCAAGTATATGTGAGGAACTCCAGCCTGTTAAGCCAGAAGAAAAAGCTAGAGGGCGACACATCCCAGCTTCAGAATGAAGTGGAGGAGTGTAGAAATGCTGAGGAAAAGGCCAAGAAGGCCATTACTGATGCTGCCATGATGGCAGAAGAGCTGAAGAAGGAGCAGGACACCAGTGCTCACCTGGAGCGCATGAAAAAGAACATGGAGCAGACCATCAAGGACCTGCAGCACCGCCTGGATGAAGCTGAACAAATCGCCATGAAGGGTGGCAAGAAGCAGATCCAGAAGCTGGAGGCCAGAGTAAGTGTCTAAGCGGCATTCTCTTCTATTAATTCAATGTCACATTTTATACAGTACCAGTCAAAAGTTGACATACTCATTCAAGTTTTATTTTTTATTTGGACTATTCTCTACTATTTTCTACATTGAAATAACACATGTGGAATTGTGTAGTAACCAAAAAAGTGTTAAACATATAAAAATATATTTGAGATTCTTCAAGTAGCCACCCTTTGCCTCGATGACAGCTTTGCACACTCTTGGCATTCACTCAACCAGCTTCATGAGGTAGTCACCTGCAATGCATTTAAATAAACAGGTGTGCCTTGTTAAAAGATTATTTGTGGATGTTCTTTACTTCTTAATGCATTTGATCCAATCAATTGTGTTGTGACAAGGTAAGGGTGGTATACAGCAGTTAGCCATATTTGGTAAAACACCAAGTCCATATTATGGCAAGAACAGTTCAAATAGGCAAAGAGAAATGACAGTCCATCATTACCTTAAGACATGAATGTCAGTCAATGCAGAACATTTCAAGAACTTTGAAAGTTTCTTCAAGTGACGTCACAAAAACCAACAAGCGCTATGATGAAACTGGCTCTCATAAGGACTGCCACAGGAAAGAAAGACCCAGAGTTACCTCTGCTGCGTAGGATAAGTTCATTAGAGTTACCAGCCTCAGATTGCAGTCCAAATAAATGCTACAAAGAGTTCAAGTAACAGACACATCTCAACCTCAACTGTTCAGAGGAGACGGCATGAATCAGTCCTTCATGGTTGAATTGCTGCAAAGAAACCACTTCTAAAGGACACCAATAAGAAGAAGAGACTTGCTTGGGCCAAGAAACACAAGCAATGGACATTAGACCGGTGGAAATCTGTAATTTTGTCTGATGAGTCCAAATCGGAGATTTATGGTTCCAACCACCGTGTCTTTGTGAGACGCAGAGTAGGTGAACGGATTATCTCTGCATGTGTGATTCCCACCGTGAAGCGTGGAGGAGGAGGTGTGATGGTGTTTTGCTGGTGACACTGTCAGTGATTTATTTAAAATTCAAGGCACACGTAACCAGCATGGCAACCACAGCATTCTGCAGTGATACGCCATGCCATCTGGTTTGCGCTTAGTGGGACTATCATTTGTTTTTCAATAGGACAATGACCCAACACACACCTCCAGGCTGTGTAAGGGTTATTTGACCAAGAAGGAGAGTGATGGAGTGCTGCATCGGAAGACCTGGCCTCCACAATCACCTGACCTCAACCCAATTGAGATGGTTTGGGATGAGTTGGACCGCAGAGTGAAGGAAAAGCAGCCAACAAGTGCTCAGCATATGTGTGAACTTCTTCAAGACTGTTGGAAAAGGTTTCCTCATGAAGCTGGTTGAAAGAATGCCAAGAGTGTGCAAAGCTGTCATCAAGGGTGGCTACTTAAAATAATCTAAAATATATTTTGGTTTGTTTAACCCTTTTTTGGTTACTACATGTGTTATTTCATAGTTTTGATGTCTTCACTATTATTCTAGAAGTTAGAAAATAGTAAAAATAAAGAAATACCGTTGAATGAGAAGGCGTGTCCAAATTTCTGACTGGTACTGTAATCATATTTCTAGCTTCAATATTGAAAAGAGTTGTAACAACATACTTGGAAATAGTGTTTAACATTGATCATATCTTTCTAAGTAAGGGAGCTAGAGAGTGAAGTGGAAATGGAGTAAAGGAGGGGCAGTGATTCTGTGAAAGGAGTCCGTAAATATGAGAAATATCAAGGAGCTCCCACCAGGTACATTATATACTTTAATTTGACAGGGCACAAATAATGCTCAGAATCAATTGTAACATACATATAATGTTTCCCTATTTTTCTCTTTATTTTTTGTGTGCAGACTGAGGAAGACCGTAAGAAACTGAGCTGCCTGCAGGACCTGGTGGACAAACTGCAGCTGAAGGTCAAATCCTACAAGAGGACTGCAGAGGAGGCTGTAAGTAACCTTCCAACTGCATCTGTAATTCTCAAATTATTTTGTTTAATAGAAACCTAGATCATGTTTAACATTTCTCACAGGAGGAACAAGCCAATGCCAATTTGGGAAAGTTCCGTAAGATTCAGCATGAACTGGATGAGCCAGAAGAGAGGGCTGATATTGCTGAGTCTCAGGTCAACAAGATGAGAGCCAGGAGTCTTGATTCTGCCTCCAAGGTCAGTAAAGTAACTCTTTCAAGAGTCCTAAAGGATCATTTGCAGACTTACCAGGAACCACTACTCCACTACCACATATCTACAACACAAAATCCATGTGTACATGTGTGTATAGTGTGTATGTTATCATGTGTGTGTGTGTGTGTGTGTGTGTGTGTGTGTGTGTGTGTGTGTGTGTATGCATGTGTCTTTGCCTATGTTTGTGTTGCTTAACAGTCCCCGCTGTTCCATAAGGTGTATTTGTATCTGTTTATTAAAATCTGATTCTACCACTTGCATCAGTTACCTAATGTGGAATAGAGTTCCATGTAGTCATGGCTCTATGTAGTACTGTGCGCCTACCATAGTCTGTTCTGGACTTGGGGACTGTGAAGAGACTTCCGGTGGCATGTCTTGTGAGGTATGCATGGGTGTCTGGAGCTGTGTTTTAGTCGTTTAAACAGACAGCTCGCTGCTTTCAACAAGTCAATACCTCTCACAAATACAAGTAGTTATGAAATCAATCTCTCCTCCAATTTGAGCCATGATTGATTGACATGCATATTATTGTAAATTATTGTTTTAAATAAATGCATGTCTGTCATGCCATGATTACATTGTTGTGTTTTTAATTTCTTTTATAATTTCTTAAAACAATAAAAACAAATGTACCACTATTTCAGAAAATCTATATATAGTGTTTTGGAAATACTCTTAAATTATAGACCATGTAAAACCTTGATGAAAGTTACCTGTACAGAGAAAGTCTCAAGATGATCCCATGTAAGTTGCATGTTTTCCTAAAAAAGGTTATGTTACATTTCCTGTCCCAGTCACCCCCCTATCATTACAAGATTGTAGAACATGGAAGCAGAACTCACTTAAATTTGGTCTGTATTGCTTCCCTAACATCTCATCTTCATAATGAACACTGGGGGGACAGCTGTCTGTGAGCTCTTTCTGTGAGCTCTTTCTAAAAGCCATGAAATACTATTGACTGGATAACCTTTTTTTAGACTTGGCATCCTACTCTGTAATGGTCAGAATTCATACAATTTCGTACTGACACATTTCAAATACATCCTTAACTCCAACATATTTGCCTTAAGGATAATTATGAGAACGGTTTCATTCAGAAATGACTAACTTTATTTGTTGATGCTGACCTCCCCTCATACTTGCCCATATTTGCTTATTTACAATGAATAACAATGCATGTTTATTCATTTGCTGCCATCAATTGTGTTCTAAAACTGACAAGATCCAGTGAAATTTTGATTAACTGCTAATGGTCAGAATGGCGTCATGGATTTACGACCCATGAAAAAGTGGGAAAAATCTTTGTATTTAAAATATAGACAAATGATATCAAAAATACCTCAGGTGAGGACTAACATAGTTGATCATGTTTTTTGAGAGAATTCCCCTTTAATTGTGGCTAAACCTAGAATTGTTTTAGATTACTTCTTGAATGTATGTCGCTAACAGCTTTAACAGTTGTAACTCATTTCTGTAATACATACTGTAGTTGAAGAGCAAAATGTATTTATTGTTCATTAAATTCTTTAATTGGACAGTATTGCTCTTGGTGTTGGCTATTACACAAGAGAATCAGATACATATTTAGTATCTGTATGGGGACAGCATGAAGTTCATAGTGTATTCCATACCATAATACACATACCTGTTGAAGTTTCCCATCATATATTTTAAGGACACAGTATAATGCAGTATAAAATGTTTTTCATTACACAGTAGTATTACAATTTTTTCATGATCCATCCGTCTTCTCTGTCACAGAAAGGAAAGGATGAGGAGTGAGTCCAAGAGTCGTGATGCCAGCTCCCAGGTCAGTTCTTTTAATCAAAATAATGATATTGGTTATAATTAGCAAATTCCCTCATGTCATGTATGATGACAGCTTTTTCCTCAATCGCTTTGTAAGTATTTGATGTCCAACAGCCATACTATTATTCACATTGTATATATTTTTAAGAATACTGTGTCATGACGTGGCCCTCTTTGGATATAGCAAGCACCAACTCTCTCTCACTACCTCTCTCTTCCCCCTACACCCAGGCTCTGTTATCTCAGGTCTTAAATTCCTGAGGAGACTCTCTTCCCCCCCGGCCATGCGGTATAGAGAGAGGGTTCACAGTACAAAAGGAACTTCTTCTACCTCACAGAACTTGAGAACTGAACAATATCCATGTTGAGAATGTGTATACAGTCGGTGGAGAATCCAGCTACGACCGGTCCATTTTGTCTAATGTTTGTGACCTCACGAGAGACAATACAGCTACATTACCATAATTCTGTTTATACAAGAGTCTCCGTTATGAGATTTGCATCTAATTATTGTATAAAATGAATGAGTAAAGATGAAACAATTTGTGAAATTTTGTAATGTGATTTTAAACTGTTTAATGACAGAGAATCCAATTCCCTTTAAAGTTAACTAAGTCATTGGCCCGCCCCATGAGCACAGACATTGATCTGACGTCATGGGACAGCCTTTTCTGCATTTCCGAATAAAAAAAACAAATTCCCTTGAGACCAAGCGTACCTCGATTACCGAGAGGGCTAAGGTTTGAGTAGAGACCATGCATTCCTCGGTTAATGAATTCCTAACCAAACCACGTGGCACATTGGCTACACTGGTGGAAATGGTTAAACTCAGACTATCGATACTGACAAAATAAGAGCAAATCTTCGATACTAATTACTAGTCTGCAGCTAGAATTTTTGTCGACTGAATGCGAAGACCGACAACCGCCGGAACATCTATTCTATAAGAACATTTCTGAATGGGACTATGAAGTATCCATTCACGAAAGACTCCAGGGACACAAAGAGAAGTTCAGATTAACTTTCCAACACAAAGACGGACGATTCCAACAGAGATCACGAAGACACACTGAGCCTAAATATATATATTGATTGCAAATATTCCCGAATGAGTGAGTGTTCATGTGCAAAGTATTAGTATTTCTATCAATATGATTATCAACTATGTAGTATCTTTTGTCTTTCGCGCCCTTCTCAGTCCCTTTGTCTACCAAGCCGCCATACCGGTTTAACCCACTAGGGCACATCCCCTATCATTTCATTGTAACCATACCTACTGTTTGTTTGTTATGCATTTCAATGATAATTTAGTTGGTTAGTAAATAAATTATTAAGACAATTGATGTATGGATGATTCATAGTGAAGGCTGGGTTCATGCAGATAACCTACAATTGACAGAGTTTGGAATGAGACTAACGTGAGGTAAAGAATAATTCATTAATTAGAAGACTAATAGGTCAGATATTAAAATATCTGAAAAGTTATTTTAGGAAAATTCTAACTTTGTAATCTGAAGATTTTCCTTGGTGCCCTGACTTCCTAGTTAATTACATTTACATGATTAGTTTAATCACGTAATAATAATTACAGAGAATTGATTTGATAAAATAAGTCACTTTAATGATGCCAAAGACATGACAACTGTATAGGACAGGGTCAAATATGAATTAGATTATTGTTCACTGTAACGGTTTTCTTCTGTGGATGAAGGAGAGGACCAAAGCGCAGCATGGTTAGTGTTCATCATGTTTAATAAAGACGATAAACGTGAACACTACAAAATACAAAACAACAAATGTGAAAAAACCGAAACAGTTCTGTCTAGTGCAGACACACGAAGACAGAAGACACCCACCCACAAAACAGGCTACCTAAATATGGTTCCCAATCAGAGACAATGACTAACACCTGCCTCTGATTGAGAACCTTATCAGGCCAAACATAGAAACGGGAAAACTAGACACACAACATAGAATGCCCACTCAGCTCACATCCTGACCAACACTAAAACAAAGAAAACCCAAAAGAACTATGGTCAGAACGTGACAGTTCACAAACATTATTTCAAAGGAATATCTTGATTTCAAAGGTCACTAATTGCGCAATGGCAAGCAAACTGTTTCTGTAAATGATTTATCATAACATTTTATTGTAAGAATTGGGGCTCTATTCAGAGCTTTCAGCATTACTGCATGGTTGAAATTTAATTTAAAGGCAATGTTCCAGTGTTAGCGGAGACTGCATTCACGGCTAATGCTGCATATGTCGATTCAATCGGAAATTACCTTTACATTTCATTTGTTCAATCTGTAATACTTCAGCGACACAGATTGAATAGAGCCCTTAGACCTAACTGTTCCATTAACATTTAAATGTAATGAAGGCCAGTATTTAATAACAATGTTTCCAGAATACACAGATGTACATTCTCTCAACCTTTATTTATCTGCTTTGTCACGGAAAGGACATGATGAAGAGTGAAGCCCTCAGATGGATCTTTCGGAAAATCTCCTGACTGTGGTGCTTAGTTTTTCTCTATTCTCCATGTAACATGAGAAGAATAAAGTCAACTTGTTTTGGTTGTAACATGTTGCCAGCATGCCAAAGGTTTTCCATGTCTGGAATAGACATCAGGGACATTTAATATTCCATAATCTAAAATGGTTATTTATCTCAAATGTACATACAATCACCTGGCCCAGTGGCATGCTGGACGGAAAGTGCCCACTAGTACCCACATCATATCAAATTGTTTATCCATTGACATACCTACTGAAAGGGATGTTTCATCATTTCAGTGCTGTGAGTATTAGCTTTATCTAGGCTTAAGGGCATAATTGGGAGTTAATGCCATCATGGTCAGGATTTATTCCAAATAAGTATTTTTTAAATGACAGTTTCATATTATGTGATTCTGAACAGTGGACAAAACAACCCACATAACAATCTCGGGTGTCTTGAGGTCACCATGAAAAACACATCTTCAGCTGGTTGTAGTTTATTTGATCTGTCTTCACCTTAACCGGAAATATACAATAATTGGCCATTATGATGTTCCATGGCAATGATGTAAAAACAACAACAATTGTTTTACATACATAGAAGTCTGTATTTGGTTCAATTCAAAGTTAAGGACACATGGAGACAACTATCAGATAAGATACTTTGAAATGAGCTGCTGTGCAAGAGGGAAGAAAGCAAAAGGAATAAGCAAGAGATGAGAAGTCAAATGTAACATCAAATTGAGGAAAAACGTAGGCCTACAAGGAATCCAGAGACAGAAAATATATAAAAATCAATAAAAATATAATCACTTTATGTTTCTCAGAAGGAACTTCAGTTGCTGCAAAACTATAGTAAACATATAACAGATGTACAGTAACAGCCATACTGATGCCGGTAAAAAAACTGTTAGTGGCTCTCTTGGTTTTAAGAGGTAAAGACCTGAAAACTGCACACTTAATGAAGTACTATTACACATTGATTATTCAGTAGATATGTACTTGATCCACAGCGATTTTTGTTCCCCCTCTTGTGAGAGCTTTACACCCTACAATCTTTTCACTGACCAGCACAACTCTCTCTATGTTATTCTGACTTGCTCATGTGAGCGAGCCAAACCAGACAACTATACTAAATGTGATGACAAGCTCAATAAAACATCTATAAAAAGGACTGCAAAACGGATTGATTCACATTCAACTTTCTTAGCTTCTGCAAATACAGTATGGAATGATCATTTTTTACTACACTCGCCCACTGTTGGCTCCCGAGGTACTGTTTGTACTCCACCTGTTTTATGCTTCGGTCTCTGGAGCTGATGGAACCTTTCTAAAGTCGATGATGAGGTATTTGGATGTTCAAGGATGTTCTTCTTACACAAGAGGTCAAACTTTCCAGAATTGGATGTGTCAAGAATAAAAGTGTCATCCAAGTATTTTATGTAGGTGGCCTCAGGGCGGGTACTTCTATAGTTTAGTTTATTAGTCATATGTACAGGGTCGGAAATGTAATTGCAGGCTAAAGTGAAATTCATAAGCTATGCAGTGCAGGTCAAAAATAGAAGTGAATGAAAACAATCATTAAAATAATAACATATACATATTTACAATTGTAAACAGGCCATGGGAACAGCCCATGGCTTGGGTGGCTGAGGACCTTGATCTTCCTGGCCTTCCTGTGAATGAGTAGGTGTGTCCAAACCTTTGACTTAATGGTTTTCCCCATTAAGCAACGAGTCGGAGTCAGAGGCCGAGCCTTCTCTTGTCTCTACTTCTCCCGTTACGGGGTCTGAGACGCCGAAGCCTCCCACCATTAGCTCTGACAAATTGAAAACCCTAGTCGTTGGCGACTCCATTACCCGCAGTATTAGACTTAAAATGAATCATCCAGCGATCATACACTGTTTACCAGGGGGCAGGGCTACCGACGTGAAGGCTAATCTGAAGATGGTGCTGGCTAAAGCTAAAACTAGCGAGTGTAGAGCGTATAGAGATATTGTTATCCACGTCGGCACCAACAATGTTAGGATGAAACAGTCAGAGATCACCAAGCGCAACATAGCTTCAGCGTGTAAATCAGCTAGAAATATGTGTCGGCATCGAGTAATTGTCTCTGGCCCCCTTCCAGTTAGGGGGAGTGATGAGCTCTACAGCAGAGTCTCACAACTCAATCGCTGGTTGAAAACTGTTTTCTGCCCCTCCCAAAAGATAGAATTTGTAGATAATTGGCCCTCTTTCTGGGACTCACCCACAAACAGGACCAAGCCTGACCTGCTGAGGAGTGACGGACTCCATCCTAGCTGGAGGGGTGCTCTCATCTCATCTACCAACATAGACAGGGCTCTAACTCCTCTAGCTCCACAATGAAATAGGGTTCAGGCCAGGCAGCAGGCTGTTAGCCAACCTGCCAGCATAGTGGAGTCTGCCACTAGCACAGTCAGTGTAGTCAGCTCAGCTATCCCCATTGAGACTGTGTCTGTGCCTCGACCTAGGTTGGGCAAAACTAAACATGGCGGTGTTCGCCTTAGCAATCTCACTAGGATAAAGACCTCCTCCATTCCTGTCATTATTGAAAGAGATCATGATACCTCACATCTCAAAATAGGGCTACTTAATGTTAGATCCCTTACTTCAAAGGCAATTATAGTCAATTAACTAATCACTGATCATAATCTTGATGTGATTGGCCTGACTGAAACATGGCTTAAGCCTGATGAATTTACTGTGTTAAATGAGGCCTCACCTCCTGGCTACACTAGCGACCATATCCCCTGTGCATCCCGCAAAGGCGGAGGTGTTGCTAACATTTACGATAGCAAATTTCAATTTACAAATAAAAAAAGGACGTTTTAGTCTTTTGAGCTTCTAGTCATGAAATCTATGCAGCCTACTCAATCACTTTTTATAGCTACTGTTTACAGGCCTCCTGGGCCATATACAGCATTCCTCATTGAGTTCCCTGAATTCCTATCGGACCTTGTAGTCATAGCAGATAATATTCTAATCTTTGGTGACTTTAATATTCACATGGAAAAGTCCACAGACCCATTCCAAAAGGCTTTCGGAGCCATCATCGACTCAGTGGGTTTTGTCCAATATGTCTCTGGACCTACTCACTGTCAGTCATACTCTGGACCTAGTTTTGTCCCATGGAATAAATGTTGTGGATCTTAATGTTTTTCCTCATAATCCTGGACTATCGGACCACCATTTTATTACGTTTGCAATTGCAACAAATAATCTGCTCAGACCCCAACCAAGGAACATCAAAAGTTGTTCTATAAATTCACAGACAACACAAAGATTCCTTGATGTCATTCCAGACTCCCTCTGTCTGCCCAAGGATGTCAGAGGACAAAAATCAGTTAACCACCTAACTGAGGAACTCAATTTAACCTTGCGCAATACCCTAGATGCAGTTGCATCACTAAAAACTAAAAACATTTCTCATAAGAAACTAGCTCCCTGGTATACAGAAAATTAATATAAAAATTAATATAATTTCAAAAAAGATTTATCCATGAAGAATGTTTTATTTATTTATTAATCAGTATATTTTAGTTTAATTTTGTCTGTCGCTTAGCATTCCAAATAAAATATATTAAGATATAAATACGAGTCCTATATCGACATAACCCGGAAGGCCGCTCAGCAAGGAAGAAGCCACTGCTCCAAAACCATCATAAAAAAGCCAGACTACAGTTTGCAACTGCACATGGGTACATAAGTCGTACTTTTTGAAGAAATGTCCTCTGGTCTGATGAAACAAAAATAGAACTGTTTGGCCATAATGACCATCGTTACAGTGCCTTGCGTTTTTTGTGAAGAATCAACAACAAGTGGGACACAATCATGAAGTGGAACGACATTTAATGGATATTTCAAACTTATTTAACAAATCAAAAACGGAAAAGTTGGGCGTGCAAAATTATTCAGCCCCTTTACTTTCAGTGCAGCAAACTCTCTCCAGAAGTTCAGTGAGGATCTCTGAATGATCCAATGTTGACCTAAATGACTAATGATGATAAATACAATCCACCTGTGTGTAATCAAGTCTCCGTATAAATGCACCTGCACTGTGATAGTCTCAGAGGTCCGTTAAAAGCACAGAGAGCATCATGAAGAACAAGGAACACACCAGGCAGGTCCGAGATACTGTTGTTTTTTATTTTTTTTATTTCACCTTTATTTAACCAGGTAGGCTAGTTGAGAACAAGTTCTCATTTGCAACTGCGACCTGGCCAAGATAAAGCATAGCAGTGTGAGCAGACAACAAAGAGTTACACATGGAGTAAACAATTAACAAGTCAATAACACAGTAGAAACCAAAGGGGGAGTCTATATACAATGTGTGCAAAAGGCATGAGGAGGTAGGCAAATAATTACAATTTTGCAGATTAACACTGGAGTGATGAATGATCAGATGGTCATGTACAGGTAGAGATATTGGTGTGCAAAAGAGCAGAAAAGTAAATAAATAAAAACAGTATGGGGATGAGGTAGGTGAGAAAGGGTGGGCTATTTACCAATAGACTATGTACAGCTGCAGCGATCGGTTAGCCGCTCAGATAGCTGATGTTTGAAGTTGGTGAGGGAGATAAAAGTCTCCAACTTCAGCGATTTTTGCAATTCGTTCCAGTCACAGGCAGCAGAGTACTGGAACGAAAGGCGGCCAAATGAGGTGTTGTGAAGAAGTTTAAAGCCGGATTTGGATACAAAAAGATTTCCCAAGCTTCAAACATCCCAAGGAGCACTGTGCAAGCGATAATATTGAAATGGAAGGAGTATCAGACCACTGCAAATCTACCAAGACCTGGCCATCCCTCTAAACTTTCAGCTCATACAAGGAGAAGACTGATCAGAGATGCAGCCAAGAGGCCCATGATCACTCTGGATGAACTGCAGAGATCTACAGCTGAGGTGGGAGACTCTGTCCATAGGACAACAATCAGTCGTATATTGCACAAATCTGGCCTTTATGGAAGAGTGGCAAGAAGAAAGCTATTTCTTAAAGATATCCATAAAAAGTGTTGTTTAAAGTTTGCCACAAGCCACCTGGGAGACACACCAAACATGTGGAAGAAGGTGCTCTGGTCAGATGAAACCAAAATTGAACTTTTTGGCAACAATGCAAAACGTTATGTTTGGCGTAAAAGCAACACAGCTCATCACCCTGAACACACCATCCCCACTGTCAAACATGGTGGTGGCAGCATCATGGTTTGGGCCTGCTTTTCTTCAGCAGGGACAGGGAAGATGGTTAAAATTGATGGGAAGATGGATGGAGCCAAATACAGGACCATTCTGGAAGAAAACCTGATGGAGTCTGCAAAAGACCTGAGACTGGGACGGAGATTTGTCTTCCAACAAGACAATGATCCAAAACATAAAGCAAAATCTCCAATGGAATGGTTCAAAAAGAAACATATCCAGGTGTTAGAATGGCCAAGTCAAAGTCCAGACCTGAATCCAATCGAGAATCTGTGGAAAGAACTGAAAACTGCTGTTCACAAATGCTCTCCATCCAACCTCACTGAGCTCGAGCTGTTTTGCAAGGAGGAATGGGAAAAAACTTTAGTCTCTCGATGTGCAAAACTGATAGAAACATACCCCAAACGACTTACAGCTGTAATCGCAGCAAAAGGTGGCGCTACAAAGTATTAACTTAAGGGGGCTGAATAATTTTGCACACCCAATTTTTCAGTTTTTGATTTGTTAAAAAAGTTTGAAATATCCAATAAATGTCGTTCCACTTCATGATTGTGTCCCACTTGTTGTTGATTCTTCACAAAAAAATACAGTTTTATATCTTTATGTTTGAAGCCTGAAATGTGGCAAAAGGTCGCAAAGTTCAAGGGGGCCGAATACTTTCGCAAGGCACTGTATTTTTGGAGGAAAAAGGGGGAGGCTTGCAAGCCGAAGAACACCATCCCAACAGTGAAGCATGGGGGTGGCAGCATCATGTTGTGGGGGTGCTTTGCTGCAGGAGGGGTTGGTGCACTTCACAAAATAGATGGCATCATGAGGGGGGAAAATTGTGTGGATATATTGAAGCAACATTTCAAGACGTCAGTCAGGAAGTTAATGCTCGGTCACAAATGGGTCCAAATGGACAATGACTCCAAGCATACTTCCAAAGTTGTGGCAAAATGGCTTAAGGACAACAAAGTCAAGTTATTGGAGTGGCCATCACAAAGCCCTGACCTCAATTCTATAGAACATTTGCGGGCAGAACTGAAAAAGTGTTTGCGAGCAAGGAGGACTGCAAATCTGACTCAGTTACACCAGCTCTGTCAGGAGGAATGGGCAAAAATGCACCCAACTTATTGTGGGAAGCTTGTGGAAGGCTACCTGAAATGTTTGACCCAAGTTAAACTATTTAAAGGCAATGCTACCAAATACTAATTGAGTGTATGTAAACTACTGACCCACTGGGAATGTGATGAAAGAAGTAAAACCTGAAATAAATAATTATCTCTACAATTATTCTGACATTTCACATTCTTAAAATAAAGTGGTGATCCTAACTGACCTAAGACAGGGAATTTTTACGAGGATTAAATGTCAGGAATTGTGAAAAACTGAGTTTAAATGTATTTGGCTAAGTTGTACGTAAACTTCCGACGTCAACTGTATGTTCCTAAATATTTACTCCCTGACCTGGAATTTCTATTTGGGAGCACGAGCGCCCCTAGAAAAAAACCACACACAGATAATGATTAGGCTTCGCTGTACCTCAGCCTTTGAGTAGTATAGAGAATAAATTGAGCATATTCATGACTGTCGTGGTTGCACAATTACTACAGAGAAAACAGCTTGTTTGCAGCTCAAACCGTTCCAAAGTTAGGAGGCAGAACATTTTTTTTCATGGGCAGTTCTAAAACTACTTCATTCATCGGGACTTTTGCTTCAAAAGTAGCTAGGATTCATAAAGGCCTAATGTAGGCTATATTCTCAATCTTAAAAATATTTATTTCTGGTACTTAACCCTGTATTTTGTGATTGCTGACAATTCTTATCATTAAAATACTACCTCAAATACTTTTCATTGTGCTCCTAAATGTCTTTGTGTGCTCCTACATTTTTTACTTAGGAGCACAACATGTCAGCATAATAGCAGGGGACACTATGACTTGCTCTCTGTGTCCTTAATCACGTCATGCTTATGAATTCGGAATTGTCATCAGCTGACATGAGTTGAGTTCTCTATGACCTTCCAGGCAGAACAGTTGCATGGATATTCTAATGATAGTTCAGTCTTTAAATCACATAGGAGGGTCAGGTTACACATTTCAACAGCAGGACAGTGGAAAGGTGCCCAGCCATTCCTTCAGTCTGACAGAATAACACAAGCACACTGAGGACCTATAAACAAAGGTCAAGCCTAAAATAGAATGTTGTAGAAGTGAATAGAAGTATTCATACATTTAGATGTAGAATAACAGCAGCTAACTAGGCTACAGATGCGGTCAGATATATTGGCACCCTTGACCTGTACAAAGGAGTGCAATGGAGAAGAACATTGTTTTTTCAAAACTGGTTGAATAGCTATTTTTACGATGTAGGCACCTGCTACTTGCCACAGGTGAGAAATTACACAGTAAACGAGAAGCATTGCCTACAAGCAAATTCATTTGAATTTTAGATCATTTATTACAGGTCATTTTTTACTTGGTCCTGTGCAGTTATTAATCAAACAAATAAACATGTCAACACCAAAAATATGTAGTCATACAAGTGTGCCAGTATATTTTACCGCATCTGTAAAAGGGAAAAATCACTAGACAGATTGTAGGTTTGCATAGTCGGGGTTCGTTCGTTCAGTGTTCGTTTGCTTGCTGTCAGCGCGGTGTGTTATAGGGTTCACCCGCCCGCCGGTGGGCGACAGACGGACGGACGTCAAGAGAACATTCATAACAATGGTGTGAAATGTATTATGCTGGTAATTAGGATTCAATCAATATCATCTTGGGTGTTGCTTCTTTTGAAATTCATCTTTAAGAGAGACAATATTTTAACCATGTACTGATATTGCTTCAGGGTAATGATTACACTATTTT
Source organism: Oncorhynchus kisutch (assembly GCF_002021735.2). Lineage (NCBI taxonomy): Eukaryota > Metazoa > Chordata > Actinopteri > Salmoniformes > Salmonidae > Oncorhynchus > Oncorhynchus kisutch. Next base: position 67,973,324 of record NC_034184.2, on the reverse strand, counting down.
TTTGACACAATCAGTAGTATTTTTAAGTTAGTAAATTTACCCATGCATTCTTCTCAACAAAATGGGCATTCATTACCAGAATAACCAACATGAAATGCTGTCTAATTGAGCAATAAAGCCCGAGGGGGGTTGTGGTATTTGGTACAATATACCATGGCTAAGGGACGTTCTTAAGCACGACGCAATGCGGAGTGCCTGGATACAGACCTTAGCCATGGTACTGTATATTGGCCATATACTACAAACCCACGTGGTGCCTTATTGGTATTATAAACTGGTTACCAATGTAATTAGAGCAGTAAAAGTAATTGTTTTCTTATACTCGTGGTATACGATATATTATAAATTGGGTGGTTTGAGCCCTGAATGCTGATTGGCTGACAGTCGCGGTATATCACGGGTATGACAAAACATTTATTTTTACTGCTCTAATTCCATTGGTAACCAGTTTATAATTGCAATAAGGCACCTTGGTTGTTTGTGGTATATGGCCAATATACCACAGCTAAGGGCTGTATACTGGCACTCCACTTTACGCCATGCGTAAGAACAGCCCTTATATATTAGCCATATACCTTACCGCCCTGTGCCTTATTGCTTAAATATACTATACTAAGTCTGGTTCTATATGAAAGCCATGAATGCGTCATCTTTCAACACTTAATTTGATCTGAGACTAAGCTACATACACTCCTCTAAAAAGGTATTTGGAAAGTGAAGCTTTCTATACTTTTTGGTTCTATACTCCAACATTTTAGATTTGAGATCAAATGTTTCATATGAGGCAAAGGGGACAGAATTTAACCTTTTATTTTAGGGTATTTTCATACATATCTATTTTACCATTTACAAATGAAAGCACTTTATGTATCTAGTCCCCCCATATGAAGGTGTCATTAGTATTTGGAAAATACACTTATATGTGTATTAAAGTAGTCAAAAGTCTTGTATTTGGTCCTGTATTCCTGGTATGCAATGACTATACCAAGCTTTTACTCTACAAACTTGTTGGATGCATTTGCAGTTTGATTTGGTTGTGTTTCAGAAATTAATGTTTAAAAATGTATTGTGAAATTTTGGAGGCACTTATAGCAAATAAGATTATAATATGTTTAAATACTTTGATGCTACCATGATCACGGATAATCGTGAATGAATCTTGAATAATGAAGATTGAGAAAGTTATAGACATAAATAGAATAACACCCCCAAAATATACTAACCTCTCCTGTTATTGTCTTGTGCTTGTGTAACTTTCTCACTCATCATTATTCATGATTAACTCATGATTGTCTGCAATCATAGTAGCATCCACATTAATTTAGAAGTGTTCAGAAACATATTATATTCTTATTTACAATAAAAGTGATTTCAAAATGACAAAATACAGTATTTTCCATTAATTTCTATTGGGCATAAAATACAGTGCATTCGGAAAATATTCAGACCCCTTGACTTTTTCCACATTTTGTGATGTTACAGCCTTATTCTAAAATTGATTAAATTAAATGTTTTCCTCATCAATCTACACACAATAATCCATAATGACAAAGCGAAAACAAAAATTTCCACGAAAATTTCCGACTCTTTGCTAAGAGACTCGAAATTGAGCTCAGGTGCACCTGAGCAAAGACCAAGCCATGAGCTCTCCGTAGAGCTCTGAGAAAGGATTGTGTCAAGGCACAGATTTGTGGAAGGGTACCAAAACATTTCTGCAGCATTGAAGGTCCCCAAGAACACAGTGGCCTCCATCATTCTTAAATGGAAGACATTTGGAAACACCAAGACTCTTCCTAGAGCTGGCTGCCCGGCCAAACTGAGCAATCGGGGGAGAAGGGCTTTGATCAGGGAGGTGACAAAGAACCTTATGGTCACTCTGACAGAGCTCCAGAGTTCCTCTGTGGAGATGGGAGAACCTTCCAGAAGGATAACCATCTCTGCAGCACTCCACCAATCAGGCCTTTATGGTAGAGTGGCCAGACGGAAGTCAATCCTCAGTAAAAAGCACATGACAGCCCGCTTGGAGTTTGCCAAAAGGCATCTAAAGGACTCTCAGACCATGAGAAACAAGCTCCTTTGGCTTGATGAAACCAAGATTGAACTATTTGGCCTGAATGCCAAGTGTCACATCTGGAGAAAACCTGTCACCATTCCTACCGTGAAACATGGTGGTGGCAGCATCATGCTGTGGGGATGTTTTTCAGCGGCAGGGACTGGGAGACTAGTCAGGATCGAGGGAAAGATGAACGGAGCAAAGTACAGAGAGATCCTTGATGAAAACCTGCTCACCTTCCAACAGGACAACGTCCCTAACCATACAGCCAAGTCAACGCAGGAGTGGCTTTGAGACAAGCCTCTGAATGCCCCAGCCAGAGCCCGGACTTGAACCCAATCGAACATCTCTGGAGAGACCTGAAAATAACTGTGCAGCGACGCTCCCCATCCAACCTGACAGAGCTTGAGAGGATCTGCAGAGAAGGGACAAATGGGAGGTGTGCCAAGCTTGTAGCCTCAATACCCAAGAAGACTCAAGGCTGTAATCGCTGCCAAAGGTGCTTCAACAAAGTACTGATTCATTTTAATTAGCAAAAATGTCTAAAAAGCTGTTTTTGCAATGTCATTATGGGTTATTGTGTGTAGATTGATGAGGGGGAAAAAAAACAATTTAATCAATTTTAGAATAAAGCTGTAACGTAACAAAATGTATAAAGTTCAAGGGGTCTGAATACTTTCTGAATTTACTGTAATCTGAAACACAACCAAAACAAACAGAAAATGCATACAACAAGTTTGTATTTACAAGCTTGATGTAGTCATTGCGTGCTAGGAATATGGGATCGAATATGGGACCAAATACAAAACCTTGACTACTATAATAAACATATAAGTGAATTTGTCCAAATACTTATGACCAATGTGGGGACTAGATACATGAAGTGATTATATTTCTAAACGGTAAAATAGATATGTATGAAAATACCCTTAAATAAAAGTTGACATTCTGTACTGTCGCATTATTTTAAAGATTTTATCTCAAATCCCAAAATTTAAAGTTTTCGCTTCACTGGAGTGTAGGTTCATGCAGGTGTTTTTAAAAATTGAAATCTACAAATGTTTCCCCTCCACATATTAACACACACCCACGACAGCTGGGAATTCGACCCTTAACAGTGTCATTGAGTAGCATGTGATATTTTCAGCTCTGGAAGCTGATTAGTTAACATCACTGCTGAAAGGAGACCCAAGGTGTTAAGTTGTAAGGCACCTCTATGTCCCCTGCAGAGGTCTTTAAGGAGGGGAACTCTCTCTGGCGATGACAACTACTTATTATCACCTTGTTGACGGCTTGTAGACAGCTTTACACTAATGCATTGACAGCTATCTCGACCTTTAAGAGAGTGTTACTACAAATCAAAGCCCGTATGCCCCTTGGCTCAACTCCTTATTAAGTATCCTACACAGGTTACTCTTAACCCATTAGATTACACAGGTTATTATAACTTTTTCAAGAGGAAAGTGCTCAGGAAATGTAATCACGTCTATGACTGTGCGAATGTCACCTTCACCTTCATGCTCACCTTCAGTGAACATTAGAGGAGTCAAACTTATTCCAAACATCTCTGATGAATAAATAATATGTGATTAAGTAGGTCAATGATCATCTAACTGCATTATGCTGTACATCCAATTACACACCATTAAAATCCATAAAAATGTAAATGACCAGCTGAATACAGGTTATGAAATTAAATTAGGATATTTTAACTTATTTTTCCTAATTTTGGGACTAATGGTACTGTAAAGACCTGCTGCTTGCTATTGTCGATCCAAACTACCTTACAATAACAAACTCAGAAGTAAAATGCTTTCAATGCATCCTCTGTCCACCCTGGAATAGCCTGTTACAACGAGCCTGATAGGTCAAAGAGGTATACACCTCTAGCCCCAAATACAGATCTTTTGAAATAAGCCGTCTAATTTATGTCATGACATGAACCATCTCCATATAGGGCTGAGCAACACTCTTTATAAAGAGAGATGGAGACCAGGGGGAGACAGACCAGGGGGAGACACAAGGACACAGGACATCCTGAAGGTAAGCATATAGAGGCAGTCTGCTGAGGAGGGCAAAGATAATCATTATATGACCTAACAATAGTCATAACCACACATAGCTGGTCAGTTGACTGATATTGGTATTTGTATGTCTATTTCCTTTTCAGTAGAAATTATTTCCATCAAAACATATCCAAAGGGATAACCAACAACTGGTAAGAATCATAATCTTGTAAAAAAAAAATAGGTTCTACAAGATGCTTCCTAATGGTTTGAGTGAAGTCTTCAAATGTGTTTCATGAAAAGTATAACATGCCACATTTGTAATGCAAACATGTTGGTGTCTGAACACATCAATCTGGTCAACCTTCACAGATGTACAGACTTTTGTTGATGAGTTTTCCTGCAATGCACGAAATGCTGATGATCTTCGTGGTTTATATAATTTCACTGAAAACTCACACTAACAGACGGTTATATAAAAAGTACTTTCATGTAGCCTACATTTGGCCAGCTAACAGCCTAATCACTGAACAAGCAACATTATGGACTAACCGTTAAACTCCTGTTGCGACAGGATTATTTTGCTGTCTGTGACAATAGAGGTGAAATGAAGATCCTACATCTGTCTATACTGTATAATATATCTCTCCTGTAAAGTCATTGGTTTCATCACTAACACAAGCCGTAAAGATCAGCTACAGAGGACGTAGCTACTTTTGGCCTGCTGTGAAAGTCACATGATTTTGATTATTTACAATGTGCTATTGGTTGGCTAACCTTGACATTGTTCAGATAAACTCTTATTAATCTATGATTCTAAATCTGGTAGCCTACTGCTGTTCTGCCTTGACCCTCGTGTCTATTTTAGGCTTATATTTTAAAGTTCTATTGTTCTGCCATGACCATTATGCTATGGTACAATATACTACTCATAGTATACTACTAGTGATACTAGTATACAATTTTCCAATGAACTTAGGTCTTTGGTGGAAAATGTTTGGGATCAAATGTTTAATTTACATTATGCATTCCAAAAATGGTACCAGAGAGAAGTGAAATACAGCCCTGGTGCCCTAAAGTTGTTGATGTATTTAATATTCTTTAATATTAGTGCTTTACACTGATATTAGATTATTACCACAATATGCACGGTTCCCTTTGTCATTAACAGAATAAAATGTAAAACTATCAAAATATGGTTGATATTATAAAAAATACTGTAAAGTATGAAGATCTAAATGGTTGTTCTTTCTTAAGTTTGAGAAACATTTATCATGAGAATTCTGGCATACAACACAACATGGAAACAGTGAGAGGACAGCCACATGTAAATCAGGAAGTTATGCTACATCTGCTTCTACATATGCATTGCTTGCTGTTTGGGGTTTTTGGCTGGGTTTCTGTATAGCACTTTGTGACATCGGCTGATGTAAAAAGGGCTTTATAAATAAATGTGACTGATAATTGAACCTAACAATTATAGATACACACATACCTGTATAGATTTAAGAATGGGGGATGCATTGATGGCAGAGTTTGGGACTTCATTAACTCAAACCTTGTACTGTAATGTATGTAATATGTACATATGTATGTATTCAATGCTCTGTTCCTGCCTTTACAGAATTAAGAATGGGGGACAGTTTGATGGCAGAGTTTGGCGTCGCAGCGCCCTATCTGCGTAAATCAGACAAGGAGCGTATGGAATGCCAGACTAGACCCTTTGACATAAAGAGAGAGTGCTATGTGCCTGACCCTGAGGTAGAATACGTCAAGGCCACAATCACCAGCAGAGATGGGGCTAAAGTCACCGCTGATACAGAGTTTGGAAAGGTAAATATTTTGGTGAAAAACATTCTGAAAATATATGACCTGGAAAATCACAAAATAATACATTTTTCTACTACGATAACTCCATGATTGATGAACTATTAGTTATAAACTGAATTGAGTTATGTTCTTTTTAAAATTACATTTTTTCTCACAAGAGAAAATGAAAAAGCCGAATCCTAACATGAGATCTTTAACTTTCATGCAAATCAGGCATAACATGTAAATGTATAATTTGCAAAAATTCAACACTGTGTGTAATCAATCTCAAGTTAGGATTTGTCTCTACACCTTAAAATGTAACAAAACAGTTGAATTTGCTATTCTTTCAGACTGTTACTGTGAAGGAGGACGATGTCCACCCCCAGAACCCGCCAAAGTTTGATAAAATTGAGGACATGGCGATGTTCACCTTCCTGCACGAGCCCGCTGTGCTGTTTAACCTCAAAGAGCGTTACGCAGCCTGGATGATCTATGTAAGCAATGACCTGTATGCTAATATCTCCATTAAATCAATCATTCATTCAAATGAATTAAACTAAATATGCATCCCCTTGTCTTCCACAGACCTACTCAGGGCTGTTCTGTGTCACTGTCAACCCATACAAATGGCTGCCAGTGTACGATCAGTCTGTTGTCAACGCATACAGAGGCAAGAAGAGGAGTGAAGCTCCACCTCACATCTTCTCCATTTCTGACAATGCCTACCAGTACATGTTGTCAGGTAAAATAGAACTTTCATTTACATTAACATGAAAAATTACATTTGGAAAATGACAAATTTACTGTCTGTTTTCTTTCAACAGACAGGGAAAATCAGTCTGTCCTTATCACGTAAGTACATCAAACCAATGCTGATTTGATTTGAGGCTATTTAAAATTCAGATAAATCCTGAGACATTAACATTTGTATTTTCAATTCCAGTGGAGAATCCGGTGCTGGAAAGACTGTTAACACCAAGAGAGTCATCCAGTACTTCGCCAGCATTGCTGCTGTTAGTGGAAAGAAAAGTGTATCAGAAGAAAAAAAGGTCAAATAGAATGCAAATGTGGAATACCGCTACTGCTAAATCATGTCCCACACAAAACATTTTTTATTTTATATTCATTTTTAATAATAATAATTGGGGATCGTTTTCAGTGTAGACTTAAATGACTAAAACCAGATATAAAGTATGGAGAAAAGATAATGGAGCATAATATTTTTCAATATGATCATCTTTGAGAACTAACAATCACTCAAATAAAAACTACAGTCAGGGAGAACCTAAAATTCCCAAATTGTCATGGCATGTGGCCCACATTGATTGTCATGGCAAAATGTATAGAATTGCAGAATATTTACTTTGAAACTCTAAAACTGCATCATTTTCCACACCAGCAACATTCTTCATGGTTGAATGAGCATATGTTGATGAAAAAAATGTTTTAGTTCATAAAGATCTTTATGGCAGCATTTTAACACTGTGTGGTTGTTGGGTTGTAGGGGACCCTGGAGGATCAAATCATCCAGGCCAATCCTGCCCTGGAGGCTTTTGGTAATGCCAAGACCATCAGGAATGACAACTCCTCCCGATTCGTAAGTTTGGTCTTGTTTGTTTGTCAAATATCATTTCAATCTTATCATACATGGTCATCTTATCTGTTATTGTCTGTGTTTGAATTTTATTATAATCTGAATTCTATTAGGATATAATTAGTAGATGTCATGACGTCAGCTAAACTTCCTCAGGTCCATCAGCTAATCTTTTGGGACTGTATGTGTGCAACAGTATTTGTTTTCTTTTAAATACTTTCAGTGTTTGATTGAGTTTGCCTAGAGAACCAGATAGGTGGAATTTAAACTTGTAGGACTATTCCATAAGTTCCATTACACCATGCAAGCTCAATCATGTGCACTTAAGGTATTCAAAAAGAAAACAAATACTACTTGAACTCTGATCTAATGTGATTATTCATTTCTGCTTTGAAAATAACTTACAGGGCAAATTCATCCGAATTCATTTTGGAGTCACTGGGAAGCTTTCGTCTGCTGACATTGAGACTTGTGAGTACAACACTCAATTTGCCCAGGCTTGAACAGATCTCTTTGACAGGAGACACATTAATACCAAAAGCACTTTTCCATACTGATCAGATCTTCTGGAGAAGTCACGTGTCACTTTCCAGCTCAAGGCTGAGAGAGACTATCACATCTTCTATCAGATCCTGTCCCAACAGAAACCAGAACTTCTGGGTGAGTATTGAAACATCAAACTGAATAGGGTTGAGGTCAATTCTGGATTAAACTGAACATTTCGAGATGAAATCCAATTCAATTCTTATGACGCAGCACAGCCAGCCCAGGCAGTGTGTTACCCCTTTTCTCCCCACTGCAAAACTCATAACAGAATGGGATTTTTAACATTTTCTTTGTCAACGAGAAAGGTACAATTATTGAAATGCTTATTAAGCACAAAACACAAATATTCAATGCACACAAAACAATTTCCAGCTGAAGTTTTTCCAAACTTGATGATGCCAAATTTGTAGTCCTGGCTATTTATAATATTACTTGTTTTTAAAACAATGCCAATTTTCTAATTGACCCCAACCCTAATACTGAGTATATTATGTTATGATCTATACCACAGCATGAACACACATAAACTGAGCTGTTCAATTATTTTCAGAAATGCTACTCATCACAAGCAATCCCTATGACTATGCCTTCATCTCCCAAGGAGAGATTGCTGTAACTTCCATTAATGATTCAGATGAGCTAATGGCTACTGATGTGAGTAATATATCTATATACTCTATATGCAATAATATTCCAACCCCTTCTGCAATGCAAAACAATTACATTTAATTTGGGACTAGGATGCCTTTGATGTGCTGGGCTTCTCCCAAGAGGAGAAGAATGGCATGTATAAGCTGGTTGGTGCCATCATGCACTACGGCAACATGAAGTTCAAGAATAAACAGCGGGAGGAGCAAGCAGAGGCAGATGGCACTGAGGGTGAGTGCTGAGGATTTAAAACCTCTCACTTCAGTATGCAGTAGTGTTTGAAAAATCTGAAAATCTAAAATCAGTTAGATTGCCTCTACCAATCATAAAACATTGCCATTCTAGATCTTGACAAAGCTGCATATCTGATGTGTCTGAACTCTGCTGACCTGGTCAAGGGGCTGTGTAACCCAAGGGTCAAAGTAGGAAATGAGTGGGTCACCAAAGGTCAGAATGTCAACCAGGTGAGTCTCCCAAAAAATGAAATAATATTCCAAATAAATCTATGTTCATACCTGTAATTCCCCATTGAGCTTTTTAGTCCAGAATGAGTCAGAGTGGCGCAGCGGTCTAAGGCACTGCATCTCAGTGCTTGAGGCGTCACTACTGACACCCTGGTTCAAATCCAGGCTGTATCACAACCGGCCATGATTGGGAGTCCCATAGAGTGGCGTACAATTGGCACAGCGTCTTCCCGGTGAAGACCATCATTGTAAATAATAATGTGTTCTTAACTGACTTGCCTAGTTAAATAAAGGGAAAGAAATGTTTTACAAAAAAAAAATCCTATGTCTAGGAAACTGTCCCTATGTTGAGGCTATGTTTCGGTATTTTCTTTTCTCAATATTTTGTAGGTGTACTACTCTATTGGTGCACTGGCAAAGAAAATTTATGAGAACATGTTCCTTTGGATGGTGATAAGAATCAACCTTACTCTGGACACTAAGAACGCTCGTCAGCACTACATTGGTGTGCTGGACATTGCTGGCTTTGAGATCTTTGAGGTGAGTGTTTGATGTAAATTTGATAAAAAGGACACAAAACAATTCATCTAGAACATTACAGCTGACAACATAAAGTAACTGTGAACTTCTATTTCAGTTCAACACCTTTGAGCAGCTGTGCATCAACTTCACTAATGAGAAGCTGCAGCAGTTCTTCAACCACCACATGTTTGTGCTGGAGCAGGAAGAGTATAAGAAAGAGGGCATCGTCTGGGAGTTCATTGACTTTGGCATGGACTTGGCTGCCTGCATTGACCTCATTGAAAGGGTTGGTATCTTCAGTTGTACAGTAGTTTATATGATGTATCCTAAGTAATCTTTGAGATTACTTAGGAAAGGACAGACAAAGGACAGTCTTCATAAATGTCCTTCCATTACAAATTATTCTGATATTTATTCACAATGCTTTTCCCTTAACGTTAATTAATTTTCATTCATTCCTTCCACTAGCCCATGGGTATCATGTCCATCCTTGAAGAGGAGTGCATGTTCCCCAAGGCCAGTGATAATACATTCAAAGCTAAGCTGTATGATACGCATCTGGGCAAAAATGCATGCTTCCAGAAGCCTAGGATTGTTAAGGGTAAACCAGAGGCCCATTTCTCCATGGTTCACTATGCTGGCATTGTTGACTACAACATTGGTAACTGGCTGGTGAAGAACAAGGACCCCCTGAATGAGACTGTGGTTGGACTGTTCCAGAAGTCAAGTCTTAAGTTCCTGGCCAACCTATTTGCAAACTATGCTGGTGCAGAAGGAGGTACTATGTGTTTATATCAGCAACGACTACAACACACTCAAATAAATAACAATCCACAGTATATGATAGTAGTAATAATAATATATTTAAATAGTTATTTCATTATCATCCAGCACCTGAAGAAAAAGCGGCTGGAGGAAAAAAGAAGAAAGGCTCTTCCTTCCAGACTGTGTCTGCATTGCACAGGGTAAATCTGAGCGTAAATCAATATATTTCTAACTAACAAATGTATTATGTTTGCACTATTCTTGAGATGGATTGGCATGTTAGCATTAAATGCCGCTGTGACTCGTGAGGTACTTGGGAGACTCATTCACTGATGGAAAATTCTACATTTGTCATACTGACAGGAGAACTTGGGTAAACTCATGACCAACTTGAGGTCTACTCACCCCCACTTTGTGCGTTGCATCATCCCCAACGAGACCAAGACTCCTGGGGCCATGGAGAATCCTCTGGTCATGCACCAGCTGCGCTGTAACGGTGTGCTGGAAGGCATCAGGATCTGCAGAAAGGGCTTCCCCAACAGAATCCTGTATGCTGACTTCAAACAAAGGTAAAACTAATTATTCATTTCCTTTCCTAAATAAATTCAACTGTTTACCTATTCAGGTGTTCCATTTTTAAAGATAATTGCTTTCTGATTTAAATTCAGATACCGCATCCTCAATCCAAATGCTATCCCTGAGGGTCAGTTCATGGACAACATGAAGGCATCAGAAAAACTGTTGGGCTCTTTGGATATTGACCACACCCAGTACAGATTAGGACACACTAAGGTAAATTATCTAATGGTGCGTTTGTAACCAAGTAGGAAGTGGGAATTTTCCACATACGACTCAGAAATACGACTCAGAAATACGACCCAGAAATACGACCCAGAAATACGACCCAGAAATGTCCACTTGAATGCCCATACAACTGGGAAATGACCTCAAACAGCACTATCAGACAAAACATTATTTATAAAAATAAATCTATTAATATGTTAAAAACGATACTTTTTTTAAACGAGCATGATAGCTTTACTTTTAGTTTATGGATTACGCAGCTTGTTGGCCATTAACCACTCGCTGTTTCTCATCGAGTTCAAATCACGTGAATGCATCCACCTTCTGGTATTTATGACTTCACAACTGGTAAATTCCCACTCGGTAATGAAAGCAGCATAAATTGCAGGATGGAAAAGTAGCAGTAATTATGGGGTCTAAGCAGTATACTACCAATGCACCACCATCCAGCCAACCTGAACAATGCCTCTTGAAATAACTGCTAGTATATAACTGTTCATGCTTACCTCATGTCATCTGTCTGTAGGGCAAATGGGTCAAGTCAAGAAATACACATTTATACTTGGTATAGGTCCAAAATGTAGTCGATTCAGATCTACAGAAAGCAATTGTGGCCAAACGGTTTGAGATGGACTTTCTATTTTTAAAGACCTTAAAATGTAATAACTCTTGATCAACATGCTGGGTCTGAAGTTATAAAAACTTATGCTGATAACAGGAAAAATGGTGGTCAACTTGTGCCATTTCCTTACAGAAGCAAGAAATCAGCAATCTAAACATGACTGCCAAGTTTTGTAAATCTGGGGTACACCACATTCAGATGATTTAGAAAAATACAATCCTACCAAATACAAGAAGATCTAAGCACCACATTATGGCCTTTGTGTATCTTCAGGTGTTCTTCAAGGCTGGTCTCCTGGGTCTACTTGAGGAGATGAGAGACGATCGTCTCGCTCTTATCATCACTGCATTCCAGGCCAGATCACGTGGTCTACTTGCCAGAATTGAGTTCCAGAAAATGGTTGACCGCAGGTAGAAATTATATTAGCTTAAACTTTTGCAGAGGATATGTTAGGGGTGAGGAACAGTTGTATTAACCATATTTTATAAAAAATGTTGCAGGGATGCCTTGCTTGTGATCCAATGGAACATTCGTGCCTTCATGGGTGTCAAGAATTGGCCCTGGATGAAGCTGTACTTCAAGATCAAACCTCTGCTGAAGTCAGCAGAGACTGAGAAGGAGATGGCCAACATGAAGGAAGAATTCCTGAAGCTTAAAGAGGCTTATGCTAAATCCGAAGCTCGTAGAAAGGAGCTGGAAGAGAAGATGGTCTCCCTTCTCCAAGAGAAGAATGACCTGCAGCTCGCTGTCCAAACTGTGAGTAACATTAACTGCACTACAGTTACTTTGCTGCAGTCACATATTGGGTCAAAATTGCCTTTCTAGTTAGCTTTAAGCTAAGAGCTAACAAGAGAAATGGAAAAACAGAGAGAAAGAGACATTATTTTCTAAATTTATACAGACAATCAGTGGAGAATTTGTCAATCATTTGTAGTGTCCAAATATTTTGCCTCCAAACAAACTTCTGAGCATTGGAGAATTTGATATACTTCTTGACAGCAAGAAGACACTATTGTTGATGCTGAAGAGAGATGTGAGGGTCTGATCAAAAGCAAAATCCAGCTTGAGGCCAAAGCCAAAGAGCTGACAGAAAGACTGGAGGATGAGGAGGAGATGAATTCAGAGCTAACTGCTAAGAAGAGGAAGCTGGAGGATGAGTGCTCAGAACTCAAGAAGGACATTGATGATCTGGAGCTCACTCTGGCTAAAGTGGAGAAGGAAAAGCATGCCACAGAGAACAAGGTAATGGTTTATCTTTATTCTTGTGATGTTAAAATTCCAATTAAGTGGTTTGGATAAAAGTGTAATGACACTGTTCTGTTTCCGAAGGTTAAAAACCTTACTGAGGAGATGGCAGCTCTGGACGAAATCATTGCCAAGCTGACCAAGGAGAAGAAGGCTCTGCAAGAGGCTCATCAACAAACGCTGGATGACCTGCAGAGTGAGGAGGACAAAGTCAACACGCTGACCAAGGCCAAAGCCAAACTGGAACAGCAAGTTGATGATGTGAGTATCAAATAGTAATTCACAAAAAGTACAACAAATATCCTAAAAATACGCTACAGTAAATTGCTGACTCCGAATGTTGTTTAATATATCCTTTATTAGCTTGAAGGGTCTCTGGAGCAAGAGAAGAAGGTGAGAATGGACCTTGAGAGAGCCAAGAGAAAGCTGGAGGGAGATTTAAAGTTGACCCAGGAGAGCCTAATGGACCTGGAGAATGACAAGCAGCAGCTGGAGGAGAGAATGAAGAAGTAAGATCCCACAAACCCACAAAATATCATGAATAGTTATTTTACAGAAAGTGCTCAAATGTGTTATTTACTTATCAGGAAGGACTTTGAGATGAGCCAACTCAACAGCAAGATTGAGGATGAGCAGGCTTTGGGTGCCCAGCTTCAGAAGAAACTGAAGGAGCTGCAGGTATTTCAATGGCATTGTTGAAAAGGGAATCTTTCTGTTACATATGCTTATGTTCTCATCTTACCAGAACATTTGAAATCCTAACATTTCAGGCCCGCATTGAGGAATTAGAGGAAGAGCTGGAGGCTGAAAGAGCTGCCCGTGCCAAGGTGGAGAAACAGAGGGCAGACTTGTCCAGAGAGCTAGAAGAGATCAGTGAGAGGCTGGAGGAGGCTGGTGGAGCCACTGCTACCCAGATTGAGATGAACAAGAAGAGGGAGGCTGAGTTCCAGAAGGTGCGCAGAGACCTTGAAGAGGCTACCCTGCAGCATGAGGCTACAGCTGCCACTCTAAGGAAGAAAAATGCTGACAGTGTAGCTGACCTGGGAGAACAGATTGACAACCTTCAGAGAGTGAAGCAGAAGCTGGAGAAAGAGAAGAGTGAGCTCAGGCTGGAGCTGGATGATGTGGTCTCCAACATGGAGCAGATGGTGAAGTCCAAAGTATGTGTTACCATTGATCAATCTATAAAATATATGCTTTTTGTCGCTGTTCTGTATTTCAAAAACAAATCTGTTTTAGACAAATTTCGAGAAAATGTGTCGCACTCTGGAGGACCAGATGAGTGAATACAGGACAAAAGCTGAGGAAGGACAGCGATCCATCAATGATTTTACCATGCAGAAAGCAAAGCTTCAAACTGAGAATGGTATATTAACAAAAAATCTGAACATTCACATGAACAGCCACAATAAATAACCTGATTAATTAATATCATTTAAAATAATTTGAATTGCATGAAAACAGGTGAACTTGCCAGACAGTTGGAGGAGAAGGACTCTCTGGTCTCTCAACTGACCAGAGGTAAGCAGTCCAACGTTCAGCAGATTGAAGACCTAAAGAGACAATTGGAGGAGGAAGTCAAGGTATTTATACAAAGAATGCAGTGTCTCTTATCTAACTACATTCATCTTCAGGCATAATCACAGATTATTTTTTAAATGTCCTTACCAGGCCAAGAACGCACTTGCCCATGCAGTGCAGTCTGCTCGCCATGACTCAGATCTGCTGAGGGAGCAGTATGAGGAGGAGCAGGAGGCCAAGTCTGAGCTGCAGCGTGGCATGTCCAAGGCTAATGCTGAGGTGGCTCAGTGGAGAACCAAGTATGAAACTGATGCCATCCAGAAGACTGAAGAGCTTGAGGACGCAAAGTAAGGATGTTTTATTACTTTCTCTTACTTTTCAGGCTATTGAACCTTGGCTGAATGAGCGATACACAAAAGTACATGATGAAGAATACATTGATTACCTGTTACACAACCATTATATATTAGAAAGCTGTTTAGAAATGTGTTTCTCATCTATGTCAATCTAGGAAGAAACTGGCTCAGCGTCTGCAGGATGCAGAGGAAGCTGTGGAAGCTGTAAATGCTAAATGTTCATCCCTAGAGAAGACTAAACACAGACTCCAGAATGAGATTGAAGATCTCATGGTGGATGTGGAGAGATCCAATGCAGCTGCTGCCTCTCTGGACAAGAAGCAAAGGAACTTTGACAAGGTAAGAAAAACACGTACGGAATACACAAGTCCTATTAGGCTTCATTATAGTACATGAGGGGCGGCAGTTAGCCTGGTGCAGTGGTTTTCAAATGGTACATTTTTGGAACACTCACTTATAAACGTGTCCTTTGGAATGCACATGGAATTTTGATTTTGGTGGTGCTTCCAGAAAGTATTCATACCACTTGATGTATTCCACATTTAGTTGTGTTACAGCCTGAATTCAAAAGGAATGAATAAAAAATATTTTAAAAATCACCCATCTACACACAATACCCGATAATAACAAAGTGAAAATGTCAAATCAAATGAAATTTCATTGGTCACATACACATATTTAGCAGATGTTATTGCGGGTATAGCGACATCCTCGTGTTCCTAGCTCCAATAGTGCAGAAGTATCTAACAATTCACAATAATACATACAAATCTAAAAGTAAAATTATGGAATTAAGAAATATATAAATATTAGGACGAGCAATGTAGGAGTGGTATTGACTAAAATACAGTAGAATAGAATACAGTATATACATACGAAATGAGTAAAGCAGTATGTAAACAATATTAAAGTGCCTAGTGTTCCATCATTAAAGTGACCAGTGATTCCATGTGTATGTATATACTTTAGGGCAGCAGCCTCTAAGGTGCAGGGTTGAGTAACCAGGTGGTAGCCGGTTAGTGATGGCTATTTAATAATCTGATGGCCGTGAGATAGAAGCAGTTATTCAGTCTCTCTGTCCCAGCTATGATGCACCTGTACTGACCTCGCCTTCTGGATGATAGCGGGGTGAACAGGCCGTGGCTCGGGTGGTTGATATCCTGGATTATCTGTTTGGCCTTCCTATGACATCGGGTGCTGTAGGTGTCCTGGTCAGGTAGTGTGCCCCAGGTGATACGTTGGGCAGACCGCACCACCTTCTGGAAAGCCCTGCGAGAGGTGCAGTTGCCATACCAGGCAGTGAAACAGACTGACAGGATGCTCTCAAAAGGTTGAAGAGGTGTTGTTGTGCCTTCTTCACCACACTGTCTAATAACAAAGTGAAAACATGTTTCCAGAAATCTTTGCAAAATGTATTGAAAATGAAATACAGAAATATCTCCTTTAAATAAGTATTTAGAACCTTGAGTCAATACCTTGTGGAAGTACCTTTGGCAGGGATTACAGCTGTGAGTCTTTCTGGGTAAATCTAAGAGCTTTCCACACCTGGATTGTGCAACATTTGCCCATTAGTGTTTTAAAAGTCTTCAAGTGCTGTCAATTCGTTTTCAGGTCTTGCTATAGATTTTCAAGTTGATTTAAGTAAAAACTGTAACTCGGCCACTCTGGAACATTCACTTCACGTCTTCTTGGTAAGCAACTCCACTGTAGATTTGGCTTTGTGTTTTATTGGCCTGCTGAAAGGTGATTTCATCTTCCTCTAGGATTTTGTCTGTGCTTAGTTCCAATCCGTTTCATTTTTATCCCCCCAAAACCCCCCAGTCCTTAATGATTACAACCATATCCATAACATGATGCAGCCACCACTTTGCTTGAAGATATGGAGAGTGGTACTCAGTAATGTGTTCTATTGGATTTGCCCCAAACATAACACTTCAGGAAAAAAAGTTAAGCGCTTTGCCACATTTTTTACAGTATTACTTTACTGCCTTGTTGCAAACAGGAAGCATGTTTTGGAGTGTTATTCTGTACAGGCTTCCTTCTTTTCACTCTGCCAAATAAGTTAGTATTGTGGAGTAAGTACAATGTTGTTGATCCATTGTCAGTTTTCTCCTATCACAGCCGTTAAACTCTAACTGTTTTAAAGTCACCATTGGCCTCACGGTGAAATCGCTTGGCGGTTTCCTTCCTCTCAGGCAACTGCGTTAGGAAGGATGTTTGTATCTTTGTAGTGACTGGGTGTTTTGATACACGTGAATAACTTCATCATGCTCAAAGAGATATTCGATGTCTGCTTTTTGTATTTGTAACCATCTACCAATGGGTGCCCTTCTTTGCGAGGCATTGGAAAACTTCCCTAGTCTTTGTGGTTGAATCGGTTTGAAATTGACTGCTGCACTGAGGGAACCTTACATATAATTGTATGTGTGGGGTAAAAAGATGAGGTAGTGATAAAAAATCCTGTTAAACACTATTATTGCACACATGCAACTTATTATGTGACTTGTTATGCACATTTTTACTCCTGAACTTATTTAGGCCATAACAAAAGGGTTGAATACTTATTGACCCAAGACAGCTTTTCATTTTTAATGAATTTGTACAAATTTTGTGAAACATAATTCCATTTTGACAGTACGGGGTATTGTGTTTAGGCCAATTACAACCCCCCCCCCCCAAAATCGCAATTGAATCCATTTGAATTTCAAAGTCATTTGTATCATTTTACTTCGCCTTGTGAGAAACCATTAGCACAGGCAAGTTTGATTATGCTTAGCTGTGTATCATAGCCTCTGCCATAGAAACAGGCAGAGTATAGTTTTGTATCCGTGGTTGCACCTTTACAATGCAGAAAAAACGTTCTACTCTCACCCAAACCAATTTTAATCTAAGTACCTAATTTACAGAGAGAAACAAAATATTTATAGTATGGATTCGCTTGAAGCTCTTAAAGGGGTACATGCAAATTAATCATAACGAATAAGGGACTATGAAAATATATTAAATAAATACTATTTCATCTATAAAAACCTTTGTCACAGAAAATAGATGATTAGTAGTATGGATCAGATGAGATGGAGGTCATTAATAGGGACATTTTTGTTGTGCTGCAGATTTTATGTACTGCATATTTATATTTTTACCCCCTTTTTCTCCCCAATTTTGTGTTATCCAATTGCGATCTTGTCTCATGGCTGCAACTCCCCAATGGGCTCAGGAGAGGCGACGGTAGAGTCATGCATCCTCTGAAACATAACCCGCCAAACAACGCTTCTTAACACCTGCTCTCTTAACCTGGAAGCCAGGGCCATCAAAGCCACCTCCTCCTCTCGTCCATGGTACGTCTTCAACAGGTTTATGTTGGACCTTCTTCCTCCTGTCAGGTTGCTTGATGAGGTAATTGACCGGTGAGACCCTTTTCATTACCTCGTAGGGCCCCCTCCACTGCGCCAGCAAATTATGTTCGGCCGTGGGCACGAGCACCATCACTTTCTCTCCCACGGTGAACTCACGGGGGGTCGCGGACTTATCATAGGCCCGGCCTTGGGTCCTTTGTGCCTTCTCCATATGCTCCTTGACTATGGGCCACACTGCTGACAGGTGGTCTCTCATCAGGGTAATATGTTCTATTGTGGATCGAAAGGGGCATGGTTGGGTCTCCTAGGTCTCCTTGGCTAAGTCGGGGATCCCTCGACAGGGTCTGCCATAGAGCAATTCAAACGGAGAGAATCCAGTGGATGCCTGGGGTACTTCTCGCAGGGCAAACATTAAGTGTGGGAGAAGCATGTCCCAGTTTTTCCCGTCTCGGGACACCACTCTTCTCAACATGCTATTAATCGATTGTTCAAGTGTTCACACAACCCGTCTGTTTGAGGGTGGAATATGCTTGTACATATCTGTTGAACCTGATATAACCGACACAAGTCCTTCATCAACCGGGACATAAACGGGGTTCCCTGATCGGTTAAGATCGTCTTGGGGAGGCCCACACGAGAGAAGATCATGAATAACTCCTTGGCAATTCCCTTTGACGACATGTTACGCAAGGGTATGGCCTCCGGGAACTTGGTAGCGTAATCTATAACCACTAGGATGTACTCGTGTCCTCTGCCGGATTTTGGGAGGGGTCCTATGAGGTCCATAGCTATGCGTTCAAAGGGGGAGAGGAATCAAAGGGTTACGTAGGTGTGGCCATGGAAGCTGTACGTTGACATTGATCACACGTCCTACAATACCTGGCCACATCCCGGGTGACCCGGGACCAATAGAATCTCTGCATGATTCTGTCAATAGTCTTGTCTCGTGCCAGGTGTCCTCCTAGGACGTGGGAATGGGCTAACTGTAGAACTGTATCCCTGTATGGTCTAGGCACCATTAGTAATTCCTGGTTTTCCCCCCTTCATCGTACGACCCAGTATAAGAGACCCCGCCTGATTGCATAGTAAGGAAGAGGGGGCTCACCTGATCCGTCGACGTTCCTCCCGTCGATCAGCTTCACCTTCCTCATGGCCTCCCTTAGGTCTGGGTTTCTATGCTGCGAGGTGCCGAACTGTCCCTTTAATTCCTGGGGCAGGTCGACCTCGGTAGAGGGATGTGGAGGTTGTTCCCCATCCCCATCAGGGGTGACCTAGGAGAATCCCTTCCAGGTTCCCTCCTCGGATGGAGCTTCAAATATATCCCTTAGTGCATGGTTGCTCCTTCCTTCCTGCGTTGTGTATAACCCTTCACAGGTGTCTTCATCGGTGGTTTCCTGGAATATCTGTCGTAAACGTTGGGTCGCTATTTCTTCCTCTGCTGCAGAGGACGAGGACGCGGCTATGTCTCCTTCTAGGACTACTACCTCGGGCTTGGATTTTCTCTTCTTTCCTGTCCCCCTTCTTCCCGTGCATAACGTCATCTGCCGAAGCTCCTTATATAAGTGACAGTCTCTCCCGATCAATGATGGCACCTGCAGCTGGGGCACTTTCCCTGTACACCTTCCTTTTGGAGTGAGAATAGGCAGATTCACAGTGGGGTAATAGTGGGTGTCTCCATGGATACAGGATACGGCTACTTTGTCTGGTAGCAGTGTTGCGGAGGTCACCATCCGCTCCTCTACTAACGTAACCATACTTCCCGAGTCGAGAATGGCTACCACATCTTGTCCTTCGACTCAAACCGGAATCTCTGGGGCTATTTCTGCTAACCAACAGTGTTGATCCTGCCCCCTCAAAACAGGGGGGGGGGGGGTAGGCAGTGATGACTCCGTGACCATGACCATGGGCTCGTCCTTGCTAAGACATTGTGGGGCATAATGGTCGGGACACTGACATTTATAACATCGACCCTGCTGTGTGGTGGCTGACATCTCCCACCTCCGGAGGGGGTTTGGATGTTTCGGTGGCGGACGTGCCGGGGTGAGTCGTGGTACGGGATTGGAAGAATTCTTCCATTCTTCCTTGTCACTTTTTAACAACTCCCCTGTAGACCGATATGTTTCTACCGCCTGGGCTATGTCGTCGGCTGACAATGGGTTGGCTTGCCCCACAACCCTTTTTAAGTCACTGGGTAATTCCCTCAATATCTTGTCCACTACGAGGGTCTCTATTAAATGTCCTCCTCCCTTTACAGGTTCTAGCCACTGTTTCGTCAGTCGTATTAATGCGAAGATCTGGGCACGGACGGGTTGATCAGCTGTATAGGTCCATTGATGGAACTTTACGGCCCTACCTCTGGCAGTCAACTGGTACCGGGACAGGATCTCGGTTTTTAGTCACCCATAGTCCGCAGCTTCGCGGGAATCCAGGTCAAAATAGGCTTCCTGAGCCGCCCTGGTAAAAAGAGGGGCTAATGCACTCGCCCATTCTGTGGGCGGCCATTCTTCCAAGGTGGCCGTCCTTTCGAAGGTCATGAGGAAGGCCTCAATATCATCCTCCTTGGAGAGACGAGGTAAGATGGCGTGAGCAGCCGCTCTTAGCTTAATTCTTGTAACTACCCATTCCGGATCCGGGAGCGTTGTCATCAACTACAGTAATTAGCATAACGCAATGGACAAAAAACGGACAAAATTTTTTTCTAGAAAATATTCAAATTCATGAAATATAGTGAAACACAGCTTAGCCTTTTGTTAATCACCCTGTCATCTCAGATTTTGAAATTATGCTTTACAGCCAAAGCAAGACAAGCATTTCTGTAAGTTTATCGATAGCCTAGCATAGCATTATGACTAGCTAGCAGCAGGCAACCTGGTCACGAAAATCAGAAAAGCAATCAAATTAAATCGTTTGGTCTATGTCATCGGCTGACAACCTTCCAGAGATAGTTTTTCCCCCCTATCTGCTGGTTCCATACTCTATTATAGGGGAAGGAGAATATGTCATTAGTACTGTCAGCTGTGCTTAATTGCCTCTGGTTACCTTGTCTCCCATGCTTTGTTGGGCTACTATCCGTGAGCCGAGCCTGCCCTCTCGTGGTCCTTCCACATATATTTTATCTTAATCATACACTGTATTCAAACCACTTAAAACACCTGTATGACTTTCAGGTCCTAGCTGAGTGGAAGCAGAAGTTTGAGGAGTCACAGACTGAGCTGGAGAGCTCCCAGAAAGAGGCCAGATCTCTCAGCACTGAGCTCTTCAAACTCAAGAACTCTTATGAGGAGTCTCTGGATCATCTTGAGACCATGAAGAGGGAGAACAAGAACCTCCAAGGTCAGAGCATAAGAAATAATAGCCTATAAAACTTAGTCAATAAAATATAGATATGTTATAGAGAAAAGATTCTGATGTACAACTATATTTTTCCACAGAGGAAATTTCTGACATGACTGAGCAGCTTGGTGAAGGAGGAAAGAGCATCCATGAACTGGAGAAGATCCGTAAACAGCTGGAGCAGGAGAAGTCTGAGATACAGTCTGCTCTAGAGGAAGCTGAGGTGAGAATAGAAAACATTTACAGATCGTGAAAGTGCCAACATTTAATTAAGATTTTACAAACAATGGGTGGCTGTGTTCTCATAGGCCTCCCTAGAGCATGAGGAAGGGAAGATCCTGAGAGCTCAGCTGGAGTTCAATCAGGTGAAAGCTGACATTGAACGGAAGCTGGTGGAGAAGGATGAGGAAATGGAGATGAATAAGAGGAACCAGCAGAGAGTTGTGGATAACCTGCAAAGCTCCCTGGAGTCAGAGACTCGCAGCAGGAATGAAGCTCTCAGGCTGAAGAAGAAGATGGAGGGAGATCTCAATGAGATGGAGATCCAGCTCAGCCAGGCCAACAGGCAGGCATCCGAGGCCCAGAAGCAACTTAAGGGTCTCCATTCCCATCTGAAGGTATTACTTCCACACCACTGAATTAAAAACATTGCTTGTGCATTCAGAAAAAAAAACACATTGTGAAACAATACAAATAAATATAGTCAAGTCATTGATTCTTTCTACAGGATTCTCAACTGCAGCTGGATGATGCTCTTCGTAGCAATGATGACCTGAAGGAGAACATTGCCATTGTGGAGAGACGGAACAACCTGATGCAGGCTGAACTGGATGAGCTAAGAGCCCTGGTGGAGCAGACTGAGAGAGGCCGCAAACTGGCTGAGCAGGAACTGCTGGATGTTAGTGAGAGAGTTCAGCTGCTCCACTCACAGGTAAGTCGGTAATACATAACAATTTGTGTTCTCCTTAAAGATGGAATCCTTAATGGTGAAACTGACACGTCTGTTTGCGATATTACAACAACAAAGTAGTTACTGCAAATGAAAAACACTGTTTTTTCCCTTTGGACGTCATTGCAAGCACAATAAAACAGCAGCAAATGTACTGTACCATGTTGTGCAACGCTCCTCACCTCTGCTTTGTCAACAAAACAAAACAATGGTGTTTGGAAGGACAGTGTCAATGTTTCCCCTACTACGGATTCCATCTTTAAATGTCTGCTACTTGAGGTACGTATAGGTAATATAAACATCATTTGTCATATATATATGTGTGTAGAACACCAGCCTACTGAGCCAGAAGAAGAAGCTAGAGGGCGACACATCCCAGCTTCAGAATGAAGTGGAGGAGGCCGTGCAGGAGTGTAGAAATGCTGAGGAAAAGGCCAAGAAGGCCATTACTGATGCTGCCATGATGGCAGAAGAGCTGAAGAAGGAGCAGGACACCAGTGCTCACCTGGAGCGCATGAAAAAGAACATGGAGCAGACCATCAAGGACCTGCAGCACCGCCTGGATGAAGCTGAACAAATCGCCATGAAGGGTGGCAAGAAGCAGATCCAGAAGCTGGAGGCCAGAGTAAGTGTCTAAGCTACATTCTCTTCTATTAATTCAATGTCACAATTCATATTTATAGTCATATTTGTAGTTATAAAATTAAAAGTAGTGGTTACTATCAAAATAAATGTAAATGTTGTGTTAACATCGATCATATCTTTCTAGGTGAGAGAGCTAGAGACTGAAGTGGAACTGGAGCAAAGGAGGAGCAGTGATTCTGTGAAAGGAGTCCGTAAATATGAGAGACGCATCAAGGAGCTCACATACCAGGTACATTATATACTTTAATTTGACAATGCACAATTACATTAACATGCTCAGAATGAAATGTAAGATATATCTACTGCATTACTATTTTTTGTCTTATTTTTGTGTGCAGACTGAGGAAGACCGTAAGAATTTGAGCCGCCTGCAGGACCTGGTGGACAAACTGCAGCTGAAGGTCAAATCCTACAAGAGAACTTCAGAGGAGGCTGTAAGTAACCTTCTATCATCCAACTGATGAATCTGTAATTTTCTAATTGTTTTGTTTGCTAGAAACTTAAATCGTATTTAACATTTTTCACAGGAGGAACAAGCCAATTCCAATTTGGGCAAGTTCCGTAAGATTCAGCATGAACTGGATGAGGCAGAAGAGAGAGCTGATATTGCTGAGTCTCAGGTCAACAAGATGAGAGCCAAGAGTCGTGATGCCGGATCCAAGGTCAGTAAAGTTACTTTTTCAAGAATCCTAAAGGATAATTTGTGGACTTCCCTTGTTCTGTCGTATCTTTGCAGAAGTATTCATACCCCTTGGATTTCTTCACAGTTTATTGTGTTACAAAGTGGAAGTAAAATAGATTGAACTGTAATTTTCTGTCAATCTACACAAAATACACATACAATCTACACATGCTCTGTAAAGTCAAAGATGAATAGAAATGTAAGTGTTCAGCTCCCTGAGTCAATAAATATTTGGTAGCGATTACAGCCCCTCAGTCTTCTTGGTTAAGTCTTTAAGAGCTTTACACACCTGGGTTGTGCAATATTAGCCCATTATTCTGTTATTCTGTTCATAATTATTCAAATTCTGTCAAGATGTTGAGGATCAAGGCTAGACAGCTATTTTAAAGTCTTGCCATACATGTTCAAGACTATTTAAGTCAAAAACGTAACTTGGCCACTCAGGAAAACACTTTGTCTTCTTGGTAAGCAACTCCAGGTTTGATTTAGCCTTGTGTTGTAGGTTATCGTCCTGCTGAAAGATGAATTCCTCTCCCAGTGTCTGTTGTAAAGCAGACTGAAGCAGGTTTACCTCTAGGATTTTGCCTGTGCTTAGCTCAACCCCTTATTCTTTATATCTTGAGAAATGACCCACTATTTGCCGATGTCAAGCATACTCATACCATAATGCAGCCACCACAATGCTTGAAAATAAAAAAAGGAGGCTGGTACTCCGTGATGTGTTGTATTTGCCCCAATCACAAGGCTTTACATTTGGGAAAAAAAGTATATTCCTTTGCTGTGTTTTTTTGTAGAATTAATTTTATTCTGTATATTTGTATTTTTCTTTTAAGTCATTATTGTGGATTCACTACAATGTTGTTGATCCATCCTCAGTAAATATTAACTTGACCATGCTTAAAGAGATATTCAATGTCTGATTTGTTATTGTTACCCATCTACCAATCACTGCCCTTCTTTATGAGGCTTTCTAAAAGCTCCATGGTCTTTGTAGTTAAATCTGTGCTTGAAATTCAATACTTGACTTAGGGACCTTACAGATGTATGGGGGATAGAGGAAGGATTAGTCATAAAAAAAACGTCCATGTGATTAGTTAAGACAAATTCTACTCCTGGATTTATTTAGGCTTGCCTAAACAAAGGGGCTGAATATTTATGCAATGACTATAATTTAGCTATCCAATTTGTATTCATCTTTAAAAAAAGTTTTTTTCTTCATTTTGACATCAGAGCATTTTGAGTAGATTGTTGACAAAAAATATAATTGAATCCCACTGTAACACAATAAAATGTGAAGAAATCGAAGGGGTATGAATCATTTTGGAAGGCACTGTAGATGAAAAAGCCTCAACTTTGAAAACCGTTAAGGCATATTTAATCAACTTGCTATTCATATTATCATTATATACAGTTGAAGTCGGAGGTTTACATACACCTTAGCCAAATACATTTAAACTCAGTTTTTCACAATTCCTGACATTTAATCCTAGTAACCAGTCCCTGTCTTAGGTCAGTTAGGATCACCACTTGATTTTAAGAACTTGAAATGTCAGAATAATAGTAGAGAGAATGATTTATTTCAGTGTGTATTTCTTTCATTACATTCCCAGTGGGTCAGACATTCACATACACTCAATTAGTATTTGGTAGCATTGCCTTTAAATTGTTTAACTTGGGTCAAACGTTTCGGGTAGCATTCCACAAGCCTCCCACAATAAGTTGGATGAATTTTGGCCCATTCCTTCTGACAGAGCTGGAGTAACCGAGTCAGATTTGTAGGCCTCCTTGCTCACGCACGATTTTTCAGTTCTGCCCACAAATGTTCTATAGGATTGAGGTCAGGGCTTTGTGATGGCCACTCCAATACCTTGACTTTGTTGTCCTTAAGCCATTTTGCCACAACTTTGGAAGTATGCTTGGGTTCATTGTCCATTTGGAAGACCCATTTGCGACCAAGCTTTAACTTTCTAACTGATATCTTGAGATGTTTCTTCAATATATCCACATAATTTTCCTCCCTCATGATGACATCTATTTTGTGAAGTGCACCAGTCCTGCACCTCCTACAGCAAAGGACCCCCACAACATGATGCTGCCACCCCGTGCTTCACGGTTGGGTTGGTGTTCTTTGGCTTGCAAGCCTCCCCTTTTTCCTCCAAACATAACAATGGTCATTACGGTCAAACAGTTCTATTTTTTGTTTCATCAGACCAGAGGACATTTCTCTAAAAAGTACGATCTTTGTCCCCGTGTGCAGTTGCAAACCGTAGTCTGGCTTTTTCTTGGCGGTTTTGGAGCAGTGGCTTCTTCGTGGCTGAGCGGCCTTTCAGGTTATGTCGATATAGGACTCATTTTACTGTGGATAAAGATACTTTTATACCTGTTTCCTCCATCATCTTCACAAGGTCTTTTGCTGTTGTTCTGGGATTGATTTGCACTTTTTGCAACAAAGTACATTCATCTCTAGGAGACAGAACACATCTCCTTCCTGAGCAGTATGACGGCTGCGTGGTCCCATGGTGTTTATACTTGTGTACTATTGTTTGTACAGATGAACGTAGTGCCTTCGGGCGTTTGGAAATTGCTCCCAAGGATGAACCATACTTGTGGAGTTCTACAATTTTTTTCTGAGGTCTTGGCTGATTTCTTTTGATTTTCCCATGATGTCAAGCAAAGAGGCACTGAGTTTGAAGGTAGGCCTTGAGTTACATCCACAGGTACACCTCCAATTGACTCAAATTATGTCAATTATCCTATCAGAAGGTACTGAAGCCATGACATCATTTCCTGGAATTTTTCAAGCTGTTTAAAGGCACAGTCAACTTAGTGTATGTAAACTTCTGACCCACTGGAATTGTGATGCAGTGAATTATAAGTGAAATAGTCTGTAAACAATTGTTGGAAAAATGACTTGTGTCGTGCACAAAGTAGCTGTCCTAACTGACTTGCCAACACTATAGTTTGTTAACAAGAAATTTGTGGAGTGATTGAAAAACAAGTTTTCATGACTCCAACCTAAGAGTATGTAAACTTCCGACTTCAACTGAAAATACAGTGATAGAGTGGGGATTGGAACCAGGTGTATGTAATGATGATGAGACAAGTCCGGGGTTGATGAGTGAAGGGCGTTTTCCAGCAGTAGGTTCGGCAGCAGCTAGAAGGGCGGCGATGCCAAACGCCTGAGCTGGACAGGAGGCGGAACCAAAGCGAAGGCTGGTGTAACACCATTCAACCAGTTTTGAAAAAACATTTTTCTCCACAATTTGTGGAGTGGTTGAAAAACGAGTTTTAATGACTCCAACCGAAGTGTATGTAAACTTCCGACTTCAACTGTATATATTGTTATTCATAATTGATAACAATGCATGTTTATTCATTTGCTGCCATCCATTGTGTTCTGAAACTATACAGGACAAGATCAAGGGACATTTTGATTGAATGACAATAATCAGAATGGCGTCATGGATTTATTTTCCATTAACATGTTGGCTAAATCATTGTATTTAAAATATAGGCAAATTATATCAATAATACCTCAGGCGAGGACCAACATAGCTGATAATGATTTTTGATTGGAGTTCCCTTTTTTAAACTGCATTGTTGGTTAGGGGCTCGTAAGTAAGCATTTCACTGTCAGGTCTACCTGTTGTTTCAGCGCATGTGTCTAATACAATTTGGCTTGGTTTGATAATTCCCTCGACGCCGTTGCTTTGAGGATATATCGGGGTTAGAATTGGGGCTAAATCTAGAATCGTTTTAGATTGCTCATTGAATCTTTGCGGCAAACAGCTTTAACATTTGTTACTCATTTCTGTAATACTGTAGTTGAAGAGAAAAATATGACTGTTTATTGAATGCTTTAATTGGTCGTTATTGCGACAAACATTTTGTAAAAGCTTAGTGTTGGCTATTACACAGTAAAGAGAATCAGATACGTTTACTATCTGTATGGGACAGCATGATGTTCATAGTGTACCATAATTCACATACCTCTTGAAGTTTCCCATATATTTTAAGGACACAGTAAATGGCAGTATAAAATGTTTTCCATTACACAGTAGAATTAAAATGTTCTCATAATCCATCCATCTTCTCTGTCACAGAAAGGAAAGGATGAGGAGTGAGGCCAAGAGCTGTGATGCTGGCTCGCAGGTTAGTTCTTTCAATCAGATTCATTATATTGGTTAAAAATTTTAAATTCCCTCATGTATTACAACAGCCTCTACCTCAATGGCTCTGTAAGTATTTGATGTCCAACAGCCATACTATTATTCATTACATATTCTTTATATATTGTATAGGACAGGATCAAATATGAATTGGAATATTGTTCACAAACATTATTTCAAAAGCATATCTTGGTTTCAGTGGTCACTTTCTGTGCTATGGCAAGCAAAAATGTTTTAATAAATGATTTATTGGAACAGTTAATGGAAATATTTATATGAAGAACAGTACTTAATAAGACATTTTTCAGAAAATACAGAAGGACATTTTCTCAACCTTTATTTATCTTCTTTGTCACAGAAAGGACATGATGAAGAGTGAAGCTCTCGGATGGACCTTTCTGAAAACCTATTGATTGTAGTGCTTTAGTCTTTCTTTATTCTCCATGCAACATGAGAAGAATAAAGTCAATTTAAATAGCCCACTCTGTGTATTGCTTGTAACATGTTACCTGTATGCCAAAGGTTTTCCATTTCTGGTATAGACATCAGGGTTGTTGTTGATTCCATTACAAACAGGGATTCCATAACGAAACGGACATTTAATATTCCATAATCTAAATTGGTTATTTATCTCAAATTGACTAATAGTCACCTGGCCCAGTGATATGGGTCAGGACAGAAATGGACTTGTACACTAATCATATCAAATTGTTAATCTGTCATACATACTGAAAGGGATCTTTCAATGCTGTGAGTATTAGCTTGCTCTAGGCCTAAGGGCATAATTGGCAGTTAATGTCATCATGGTCAGGATATATACAAAATAAATAGTATTTTTACATTACTAGAAATACTACATTTTTAATGACAGTTTTATGTGATTCTGAGCAGTGGACAAAACAACACAGATAACAATCAAAATGAAACATTTTCCCGGACATCTTGATGTAGTAATGAAAAATATATTCAGCTAGTTGTAATTTGGTTGATCTGTCTTTACCTTAACCAGACTGCAAATAGACAATTATTGGCCAATACAATGTCCAATGGCAATGATGTCAAAAACAAGGAGAATGGTTTAACATACATAGTGGCCTATACCCAATAAAAGTGGGTACCTGAACTGGATGCAGTTACTAAAATAATACTTATGCAGGTTCAATCCAAAGTTATGGAGACATGGAGACAAATATCAGATAAGATACTTTGAAATGAGCTGCTGTGCAGAGGGAAGAAAGCAAAAGGAATAAGCAAGAGATGAGAAGTCAAATGTAACATCAAATTGAGGAAAAACGTACAAGGAATCCAGAGACAGATAAAATAGAATCACTTTGTTTCGCAGAAGGAACTTCAGTTGCTGCAAAACTATAGTAAACATATAACAGATGTACAGTAACAGCCATACTGATGCCGGTAAAAAAACTGTTAGTGGCTCTCTTGGTTTTAAGAGGTAAAGACCTGAAAACTGCACACTTAATGAAGTACTATTACACATTGATTATTCAGTAGATATGTACTTGATCCACAGCAATTTTTGTTCCCCTCTTGTGAGAGCTTTACACCCTACAATCCTTTCACTGACCAGCACAACTCTCTCTATGTTATTCTGACTTGCCCATGTGAGCGAGCCAAACCAGACAACTATACTAAATGTGATGACAAGCTCAATAAAACATCTATAAAAGGGGACTCCTGAGTGGCGCAGTGATCTAAGGCACTGAGATCTTGGTTCGAGTCCAGGCTCTGTCACAGCCGGCCGCGACCGGGAGACCCATGGGGCGGCGCACAATTGGCCCGGAGTCATCCAGGTTAGGGGAGGGTTTGGCCGGCAGGGATGTTCTTGTCCCATCGCGCACAAGCGACTCCTGTGGTGAGACGGGCGCGATTCACGCTGACACGGTCACCAGGTGTACGGTGTTTCCCCGACATATTGGTGTGGCTAGCTTCCGGGTTAACTGGGCATTGTGTCAAGAAGCAGTGCGGCTTGGCTGGGTTGTGTTTCGGAGGACGCATGGCTCTCGACCTTCGCCTCTCCCGAGTCCTGTAAGACTGTAACAACCAATTGCGGAGAAAATGTGCAAAAAAATTAAATCTAAATTTAAAAAACACCTATAAAAAGGACTGCAAAGATATTGATTCACATTCAACCTTCTTAGCTTTTGCAAATACAGTATGGATTGACATTTTTTACTACACTCGCTATCGTTTTTTATTGTGCCGAGGTACTGTTTGTATTCCTCCACCTGTTCTATGCTCTGGTCTCTGGAGCTGATTGTACCTTCCTAAAGTTGATGATGAGGTCTTTGGATGTTCAAGGATGTTCTTCTTACACCAGAGGTCAAACATCCAGAACTGGATGTGTCAAGAATAAACACGTCATCCAAGTATTTGATATAGGGGATCTCAGGGCAGGTACTTCTATAGTTTAGATTAGTTTCTTAGTCATACGCGCAGGTTTGCAAATGTAATTGCAGGGTGTAGTGTAATTATTAACCTCTCTAGGGTATGTGGGACGCTAGCATCCCACCTGGCCAACATCCAGTGAGATAGCAGAGCCCCAAATTCAAATACAGAAATACTCATAAAAATTCAGAAAAGATACAACTATTTTACATAGGTTTAAAGATGAACTTCTTGTGAATCCAACCACGGTGTCAGATTTCAAAAATGCTTTACGGCGAAAGCATACCTTACGATTATTTGAGAACATTGCCCAGCAGACAAATCATTTCGAACAGTAACCAGCCAAGTAGAAGACTTACACAAGTCAGAAATAGAGATAACATTAATCACTTACCTTTAAAGATCTTCAAATGGTTGCACTCAGAAGACATTCATTTATTCAATAAATGTTCATTTTGTTCGATAAAGTCTCTCTTTATATGCAAAAACCTCCGTTATGTTCGCGCATTTTCTTCAATAATCCACATGCTCAAACGTAGTCACAACAGGCAGACAAAAAAAAACAAAATCGTATCCGTAAAGTTCATAGAAACATGTCAAACGATGTTTATATTCAATCCTCAGGTTGTTTTTAGCCTAAATAATCGATAATATTTCAACCGGACAATAACGTTGTCAATATAAAAGGTAAACAAGAAAGGAACTCTCTCAGTCGCGCACATGAAAAAGCTCTGTGACACGGCAGGGTCCACTCATTCAGACTGCTCTTACTCCCTCATTTTTCAGAATAAAAGCCTGAAACAATTTCCAAAGACTGTTGACATCTAGTGGAAGGCATAGGAACTGCAATTTGAGTCCTACGTCAATGGATACTGTAATGGCAGTATCCAAAACTACAACAGCAAAAAACAATCCTACTTCCTGAATGGATTTTTCTCAGGTTTTCGCCTGACCAAATCAGTTCTGTTATACTCACAGACACTAGTTTAACAGTTTTTGAAACTGTAGAGTGTTTTCTATCCAAATCTACCAATTATATGCATATCCTATCTTCTGGGCCTGAGTAGAAGGCAGTTTAATTTGGGCACGCTTTTCATCCAAAATTCCAAATGCTGCCCCCTACCCTAGAGAAGTATTAAGCGCCGAGCTCCAACAGTGCAGGTAAAAAAAAAGAGAAGTGAATGAAACAATTAAAATAATAATATATACAGTTGAAAGTCGAAAGTTTACATACACCTTAGCCAAATACATGTAAACTCAGTTTTCACAATTCCTGACATTGAATCCTAGTAAAAATTCCCTGTTTTAGGTCAGTTAGGATCGCCACTTGATTTTAAGAATGTGAAATGTCAGAATAATAGTAGAAAGAATGATTCAATATATCCATCTATTTTGTGAAGTGCACCAGTCCCTCCTGCAGCAAAGCACCCCTGCAACATGATGCTGCCACCCCGTGCTTCACGGTTGGGTTGGTGTTCTTCGGCTTGCAAGCCTCCCCTTTTCCTCCAAACATAACGATGGTCATTGTGGTCAAACAGTTCCATTTTTTGTTTCATCAGACCAGAGGACATTTCTCCAAAAAGTACGATCTTTGTCCCCATGTGTAGTTGCAAATGGCAGTGGCAGTGGCTTCTTCCTTGCTGAGCAGCCTTTCAGGTTATGTCGATATAGGACTCGTTTTACTGTGGATATAGATACTTTTGTACATGTTTCCTCCAGCATCTTCACAAGATACTTTGCTGATGTTCTGGGATTGATTATCCCTCCTTCCTAAACGGTATGATGGTTGCGCGGTCCCATGGTGTTTATACTTGTGTGCTATTTTTTGTACGTGGTACCATTCATGCTATTGTTTGAACGTGGTATCTTCAGGCATTTGGAAATTGCTCCCAAGGATGAACCAGAATTGTGGAGGACTACAATTCTTTTCAGAGGTCTTGGCTGATTTCTTTTGATTTTCCCATGATGTCAAGTAAACAGGCACTGAGTTTGAAGGTAGGCCTTGAAATACATCCACAGGTACACCTCCAATTGACTCAAATTATGTCAATTTGCCTATCAGAAGTTTCTAAAGCCATGACATAATTTTCCAAGCTGTTTAAAGGCACAGTCAACTTAGTGTATGTAAACTTCTGACCCACTGGAATTGGATACAGTAAATTATAAGTGAAATAATCTATCTGTAAACAATTTTTTGAAAAATTACTTCATGTCATGTGTAGCCGATGCGAAATGGCGATGCGGTGATGCGCACTGGTAGCGTTTCAATCGGTCAAGTCACTCGCTCTGAGACCTTGAAGTAGTGGTTCCCCTTGCTCTGCAAGGGCCACGGCTTTTGTGGAGCGATGGGTAACGATGCTTCGAGGGTGATGTTGATGTGTGCAGATCATCCCTGGTTCGCGCCCAGGTCGGGGCGAGGGGACGGACGTAAAGTCTATACTGTCTATACTAACCGACTTGCCACAACTATAGTTTGTAACAAGAAATATGTGGAGTGGTTGAAAAACTAGTTTTAATGACTCCAACCTAAGTGTATGTAAACTTCCAACTTCAACTGTACATATTTACAACTATAACAATGATATGATGAATGTCCATCAGGCACTAAAGAAAAGCACTACAGTAATACTGCAAAAAATGTGGCAAAGATATATATATTTTTTGTCCTGAATGGAAATATGAATCCTGAATACACATCACTGAGTACCATTCTTCATATTTCAAGCATGGGGGTCTGCATCTTGTTATGGGTGTACTTCTGACCTGCAAGGACTAAGGAGTTTTTTAGGATAAAAAGAAACAGAATAGCGCTAAGCACAGGCAAAATTAACCTTTCAAAAATACACAGGATTTGCTTACCAAGACGACATTGAGTGTTCCTGAGTGGCCTAGCTATAGTTCTGACTTAAATGTGATTAAAAATCTATGGCAAGACTTGGAAACGGCTGTCTAGCAATGATCAACAACCAATTTCACAGAGCTTGAAGTGTTTTAAACAGAATAAATGGGGAAATATTGTACTATCCAGGTGTGCTAAGCTCTTATCTCTTAGACACTTAATATATCCTCAAAACACCGGCTTCGAGGGCATTATTAAGTCAAAACAAATCAAAATGTATTTGTCACATTTGCCGAATACAACAGGGAAATACTTGAGCCCCTAACCAACAATTCTGTTAAAAAATACTAATAAGAATAAGAAATAAAAGTAACAAGTAATTAAAGAGAAGCAGTAAAATAACAATAGCAAGACTATATACAGGGGGATACAGGTACAGAGTGAATGTTGCTGGGGAACCGGTTAGTCGAGGCAATTCAGGTAATATGTACATAGGTAATGTTATTAAAGTGACTATGCATAGATGACAACAGGGGGGGGTCAATGCAAATAGTCTGGGTAGCCATTTGATTAGATGTTCAGGAGTCTAATGTCTTGGGGGTATAAGCTGTTTAGAAGCCTCTTGGACCTAGGCATGGCACTCCGGTACCGCTTGCCGTGCGGTAGCAGAGAGAACAGTCTATGACTAGGGTGGCTGGAGTTGTTGACAATTTTTAGGGCCTTCCTCTGACACCGCCTGGTATAGAGATCCTGGATGGCAGGAAGCTTAGCCCCAATAATGTACTGGGCCATACGCACTACCCTCTGTAGTGCCTTGTGGTCGGAGGCTGAGCAGTTGCCATACCAGGCAGTGATGCAACCAGTCAGGATGCTCTTGATGGTGAAGCAGAACCTTTTTGAGGATCTGAGGACCCATGACAAATCTTTTCAGTCTACTGAGGGGGAATAGGTTTTGTCGTGCCCATTTCACGACTGTCTTGGTGTGCTTGGACCATGATAGTTTGATGGTGAGGTGGACACCAAGGGGCTTGAAGCTCTCAACCTGCTCCACTACAGACCCGTCGATGAGAATGGGGGCGTGCTCGGTCCTCTTTTTCCTGTAGTCCACAATCATCTCCTTTGTCTTGATCACATAGAGGGAGAGATTGTTGTCCTGGCACCACACGGCCAGGTCTCTGACCTCCTCTCTATCGGCTGTCTTGTTGTTGTCGGTGATCAGGCTACCACTGTTGTGTCATCGGCAAACTTAATGGTTTTGGATTTGTATCTGGCTGTGCAGTCATGAGCGAACAGGGAGTACAGGAGGGGACTGAGCACGCACCCCTGAGGGGCCCCTGTGTTGAGAATCAGTGTGGCGGATGTGTTGTTACCTACCCTCAACACCTAGGGGCGGCCGTCAGGAAGTCCAGGAAGGTGTTTAGTCCTAGGGTCCTTAGCTTATTGATGAGCTTTGAGGGCACTATGGTGTTGAACGCTGAGCTGTAGTCGATGAATAGCATTCTCACGTAGGTGTTCCTTTTGTCCAGGTGGGAAAGGGCAGTGTGGAGTGCAATAGAGATTGCATCATCTGTGGCTCTGTTAGGGGGGTATGCAAGTTGGAGTGGGTCTAGGGTTTCTGGGATAATGGTGTTGATGTGAGCCATGACCAGCCTTTCAAAGCACTTCATTGCTACAGACGTGAGTGCTATAGTTTGGTAGTCATTTAGGCAGGTTACCTTAGTGTTCTTGGGCACAGGGACTATGGTGATCTGCTTAAAACACGTTGGTATTACAGACTCGGACAGGGCGAGATTGAAAATGTCAGTGAAGTCTCTTGCCAGTTGGTCAGCGCATGCTCGCAGTACACATCGTTGTAATCCATCTGGCTGCGGAGAGCGTGATCACACAGTCGTTAGGAACAGCTGGTGCTCTCATGCATGTTTCAGTGTTATTTGCCTCGAAGCGAGCACAGAAGTAGTTTAGCTCGTCTGGTAGGCTCGTGTCACTGGGCAGCTCTAGGCTCTGCTTCCCTTTGTAGTCTGTAAAGGTCTGCAAGCCCTGCCACATCCAACGAGCATCAGAGCCAATGTAGTACGATCTGATCTTATTCCGGTATTGATGCTTTGCCTGTTTGATGGTTCGTCGGAGGGCATAGCAGGATTTCTTATAAGCTTCTGGGTTAGAGTCCTGCTCCTTGAAAGCGGCAGCGCTAGCCTTTAGCTCAGTGCGGATGTTGCCTGTAATCCATGGCTTCTGGTTGGGGTATGTACGTACGGTCACTGTGGGGACGATGTCATCAATGCACTAATTGATGAAGCCAATGACTGATGTGGTGCACTCCTCAATGCCATTGGAAGAATCCCAGAACATATTCCAGTCTGTACTAGCTAAACAGTCCTGTAGCTTAGCATCTGCTTCATCTGACCACTTTATTTTTGATCTCGTCACTGGTGCTTCCTGCTTTAATTTTTGCTTGTAATCAGGAATCAGGAGGATAGAATTATGTTCAGATTTTAAAAATGGAGGGCGAGGGAGAGCTTTGTATGCAGCTCTGTGTGTGGAGTAAAGGTGGTTCAGAGTTTATTCCCCCCTGGTTGCACATTTAACATGCTGATAGAAATTTGGTAAGATGGATTTAAGTTTCCCTGCATTAAAGTCCCCGGCCACTAGGAGCGACACCTCTGGGTGAGCGTTTTCCTGTTTGCTTATGGCGAAGTACAGCTCATTGAGTGCGGTCTTAGTGCCAGCCTCGGTCTGTGGTGGTATGTAGACAGCTACGAAAAATACAGATGAAAACTCTCTAGGTAGATAGTGTGGTCTACAACTTATCATGAGATACTCTACGCCAGGTGGGCAAAACCTCGAGACTAGATATTGTGCACCAGCTGTTATTTACAAAAATACATAGTACATTAATACTTTTATACAATGGGTTAGCAACATGTTCAAGTCATGATTGACATATTTTCATAAAAATCTTTGTTATAAATGTATTCATACTATACCATCCTTCCACCAGATATAGTCCTGACACAAATCTACAGTTGCAACCCAAGCCTGCTGGTCATTCGTTGTATCTGTTCGGTTGCCAGTGACGCCACCCAGTTGTTAAGTATTTTTGTTCTGTATCTATGGAAGTGGCCCAGTCGTTCATTTTAAAGGTTCAATTGCCATATTGTCGGGAAACCTTCTTATCCTCTGCTTGCTAGCTATCCAACTACGGCTAATTTACAGTCACGTCAACCAGTGCAGCCAGATTAACAGCAAAGTAATTGCGTTTGCATTTGTGTTTTCTAGTGACATTTATTTGCATACATTCATAAAAAAGCTTTTTCGTCAGGACACTGTTGTTCAGAGGAACTAGCAAACAACACAACTAACACAATCACTTCAAACGGAAGTTGGAAAAACTGCAAACTAGTTGCATTGAGTTTGGTTTTACCTGTTTTCTATTGACATTTCTTTGTACATGTCCATCAAAATGATCCTGATTCATGATTTCGACTGGCTGAGAAAAGCTGCCTGCCTGTCTCTCGTCCCGACTCCCAACATGTTGGAGAGACAGACAGCGAGGTTTATACAAATCTCCGCTGAATCTCCGTTGAAACCCAAATGCTAGTCTAAAAGAAATAGGAGATAATGTCTAGATGCTTTTTATAGTGGAGATGGACATTGCCTGGCTGGGCTGATGAGACAGTGGATTGCGCAGTGAGATGGAACAAAGTAAATAGTCATTTCAACGTCATAGCTTTAGCTGGTGGTAACTTGTTGAATAGGCACCGGCTGGAATGTGGTTTTAACCAATGAGCATCCAGGATTAGACCCACCCATTGTATAAAAGCAAATAAACAACTATTGCACTATACTTGACTTCGCACAGCCACCCTGATTCTGATTGCAGATCTTGCAATATTGCAGATATTGCCTGATTGTTATGTCAATGAGGCTAACTGTCACGCACTGGCCATAGAGAGGCTTTTATTCTCTATTTTGGTTAGGCCAGGGTGTGACTAGGGTGGGCATTCTATGTTCCCTTTTCTATGTTTTTGTATTTCTTTGTTTTTGGCCGGGTATGGTTCTCAATCAGGGACAGCTGTCTATCGTTGTCTCTGATTGAGAACCATACTTAGGTAGCTCTTGCCCACATGGGTTTTGTGGGTAGTTGCTTTCTGTTTTGCACCTGACGGAGCTGTTTTGGTTGTTCTTTTTGTTACTTTGTATCTAGTGTTCAGTTCTATTTAATAAATGATGAACACGTACCACACTGCACTTTGGTCCTCACCTTCTTCCACCAATGGCCGTTACACTAACCTAGATATTAAAATTAAGTTGCATAAACCCTATTCACAAAATAAGTGTGTAAACTGTGTTTATCCTCCATTACATCACAGACTCTCTGACTGCACACCATGCCATACTGTAAAGATGAACATTCTAAAAAATTGGATTTGTGGTAAATACATGTTTAATAGTGTACAATGTAATGCTAGCAAAGATTAACTTCTGCTGTCCCTGACAGAAATTCACCCAATGCAAGAGGCATCCTGCATCTGTGAGTCACATGGAGGAGAGATTGATCATACATTCAAATGAGGTAAATATCACACAGTAACTGTCTGCATCCAAACAGAGCACTTATGTCATCCTGTTAATTGAAAGTAAGCCACAGTCAGGAACACTAAAGGGAAAGCAAACATAAACCAAATAAAAACATATTCTGTGTAGGTTGCATGTTATCCTCTCTAATAAACAAATACATTGTGA
This sequence comes from Oncorhynchus kisutch, assembly GCF_002021735.2. Classification (NCBI taxonomy): domain Eukaryota; kingdom Metazoa; phylum Chordata; class Actinopteri; order Salmoniformes; family Salmonidae; genus Oncorhynchus; species Oncorhynchus kisutch. Next base: position 67,935,247 of record NC_034184.2, on the reverse strand, counting down.
TTGATATAATATTGCACAACTGTCTAATATTAAATATCTGCAAATATCAGTGGGACAGAGTAAACAATTAGCCTGTCAATGAACAAATGCAGCTTGTGACCGTGGTGGTTGAAAAATCACTATAGAGAAAACCGTTCAAAAGTTATGAGGCAGATGTGGCGGAGCTAGCATGTTGGAGTGAACGGCTGTGCGTGAGAGGCTCCTGCAACTTTTTTGCAAAATAATCTAATTTAACCTACGTTGTGGCACTTTTTACAACAAACGTTTCTTTCTAATACAAGATTGTAACTTTGTATATGAAAATGCCGAGTAATAAGCGACCAAAGGACAATAAATCCACAGCGGAGGCCTACTCCCCACTAAACAACGAGACAGACATGGCGGGAGGCACATGCAACAACGTGACACTTACAGAACTTACCCGGGCTTTGGGGGAGCTACGTGTTGCTATAGCTGAGGATCTTAAGGCCACTATTGCTGAACTGGACACCAAAATCGAGAGCATCATTCGAACGGTCGCTTCGCATGGCCAGAGTATTGTGGACCTTGAGAAAGCTTCTGAATTCAACGCTGGTAGGATCGACGAGTTAGAGAAGCTATGCACGTCATTGCAGGATACTGTGCAGAGGCTTTCAGTGAAAGTGGTGGACCTGGAGGGCCGATCCAGACGTAATAACCTTCGCGTTGTGGGTCTGGCAGAGGGGGTAGAGGCGGGCTCTCGCCCCACCGACTTCTTCGCCAAGCTATTGAAGGATGCAATGGGATCGGATGTTTTGGATTCGGATCCCCAGCTGGACCGCGCACATCGCTCCCTTGTCCCAGTGCCTGGACCGGGCCAACGTCCTCGCCCAGTAATCATCTGTTGTCACAGTTTCAAGACCAAGGATCTTATCCTGCGTGAAGCTCGAATGAGGGGCAACCTGTCACATAAAGGGCATCCATTCCGTGTCTATGAGGATTATGCGCCCGATGTGGCAAAGCATCGCGCCGACTACAGAGATGTCATGACCAAACTCTACAAACTCCATCTTCGCCCAGCCTTACTCTTCCCTGCAAGACTAAGAATTACCCCGCCTTCCGGTGAGAAGATTTGGCTCTCCTCGGTTTTGGACGCAGAGAAGTTTATCCGGGGATATACACCAATCCCCCGTACAGGTTAGAGTGCCTTGTTATTGCGTGTTAGGGTCTGCTCATGGAATCCATACTATACCATACTGGGTGAAAACGTATTAAACGGGCTCAACAAGGGCTACTGAACATGTAAGACGCTGAGCAGACCAATGGAGGGCGGTCAGAGCTCTCATTTAACGTTAAATTCACTTTCATCCCGGCTGTGCTCAGCGATGCATATTTTTTACTTCCAGGTTTGATCACTGACACCTTCGGACGGATATACTTATATTCCCCCACTTTTGTTTTGTTTCGTTATTTATTTTACAATCCTTACATTATTCTTACTACCATACCATTTATTTATTGCTTGCAGGGGACTGGGGGTGATGGTTGGGAGGGGGCAGACACCTGGTTAGCAGGTTGATGTTTTGTGCGGTTCTGCCTCTGTCTGGCCGTGAGCCTCTCTCCCGACTAGAGTCCCACCAGCCCTCTGTAGTGCTTATGTCTGTGTAGGTGTGCGTACATATAATTACTATTACTAGAGTCCCAGCAGCCCTCTGTAGTGCTTATGTCTGTGTAGGTGTGCGTACATATAATTACTATTACTAGAGTCCCACCAGCCCTCTGTAGTGCTTATGTCTGTGTAGGTGTGCGTACATATAATTATTATTACTAGAGTCCCACCAGCCCTCTGTAGTGCTTATGTCTGTGTAGGTGTGCGTACATATAATTACTATTACTAGAGTCCCAGCAGCCCTCTGTAGTGCTTATGTCTGTGTAGGTGTGCGTACATATAATTACTATTACTAGAGTCCCACCAGCCCTCTGTAGTGCTTATGTCTGTGTAGGTGTGCGTACATATAATTACTATTTGTACTTTATTACTATTTTCTCTTAGCATTTTAGTATTATGTATGTGTATATTTTAAATCAGTGTAGATTGTTATTCTGGGGTATGAATGTTTGTATGTGTAGGTGTGCATATGGATGTATATACATATTCTTTAAATATATATTTTTATATATGATTTTTTTTTTGTGGGTATGTACACATATGTGTGTGTATGTATGTATGTATGTATGTATGTATGTATGTATGTATGTATGTATGTATGTATGTATGTATGTATGTATGTATGTATGTATGTATGTATAGGTATGTGTATGTATAGGTATGTATGTATGTATAGATATGTGTGTATGTATGTATGTATGTATGTATGTATGTATGTATGTATGTATGTATGTATGTATGTATGTATGTATGTATGTATGTATGTATGTATGTATGTATGTATATATAGGTATGTGTATGTATAGGTATGTATGTATGTATGGATATGTGTGTATGTATGTATGTATGTATGTATATATAGGTATGTGTATGTATAGGTATGTATGTATGTATGTATGTATGTATGTATGTATGTATGTATGTATGTATGTATATATAGGTATGTGTATGTATAGGTATGTATGTATGTATAGATATGTGTGTATGTATGTATGTATGTATATGTATATATAGGTATGTGTATGTATAGGTATGTGTATGTATAGGTATGTGTATGTATAGGTATGTATGTATGTATAGATATGTGTGTATGTATGTATGTATGTATGTATATGTATATATAGGTATGTGTATGTATAGGTATGTGTATGTATAGGTATGTGTATGTATAGGTATGTGTATGTATAGGTATGTATGTATGTATAGATATGTATGTGTGTATGTATGTATGTATGTATGTATGTATGTATGTATGTATGTATGTATGTATGTATGTATGTATATGTATATATAGGTATGTGTATGTATATGTGTGTATGTGTATATATAGGTATGTGTATGTATGTGTGTATGTATGTGTGTGTATGTATACATGTGTGTGTGTGTATATATGTATGTATGTATGTATGTATGTATATGTATGTGTGTATGTGTATATGTGTGTATGTGTATATGTGTGTGCGTATATGTATATATTTTATTTTTATTAAACATGTTTTTTTTATGGGGGGAACGTTTAATTGAACAAATCCTTGTTCCGATCTCCTGACCCACAGTATGTAAAGGTACGGCTGACTATGTCGGTTGCGGATGGTTTATTTTTTGACCGGCAGTGCTTAGCAATATAATCTTGAGGCTATATCTTGCTTATCTCTGGGATTGACCCAGGATGACGCTTAAATGCGCAATATGTTTAAGTTGCAACTTATTCGGTTTAGGTTTATTAGATGCTAACTGAACACTTAACTCGCGGGAGCCTCCTCAGTTCATATGTTAGTAGAAGTTCCAGGATAGTGAGAGGTGAACGTATAGTTGGGATTTTATTTTTGTTTTACCTCTTGTTCGAGGTCGCGCCGTGCTTCTTTGGCATCGGCCAGACAATGTGTTTATTATTTTTATTTTTCCTTTTTTTTCTCTCCTGTTTGTACATGCCTGTTAAATGTGGGTTGATGGGGGGGGTAAGTGTTGGGGAAATTAGGGGAACAGGGTGGGAAGTAAAGGTGCTTGCAGGGGGGGAGGGGTGGGTTGGATACTGCTCGGGTGTGGGTGCTACATATGCTGATCGTGATGGTTTGGTGCGCTTTCTTACCTTTTTATCAAGTTACATGGTATGCAGGCCACCATAGGAACTACAAACGAGAGGAGGGCGGGGCTTACATTCACTTCCTGGAATGTCAAGGGTTTAAACGAACCAATTAAGAGGGGCAAGGTCCTAGCCCACTTGAAAGCACTCTCGTCTGATATTATATTTTTGCAAGAAACCCATCTGAAGAATAACTCTCATAGCAGACTTAAGTGTAGGTGGGTGGGGCAAGTGTATCACTCTAACTTCTCTGCCAAGACGAGAGGCACAGCGATTCTGGTACGGAAAGGAATTCCCTTTCTACATAAAACCACTATTGCGGATAAAGAGGGTCGGTATGTGATCGCAATAGGAGAAATCCACTCTACCTCAGTAACTCTACTAAATATCTATGGGCCAAACATTGACAACCCCTCTTTTTTCAAAAGAGTCCTTGCCCTGATTCCAGATATCTCTCATACTAACCTGGTCATTGGAGGGGACCTTAACTGTGTGCTAGACCAATATTTGGATAGATCCTCTACCCGGCGAACCCCTACCTCCTATTCAAGCGAATTCTTGAATACCTACATAAAAAATTCGAACTTATTTGATATATGGAGGATCGCTAACCCTACGGGTAGGGAATACTCCTTTTACTCTCATGTTCACAAGGTTTACACTCGAATTGACTACTTTTTGTTGGATGCTAGACTACTCCCCTATACCTGTAATGTGAGGTATCATGATATTATAATCTCGGACCACAGTCCACTCACCTTCTCCCTGAGATTGGGTGACATTGTACCAAACGAGAGGGTCTGGAGGTTGAATCCTCAGCTCCTCACAGAACCAACATTCTGTGAATATCTTAAAGACCAAATTACATTTTTCTTTGATACCAACGACAACACAGAGACCTCCCCAGCATTATTGTGGGAAACACTGAAGGCTTATCTGAGAGGCTGTATCATCTCCTTTCAGGCTGCCAGGAGTAGGCAAAACAGAGGAAAACTGGAAGAACTGGAGGGACAAATTCACTTACTGGTTAGGGAGAATGCTAGCCACCCATCTATGGAGAAACATAAACAAATTACCTCTTTAAAATTTGAATATAATCAGATTCTCTCAGCTAAAATTGCTAAATCTTTTCTCTATGCCAAGCAAAAATATTTTGAGTTTGGTGACAAACCACACAAATTACTCGCCAGACAACTTCGAAAAAATGTGAGTGACCGAATGATTCACAGGGTTAAATCTGCATCTGGGGAATTACTCTCTTCCCCCAAAGACATCAATGACAGATTCCGGCAGTTTTATGAGACTCTATATACATCTAAAGCGGATCCTAACCCCTTAATTATGCAAACATTTTTGGAGGACTGTAATCTTCCTGCCCTGAACCAGGAAGATTCTAACTTCCTGAATAAGGAAATATCTCTTGATGAAATTCGAGAAACAATTAAATCTCTAAAGAGTGGCAAGACCCCGGGCCCAGATGGATACCCTGGTGAATTCTATAAAACATTCAGCAACATGCTCTCTCCCTACCTGCACAAAATGTTGGTTCAGGCCAATGAGGATGGAGCTCTCCCTTCTACTTTGGACGAAGCGTTCATTACAGTTATACATAAGAAGGGTAAAGATCCAGAAGAGGTAGGGTCATACAGACCAATATCTCTCCTTAATACAGACCAAAAGATTTTAGCAAAAACTCTGGCTAACAGGCTTAGCACTTTAATTGGCAAATTGGTCCATTCGGATCAGACCGGCTTTATCCCTAACAGAAACTCATTCTTCAATCTCAGGCGCCTCTTCAATATTATGTATTCTCAGAGGTTACCCAACGTGGACCTTGCCGTCATATCTCTTGACGCCGAAAAGGCCTTTGACCAAGTTGAGTGGCCCTATCTATTCACGGTCCTACAGAAATTTAATATTGGCGATAGGTTCATAAATTGGATCCAGCTTTTATATAGGAACCCCTGTGCCAGAATACTCACTAACCAATCATTGTCGCCCCGATTTAACCTCAACAGGGGGACGAGGCAGGGTTGTGCGCTGTCGCCTATGCTCTTCGCCCTAATTATCGAACCGCTCGCTCAGACGATCAGATCTCATGCAGCAATACATGGCTATAATACTAAAGACACTCTAAATAAGATCTCCCTATTCGCTGATGACATCCTCTATGTAACACAACCCCAGGCTAGTATCCCAGCTATTCTTGATGTGATCAATTTGTTTGGTACCTTCTCGGGATACAGAATAAATTGGAACAAGAGTGAATTAATGCCCATACGGTCGCAAAATACCTCCTGGCTAGAACATCTCCCATTTAAGTTATCTTCAGAAAAATTTACCTACCTAGGAATTGTAGTTACCAAACAATACTCCTTACTATTTAAAGAGAATTTCCCCTCTCTGATACAAAAACTCAAAGCGAACATACAATTTTGGAGAACTCTCCCAATTTCTTTGCTCTGAAGATTTTAATGCCATTAAAATGGTCTTCCTCCCACAACTGCTCTACCTATATCAGAACATCCCAGTATTCATACCTAAATCCTTCCATAAACAACTGGACTCAATTATCAATCCTTTCATCTGGGATTATAAAACACACAGGATAGGTAAAAAACACCTCTGTAAATCCAAGATGGAAGGAGGATTGTCTCTCCCAAATTTTATATTTTATTACTGGGCCGCTAACCTCCGCGTTGTTACGTTTCTGTTGGATGACGTACTTCCGGCATCCAGCTGGCTTAGTATGGAACGTGAGGAGTGTCACCCCTTCTCTATTGGCGCTGTGATTTTGTCGCCTGTCAATCTGGAGATGTCACTTTATTGTAACAATCCTATTATACATAGCACAGTCCGAATCTGGAAGCAAATTAAAGTCCACTTTGAGCTTAGACCAATGTCATTCATGCTCCCTGTCGCCAGGAATCCCTCCTTTGCCCCTTCTAACCTTGATAACACCTTTGAGCGATGGGGAGAGTTGGGGATAAGTACCATAGGGGATTTATACATAGAAGGGACCTTTGCTTCCTTTGAGTTGCTGAGGGAAATGTATAATCTTCCCAGAAGTAATTTTTTCAGATACCTACAAATTAGAGACTACGTTAGGAAACACCTCCCAACATTTGAGAATGCTAAACCTTCCATGTTTGACGGATGCATAAAAATATGCCCCACCTCAGATAAACTGATATCGCGTCTATATGATGCTTTTCAATCTGTTAGCACACCTTCTACTGATGCCATCAAGGCAAAATGGGAGGAAGAACTAGGGACTGACATCTCGGTGGCAGACTGGGAAGAGAGCTTGGAGTATATCCACACATGCTCCATTAATTCCAGACATCGTCTCATACAATTCAAGATATTACACAGATTACACTATTCCAAAACTAAACTGCATAGGATATTTCCTGACACATCCCCTACATGTGATAAATGTCAGGCTACGCAGGGTACACTACTCCACTGCTTTGCCCTATGCTCTAGCTTGCATGGTTATTGGTGTGGAATTTTTGGGATCCTCTCTGAAGTTTTGGAGACTTCAATAGATCCAGATCCGCTTCTGATAATCCTGGGAGTATCTGAGTCCCTAAACGGATTAACCAACCCCCAAAAACAACTAATCTCGTACGGTCTCATCTCGGCAAAAAAACTAATCTTGTTGTTTTGGAAAAGGAGGGAAGCGCCCTCTACCAAATTATGGCTTAGTGAATTGGCAAACACTGTACACTTAGAAAGAATTAGATATATTCTGAACAATAAATTATCAACATTTGATCAAATCTGGTAGCCTTTCCTCTCCTACTTGGACGAGTCGGCGCTGAGAATTTGTACTTTTTAACGCACTCTCAATTGTAATATTTGAATCTACCTTTGGTCAGCATGTGCTGGCCCTTTTTTCTTTCTATCGCGGATTGGCGGGACACATTTTACATTCATGAAACATGTCCATGGGCCATTCTAAAACTACTCGCGAGTCGCTAAACTTAAACCACCTTGTTCAGTCATGTTAAAGCATTAGCTAGTTAATAACCTGGTAACTTTACCAGTAGTACTGTGTAACAATTTTGTGGAACAAAAATAAAAGACATAGCTTCTTCAGGACATATGTTTCAAAAGTAGCAAGGATTCATAATGTAGGCTATATTCTCAATATCAACAATCCCTGTATCATAAAAGAAATACCTTGAATAGTTCTCATTGTGCTCCTACAGTACATGTCTTTGTGTGCTCCTACATTTTGTAACTTAGGACCACATGTACTCCTTGTAAAAAAAAATGTAGGAGCTGGAGACACTATGACACTATGACTTGCTCTCTGTGTACTGAATCACGTCATGCTTATGACTTCGTAATTGTCATCAGCTGACATGAGTTGAGTTCTCTATGACCTTCCAGTCAGAACAGGTGCTAATTATAGTACAGTCTTTAAATCACATAGGAGGGTCAGGTTACACATTTCAACAGCAGGACAGTGGTAAGGTGTCCAGCCATCATTTCTTCAGTTTGACAGACAGTGCTCATAACACAAGCAGACTGGACAGCTGAGAATGAGGACCTACAAAGAAAGGTTGAGCCTAGAATAGACTGTTCAAGTGAATAGAAGTATTCATTTGTTTAGATGTAGTATAACATCAGCTAACTAGCTACAGATGCGGTCAAGTATATTGGCAATTGGCACCCTTGCATTTTACAAAGGAGTGCAATGGAGAAAAATTGTATGTTTTTTCAAAATAGCTTGAATGGCTATTTTTACCCTGTAGGCACCTGCTACTTACCACAGGTGAGAAATTATACAGTAAACAAGAATCATTGCCTCCAACCAAATTTATTTGAATTTTAAATAATTTAGTGCAGGCCATTTTTTTTACATGGCACTGTGCAGTTGTAAATCAAACAAAAACATGTAAACACCCAAAGTTTTTTTCAATTTGAACTTATTTCAGAAGAAATACTGAAGGGTGACTTTGTAAAAGAGAAAAATCACCAGACAAAATGTAGGACTGCATAGTTGGGGTCGTTCGTTCACCTGTTCATTCGCTTGCTGTCGGTGCGGTGTGTTATAGGGACCGCCCAGCGGGCAACTGACGGATGTAATTTTTTGCCATTTCTACATGTATACTGAACAAAAATGTAAATGCAACAATTTCAAGATTTTACTGAGTTACAGCTCATATAAGGAAATCAGTCAACTGAAATAAATTCATTAGGCCCTAATCTATGGATGCTACATGACTGGGCATGGGCACAGCAATGTGTGGGCCTGGGAGGACATAGGCCCAGCCACTGGGGAGCCAGGCCCAGCCAATCAAAAGGAGTTTTTCCCCAATAAAGGGCGTTATTACAGACAGAAATAGTCCTCATTTTCATCAGCTGTCTAGGTGGCTGGTCTCAGTTGATCCCACAGGTGAGGAACCCGGATGTGGAGGTCCTGGGCTGGCGGGGTTATACGTGGTCTGCGGATTTTAGTCTGGTTGGAGGTACTGGCAAATTCTATAAAACGTGGTGGCTTAAGGTAGAGAAATTAAAATTCTCTGCCAACAGCTCTGTTGGACATTCCTGCAGTCAGCATGGCAATTGCACGCTCCCTCAAAACTTGAGACATCTGTGGCATTGTGTTGTGTGACAAACTGCACATTTTAGAGTGGCCTTTTATCGTCCCCAACACCAGGTACACCTGGTTTAATCATCTTGATATGCCACACCTGTCCCATCAATGGATTATCTCGGCAAAGGAGAAATGCAGGGATGTAAACAAATAAGCTTGTGCGTAAGAAAAATGTATGAGATCATTTAATTCAGCTCATGAAACACAGGACCAACGATGTTGCGTTTATATTTTTGTTCAGTATAGAATCGTTTAGCAAATTACATCTTGCACTCTGATCAAAGGTGCTAAGTTCTCTCGGCCGGCAGACACTCGACCATCGCACTGGCCTGTCCGTGCCTTAAAACTGAGTGGAAAGCACCAGATTTTATACTATGTTTTTGATTACTTGGATGCTACCGTGATTTCAGATAATTATTAATTAATTGTGAATAATGAAGAGTGAATAATCATAAGTGTAAAGGTTACAGAGGCATAAATACCATACCCCCCAAAATATGCTAACCTCCCCTGTTATTGTTAATGGTGAGAGGTTAGCATGTCTTGGGGGTATGATCTTTGTGCCTCTGTAACTTTTACACATGATCATGATCATTCACAATTCATTCCTGATTATCTGTAATGATGGTAGCATCCACATGAATGTAGAAGTGTTTAGAAACATATCCTATTCCTATTTACACAAAAATGTACTCCAAAATTACACAAAACATTATTAATCATTGATCTCTGTTGGGCACAACATAATCTGAACACAACCAAAACAAACTACAAATGCATGAAACAAGTTTGTAGAGTCACAAACTTGATGTAATCCTTGTGTGTTAAGAATATGGGAATGAATATGGGACGAAGGAAAAAGGAAACTGCACATCGCTCTTGGTAGTATCACTGATATTTAATAAGCTTTGGCCTTCGTCAGAGCTTTTGTGTGAATGAATATGGGACCAAATGCTAAGCTTTGACTGCTTTAATAAAAATATAAGTGAATTTGTCCAAATATTTATGACACCTTCAAGATCCACTACATGACCAAAAGTATGTGGACACCTGCTCGTTGAGGGAAGGCTTTCCCACCAGATTTTGGAACAATGCTGTGGGGACTTACTTCCATTCAGCTACAAGAACATTAGTGAGGTCGGGCACTGATGTTGGGCGATTAGTCCTGGCTCACAGTCTGGGTTACAATTAATCCCAAAGGTGTTCGATGGGATTGACGTCATGACTCTGTGCAGGCCAGTCAAGTTCTTCCACATCGATCTTGACCAACTATTTCTGTATGGACCTCGCTTGTGAACAAGGGCATTGTCATGCTGAAACAGGAAAGGGCCTTCCCCAAACTGTTGCCACAAAGTTAGAATGTCTAGAATGTCATTGTACTGTATGCTGTAGCGTTAAGATTTCTCTTCACTGGAACTAAAGGGCCAAGGCCGAACCATGAAAAACAGCCCTAGCCCATTATTCCTCCCCCACCAAACTTTACAGTTGGCACTATGCATTCAGACAAGTAGCATTCTCCTGGCATCTAACAAACCCAGATTCGTCCGTCGGATTGCCAGATGGTGAAGTGTGATTCATGACTCCAGAGAATGCATTTCTACTGCTCCAAAGTCCAATGGTGGCGAGCTTTACACCACTCCAGCCGACGCTTGGCATTGCGCATGGGAATATTATGCTTGTGTGCAGCTGCTCGGCCATGGAAACCCATGTCATGAAACTCCCGATAAACAGTTATCGTGCTGACGTTGCTCCCAGAGGCAGTTTGGAACTCGGTATTGAGTAATGCAACAGAGGACATGCGATTTTCACGTGCTACGAGCTTCAGCACTCGGCCATCCTATTCTGTGAGCTTGTGTGGCCTACCACTTCAAGGCTGAGCCGTTGTTGCTCCTAGACGTTTCCACTTCATAATAACAGCACTTACAGTTGACCGGGGCAGCTCTAGCAGGGCAGAAATTTGAAGAACTGACTTGTTGGAAAGGCGGCATCCTATGACGCTGCCACGTTGAAAGACACTGAGCTCTTTAGTAAGGTCATTCTACTGCCAATCTTTGTCTTTAGAGATTGCAACGGCTGTGTGCTTGATTTTATATACCGGTCAACAACGGATGTGCCTGAAATAGCCAAATCCATTCATTTGAAGGGGTGTCCACATACTTTTGTATATAAAGTGTATACAAAGTGCTTTCATTTCTAAACAGTAAAACAGATATGTATGAAAATACCGTTAAATAAAAGGTGACATGCTGTACTGTCACCTCAAATGAAAGGTTTGATCTCAAATCCAAAATGCTGGAGTATAGAGCCAAATGAAACGTTTTTGCTTCACTGTCCAAATAAATACATAGGGGAGGGTAGGTTCACACAAATGTTTTTTTAAATAGAAATCTACAAATGTTTCCCCTCCAATCTCATATTAACACACACCCACACAGACGACAGCTGGGAATTCGACCCTTAACACTGTCATTGAGTAGCATGTGATATATTCAGCTCTGGACGCTAATTGGGTAACATCACTGCTGAAAGGAGAACCAAGGTGTTAAGTTGTAAGGCACCTCTATGGCCCCTGCACAGTCTTTAAGGAGGGGAACACTTTCTGGCGATGACAAACACTACATTATCACCTTCTAGATAGCTTCACACAAACGCATTGACAATTATCTCAACCTCGTTACAAAACAAAGACCTTATGCCCATTGGTTCAACTCCTTATTAAAGGTGCAATATACAGAAATCACTCAACCATTTCCTGGTTTCAAAAATTGTAACAGTTTGCCTAATTTCAGTTTAGTGAAAAAACAAGCAATGTTATAATAATTGTACCATATAAACCGCAGTGAAATTGCTTTTCAGCTGTTTGAAGCTGGAGAACAAAACTGAAAGTAAAAGACACAAAAATGTTACCTAAGAACGGGAAGCATAGATATAGCGCCCATAGAACAGATCTACCGCTTCTTAGACTTGCTTTCAATGAGAACAACATATTTATAACTAACATTTCTATACAAATTTAGCCAGGTTGCCCAAAAAGTTACATATTGCAGCTTTAAATATTCTACACAGGTTACTCTAAATCCATTACCCATCACATTACAGAGGTTATTATAACTTTGTGAACATTAGAGGAGTCAAACTTATTCTAAACATCTGATGAATAAATCATGTGTGATTAAGTAGGTCAATGCTAATGTAACTGCATTATACTGTACATCCAATTACACACCATTAAAATCCATAACTTAAATAACCAGCTGAATATAGTTTAGGAAATTAAATTAGGATGTTTTAACTTATTTTCATCATTTTGGGACTAATGTTAGACACTCCAGGAAAGTCCATCCAAGAACAAATTCACAGGATAATTTTTGTCATCAACAATAAAGGAAAGGGAACAATGCCGGGTCAACAGGGCCTAGGGTAATTACCCTTGGTGACAACGGATTGGGGAGTGACTTTGCCTTGGTGAACACAGGAGGACAGCTGTAGTTGTCTACATCATAATAAATCAATTATGAAATGAGCTTACACATGGCAAGAACACTTTCTCATGTCACCTTAATAATCCAACATAATGGTGTTAAGCAGTACAAGCACACTTTTTTGTAGTTAACTTTTATTTAACTAGGCAAGGCAGCTAAGAACAAATTATTATTTACAATGACAGCCTAGGAACAGTGGATTAACTGCCTTGTTCAGGGGCAGAAGTACAGAATTTTACATTGTCAGCTCGGGGATTCGATCTAGCAACCTTTCGGTTACTGGCCCAATGCACTAACCACTAGGCTACCTGCCGCCCCATACAAAAGCCCAAGTGTTCACAAATGAGCATAAACATAATTAAATCAATCTTTAAAACTTGCAATTATCATTGCACAAAAATACATAATTTGAAGAATTTCCATAAACTTTGTTGGCATTTTTAGATGACTACATCACCTGAGACTGCAATTTGATCGAAGGAGGAAAAATAGAGCTGTAAAGACCTGCTGCTTACTATTGTCTATCCAATGCTACCTCACAATGAGAATCTCAGAAGCAAAACATGGGTAATGCTTTCAATGCATCCTTTGTCCACCCTGGAATAGCCTGTTGTTACAACCGGCCTGATAGGTCATAGAGGTATACACCTCTAGCCCCAAATACAGATCTTCTAAAATAATCAGACTCATTTATTATAATAGATGGCCCATCTCCATATAGGGCTGAGTAACACTCTTTATAAAGAGAGATGGAGACCAGGGGGAGTCAGACCAGGGGGAGACACAAGGACACAGGACATCCTGAAGGTAAGCATATAGAGGCAGTCTGCTGAGGAGGGCAAAGATAATCATTACAGGACCTAACAATAGTCATAACCACACATAGCTGGTCAGTTGACTGATATTGGTATTTCGTTGTCTACTTCATTTTCAGTCGAGATCCTTTCCACCAAACGTATCCCAGGGGTGACCAACAGGTAAGAATCACAATCTTCTAAAATAGATGTTCAACAACATGAAAACTATAACAGCTTGCCAAATCTGCACATTAATGCAAAACATTTGAGTGTCTGTACGCATCAATGTAGTCAACTTGTACAGATGTACACAGTCTTTTGTTGAAGATAATTTTTATGCAACGCAGGAAAGGCAGATGAGCTTTGTGAGTTACATGAATTCACTGAAAACCAATACTAACACACAGTTAAATGAACTGTATTGCACTTTTCATGTAGCCTACTTTTGGCCAGCTAATAATAGCCTAACCACCGATCAAGCAACATTATGGACGTTCAAATCCTTTGGCTGTAGGATTATATTGCATAATACATATTTCCTGTATAGTAATTACGTGTTGTCAGTGTCATCACTACACAAGCTGTAGATTTCAGCTACAGTGGACCTAGTTACTTTTTTGTCTGCTCTGAACCTCACATGTTTTGGTTTATATTCAATATTGCTATTAATCTATGACTCTGCCTCTGCCTTGACCCTTGTGTCTATTTTAGGCTTATATTTTAAAGTTATATTGTTTTGCCATGACCTTTATGCTATGATACAATATATTACTCATATACAGTACACCTGTATACATACAGTAGTGATACTAGTATACCATTTTCCAATTAACTTGGAAAATGTTTGGGATCAAATGTTTAATTTACATTATGCATTCCAAAAATGGTACCAGAGAGAAGTGAAATACAGCCCTGGTGCCCTAAAGTTGTTGATGTATTTAATATTCTTTAATATTAGTGCTTTACACTGATATTAGATTATTACCACAATATGCACGGTTCCCTTTGTCATTAACAGAATAAAATGTAAAACTATCAAAATATGGTTGATATTGTAAAAAATACTGTAAAGTATGAAGATCTAAATGGTTGCTGTTTCTTAAGTTTGAGAAACGTTTGTCATGGGAATCCTGGCATACAACAAACCATGGCAACAGTGAGAACTGGCACTAGTAAATTGGGAAGTTTAGCAAATTCAACCTTTATAATAAAAGATACATACCTGCACAGATTTAAGAATGGGGGCTGCGTTGATGGCAGAGTTTGGGGCTGCATTAACTCAAACCTTGTACTGTATAAAATATGTACATATGTATGTATTCAATGCTCTTCCTGCCTTTACAGGTTTAAAAATGGGGGACAGTTTGATGGCAGAGTTTGGCGTCGCAGCTTCCTTTCTGCGTAAATCAGACAAGGAGCGTATGGAATGCCAGACTAGACCCTTTGACATAAAGAGAGAGTGCTATGTGCCTGACCCTGAGGTAGAATACGTCAAGGCCACAATCACCAGCAGAGATGGGGCTAAAGTCACCGCTGATACGGAGTTTGGAAAGGTAAATATTTTGGTGAAAAACATTCTGAAAATATATGACCTGGAAAATCATAAGATAATCATTTGTTCTACTAGGATAACTCTATGATTAATGAAAAATGAGTTATGAACTGAAATGAGTTATGCTCTTTAATGTTTAAAATACTTCTAACAAGAGACAACAAAGAGCATAATATTTAACTTCCATGCAAATCTTTCATTACATGTAAATGGATGATTTGTGAAAATGTTACACTGTGTGTAATCTCAAGTTAAGATTTGTCTCAAATGGAATACTTCTGCACATTGAAAATGTAAAAAAAACGATTTAATTTTCTCTTCTTTCAGACTGTTACTGTGAAGGAGGACGACGTCCACCCCCAGAACCCGCCAAAGTTTGATAAAATTGAGGACATGGCGATGTTCACCTTCCTGCACGAGCCCGCTGTGCTGTTTAACCTCAAAGAGCGTTACGCAGCCTGGATGATCTATGTAGGCAATGACCTGTCTGCTAATATCTCCAATAAATCAATGTATTAATTCAAATGAATTAAACTAAATCTTCGGTATCCCCCTTGTCTTCCACAGACCTACTCAGGGCTGTTCTGTGTCACTGTCAACCCATACAAATGGCTGCCAGTGTATGATCAGTCGGTTGTCAACGCATACAGAGGCAAGAAGAGGAGTGAAGCTCCACCTCACATTTTCTCCATATCTGACAATGCTTACCAGTACATGTTGTCAGGTAAAATATAACTTTTCATCTACAATAGTGCTGAGCGATTAACCAACATTTTTTTTTTTTTTTGGGGGGGGGGGGGGGTTAAATACATAATTGACGGTCTTTACATGAATTCCATTTCCCTAATTATTTTCGTAAACCCCAACGCCTATTTCAAATCAACGAGAGAGTGGGACGCTAGGCTGAAGGGAGTCGTAGTTTCCATTAAGCAAATATTCAACCTAGTTCAACGTGGAAATTAACCACAATTACCAAAATCCATTGACCCTGTTACGTTAGGTTAGATACACACGGATACAAAGACCACATGACAGAGGAATGTAAACAACACAATGATAAGAGAGAGGGGGGCTAGAGACAGTTTGTGAAAGTATTATTACTTCAGACAGCTCTCACCATGCTTAGGCAGGCTAGCCTAGCTAAATAGGATGACTAAAGACAGTACAGTATGGGGAGAGGGGAGAACATTGTCTGGCTGATTGGCTGCTACTGCCTGAGCAGAGATGAGATGATGACTTTTAAGGAATGAAAATAACACATTCATTAAATAAAAACTAAGTCATATTCACAACTGAAATATTTTATCATTGATGTCTACTGATGTCTACTGATGTCTATTGATCTACCCAATGTGGACCTGACGGAGACAATTGCATATTTTCAATGTTTTGGCAACTGAATTTTCACTATTTGGCTTTTGGAATTTCTGCTAAAAACCAAAAAAAAATTTTATGTCATTATTTCATAATGCATTTAATGTTTAAAAATTAAATATAAATGTAATAATCAAACCGAAACCGAACTGACCCCAAAAAGCGCTCATCGCTCTGCACTAGTCTACAGTGACATAAAATGTTTTTAAATGACACATTTACTGATACTTCTCTTTCAACAGACAGGGAAAATCAGTCTGTCCTTATCACGTAAGTACATCAACCAAAGGTTATATCCATTTGAAGCTTCTTAAAGTTAAGAGAAATCCTGAGACATTAACATTTGTATTTTTATATTCCAGTGGAGAATCCGGTGCTGGAAAGACTGTTAACACCAAGAGAGTCATCCAGTACTTCGCCAGCATTGCTGCTGTTAGCGGAAAGAAAAGTGTATCAGAAGAAAAAAAGGTCAAATAGACGGCAAATATTCAGCATTTCCCAATTTGCATTTAGCAGCATTGCAAAGCTGTTACTAAATCATGGCCGCCACTAATTTCATTTTTTATTTATATCATCTAAAAAATTAATAATAAAATAAATAATTTTGGGCAAAATTAAACCAGATATAAGTATGTAGAAAATATAATGGAATATATGTCTTAATAAGATCATCTTTCAGAACGAACAATCACCAAAATAAAAACAAAACAGTCTGTGTTTTGTCATGCAGCCACCATTGATTTTGTTATAATGTTTGAGTCACTCAGATAGCATAAGAACAAAGCATAAGAACTAGGCATAAGCCATGGCATAGTGTGTATAGTTGTTGAAGGAAATTAGCTTTAAAAAATAAAGAATAATAAACTTAGTCCCATGGCATTGCCCCCCCCCCTAACCTAAATGAAACACTGAATCATTATTAATCCTAAATTAAACATTCCTCATGGCTGGATAAGCATATGTTGACTACAGATCTTTGCAGCATTTTAACACTGTGTGGTTGTTGGGTTGTAGGGGACCCTGGAGGATCAAATCATCCAGGCCAATCCTGCCCTGGAGGCTTTTGGTAATGCCAAGACCATCAGGAATGACAACTCCTCCCGATTTGTACGTTCGGTCTTTGTTCGCAGTCAAATATAATTTAAATCTTATCATACATGTTCATCTTATCTGTTGTATTTTGTGTTTGAAATTTATTATGATACAATTAGTTGATGTCATGACATCAGCTAATTTTCCTCATGTCCATCAGCTAATCAACCCTTTTGGGACTGTAGATCATATCAAATATGTATGTGTGCAACAGAGCTGGGTTTCCATAGTATTTGTTTTCTTTTATATATTTTCTGTGTTTGCTTGAGAACCAGATAGGTGGAATTTAAACTTGTAGGACTATTCCATCAGTTCCATTACACCATGCAAGCTCAATCATGTGCACTTAAGGTATTCAAAAAGAAAACAAATACTACTTGAACTCTGATCTAATGTGATTATTCATTTCTGCGTTGACAATAACTTACAGGGCAAATTCATCCGAATTCATTTAGGAGTCACTGGGAAGCTTTCGTCTGCTGACATTGAGACTTGTGAGTACAATACTCAATTTGCCCAGGCTTGAACAGATCTCTTTGACAGGAAACACATTAATACCAAAAGCACTTTTCCATACTGATCAGATCTTCTGGAGAAGTCACGTGTCACTTTCCAGCTCAAGGCTGAGAGAGACTATCACATCTTCTATCAGATCCTGTCCCAACAGAAACCAGAACTTCTGGGTGAGTATTGAAACATCAAACTGAATAGGGTTGATGTCAATTCTGGATTAAACTGAACATTTCTGATGAAATCCAATTCAATTCTTATGATGCAGCACAGCCAGCCCAGGCAGTGTACTACCCCTTTCCCCCACTGTGAAACTCACAACACAATATAGGGTGATTTATGTAGTAACAATTATTTAAATTACATTTAAGCACACAACATTAAAATCCAATGCACACAAAATCTCCAGCGGCAGTTTTTCGCAGGGGTGTAATCTACTTAAGTAAAAATAATTTAAAGTACTATTTAAGCTGTCTTTTTTGGGTATCTGTACTTTCATTTATTATTTCTATTTTTGACTACTTTTACTCCATTACATTACAAGAAAATAATGTACTTTTTATTCCTTACATTTTCCCTGACACCCAAAAGTAACATTTTGAACGCTTAGCAGGACAGGAAAATGGTCTAATTCATGCACTTATCAAGAGAACACCCATGGTCATCCCTACTGCTACTGCCTCTGATCTGGCAGACTCACTAAACACAAATGCTTTGTTTGTAAATTATGTCTGAGTGTTGAACTGTGCCCCTGGCAGTCCGTTAATAAAAATAGAAAATTGTGTCATCTGGTTTGCCAGATAAGACATTTTAAATTATTTATACTTTACTTTTGATACTTAAGTACATTTAAAGCCAAATACCTTTACTAAAGTAGTATTTTACTATGTGACTTTTACTTTTACTTGAGTCATTTTCTTTTAAGGTATCTTTACTTTTACTCAAGTATGAAAATTGGGTCCTTTTTCCACCACTGGTTTTTCGAAACTCTAATGACTAATTTGCCTTCCTGTCAATTTATAATATAAATCAATGGAAATTTTCTAATTGACCCCAACCCTAATACAAATATATTATGTTATGACCTATACCACAGCATGAACACACATAAACTGAGCTGTTCAATTATTTTCAGAGATGCTACTCATCACTAGCAATCCCTATGACTATGCCTTCATCTCCCAAGGAGAGATTGCGGTAACCTCCATTAATGATTCAGATGAGCTAATGGCTACTGATGTGAGTAATATATCTATATACTCTATATGCAATAATATTCCAACCCCTTCTGCAATGCAAAACAATTACCTTAATTTGGGACTAGGATGCCTTTGATGTGCTGGGCTTCTCCCAAGAGGAGAAGAATGGCATTTATAAGCTGACTGGTGCCATCATGCACTACGGCAACATGAAGTTCAAGAATAAACAGCGGGAGGAGCAAGCAGAGGCAGATGGCACTGAGGGTGAGTGCTGAGGATTTAAAACCTCTCAATTCATTATGCAGTAGTATCTGATAATAAAAAACCCATTATATTGCCTCTACCAATCATAAAACATTGCCATTCTAGATCTTGACAAAGCTGCATATCTGATGTGCCTGAACTCTGCTGACCTAGTCAAGGGGCTGTGTCACCCAAGGGTCAAAGTAGGAAATGAGTGGGTCACCAAAGGTCAGAATGTCAACCAGGTGCGTCTCCAAAATGTTTTTATAATATTGAGCATAAAACTTGTCTATAAAGTTGCTAGGATGTTCATACCTAGAATAACCTATTGGGCATGCTTCTTAGTCCAGGACTAGGCCTAATCTGTGTCAGGGAAACAGTCCCTTAGTGTTTCTGTTGAGGCTATGTTGAGGTAATTTATATTCTCAATATTTTGTAGGTGTACTACGCTGTTGGTGCACTGGCAAAGAAAATTTACGAGAACATGTTCCTTTGGATGGTGATAAGAATAAACCTTTCTCTGGACACTAAGAACGCTCGCCAGCACTACATTGGTGTGCTGGACATTGCTGGCTTTGAGATCTTTGATGTGAGTATTTGATGTAAATTTGATAAAAATGGAATCTAGAACATTACAGCTGACAAAATAAAGTAACCGTGAACTTCTATTTCAGTTCAACACCTTTGAGCAGCTGTGCATCAACTTCACTAATGAGAAGCTGCAGCAGTTCTTCAACCACCACATGTTTGTGCTGGAGCAGGAAGAGTATAAGAAAGAGGGCATCGTCTGGGAGTTCATTGACTTTGGCATGGACTTGGCTGCCTGCATTGACCTCATTGAAAGTGTTGGTATCTTCAGTTGTACAGTAGTTTATATGATGTATCCTAAGTAATCTTTGAGATTACTTAGGAAAGGACAGACAAAGGACAGTCTTCATAAATGTCCTTCCATTACAAATGATTCTGATATTTATTCACAATGCTTTTCCCTTAACGTTAATTAATGTTCATTCATTCCTTCCACTAGCCCATGGGTATCATGTCCATCCTTGAAGAGGAGTGCATGTTCCCCAAGGCCAGTGATAATACATTCAAAGCTAAGCTGTATGATACGCATCTGGGCAAAAATGCATGCTTCCAGAAGCCTAGGATTGTTAAGGGTAGACCAGAGGCCCATTTCTCCATGGTTCACTATGCTGGCATTGTTGACTACAACATTGGTAACTGGCTGGTGAAGAACAAGGACCCGCTGAATGAGACTGTGGTCGGACTGTTCCAGAAGTCAAGTCTTAAGTTCCTGGCAAACCTGTTTGCAAACTATGCTGGTGCAGAAGGAGGTACTATGTGTTCATATCTGCAAAGACTACAACACACTCAAATAAATAACAATCCACAGTATATGATAGTAGTAATAATAATATATTTAAATAGTTATTTCATTATCATCCAGCACCTGAAGAAAAAGCGGCTGGAGGAAAAAAGAAGAAAGGCTCTTCCTTCCAGACTGTGTCTGCATTGCACAGGGTAAATCTGAGCTTAAATCAATATATTTCTGATGTTTCCACATGTCAGAATATTAACAAATGTATTATATTTGCACAAAATTTGAGATGCCAGTATGTTGTGGATTGGCATGTTAGCATTAAATGCCGTTGTGACTCGTGAGGTACTTGGAGACTCATTCACTGATGGAAAATTCTACATTTGTCATACTGACAGGAGAACTTGGGTAAACTCATGACCAACTTGAGGTCTACTCACCCCCACTTTGTGCGTTGCATCATCCCCAACGAGACCAAGACTCCTGGGGCCATGGAGAATCCTCTGGTCATGCACCAGCTGCGCTGTAACGGTGTGCTGGAAGGCATCAGGATCTGCAGAAAGGGCTTCCCCAACAGAATCCTGTATGCCGACTTCAAACAAAGGTAATAATAATTATTCATTTCCTTTCCAAAATAAATTAAACTCTTTACCTATTCAGGTGTTCCATTGTTAAAGATAATTTCTTATTCTTTACCCTCCAGCTGGTAATTACTAGTGGGAAACTCATCTATCATCCTGAGCTCCCAAGCAGTATATTAACACTACATCACCATCTGGCCAACCTGAGCAATGCCTCTTGAAATAACTTCTGATGTACCACTGATCATGCTTATCTAATTTTATGTCTCTTGGGCAAATGGGTCGAGTCAAGAGATAAAAATAGATACTTGGTATAGTGCCATAATGTAGTAGATCCATATATACAATGAGCAATTAAAAGCATAGTGGCCATACTGCTTGCGATAGACTTCCTTTATAATTTAGTAACTCTTGGTTAACATGCTGGGTTGGAAGTTGTAAAATCAATTGCTCATTACAGGGCCACCTTGTCGTCAATGTGTGCCATTTTCCTAGAGGCATGAACGTTTTGGGTAACTGTGGGATACCACATTCAAGTTATTTATGGTAATCTGGCAGATAAATGCAATCCTACCAAATACAAGAAGGCCTTTGTGTATCATTAGGTGTTCTTCAAGGCTGGTCTCCTGGGTCTACTTGAGGAGATGAGAGACGATCGTCTCGCTCTTATCATCACTGGCCTCCAGGCCAGATCACGTGGTCTACTTGCTAGAATTGAGTTCCAGAAAATGGTTGACCGCAGGTAGGAATGAGAATAGCTTAAACCTTTTCAGACAATGTATATGGGGTGAGGAAAGGTTGTATGAACTATATTTTATTAAACTTTTGCAGGGATGCCTTGCTTGTGATCCAATGGAACATTCGTACCTTCATGGGTGTCAAGAATTGGCCCTGGAGGAAGATGTACTTCAAGATCAAACCTCTGCTGAAGTCAGCAGAGACTGAGAAGGAGATGGCCAACATGAAGGAAGAATTCCTGAAGCTTAAAGAGGCTTATGCTAAAAGTGAAGCCCGTAGAAAGGAGCTGGAAGAGAAGATGGTTTCCATTCTCCAAGAGAAGAATGACCTGCAGCTCGCTGTCCAAACTGTGAGTAATATTAACTGCACTACAGTTACTTTGCTGCAGTCACATCTTTGGTCAAAATGGCCTTACTAGTTAGCTTTTAGCCATAAGCTATCAAGAGAAATGGAAAAACAGAGAGAAAAGAGACATGATTTTCTGAATAGATACGTACAATCAGTGCACCATTTGTCAATCATTTGTAGTGTCCAAATATTTTGCCTCCAAACAAACTTCTGAGCATTGGAGAATTTGATATACTTCTTGACAGCAAGAAGACACTATTGGTGATGCTGAAGAGAGATGTGAGGGTCTGATCAAAAGCAAAATCCAGCTTGAGGCCAAAGCAAAAGAGCTGACAGAAAGACTGGAGGATGAGGAGGAGATGAATTCAGAGCTAACTGCTAAGAAGAGGAAGCTGGAGGATGAGTGCTCAGAACTCAAGAAGGACATTGATGATCTGGAGCTCACTCTGGCTAAAGTGGAGAAGGAAAAGCATGCCACAGAGAACAAGGTAAAATAAGTTGGTCTTTCTTGTGATGTAAAAACTACAATTCAATATTTTGGATGAAAGTGTAATGACACACTGTTTTCTTAGGTTAAAAACCTTACTGAGGAGATGGCAGCTCTGGATGAAATCATTGCCAAGCTGACCAAGGAGAAGAAGGCTCTCCAAGAGGCTCATCAACAAACACTTGATGACCTGCAGAGTGAGGAGGACAAAGTCAACACGCTGACCAAGGCCAAAGCCAAACTGGAACAGCAAGTTGATGATGTGAATATCAAATAGGAATTCATCAAATGTATAACAAAATTAGTACTATCCTAAAAACAAGCTTCAGTGAATTGGTTACTCCAAATATTGTTTAATATATCATTTATCAGCTTGAAGGGTCTCTGGAGCAAGAGAAGAAGGTGAGAATGGACCTTGAGAGAGCCAAGAGAAAGCTGGAGGGAGATTTAAAGTTGACCCAGGAGAGCCTAATGGACCTGGAGAATGACAAGCAGCAGATGGAGGAGAGAATGAAGAAGTAAGATCAGATATCAAAATATGCTAACAAAGTATTATTCAATGGAAAACACAAAAAATGCATATTCATCTCAACAGGAAGGACTTTGAGATGAGCCAACTCAACAGCAAGATTGAGGATGAGCAGGCCTTGGGTGCCCAGCTCCAGAAAAAACTGAAGGAGCTGCAGGTAATTTAAGACAATTGTTTAAACATTTTAATTCTAAAAGTCACATTTGAACTAGATTTAATTGAATTCCTACTATTTTAGGCCCGCATTGAGGAATTAGAGGAAGAGCTGGAGGCTGAAAGAGCTGCCCGTGCCAAGTTGGAGAAACAGAGGGCAGACTTGTCCAGAGAGCTAGAAGATATCAGTGAGAGGCTGGAGGAGGCTGGTGGAGCCACTGCTGCCCAGATTGAGATGAACAAGAAGAGGGAGGCTGAGTTCCAGAAGGTGCGCAGAGACCTTGAAGAGGCTACCCTGCAGCATGAGGCCTCAGCTGCTACTCTGAGGAAGAAAAATGCTGACAGTGTAGCTGACCTGGGAGAACAGATTGACAACCTTCAGAGAGTGAAGCAGAAGCTGGAGAAAGAGAAGAGTGAGCTCAGGCTGGAGCTGGATGATGTGGTCTCCAACATGGAGCAGATTGTCAAGTCCAAAGTATGTGGTATCATTGGTAAATCAAAGAAAAAAAATCTATACATGCTTTTTAACGATGCAATCTAGTGATGCTGTTCTGTCATTCAAAAACAAATCTGTTTTTAGACAAACTTGGAGAAAATGTGCTGTACTCTAGAGGACCAGATGAGTGAATACAGGACGAAAGCTGTGGAAGGACAGCGATCCATCAATGATTTTACCATGCAGAAACCAAAGCTTCAAACTGAGATTGGTATATTTACAAAAAAATAATAAATTGAACAACCACAATAAATTACCCAATTAAGTAATATAATTTAAAATAATTTGAATTGCATGAAAACAGGTGAATTTGCCAGACAGTTGGAGGAGAAGGACTCTCTGGTCTCTCAACTGACCAGAGGTAAGCAGTCCAACGTTCAGCAGATTGAAGACCTAAAGAGACAATTGGAGGAGGAAGTCAAGGTATTTATACAAAGAATGCAGTGTCTCTTATCTAACTACATTCATCTTCAGGCATAATCACAGATTATTTTTTAAATGTCCTTACCAGGCCAAGAACGCACTTGCCCATGCAGTGCAGTCTGCTCGCCATGACTCAGATCTGCTGAGGGAGCAGTATGAGGAGGAGCAGGAGGCCAAGTCTGAGCTGCAGCGTGGCATGTCCAAGGCTAATGCTGAGGTGGCTCAGTGGAGAACCAAGTATGAAACTGATGCCATCCAGAAGACTGAAGAGCTTGAGGACGCAAAGTAAGGATGTTTTATTACTTTCTCTTACTTTTCAGGCTATTGAACCTTGGCTGAATGAGCGATACACAAAAGTACATGATAAATAATAGATGGATTACCTGTTACACAACCATGATATATTAGAGAAAAATGGCAGCTGTTCGGAAACTTGTTTCTCATCTATGTCAATCTAGGAAAAAGCTGGCTCAGCGTCTGCAGGATGCAGAGGAAGCTGTGGAAGCTGTAAATGCTAAATGTTCATCCCTAGAGAAGACTAAACACAGACTCCAGAATGAGATTGAAGATCTCATGGTGGATGTGGAGAGATCCAATGCAGCTGCTGCCTCTCTGGACAAGAAGCAAAGGAACTTTGACAAGGTAAAAAAAAACATAAGTCCTATTAGCCTTCATTATAGTACATGAGGGGCGGCAGGTAGCCTAGTGCAGTGGTTTTCAACCAGTGTGCTGCGGCACCTTTACAATGCAGAAAACCGGTAATCTCTTGCGCAAACCTATTTTAAACTAAATACCTATATTATCAGAGCTAAAGCAAAATATTTCTAGCGCAGATTAATCTGCGGTTGTGAGACTGGTTGGACGAACTGCCAATTACTCTTAAAGGACGTTGGAGGTGGCTAACGGTAGAGAAATTAACATTAAATTCTCTGACAACAGCTCTGGTGGACATTCCGGTGGTCAGCATGCCACAAATCTGAGATAAATTAGTATTTTTTGCATATGGAAAATTTCTGGGATCTTTTATTTCTGCTCATGAAACATGGCACCAACACTTCACATGATGCATTTATATTTTTGTTCAGTGTCGTTAAAAATAAAACCTATTTAATCTTCAAAAATGTTGTCAGAAAATAGATGATTAGAAATATGGATCCGATGAGAAGGAGGTCATTACCACTAAATAAATGAATAGGGAAATGCTAGCTGTGCTGCAGAATTATTTTATCCCAACAAAGTGTCATGGTTCAAAACAAGGTTGTGCTGGCATTATCCTACATCCTACCATTGCCTCCCATTGTGGCCTTGAGTAAGGCACTTAACCCCCTGACCAATTGCTTCCAGACCCCGTTTGTCTCGGGGGTTTGGATTGTGAGCATGAAGACACAGTTCTGTTCTCTGTAAGTTATTGGACAATATTGTCCATCTTATCTGAACCATACTGTATACTTTATTCAAGCCACTTAAAAAAATTGGTTTTTCAGGTCTTGGCTGAGTGGAAGCAGAAGTTTGAGGAGTCGCAGACTGAGCTGGAGAGCTCCCAGAAAGAGGCCAGATCTCTCAGCACTGAGCTCTTCAAACTCAAGAACTCATATGAGGAGTCTCTGGATCATCTGGAGACCATAAAGAGGGAGAACAAGAACCTCCAAGGTCAGAGCATTAGCATTAATTGACCTATATAACTTAGTCAATAAAATAATCATATTTTTTAGAGATCAGTTATGCCAAAAATATTCTAATGTACAGCAATATTTTCCACAGAGGAAATTTCTGACCTGACTGAGCAGCTTGGTGAAGGAGGAAAGAGCATCCATGAACTGGAGAAGATCCGTAAACAGCTGGAGCAGGAGAAGGCTGAGATACAGTCTGCTCTAGAGGAAGCTGAGGTGAGAATAGAAAACATTTACAGATAGTGAAAGTGCCAACATTTCATTAAGATTTTACAAACTATGGGTGGCTGTGTTCTCATAGGCCTCCCTAGAGCATGAGGAGGGCAAGATCATGAGAGCTCAACTGGAGTTCAATCAGGTGAAATCTGACATTGAACGAAAGCTGGTAGAGAAGGATGAGGAAATGGAGATGAATAAGAGGAACCAGCAGAGAGTTGTGGATAGCCTGCAAAGCTCCCTGGAGTCAGAGACTCGCAGCAGGAATGAAGCTCTCAGGCTGAAGAAGAAGATGGAGGGAGATCTCAATGAGATGGAGATCCAGCTCAGCCAGGCCAACCTGCAGGCATCAGAGGCCCAGAAGCAACTTAAGGGTCTCCATTCCCATCTGAAGGTATTACTTCCACACCACTGAATTAAAAACATTGCTTGTGCATTCAGAAAAAGAAAAAAACACTGTTTAGTGTAGTAAATCTATATAAAGTAAATAGTAAATCTAGTAAAATCAGTAATTCTTTCTACAGGATTCTCAACTGCAGCTGGATGATGCTCTTCGCAGCAATGATGACCTGAAGGAGAACATTGCCATTGTGGAGAGACGGAACAACCTGATGCAGGCTGAACTGGATGAGCTGAGAGCCCTGGTGGAGCAGACTGAGAGAGGCCGCAAACTGGCTGAGCAGGAACTGTTGGATGTTAGTGAGAGAGTTCAGCTGTTGCACTCACAGGTAAGACAGTAATATAGAACAATTAGGGTTCTCCTTAAATATCTGCTACTTGAGGTATGTAGAGGTAATATCCACATAATTTGTCATATATACTGTATGTGTAGAACACCAGCTTACTGAGCCAGAAGAAGAAGCTAGAGGGCGACACATCCCAGCTTCAGAATGAAGTGGAGGAGGCTGTGCAGGAGTGTAGAAAGGCTGAGGAAAAAGCCAAGAAGGCCATTACTGATGCTGCCATGATGGCAGAAGAGCTGAAGAAGGAGCAGGACACCAGTGCTCACCTGGAGCGCATGAAAAAGAACATGGAGCAGACTATCAAGGACCTGCAGCACCGCCTGGATGAAGCTGAACAAATCGCCATGAAGGGGGGCAAGAAGCAGATCCAGAAGCTGGAGGCCAGAGTAAGTGCACATTCTCTTCTATTAATTCAATGTCACATATTTCTAGCTCCAATATTAAAAGTAGTGGTTACTATCAAAATAAATGTACATGGTGTGTTAACATCGATCATATCTTTCTAGGTGAGAGAGCTAGAGACTGAAGTGGAACTGGAGCAAAGGAGGAGGAGTCCGTAAATATGAGAGACGCATCAAGGAGCTCACATACCAGGTACATTATATACTTTAATTTGACAATGCACAATTGTCAAAAAAACATGCTCAGAATGAAATGTAAGATATATCTACTGCATTACTATTTTTTGTCTTATTTTTGTGTGCAGACTGAGGAAGACCGTAAGAATTTGAGCCGCCTGTAGGACCTGGTGGACAAACTGCAGCTGAAGGTCAAATCCTACAAGAGAACTTCAGAGGAGGCTGTAAGTAACCTTCTATCATCCAACTGATGCATCTGTAACTCTCAAATAATTTTGTTTGCTATAAATTTAGATCATATTTAACATTTTTCACAGGAGGAACAAGCCAATGCCAATTTGGGCAAGTTCCGTAAGATTCAGCATGAACTGGATGAGGCAGAAGAGAGGGCTGATATTGCTGAGTCTCAGGTCAACAAGATGAGAGCCAAGAGTCGTGATGCCAGTTCCAAGGTCCGTGAAGTTGCTGTTTCAATTGAATGTATGGGAAAGCCTAAACTTTGTGGTATCTTGGACTGTTTAATGGTCATTTGGATTCTCGATATTAACTCATTGATTCCTGAAGAAAATAAGTAATACATGGATCATCTGTTACATTGTTACCAAGTAACTATACATACCTGTTGAAGTTCCACATGGTACAATTTCAACCAGAGTACACAATATTTGGTAGTAAAATGTTTTTCGGTACACAGTCAAATTTAAATGTTCTGGTAATCAATCTATCTATCTTCTCTGTCACAGAAAGGAAAGGATGAGGAGTGAGGCCAAGAGTTGTGATGCTGGCTCCCAGGTCAGTTCTTTCAATCAGATGAATTATATTGGTTATAATTTGCAAACTCAAATCATGTATGATGACAGCCCCAACCTTAATTGCTTTTTAAGTATTTGATCTCCAATAAACATACTATCATTCATATTATTGTGCCCTGTCATGGGTTAAAAAAAAAAATCAAAAGCATGACAAATTTTAGTTTCAGTGGTGAGTTACTGTGTGATGGCAAGTAACACATTTATATTTATTGTGATAAATGCCGGACATCTTTGCTTATTTAAATATTTTTGTGGAATCTTTCATTTACTAGTAGACAGAGTTGGTGTAATTCATGATATTTATATTGTATTCTATACACTCAAACAAGGAGACCCATCGTTTAATATATAGTTGACGATGCACAGAATATTGTAAGAATGTTTTTAGTGTTTATTACATTTTAACCTTCATCGATCTTCTGTCACAGAAAGGACATGATGAAGAGTGAAGCTCTCGGATGGACCTTTCTGAAAATCTCCTGACTGTAGTGCTTTAGTTGTTTCTCTATTCTCCATGTAACATGAGCAGAATAAAGAATAAAGTCAAGTTAAACAGCCCCTCTGTGTATTTCTTGATTCTATTATGAACAGGTATGGAATCCACTATTATTCAACGAAATTAAGTTAACAGTGGTTTTCATAATATACTTACCTCACAAGGAATCATGAAGACAGACAAACATCTCTCACTTTTGTGTCTGGGGGTGCTTCTGAGCCAAATTGGGTCCCCTAAATGAACAGAAATATTGTAAAAAAACAACAACAACTAATTAGACAAAGTGAAACACCTACCAATACCAATGAGCAAATCATATTTTGTTGGCATAAAACTAAGGATTTGTGTGGTTTAATTAGAAATGGATTATTATTAAATCATATATGCAGGTGAACCAACATTAAAGACAATATTCAATCAAAAATTTGATATTAGCAAATAAACTATTGTAGCATTTATTTATTATCTGCTAACAAACCTACCCTGGACTATTGTGTGATGTGAAGCCAAATAATCAATGGAATTCAGACAGTGTTGGTGGACCATGATAGTTCATTGGTGATGTGGACACCAAGGAACTTGAAACTCTCGACCCGCTCAACTACAGCCCCATCGATATTAATAGGGGCCTGTTTGGCCTGCCTTTTCCTGTAGTCCACGATCAGCTCCTTTCTTGCTCACATTGAGGGAGAGGTCATTGTCCTGGCACCACACTGCCAGTTCTCTGACCTCCCTTATAGGGCGTCTCAACATTGTCGGTGATCAGACACTGTTGTGTCGTCAGCAAACTTAATGATGGTGTTGGAGTCGTGCTTGGCCGTGCAGTCATGTGTGAACAGGGAGTACAGGAGGGGACTAAGTACACACCCCTGAAGGGCCCCATGTATATGTAAAATGTGAGTCTCGGTCAATTTTTTTTTACAAATGTATCAGGTTTTAAATGAGGTGAAAAGGAGACGAGTGCCGCTTAAGCAGGAGGGTCCCATTGAGACCACAGTCACTTTTTCAAAGGATCCCTGCATTACAAGACCAAGCAATTACACAATCAAGTCAGGAGCCTAGGAAACACACAAATAACATATAGCTTTGAGCAGCAATGAATCGGGTTCACAGGATAACAGAAAGGACAAAAGATTAGTTGGATAACAAGAAAGCACTCTATTATGTAGGAACTAGATTTCTTTATGTGCAATCAGTGAAAGCATTACCATGTGTATCTGTCAATCCCACAAGGATGACGAAAGGGAAGTTTAGTCTACTGCAGGAAGTTGGATATCTTTGAGTGCTGCAGGTAACCATTCTTTACTTCATTAGGTAAGGGGGATAGCTAGTCAGTTGTCCAACTGAATCTATTCAACTCTAATGTGTCTTCCGCATTTAACCAAACCCCTCTGAATCGGAGAGGTGCAGGGGGCTGCCTTAATCGATATCCACAGCACCCAGGGAACAGTGAGTTAACTGCCTTGCTCAGGGGCAGAACAGAAGATTTTTACCGTGTCAGCTCAGGGATTTGATCCAGCAACCTTCCTGTTACTGGCCAAACACTCTAACCACTAGGCCACTTATTGATTTTAAACCAATTATGGGGTCAATTTGACTAATAGTTCATGTTAAGATTTGTGAAAAATGTTCAGCATTATTTTCATTGCATGATCTATCATTAATTTACACGAGACATGGTCTACTTGATCAATAGTTATTGCTCTAGTATCCTATGGTGCCACTGGTGTCATTGACATCTGTAGTGCCACCAACTGGTCTGGTGCAGCCATCTAAGGTTTCCAGTGAATATATATCCACTCAAACTAAGTTAAGACAAGTACCATGAACCTTCATTCCACATTTGGTGTCAATTGGTCCTATGGTTCATGAGAAGATTTTTGAAATATATTCATCTACTGGTATATTGTTGCCCATCTTTGAATATATCAATGTTATTTAATCAAACTATTGTGATGAGACCAAAGACCACATTCTGAGGGAATCTGACTTTTAGTCCATGAGATGATTTTTATGATTATTTTAAGCATTAGCGTTACAAAGTCAAAAAAGTTCCATGTTCAAATCAAATAACATTTTATTGGTCACATACACATGGTTAGCAGCTGTTATTGCAAGTGTAGCGAAATGCTTGTGCTTCTAGTTCCGACAGTGCAGCAATATCTAACAAGTAATATCTAACAGTTGCTGTACCAGGCGGTGATACAGCCCGACAGGATGCTCTCAATTGTGCATCTGTAAAAGTTTGTCAGGGTTTTAGGTGACAAGCCAAATTTCTTCAACTTCCTGAGGTTGAAGTGCCGCTGTTGCGCCTTCTTTACCACACCAACTGTGTGGGTGGACCATTGTAGTTTGTCATTGATATGTATGCTAAGGTACTTAAAACTTTCTACCTCCACTGCTGTCCCGTCCATGTGAATAGAACGGTGGCTCCCTCTGCTCTTTCTTGAAGTCCACGATCATCTCCTTTGTTTTGTTTACGTTGAGTGAGAGGTTATTTTCCTGACACCACACTCCGAGAGGCCTCACCTCCTCCCTGTAGGCAGTCTCGTCGTTGTTGGTAATCAATCAATCTACTACCGTTGTGTCGTCTGCAAACTTGCAAAAATGCCTGCGTGGCCACGCATTCATGAGTGAACAGTGAGTACGGAAGGGGGCTGGGCTGGGCACGCACCCTTGTGGGGACCCAGTGGTGAGGATTCAGCGAACTGGAGATGTTGTTTCCTACCTTCACCACCTGGGGGCGGCCCGTCAGGAAGTCCAGGACCCAATTGCACAGGGCGGGGTTGAGACCCAGGGCCTTAAGCTTAATGATGAGCTTGGAGGGTACTATGGTGTTGAATGCTGAGCTGTAGTCAATGAACAGCATTCTTACATATTCCTCTTGTCCAGATGGGATAGGACAGTATGCAGTGTGATAGTGATTGCATCGTCTGTGGACCTATTGGGGCGGTAAGCAAGTTGAAGTGGGTCTAGGGTGACAGGTAAGGTGGAGGTGATATGATCCTTGACTAGTCTCTCAAAGCACTTCATGATGACAGAAATTAGTGCTATGGGGCTATAGTCATTTAGTTCAGTTACCTTTGCATTCTTGGGTACAGGAACAATGGTAGCCATCTTGTAGCATGTGGGGACAGCAGACTGGGATAGGGAGAGATTGAATATGTCCGTAATGCTACTAGGAATGCTGTCTGGGCCGGCAGCCTTGAGAGGGTTAACATGTTTAAATGTCTTACTCACATCGGCAACGGAGAATGAGAGCCCACAGTCCCTGGTAGCGGGCTGCGTCGGTGGCACTGTATTATCCTCAAAGCAGGCAAAGAAGGTGTTTAGTTTGTCTGGAATCAAGACGTCGGTGTCCGTGACGTGGCTGGTTTTCCTTTTGTAGTTTGTGATTGTCTGTAGACCCTGCCACATACGTCTCGTGTCTGAGCAGTTGAATAGCGAATCCACTTTGTCTCTAATCTGACATTTTGCTAGTTTGATTGCCTTGCAGAGGGAATAACTACTCTGTTTGTATTCTGCCATATACAGCTCATACAGTATAAGGAAATCAGTTAATTGAAATACATTAATTATGCCCTAATCTATGGATTTCACATCACTGGGCAGGGGCACAGCCATGGGTTGGCCTGGCAGGGCATAGGCCCAGCCAATCAGAATGAGTTTTCCCCACAAAAGGGCTTTATTACAGACAGAAATATAATTAACTGTCCGGGTGGCTTGGTCTCAGACGATCCCGCAGGTTAAGCAACTGGAAGTGGAGGTTCTGGGGTGGCGTAGTTACATGTGGTCTGCAGTTGTGAGGCCGGTTGGACATACTGCCAAATTCTCTAAAACGACATTGGAGGCGGCTTATTGTAGAGAAATTAATATAAAATTCTCTGGCAACAGCTCTGGTGAACATTCATATAGTCAGCATGCCAATTGCATGCTCCCTCAAAACTTGAGACATCTGTGGCATTGTGTTGTGTGACAAAAGCGCACATTTTAGTGCCATTTTGTCCCCAGCACAATGTGCAACTGTGTAATGATCATGCTGTTTAATCAGCTTCTTGATATGCCGCACCTGTCAGGTGAATGGATTATCTTGGCAAAGTGTTAAATGCTCACTAACCGGGATGTAAACAAATTTGTGCACAAAACGAGAGAAATAAGCTTTTTGTTCATATGGAACATTTCAGGGATCTTTTATTTCAGCTCATGAAACATGGGACCAACACTTTACATGTTGTGTTTATATTTTTGTTCAGTGTACTTTGTACCTCATTTACTCAAGTGTTTCAGTTATTTTGGCAGTTACCTGGCTTATAGGCCATGTGGCTTATATTATGTCTAAAAGAGGACAGAGAGGATAACGTAACTGATCAAAAGACAAGCACAATATCTTAAACATTTTGTTTTTTAATGTTTAATAATCACATCACTAATTAACAATTAATCACAATAAACACTTCTTTCAAACCAAAAATGTCAATTCAAAATGAATGAAAAACAAAAAAACATATTCTGCAAATGACAAATTCTGCGAATGACATAAGTCTACTGAACACATTCCATTTGTTTCTGCATGCTCTTAAATAGGTGTTTTCTATGAGTACACTTGCACATTGGGTGTGCGCTAGCGGAAGAAGCAGATCTATGGAGCTCATTGTAGCATTACTGGAGAGCTCTAAGTAACACAAGCCAAACCTGACAGCTACTGTTAGCCTTACATAAGGGTGTGTTAGGGCGCGGACGTCTCCATGACACTCCAGGACAGAGTGTGTGTGTGTGTGTGTTTCTGTGTGTGCGTGCGTGTAGGGCAAGGGCAACAATATTCCTAAATGACAGATATGACCTGACTTCTAATCCCACTTCCTGCTTTAACAGGAAGCCCTGCACCACAATGGCATGTTACACATGCCATGCAATTCTACACATTAGTTTCAGTCCCTTCCATGTTGCACGTATCTTGTTTTCAAATCAACGCAAGAAGGTCACTGTATCCTACAATGTCAAAATCACATCTGAAGGTCTACCTGTAAATAAGAGTATTTTCATTTCTTAAGACTGGGGTTGTGGGGATGGACAAAGGTTATGTGAAAGTTAACAAAACTCTTACAATTTGTGAAATAAACACTGTTCAATAGACAGCAATCCACAAACTGGACCAGACCTCATTATGCCTCCCATGCGTATAACCCCTCAAACACTCCCCACTGACCCAACCACCCTGTCAGTATGGGAACACAAGATAAATACAAAAGTGTTGCATCTATAGAACATTATATCTCTATAACATTCTTTTACTTCAGCAGCCCTTTTCTTGGAAAAAAGGCAGACTTGCTCAATAACAATAATGATACCCCTTACCATTAAAACTGTTAAAGACATATTAACATAAAAGCTGTACGTAACATCCTTATTACCATCATTGTTGTTTTCATATTGTTTTTTTTTCCTGTGGCGAAAGTGTATAAAACAGTCAAATATCTATTTATATACAACCGTGTGCAATCTCAGAGAGAACATACCGGTGAGTGTGGTAAGTCAGGATCAGGGGTAATATTGAAATTGATCTCGAGGATCGTGTCACCAGAGGCGATACTACGATCCACCTCAGCAGCCGTTCCTCTTACAACAATCACTGCTGTACTACAAAACCGCTCAAATATCAATATCTACAAACCTCTCCAATTTTAAAATAACATCAAGTTGATAACAATAAAATGTATTGACCATTTTCTTAAAACATTTCAATTGACTTTTTTTTGGGCTCTGGGTATTAGGCCTATTCCACACATCTCAATTGATTGTGATTAATTTAATTAAAAAACATTATTACAATGTCTTTTAAACACTATTTCATGGATATCCTAGGAACAATATGGGAGTAAATCAGTGTGTGGAGAGACAGCTTTACCTTTCATCAAATACACATTACCATCACACACCCTCTTTAATATATTCAAGAATTTAAGGTCATTTTAATAGTTTCCATATCTCTGATTTAAGAGGATATTAAAGTAGGTCTACATATTGATGTGAATTAGGGGGGGGAATCATTCCTCAAAAAGAGTACCTGGTGTACTGTCCTTATTTTGAGCTCAACACATTTAAAAAACATGACGAACTTATAGCTGAATTATATAATATACCAAACTGCAATAGAATTTAGAATCAAATTGACAGCCCCCAATTTTCTTCCTGCCCACTGTTAAAAAAAAGAGAAGAAGATACAACACCAACTATTTGCCCCCAAGGACAAATATACTGAACCACAACACTGCAAGTCATAATGCACATAGGCTTTCTGCTCTGGGCATGATATTACCTGGCCATGCACTAAAAAGGCAATTGGAGGCAATTGTTGGATACATTACTACAAGTAAAATAAGCCACATTGAATGTTCCACTGCCAACAGCCTGACAAAAACAAGTCCTTCAGCAGAACCTCTAATAATGTTCCAACAAGTCCTTCAGCAAGTCCTCTTATAACCGTCAATAACACTTTACCAGAACCCTCAGAAAACAGCTGAAATGGGACAACAAGCAGGACTGGTCACAAAATACGATTATTCTAAATCCTAATCAAACTACAGTGCCACCATGCGGTTTCATTTTCAACTATGACATTCTGTCTGTCTGTGTCACTCCAGGGACAAGGGTCCATCAGCTTGAGCTTCCAGCCCGAGTCCCATCCCAGTTTCAGGTAAGCAGGACAGGAGGCACGTACAATACAAGACACATCGCTCCACCAACCTCCAAGACACTTTCCTTCACATAATTCATCTTAACATTCTATTACCCTCTGGAGTTTTCCTAGACAGCACTATTCTGACACATCACATTGTTGTCTTAACACACTGAAGAGGACACGTCTTTACGTCACTACGCCTCAGTGTTCGCTGTCTCCCTCGTCACACCCCTGACATGCTTTCTCAGTCTCAACGCCCTAAACAGAGTCGCATCTTCATGCCTGTGTGCCATTGTTTCGAGAAAGATATATGCGTGTGTATTCAAGAGGATTTCTGAGCCCTGTTGGTAAAGAGAAGAAAACAATGAAACAAACCTTAAAACTAAGCTGATGAGGAAAATAAACTAATGTAAAAGTAAACAGAACGCCACAGCTCATTGTTACAGTATTATTCAATCAAACACACCGTTTAAAGAGAGTTAAATAGCCTACTGTTATAGTACAGTCTACTAGTTTACTAATATTTTGTGAGTGCTCTTTAAAAACAACATGTATTTAACCCTTGGACAGTGAAAAAGAGGGGTCTGGACTCTGGGTACATGGATATGAGAGAGGAGGGAGGTGAGGCAGTGAGTGAATGAGTCGATGGTTGGTGAATAGTGAGTAAATTAATCAATGGTTATTGGGAACACACCACAGCCCTACATGCTCACAAGTAAAAGGGCTCTACACACATATTAGTCTGCGTACATAACCCACAGGTGAGTCTAGGAAGGTTTCCCATTGGGGGTGTCTATGTGAACCAAACAGGTGTGTTCAGGGCTGGCGATGCCTGGTAGATTACTCTCACTAAAACGGCACTAGGACGTACTGTAATACTGGATAAGACTGATTGTTGCTACTGTACGCTGCAACTGCCATGTTATGCTCTTGGAGAGGTAAGGAAACATGAATTAGACTTCACAGTTAACATGGCAAGCCTCCATTCCCCTCCCAATGTTATCCCAACCTGCTTGAAGCTTGGTCTACTGTATGTACAATGTCAGCTCATCCAATGGGAACACAGGACAGCGGTAGGTAGGTAAGCGCAGGTTTAGGCATAGTAAGAGAATGATACATGGGTGAGGTGTTTGGATGTGGGATTGAGGGTCATGTCTGAGTCCTGCTAGCGTGCCGTTGCCCCCCTGTCCCAGCGGGGGGAGGAGGGAGAGGGCAGCGGGGGTAGCCAGCAGAAGTCAGGGAGTCGTTGAGAGAGACGCTGCGTTGTGGGTGTGAGGGGCTGTCTCCCGGGGCTGGCCAGGTTTTGATGTCGTTGCCGTGGTCCGTGCGAGAGCGGGCGTTCTCGCGGAAGTTGAGCTTGAAAGACTCAATCTGCAGCAGGAAGTGTGTAAATGGGACAGAAAGAATGGGAAAGAGGAGAGAAGGAGAGAGGAGTGGGGGACATAGGAGATGTTGAGGGGGTTAAGATGAAGAGGGTAGATGGATAGCACAAAGAAGAATTAGAAGCCTGTAAAATAAGAAGT
Organism: Oncorhynchus kisutch; assembly: GCF_002021735.2. Taxonomy (NCBI): domain Eukaryota; kingdom Metazoa; phylum Chordata; class Actinopteri; order Salmoniformes; family Salmonidae; genus Oncorhynchus; species Oncorhynchus kisutch. Next base: position 67,897,884 of record NC_034184.2, on the reverse strand, counting down.
CAAAGGTAATGGGGTGGTCAGGGGCATGTAAATCACAAAATAAATATGAAAGTCTCAAAGTCATTTAGATAAGAGACCATCTCTGCTTCTTTTGTATCCAAACTTGCCCCTTCATAAGGCCCCTCTCCAGACCAGACAATCATAAAGCATATTTGGGAGGCCTCATATTAGCTCACATCAAAGGATTAGGAGTCTGAGAGAATGAGGAGGAAGGAGTGGGACGCAGCCCTAGTGGAGAGAGGACAGGCAGGGGACTGTTCGGTTTGGACGGCACACTTACTTGTCTCAGGGATGCGCGAGTCAAAGCCCTGGGGGTCATGGATGCCCTGGCTTCCGCAGGGGGCACCCTCCTTCACCCCATTCTCCTGGGCGGGGCTGCTTGCCTGCCCTGGCACCTTGGCTGAGGCATCACTGGAGGGAGCCCCATTTTCCTCTGCCGTCTCCTCGGCTCCCTCAGCCTAAAAATGCATACAGTAGCAGGGTGTCAATTGGGAGGGGGGGTTCAAATGGAATGGACAAAGGGGTTGCAGTGTGTGTACAGTAGGACAGATGAGATATTAACTACAAGCATACTCCAACAAAACATGGTAGGCGCTGAGGATGTCTTCAATGCTGGAAATAAAAATGGTAGAAAATCATAAAAGCTAAAACAGGACCAGTGGTCTGACGGTATCAAATATTGTGGAAAATAAAGAGCTATATTTATTCAAACATATTAGATGAGAGCTAGCATTGGATGTGGAATATATTCTTCAGCTATATTTGATCTGAAATTTCTTTAGAATAATAATAATAATAATCTTTAGACAGGGGCTTATGTGTCCAGTAGCTCTGGGTACATAAAACACGTGTCTCTATTTCACAAAAAGACCACAAGGGAAGGGATAAATAACAACATCTATGGGAAACTAGATGGTTTGGTAAACGTGTGTGTGTGTTTCAACACAACACTACACATCACCCGCACCATTAAACCCTGGGTTTTATCACCATTTTCATTCAAAAGAAATGTGCATACCTAAACCATAGAGAAACCAAATTAAACATGTTATCATGGATTGTGCAAGTGTTGCGTATACTGCTGGTGCAAGCTGAAAGCTACTGTATGTGCAGGTATATTATAACATCTCTGAAATAGTCATATAGTATGTGTCCAAAGAATGTGATTGAGGACCAACTGAGAACATGTCAATATGTGTATGTGTTCATTATCAACTGTGTACAGTATGCACTGTATGCAGAAATATCAATATTCATTCACAGTGCCAGAGGAGATGAACGGTGCATCCATGGAGATGCTGGTCATGTGACTGATAAGATGGACTTCATTCTTTGAGTGTTGTTATGAACACAGTGAGAAAAGAGCACAAACATGGATAAACTCAATGCTATGCTTTCCCCCGCATTGCCCCTCTCTCTCTCTCTCTCTCTCTCTCTCTGGGAGTGTTTTGTAGTTGAGAGGCCGTGTGGAGGGCTCTGTCCTTACTTATTTTCTTGATTCTTTCCTTGGTCATGCTATAGATGGTGCTGTAGATGAGGCTGGGTCTAGTCCTGCTATAGATGGTGCTGTAGCTGAGGCTGGGTCTAGTCATGCTATAGATGGTGCTGTAGATGAGGCTGGGTCTAGTCCTGCTATAGATGGTGCTGTAGCTGAGGCTGGGTCTAGTCATGCTATAGATGGTGCTGTAGATGAGGCTGGGTCTAGTCCTGCTATAGATGGTGCTGTAGCTGAGGCTGGGTCTAGTCATGCTATAGATGGTGCTGTAGATGAGGGTGGGTCTAGTCATGCTATAGATGGTGGTGTAGATGGGGCTGGATATAGTCATGTAATTGGTGGTGTTGATGAGGCTGGCTCTAGTCATGTCATGTATGGTGGTGTAGATGAGGCTGGCTCTAGTCATGTCATGTATGGTGGTGTAGATGAGGCTGGGTCTAGTCATGTAATGGATGGTGGTGTAGATGAGGCTGGGTCTAGTCATGTAATGGATGGTGGTGTAGATGAGGCTGGGTCTAGCCATGTAATGGATGGTGGTGTAGATGAGGCTGGCTCTAGTCATGTCATGTATGGTGGTGTAGATGAGGCTGGGTCTAGTCATGTAATGGATGGTGGTGTAGATGAGGCTGGGTCTAGTCATGTAATGGATGGTGGTGTAGATGAGGCTGGGTCTAGCCATGTAATGGATGGTGGTGTAGATGAGGCTGGGTCTAGTCATGTAATGGATGGTGATGTAGATAAGGCTGGGTCTAGTCATGTAATGGATGGTGGTGTAGATGAGGCTGGGTCTAGTCATGTAATGGATGGTGGTGTAGATGAGGCTGGGTCTAGTCATGTAATGGATGGTGGTGTAGATGAGGCTGGGTCTAGTCATGTAATGGATGGTGGTGTAGATGAGGCTGGGTCTAGTCATGTAATGGATGGTGGTGTAGATGAGGCTGGGTCTAGGCAGGTTATGGAGGGTGGTGTAGATGAGGCTGGGCCTATTCAGGTTATGCTAGTGGATGAGGAGAGTGTAGTGGGGAAGAGCAAGCGACTAGGGGTGGTGGAGGAGGGTGTCAAGCGGAAAATGAAAAAGGGGGAGAAGAAAGGAGGGGAGAGGCACTAAGGAACCTTTGCCTGGTGCCGGGGGGAGGGGGGGTGGGCCAGCTAGAGAGAAAGGGCAGGTGGTCAGGATGGGAGATGGAGATGCGGAGGAGGAAGGTGAGTCTAAGGACGAGGAGGTCGCTTTCTTTTCAGATTCAATGGGTCCAGAGCTGACAGTCAGTCAGGCAGAGGGGTCAAAGTACAAGGTTAGGGAACGGTCAAGGTTCCTGAATGATACTGAAGGGAAAAAGGAATCTTGAAGCTTTTTTTTTGTGATCCGGTAAATTTTGTAAGATCAGTACAACACGCCAGAGGTGTGGACTCGAGTCATATGACTTGGACAAATATGATGATTTGCAACTCGACTTTGACTTCAACACCAATGACTCGTGACTTGACTTGGACTTGAGCCTTATGACTCGACCTGACACCCTCCCCAAGACCAAATATTAAAAGTGATGCTATTAAAAAAAGTGTGCAGTGCATAACTCTTCATTTAACGGATTACAGTTTCAATCGGACAGCAGCCAATCAAATTGTGCCAGCTGAGAAAAAGCTGTGCGTGGCAGTGCAGAGGAATGTCGGCGGGTGAATTCTGATGGAGCCCTTGGAAAGATGATACCACAAATTATTATTTTTGGATATAAAGACGATGCTGTATCAACAAAAAACAGTAACTTGCAAAACATGCAGGAAGAAAATTACAGACGGAGGCGCAACAATTTCCAACTTTGTTTGACATTTGAAGCTGCACAAAGAACGGTAAGCCGACAGCTATATATTTTATTACCTTACTAGTGTATCATGTAGGCTAACGTAACGTTAAATCAATGAGCCTCCACACAGCCAGTCAGTGCAGGAATGTGATCATTGCACCCCAGATTGAGCTACAACTGGCTAGGCAGTTGGTAGCCTAAATCTTGCCTGATGTTCCTAAAACAAGGTTGGGCGATTGTGTACAAGCCTACATCGCCCGACTGCGCCCCATAGCATTCTCGATAGTCGATCACTATTGCTTCCATGGAAAAAGAAAATTTCTTTAGAAAGTAATAAATATATAGATATTTTTAAATGCATTCATGATATGCGTAAATGTAATATACTAACTATTACTCTGGTTAAAAATATGAAATTCTATTACATTTGGTGAAGAGCACATTATGACTCGTTTAGGACTCGAAACTCAAAGTTAAAGACTTGAGACCTGACTTGATACTTGACGGTTTTGACTTGGGACTTGAGTGCTAAGACTTGAGACTTACTTGTGATTTGTAAAACAATGGCTTGGTCCCACCTCAAACACACTATGAAAAACGAGGAGCATGGTGTCCTCTCACTCAGGAAATGTGTTAGGTTTAGGAAGTGGGTCACAACCACCGTGCGTAAGGGTCTACCTTCAGATGCTGTTTAGATGAATAGTTTCTTTCTGGGACTGGGGCTTTTTGAGCTTTGCTATTGGTCTCTTTCTTTGCTGGCTTTTCTCCCACTTTTTATGGAGACTCTTTGGCTAGGCTCGCTTCATTTAATTGGTGCCAGAGATGCAGGTAAGAGGAGTCTGTCGGGTGAATATGTAAAACCAAAAAGGTACAGGTGTTGTTTCTGCTGGAGACACACAGTGATGTGGTGAATCAAATCGATTTGGAGCTCTGGTGGAAAGGGGCAAGTGTGTTGAGACATGGGACAAATCTTAGTGCAGGGGTGGCAGTCCTTTTTGCACTGGATCTGTTTGTAAAAATTTGCTCCTCAAAGGAGGTGTGCAGGGGTAGGCTGCTTGTTGTTAAACCAGAAATTAACAACATGAGTTTTGCCCTTATACATGTGTATGCGCCTAACACAGGGCGAGAGAGGGGGCATCTGTTTGGGTGTCTAAGAAACTCACAGATAGCGCCTGAGGAGATGCTGGTGGTAGGCGGGGACTGGAACTGTACAATTTGGATTTGGATTTTTACCAAAGATAGAAATGAGGAGGAGCCTCATTCAGGCTCAGTGCGGGTGTTTTTATTTATTTTACCCTTATTTTACCAGGTAAGTTGACTGAGAACATATTCTCGTTTACAGCAACGACCTGGGGAATAGTTACAAGGGAGAGGAGGGGGTGGACATCTTAAATCAGTTTGATGTAGTGGATGTTTGGAGAACTAGACGTCCCAACACAAGACACTTTACATGGGTGAAGGTCTTTGGGGCTAGGGTGAGTGCAGCCTGACTAGATCGGTTTTACATGTCCAGGAACCAGAGCAATAGGCTGCTGGGCACTACCATTCTCCCGGTGGGTTTTTCAGATCGCCACATAACCGGCTGTCTACTTCATCAGGGCCTCGGCAGGCATCCTAGTAGAAGTTTAATGTAAAGATCTTAAAATATGCCACTTTTTGCTCAGGTTTCCAGACTTTTTCTCTGAGTCAATGGTGGGATGTGGGAAAAGTCCAAATGTGTCTTTTCTGTCAACAGTATACAGTTCTCTCATTCTCAGGCTCTGAGAGTATTGGAGGAACTCGAGCGTAGTATCAGTGATGTGGAGGTAGAGCTGGTGGGGCAAGGCAATGTAGGCCCCCAGGTTAATTTGGCTGAATTACGTAGGGACCTGGGCAGTTTTTTCCAGGTTAAAGCAAAGGGAGCACTTCTAAGAGCTAAGTTCTCCATGCTCAAGGAGCTGGATGCTCCCAGCTTCTCCTTCTTTGGTTTGGATTGTCTGCGGCTGTCGGCCGGGCAGGTGACCTCTGTGGTGGGGGAGATGCCGGAGTGGACTGTGGAGTTTTCTACTGAGTTGTATTGGGCACAACCGTGTGATCCTATACGTGTTCAGGTTTTGTTTGCAGAACTCCCTAAGCGCTCTCTGGCACAGAGGGATGAAATGGACATTCCCCTGTTGTCCAATGAACTGGCAGAGGCCATAACCCAGATGTCCACCGGGGTCGATGGACTCCCAATTCTGGGGAATAATTGGACTGGACTTTTTTCGCGTGGGGGTAGGAGAGTTGCCGATGTCCTGCTGTGGCTCTGACTCTCCTGCCCCCAAAAAAGGCCTGTAGCATTGCTCTGTGCGGACTACAAGATATTTGCCAAGGTCCTCGCTAACAGAGTGAATTCCCATCTGGACTCTATAGTATACAAGGACCTGACATATTGTGTACCGGGCTCAATCACTGACAACTTCTTCTTAATCAGGAACATGTTGGACTTGTTGAGAGTTTCTAAGATGAAATTTGGACTGGTCTCTAGACCAAGAGAAGGCTTTTGGTAGAGTGGACCATGAGTATCTGTTCAATGTGATGTCTGTGTTTGGGTTTGGGGAAAGGTTTTGGCTTGTGTGAAGATGTTGTATGCTGGGGCGTCACATATGGTCAAGTTCGGAGGGGGGCTCAGTGACCAGTCTTGGTGAGGCGGGGCATTAGACAAGGATGACCTCTATCGGGGCATTTAAATACACTAGCCATTGAGCCTTTTTTTGGGCCTCCTACGCAGGAGACTGCAGGGAGTGTGATGGACAGGCATAGCAGTGTCGACATATGCAGATAACATTTCTGTGACGGTCAGGGATGGGCAGGATATGCAGGCACTAGAGACTAGGTGTATGAGGGAGCTTCGTCAGCTAAGGTGAACTGGGGCAAGAACAAAGCTCTTATGTGGGGCATGGAGGGAGGAGGGGGTTGTAAAGGCTTAACATTTTGGGGGTGTACCTGGGCTCGGAGAGGTGGTGAACTGGGAGATGTCAAGATTGGCCAGGTGGAGGTGGCTCCTGTCTCAAGTGTCATATAGAAGGAGGGTGCTGATAATCAACAACCTGGCGGCATCCTCCCTGTGCTCGCAGACCTGCAACACAAGCTGGTGGATTTTTTTCTGGTCGGGCCATCACTGGCTGAGGGCGGCAGTGTTGTACATGTCCGTCCACAAAGGAGGACAGGGCCTGGTGGAACTGGAGAGCAGGGTGCCTGCATTCCCAACTAAAGGCGGCGCAGAGACTGCTGTACCATACTGATGTCGGCTGCTGCTGCTGAGGAGAGCTGGTGGATTAGGGTTGGACCGGCAGCTATTCCTCATGAGGCTGGAGAGGCTGAGTACAGCAGGTCTCTCTGATTTTTACTCTGCAGTGCTGAGGGCCTGGCAGCTGCTAAGGCCCACACGAGAAGGGTGGTGTGGAGCCTGGGCTGTGGGAGGAGCTTATCTTCAACAATCCAGCCATCCTTTTGAGATCAGTTCAATCGGCCACCCTGCAGAAGCGACTGATGGCAGCGGGTTTACTAAGGCTGGGTGACCTGCGACTGCTGGGGGAGGAGGGGTGGAAAACCCTGGAAGTCCTGGCATAACAAACAGGTTTACTAACACCTTTTAGGCTGCTAGAGAGATTCCTGGGGGAGGTCCTGGAGGCACTATCTGAGCCGGTAAAGTGGGTGTTTAAGCAGTCAAAGGGGGAGGGACCACCAATGTTTCCCTCACTGCAGGTGACGGCAGAGACTGGGGACTGGCAAGGGGGTATGGAGGACTTGTTGGACTTTAACACTCTGAGCCTGGGGGAGTTTGAGGGGGTGGAAGGTAAAGCCCTCTACAACCTCTGCATTAAGGTAAGGAACATTAGGAGCCCAACAGTGTGAAGGCACATCAGTGGCAGGGGGTATGTGGGGCGGAGAGTATGGTGGGTCCCCAGTGCCAAAGAGGTCAGGGGATCTCCAGTGGAGGGTTCTACATGGAGCCATGGCCACTAACAGCTGGTTGGCACGGGTCGACCCAGGAGTCGGACAGGGATGTCCTTTCTGTGTCATGAGTGAAACTGTGCATCATGTGTTTTCTGTGTGCACCAAGTTAATGTAATTAATGTCTCTGTTGGAATGTCTGTCTGAGAGGTTGGGAGTGGAGTTTACTGTCAGGATGTTTATAATGGGGTAGAGGTATTTGAACAAGGAAAAGGCCAAATGTGTGTTGTTGAATGTTCTGTTTGCTCAGGCAAAGTTAGTTATTTGGCTAACAAAGAGGAACAGGGTCAAAGGTGGGGGGATAACAGACCCTTTACTATTATTTAATGGGATGGTCTCTGTGCGCCTTAGGGTGGAATTTGAGTTCTATGAAATTGGCGATGTTTCATGAGATATGGTGTGTTGGGGAGGCCGTCTGTATAGCTGGGGAAGATGTTTCAGGAGATATGGTGTGTTGGGGAGGCCGTCTGTATAGCTGGGGAAGATGTTTCAGGAGATATGGTGTGTTGGGGAGGCCGTCTGTATAGCTGGGGAAGATGGGTTGGATATTCGGTTGCAGAAGTGGTGAGGTTTTGGTTATTGTGATGTGTGATGTTGTTTTGTATCGTGGGGTAAAGGACAAGGTGAGTACGCAGCACAGGGGATATTTGTCTTTTTGAAGTGGGTGGTGGTGGTGAGGATTTAATGAAATGAGGATGTATCATTAAAGAAAGTCTCTCCCTCCCTCCTGTGGGGAGCGACACTTTCCACAGACAGTATTGTCCACAATGTATTGTAATAACTTACCGTACCTGTGCCATGCTCAATGGCTATCTTCAATAAAATGTTTTCCGAATGCTATCACTGTGGAGATCACATTTCCAAGTTGTTTTCTGGACTATACCATTTGACACAGGCTGAACATCTGATCTGATGCACCAGATGTAATAGACTATACTGGGGACAGGTGTCTGACAGTAAACTGTCAGCGTGAAAGTAGGAGTATAAAGCAGTCACTCAGTGTGAGGGTCCTTTGTCCAGTGACCTCACCTTGATGTTGCCACCACCGGGCTCGTGACAGAGGTTGTCCATTGAGCCCACTTTGGACTTAGCCTGATCCTTGTTGTTCACTTTCTGGGACTCGATCTTCACATCGCCGCCCCCTACAGGACACACACAGTCAATGGGACAGCACAGAGAATACACACTGCACAGGTCCGCAGAACAGAGATCAGTTGTTGTTCTGCTTAATCATTATAATCATCTTTGGTAGTCACATTTGAATGGTCCTTAATATCATCTTGAGCATATAATGACAGTAACGTAATCATCAATAAAACACACAGAAACATACACAACACATACATTACAGTGTACATTCAGTATGGCAACTCAACAGGTCTACCAAGAGGGCCTTTACCAGGCTTGTGTTTGATGTTGGCCTTGGAGCCACACTTCGATGTCACTTTGCTTAGATCCACCTTCTTGTTGAGTATCTGTACCTGCAAATATACATTAGACCCAGTTACACACACAGAAGAGGAAATGAATGACCACCCGTCAAAGATCCATGACGGCCATCTTCTTCGCCATGCAGTTGAACCTATTCAGCATTATCATTAGCCATCTGTTCTTGGGAAAACATGTACTCATGTGTCCACCGCATATAGTAGCAGCACGAGCACAACCAATCAACGGAGGAAGTCTGCATAGAGAGCCAATCAGAGTTGAGTGTCTGGGCAGGTCAGTGGTTAGACAGGTAAGGGTGGTGTTTGATTGAGTGAGTTAGAAACAGCGACAGGTAGAGTCTAAGCCAGTGTTTCCCAACTGTAGCCCCGGAAAAGCTTGTCAACTAATCATCAAGCTCTCAATGAGTTAAATCAGGTGAGTTTATCTGGGGCTACAACAAAAATGTGTGATGTTGGAGGGACTGGAGTTGGGAAACACTGGTCTAAGCCATGGACAGTAGCAGGTACTCCGGAGGAGGGTTAGCTAGAGACACCATGCTGTCCAAAAACCATGCTGTCCCCCCCCCCCCCCCAAAAAAAAACGGTGAATAAGAGTGACGTCTTAAAAGCGTTCGGTTGTGTCATTCGGCAGGAGCGATGCTTTCAGGCAATGACTGTGCCAGTGCCAAAAGGGGGGCAGCACTGTAGCATTTCCTAGACTAAAACCAAATTTGTCAATGATAGAACCGTGACTCAGACATTTTGAGGTCTGCAGATTTTTGTTTTGTTTTGTATGAGTGAGGTTCAGCCTGTTCCAGTGGAGTCTTCAGAAGATAACCCCCCCCGCCCCGAGCTCTTTAGTGGTCATGACGTGCGGTCGGCCGTGTAGGGTTGGGGGCCATTCAAGCTAAGCCGCAATCCGGTACTAACCTTCCCTCCACCAGGAACATGCTTGATATTGTCCTTGGAACCCAAGCGTGAGGTGACGTGGCTGAAGTCCAGCTTTTTGGAGACTATCTGAACCTACAAAGCATAGAGCAGGCAGAGAGGAAGAGTAGATTCACTGTCGGGGTTAGAGGGAGGGTCGGGTGGGGGCGAGCTGTGACGAGGAAGGATGAGAGGAGCGCAGAAGCATCTAGAGGCCACACACACAGACGTCTATTGACACACGCATGCGGGGTCCCACATCCACACCTGCCCTTTGAAGATGCTCAATTGCTACGGTATTAAAATAGATTATTGAAACAGGCATGTGAATGTATTATCACGGTGATGGTTTCACCTGTAATGTATTGTATGTTGGTGCTAACATGTGTTGTTACAGTGATAATTACTATAACTGTGTCTGACTGCCTGAATTGTGATATTGCTATGCATACTGTATGCCCTTTTAATGGGCTTAAGTGAATGGCTGAAGTTAATGTCTCCGTTTAAAATTCACTTTGGTGATATCCTGCCATATTGACACATTCATACTTGTTGGCACATAGACGGACAATCGCACAGTGACAACATGACATTGGTACCATGAACCCATAAACCCAGTAGTTAGATTTAGACAGGAAAATTACTACATTTCATACAGACATCTTAGTTAGAAATAACTGCTGACAGTTAAGCAAAGGAACCACACACAACCACACAGACAAACATATACTAGGCAGTAGCAGGCTTAAGCTCAGATCCTTGACAGCCATAGGAGTCCTCTGGGTATCATTATGTTGTGGCAATTAGGGGGATGGAGAGCTTTAGTGGAGGGTGTGACGGAGCAGAACTCAGAAAGTCTCTCCGTCCGGATCCTCCGTCTACAGTGCAGACATACACTACTGTACAATGACTTATCACAGCCCTCCAGCCCCTACTTTGCCACAGGGTAGGTCAACTTTAATACTTTGCTTTAGGTTCAGGACCATTTTAAAACCAGGGATATACAGTATTCGTATTGCTGTCAAGCAACATTGTAGCCTTGCGTTACTGTATGAAGTCTTGTGAGGAGAGAGATTGTAGCAAGGCAGTGTGTTAGTATGCTTAGCGCTCTACCACGGACGCGTGCCTCCCCTCCGAGGGTATGCCACCTGATCTGGTATCTCATTGACCGTTCTTCCATGTCTACTGTATACAATAACCTAACCAAATGTTTTTGAGGTGAAACCTAAGACGCAACATGAATCAGAAGGATTGTATTTCAAACGCATGATTCTTCTTCGGGTGTGGTCCGCCTCCACAAAACCTCACGTTGATGTTGGTAACTCCAGAACTGTCTGGCTGTAAAGACAGTCACCGGTGCGCACCAGTATGGTGTCGGTTGGTCGGTGAGTCAGTCACCTAAGCATCTGCTTTTTAGACAGCTGTCCGTCAGTCAGTCCATGCAGTGAATGAGGGATAACCAGAGATGAGTAAGTGTTTGTGAACAATGAAATATGGCAATAAAAAAAACTGCAAAACCACAATATTTTAACCTACAAAACAGAGGTCGGAGAGATGAACAGCTTGGAGGAAATGTATCTCACTTTAGAAGAAAATGACAAGAGGATAGAGAGACAAAGAATGAGAGAGAAAGGGGAAGAGAAGAAAGAGAGAGGTTGACAGAGAAAGAGCGGGTGAGAGACAACATAATGAGACATATACAAAGAGAGAGACAGAAAGTGAGAGTAGTAAACAGAGGGTGAGGAAGAGAGAGATATTTGAAGAGATAGGGGTAGATATGGGGGGGGGGGGGGGTGAACTCACTTTGGCCTCGCTGGTCTCTTTGGAGGAGGAGCCTTTGGCCAGGGCGTCGCTCCTGCCAGAGACCTGGGGAGACAAGCCCCACCCTGGGTCAATACAACACACAGGACACAGGGCAGCAGGAGTCCGCAGAACTACCTCCTCTATTCTGATGCTGTATCCAAAGCAGCAGGGCTCGGTTTATTTCAGAGAACAAAGAAAATTTGCATTTTCTTTGACACGCAGTTTGGGGTCCATCGCTCAACATGTGGCACCATATGTCTTTCAACGTTGTTATAGGTCATTCCAACGTTGGACTTGGTTATTCCACCATGTTGACACTTGACAGTAGAAGTGAAGGCATAGTGTATCTGGCTAAAAAGCGTGTTAGGAGGACTTATAATGTATAAGGGGTCTCAGCCAGGGAAAAGGAAGTGAGAGGTAAAGTAGTGTATAGGTGGATGTAGAGAATGGGGTGAGATGTTAGCATGAGTGCAAGATGGTGAATTGAATCAAATGGAGATTTATGGAGGAAGTCACTGAGTTAACTGAAGTTAACTGGGAACTATTTTGGATCGCAAAGGGTAAAATATGAGACAAGCTGGGACCAGCCAGGAGAAGAAACTAGGAGGGGTTGTTAACAGGGAAAGCTCTGCTACGGGATGTGGCATTAGGAGAAGTGCACTATGGAAAATTCCGTCTTAGCTGGGGCCTCAACTACTGAACATAACCTGTCTGAGGGAGGCAAAACCATTATTAGACCAGGGGTGTCAAACTAATTTTGCCCCGGGGGCAACATTCAGTCTTCAATGAGATCTGGAGTCCCGCACTGAAAATTGGTTGTATTTCCTTGCTGCCAGAATTTGCAAAAAATAGTCTTTGATTTTCCGATGCTCCCTGACAGTCATTTGTGTGATTATTAGCTGGTTACAGTCAAGAAACTGTATGAATGTAGGTCCATTCTTATTTCTACACAGTTTCCATTGCATTTTAAAGTATATTTAATAATTTTAAAGTATATTTAATCATTTTAAAGTATTCAAGTTCATTCCCCCCCAAAAAATAATTTGTTCTGTTAATAAATTTTTTACTCAAACCACCCAAGGACCGGCTAGGACCCCTGGGACATATGTTTGACACCCCTGCATTAGACTGTGAACACTATCACTACAGAGCCCTACACAACATCATAATGACATTGTCTGTAAAACAAGCCCATCTGTGAAACAATATCTATTTTATTAATATAATGACTAATGTATAAAACACAACCTGACCAATAAGCCTTGGAAATGTTAAAGCGTGTAGCCACATAAATGATACGGGTATCTGCATCTACCACTGATGCACGACCCCTTACCTTCCCCCCTCCGGGCTGGTACTTCATGTTGTCCGTGGAGCCGATCTTGGAGCGCACATTGCGAATGTCTGGTGCGGGGGCTGTGCCTGGGCGGGAGGTGGTACGCGTGGCGTTGGCACTGCCCGTGGTGGTGGGGGTGGGACGGGGGACGCGGGGCACAGCCGGCTTCTTCTCTGATACTGTGGAGGAGGAGGAGGGGGCAGGTTTGGTGGTGGAGGGGCGGACACGGGGGGTGGCGCTGGTGGTGCTAGCTATAGAGCTGCGGGTGGTGCTGGTCCGGGGCCGGGTGGAGTCTGCTAGAACGGAGGGAGGAGGAGGAGAAAAGAGGACAATCAACAACCAGGTAATGAAGCCGTTTAGATGCTAAAATACTTCAACTCAGTTCAGAGAAATTATATAGACCTGCTCTCTTCGCTACTCTTACTATTCTGTGATTAAGATCAGGTGATGGTTAATATGCTATTAGCAACCATTTGAAAAACCGTTTTGGGAACATACATCAGGCAGGTATCCTTTCTGCTCTGTAGCAACATAAACCCCAGTATGCACTGCAAAGTTTATTATCCCACTTCCCAAATGTCTAACGGACATCACGTGATGAACTAAATGTACCCTGCCGAGGACTTAAGTCTTAGATCCGTCCAATCCGTCCTGAAAGAGTCTTATTTCTGAGCAGAAAGACATGCTTGGATCAGAAAATCATCCCCTCTTTATGCGTATAGTAACGGGCTTCTGCCTGCGTTGCTGGTTATGCAACGTTGAGACGTAGTGGCAGTGTCAGCAGCTCATGTCAACAGTAGGGGAGTGTAATCCTCAGAGTGTGCTGTGTTGAGCTTTTTACACTCTGCTGCTTTCTTCTCTCTCGACGACTTCAACACTTTGTCCCGGTCTACATGCTTCATCTGTGTGTTCCTGCATGACACTGTCACTCTTCATTTCCTGTCTCTCTCTGCCCCCAATCCCTCAACTGGTGTTACAGTACTGTGGCTGTCTGGCTGAAGGACTGGCGCTGGAGGAGATAAGAGAGAAAATGGGGGGGGGGGGGGGGGGGGGGGCGAAGAGGAGAGAGGAGGAGTGTTTCTGTACCTGTTGTTGACTTCAGAGTGCTGGGCTTCTTGTCCTCTCCTGGCTTGCTGTCAGTCTTTGATGCTGAGAGGCAGAACAGAAGAGATCAGAGTTCAACCTGTTGCTCCCTGCTATTGTCTTGTCAAAGTTTGTTTGGCAAAGCAGTGGAGTCACGTTGTGGAATACAGAAACAGTTTGGTACTCTGCTGGCTAGACGTCAGACACTTTGAATCACCAAAACAATAGGGCATGGTGTGTGTGTGTTTGTGTGTACGCGTGTTCAAAAATGTGTAAGTGTGTAGCATAGCGACTCACCCTGAGGGCGTCTGGTTGCAGGTGCGCTGCCGGCAGTGCGGGATGCGAGGGGCGTGCGGGTCACCGTGGCTGGTTTACTGGTTGCCGTGGTGACAGTGCCGTTTTTGGGGGCAGCAATACGAGCCGTGGAGGCGGCGGTGGCCTTTGGCACTAGAGGACGCCTCTCTGTGGTCGTCTGGAGGGAGAGACACACAGGGAATGGGAGACGTTGGGTAAACAGATACATAAGGGAGGGAAGGATGGAGCTGCACTATTCAGTTACAGATAATGGAGTAATGGAGTTTAATAACAAATTAAAGGTTGAATGTACACCATAGCGCTCTCATAAACTGAAGCTGTGGCAAAGAACCTCTTTGTTGCGTAATGTTACATTCCTTACTAAAAAGGAACATTGGATAATGTTATATTTATAAAACCACTTGCCTATCTAGTATTCGATGTACAACAAAAACATCAGCAAATCCTCATATAGTAATTGCTATCATATCTCTCTCATTGCCATCTGGCTAGCCTGTACTGAATCCTCTGCAATCATATCCAAGCAGGACATTCAAGGGCCAGGCTCCATGGTGTCTAAAAGTATTCCCTCAATGCACTGCTCTATAGGGCATTTTCACAACAGAGTGGGCACGCTAGATTGCCTCACCCCTCGTGTGTTGTTTAGCCAAAAAAGAGGAGTAATTTAATTTACAAGCGATAATGTCACTGACCACTGACTGTAGTAAAACAGGCAACCACTAGAGGGCAATGGCAGATAATTCCTGCCTGGAGTGTGTATGGAACTCCAAGTTCACGCTAACAACTATGGGCCATCACATACACTGAGTATAGATCACATTAGGAACACCTTTCTAATATTGAGTTGCATCCCCTCTTTTGCCCTCAGAACAGCCTCCATTCATTGGGGTTTGGACTCCAGAAAGTGCCGAAAGTGTTCCACAGGGATGCTGGCCCATGTTGACACCAATGCTTCCCATAGTTGTGTCAAGTTGGTTGGATGCCCTTTGGGTGGTGGACCACTCATGGTGCACACAGGAAACTGTTGAGCGTGCAAAACCCAGCAGCGTTACAGTTCTTGACACAAACCGGTGTGCCTGGCACCTACTACCCATACCCCGGTCAAAGGCACTTAAATATTTTGTGTTGCGCATTCACCCTTTGAATCACCCATGTCGCAATTGGCTCAAGGCTTAAAAATCCTTATTTCACCTGTTACCTCCCCTTCATCTAAACTGATTGAAGTGGATTTAACAAGTGACATCAATAAGGGATCATAGCCTTCACCTGGTTTCCCCTGGTCAGTCTATGTTCTGGAAAGAGCAGGTGTTCTTAATGTTTTGTATACTCAGTGTACAACAGTGGCCATTATCATACATACGGGGCTGGTGATAGTCCAGACCTTTTTCCAACCAACCAGTAACACACCTGATTAATTGAACTAACCAAAGTCAACTACTGTTACTTCACAGGCCCACTTATATACAGTGTATGGCAAGATCTGGCTCTGAATCAACACCAGATATAACCTCAGAGTGCACAGTTCAGATTAGCATTATCAAACGAAGGCTCCAGCCAATCTTGTCCAGGAAGCCTTTCGAATGTGTCGCATCGGAACTTGAAGGCAACAGAATCCTCAAGCAGGTACACTGTTGATAGGTCTCAACATAGTGTGTGTTGCCTTGGCGCTGATGTAAGGATTGTACTAGGAACCAGGGATATAAAGAGAATGCCAATGCGCTGTGTGTCTGATTTCCCCATGCATAGATACACCGCGCCGTCTCCTCATTCATTCCCTCTCTCATTCAAACGTGTCTTGCGATCTCTCGAGTCGCCCGCTCTTTTGACCTAGACTGTATACTGTACTCCAATATTAAACAGCAGTGTAATATGTAGTTATTGGTTAGAATGTCAGCCCTGAGATTGGAAGGTTGGGAGTGCCATCCTTGGCCGAGACATACCAAGGGACTGTAAAAACGGGGACCTGATCCATCACTGCTTAGCACTAAGACAGATATGGGGTAAGGCTCTGCGATAGACTAGCGTCCTGTCCAGGGGGTGTACTTGCACATCAAGCTGCCTTCCGCTACAGAAACAGGAGATGGGCTCCAATACCCGTGCAAGGCTACTTAATATGTAATTAATGGCAAATACACCCGCAGGCTGTACATCATGTACATTGTAGTATGTATCTGCAGTGCTGACGGCTGAAGGTGAGAGACTTAGGTGTGGTGAGGGAAGCCTTGAGCGACTGATGCTTGGCCCTGGTTCTCTCTAGTAATTGCCAAGGGAGGAGTGATGAATGCTGGCTGCACCTCCTCTGGCCCCCTACCCTCCAGCCCGACCTTCCCTCTATTTTCTTTTATTCTTTAAAATCTGTTATTTTACCGGGTAAGTTGACTGAACACGTTCTCATTTGCAGCAACGACCTGGGGAATAGTTACAGGGGAGAGGAGGGGGGGGTGAATGAGCCAATTGTAAACTGGGGATTATTAGGTGACCGTGATGGTTTGAGGGCCAGATTGGGAATTTAGCCAGGACACCGGGGTTAACACCCCTACTCTTATGATAAGTGCCATGGGATCTTTAATGACCTCAGAGAGTCAGGACACCCGTTTAACGTCCCATCCGAAAGACGGCACCCTACACAGGGCGATGTCCCCAATCACTGCCCTGGGGCATGATTGAACCCTCTATGAACCCTGTACTGAGTAATCCTGCCACTCAGCACCTGGGACACAAGGGCTTACTAGGAGACATGTTTAGAAGGTGGATACATTACAGGCAGATTAGGCTCCGAGCAGCACCACTGTAGTCAGACAGGGCCTTTGTCTATAGCTCCTGTGGAAATTAACATAGTAGCTGAACTAACACTTATGCTAAACAGAACTGAACCTGCTCCTTCTTCTGATCAGCAAGATGATGAATCGGAGGTTGAAAGAAATGCCATGGGAGAAGAAGAAAGTAGTAGGTACTTCTCCCGACACAGAGAGACACCACACAGGGGTGGCTATGGAGGTGGAGGGGACTGCGGCTGTCCCTAAAGCAGGGCAGGGCCACTCACCTTGGGCTTGACCTCACGTGGCGCAGTGGTGGAGGCGGTGGCTGCGGATGTGGGTCGGCTGACTGTGGACGAAGGCCGCTTGGGGCCAGCAGTGGGGGTAGGGGCCTTGGGCACGGGCGTTTTTTTGTTGAGGAGGGTGGCTGAGGTGGTGGTGGAAGTGGAGGAAGGGGTGGGGCGTTTGGGGGCGGCAGCACCAGGGGATGCTGCCGAGCTCGGCCGCGGCTTAGCGGCGCTCAGTTTGGTTGCCCCGGCGACAGGCTGCGAGATGGAACGCACACCAGACAAATGAAGAGCAAAACAAAGAACAAAGGCGAGAAAGAAAACAACAAAACACAAGATAGTAGCAGTAGCAGCAGGAGAAAGCAGCAGAAGCAGCCTTAATCATAATCAACAGAATATCAACAAATGGAACTGCCAGCTGAACAAAAACAACAACTCTATTCAGTTACATCAAGTTAAAATCAACACTATAACAACGAAGACCAACATCCTTTCCTTGTTCTTCATATTGATTATGACAGATATTACTTCATTCTGTTAACTTCAATAGTCCTATCTCACAACTATACGTGGATGTAAAAGTAGCAGTAGGAAAAGCGTTAGCAGCATGAGTGATGTATGATTTGATAATGTTCCTCTTTAAATCTAGACTGTGGCCTACCTTGGTCTTCTTGTCTGGACTGGGCAGGTCCTTGCTTGGTGCGGCACTGCTCCCATTGGTCGAGGGTTTACTTGCAGGTTTTTTGGCCTTATCAGCGGTCTCTGATTTCTTGTCCGTCTTTTTCTCAGGACTTTTCAGCTCTTTTTTCTCAGATTTCTCCACCTTAACCTGCTTGTTTAATTTCTGAGCCAGCTCTGTTTTCTCTGGCTTCTTATCCTCCTTCTCAACGTTGTCTTTGGGCTTCTCAACATTTTCTGTTTCTTTCTCACCTGTTACTGTTACCTTTCCAACATGATCTGTCTTCTCCTTGTCAGGCTGTGTTTCCATCTTGCCAGGCTGTGTTTCCATCTTGTCAGGCTGTGTTTCCATCTTGTCAGGCTGTGTTTCCATCTTGCCAGGCTGTGTTTCCATCTTGTCAGGCTGTGTTTCCATCTTGCCAGGCTGTGTTTCCATCTTGCCAGGCTGTGTTTCCATCTTGCCAGGCTGTGTTTCCATCTTGCCAGGCTGTGTTTCCATCTTGTCAAATGTGTCCAACTTCACCTCTATCTCCGGTTTCTCTGGGGTCTTCTCCATTTTTTCAATATTCTGTTCTGTCTCCTCAGGCTTTTTAACCTTGTCCATCTTCTCTACTTTGTCAGTTTTCTCTACCTTGTCTGTGTTGTCGCCCTTATCCATTTTATCCACCTTCTCTGGTTTTTCTTCTTTGTCTACCTTTTCTGCCGGCTCCAGCTTCTCCGTTTTCTCTGCCTTGTCCATTTGACCCATCTTCTCTCCTTTGTCCAGTGGTCCTGCATACGCCACCTTCACTGAAGCCTCAGTCTTCCCAGTCGAATCCTTCTTCTCCACTTTATCGAGCTTATCCAACATGTCAAATTGGTCCAACTTCTCAAAGTGGTCCATCGTCACCTCTTTCTCTGGTTTGTCCGTCTTCTCTGATTTGACTGTGTGAGAGAGAGAGAGAGAGAGAGAGAGAGAGAGAGAGAGAGAGAGAGAGAGAGAGAGAGAGAGAGAGAGAGAGAGAGAGAGCAAACAACATATTTTAGAATCATACCAATCATGTGAATGACATCATCATTAATACAAAGAACCAAATGCCTTGCTGACCTCAAGTACATCCACAGACAGGCCAGCGACCAAACCGGATGACATTAATGTCATTTGAAGTGATTAACCACTATACACACACACATACGATATCCTATAGTCCCAAGGTCATGCTCAAAGGCATGCAAAGATCAATCTCTGCTGAAGTTTGAACAAGTGAATCACCTTTGATAATGGAATGAATCAACAGTAGCTCAGGCTGATTACATTTTGGGACACACAGGGAAGGCTGGAGTGGAATTATCCTGTGGGCGAAGCCTGATTTAGAGATGGCCATTGACCCTGGCAATCAACCAACCAGCAGAGCTGAGGAAAAACCATAACCAATGACCATCTCTCAATACGGTCTACACAGACCGACAGTCAGGCAGACAGACCGACAGTCAGGCAGACAGACAGACAGACCGACAGCCAGGCAGACCGACATTCAGTCAGGCAGAACGACAGTCAGACAGACTGACATTCAGCCAGGCAGACATATCGACAGTCAGGCAGACAGACCGACATTCAGCCAGGCAGACAGATCGACAGTCAGGCAGACAAATGCACACACACACACACACACACACACACAATCTCTTCTGCATTCCAGAGACATGTATGCATACACCAACAAGATAAACACACAAACTCACTTCAATTTCATTTGGAATACATATTGCATTACTACATAGTGTCGCTTTGAACTCATTCCACCAACCCTACTGTATCTTGAAGTGTTTTGAGTAAAGCCAGAACAGACTCAACAGACAGAAAGTGGCAGTAGTTTATAAAGACCCTTTGGTCACCGCAAATGTGTGATGGTGCTTTGCTTGCCTAGTAAAGTATGGTTGTCTAGTAAAATATGGCCGTGAGAGTGTGGAAGGCCAGCCTGCCTGTCCTGCCGCATTAGACACTGAGCAGCTGTGGGCTGGACACACAGACATGGCAGCCTGAGGGGTGGACACAGCTAATTCACCATAGCATAGGCACCCAGAGATAGAGATGAGAGGCAGCCTATTAGCCTAGACAAAGCTCTGCGGCCTTGATACTTTCACTGAGTATAATAATAATCATCAAGAGGACAATAGTGACACAGTGTTCTAGCAAAGTGCAGTATGTGAAACACAAAACCCCACCTAATTCACTCTTTTCTCCCGGACATATCCCTGAAGCTCTGCCCCCTCCCATCCCTCTAGCTGGCAGCGCCGCCCCCTCTCCAGAGGCAGCTCATCCTTCACCTCCTCTCTCACTCCTGGGTGCCTCATTAGAGGGCAGGCCATCTGGGGTACTGGCCCGCTCCACACCAGAGGGCCCCAGGCCCTTAACCCTAATGTTCCCACAACGCCTCAAGCTCACACTGTAGGAATGATGCTCAGACCCAAAGTAGTAACTGACATTAGATGACATGGAAAGGACTAAAAGTATGTGGACACCTGCTTGTCGAACATCTCATTCCAAAATCATGGGTAATAATATGGAGTTGGTCCCCCCTTTGCTGCTATAACAGCCTCCACTCTTCTGGGAAGGCTTTCCACTAGATGTTGGAACATTGCTGCAGGGACTTGCTTCCATTCAGCCACAAGAACATTAGTGAGGACACTGATGTGGGGCGATTAGACCTGGCTCGCAGTCAGCGTTCCTATTCATCCCAAAGGTGTTCGATGGGGTTGGGGTCAGGGCTATGTGTAGGCCAATCAAGTTCTTCCACACCAATCTCGACAAACCATTTCTGTATGGACCTCGCTTTGTGCATGGGGTCATTATCATGCTGAAACAGGAAAGGCTTCCCCAAACTGTTGCCACAAAGTTGGAAGCACAGAATTGTCTAGCATGTCCTTGTATGCTGTAGCATTAAGATATCCCTTCACTCGAACTAAGGGGCCTAGCCAGAAAAACCGCCCCAGACCATTATTACTCCTCCACCAAACTTTACAGTTGGCATTCGGGCAAGTAGTGTTCCCCTGCCATCCACCAAAACCCAGATTAGTTGGTCAATGGCGGTGAGCTTTACACCACTCCAGCCAACACTTGGCATTGCGCATGGTGATATTAGCCTTGTGTGCGGCTGCTCGGCCATGGAAACCCATTTCATGAAGCTCCTGACGAACAGTTATTGTGCTGACGTTGCTTCCAGAGGCAGTTTGGAACTCAGTAGGGAGTGTTGCAACCAGGGACAGACAATTTTTATGCGTTATACGCTTCAGCACTCGGCGGTCCCATTCTGTGAGCTTGTGTGGCCTACCAGTATGCGATTGAGCCATTGTTGCTCCTAGAGGTTTCCAATAACAGCACTTACAGCTGACCAGGGCAGCTCTAGCAAGGCAGAAATTTGACTTACTGACTTGTTGGAAAGGTGGCATCCTATGACGGTGCCACGTTGAAAGTCACTGAGCCCTTCAGTAAGGCCATTCTACTGCCAATGTTTGTCTATGGCGATTGCATGGCTGCGTGCTCGATTTTATACACCTGTCAGCAATGGGTGTGGCTGAAATAGCCGAATCCAGTCATTTCAAGTGGTGTCCATATACTTTTGTGTATATATAGTGTAAATGTCAATGGATTGATTGGTAAAGCCATGACAATGACTAGACTGATGGTGCCCCCGGCTTTCAGTCCAGTTATAAGGAATGTCAATAGTCATTATTCTGTTTATTTTTACTATATTGATATAATGATATGGAGCTACAGGGATTATCACATTAAACAGCTGGAGAAGAGGACGGCCTAATGAAACCACTACACCACAAGATCGCAAAGTAGAAAATGCTCATTGGCTAAGCGCAAATAGCTCAGTCCTTTTTAAATAGAGCGGTATCTTCCTGGCTAAGTAACCAACTAAATCAATATTGTTCCAGAGATTTCTGGAGTTATACACCCATGCATAATATCTCAGCTCTGCAGTGTGTCAGCATCAACCCAGTTAAACTGTTAATCCACTAGTATAAACAACCCAAAATGAGGATTAGATATCGTAGACTTTCATATTTCCCCGCTATTAAGCATCTGCATTATTTGACCTTTGGATAATATTGCTGGGAGAAGTCCACTGAAAGTAGTGACTGTACAGCCTGTGGGAGTCTATTCAAAACAAAGGACAAATACCATAGAGCTATCACTATGGCCACATTCAACCCTTAATATCTAGAAACTGAGGAATCCTGTATCCTCCCATTAGCTTAAAAGTCTATTAGCTACACTGTGATGACAAATGGTGAAAAGGCTCTTTAGCAGTGTTAGCGATTCCGCTAACAATGCCTCCCTCACATCAGCATAAGTCAGAGTAAACCCCAGAGGAAGCAGGATACCCATTTACCACTGACCCTGCTTCAATTACTTCAGACCTAAATCCCTACCTTTGTATAATACATTTTCAAGTGTTTTGTCTAAGCACCCAAATGAGAGATTGGAGAGGGCAAAGGGGGGGCATACATAACTGTGTACAGTGCTCCACAAACTTCAGAAGGGAGGAGAACAGTGGACAACCAGAGAACCCAATAGGTGGACTAATATAATGAAGCCACAAAACAAAGTGCTTACCCAAATCCAGTCAGGCTACAGGACAAGACAAAGGGAATGGAAGGAGGCAAGGCACAACAACACCAGGCTTCGTCTCTGTAGTCCACAGCTTTAACAGACTTAATAAATCATATATAAACTGGATATCTTAATTAGCTAAGACATTGGAGATCCAATAGACTTCTACTGACCCCAAACCCATTATTTGGTTGATTTATGAAGCAGTATGAAGAGCCACCCTCAAAACAACCTCATCAACTGTGCTCCCACTCTTCTCTCTTTCCCAGCCTGAGAAAGCCTGTGAGAAGCTTTAGCACGGTGGATTTTCAAGCTACATTCACAAGGTAATTATGGATTAGCCGGTGAATACCAACAAAGGTGATATGCAGAGTACTCCGAGAGCGCTGGGACCTATAAAGCCAACATACTCAAACAACCTCAACAGCCAGCTTTGTGTCTCAGTCTCCCCACCACTGAGCAGCAGGGCTAAATGTAAACAATCAGCCATTTTGAACCCTCCAGTAGAAGGGAATTAATACATCATGAATGGAGCATCTGATTAGAAGCATTCATCACTCTTAGGGCCTATGACGCTGATATCATTGGGAGGGAAGACATTTTCTGGAGATATGATGACATTGTGGCGGTCACCCGTGAATCCATTATATCTATCCCAATAAATCTCACAGACAGCCGCCTGGCACCCTCATCTCTCATTTCAGTTAGCCAACTAACACAGTGGGAGACAACTCTGTCTTTTCTATGCTGGGTCAGTTCATTAGACCACACATTAGCATAGACACAATTCAAGCTCTGTTAAGGTGGCTAAACAGCCTTTAAACCACTTTTATGGTCTTTTTAATTAAGAGTTTTTTTTATGGGAGAAAAACATGACAGCGATAAGACACCATCTCCACATGGATGTTGAGACCATCGGATTGCTTCTTACATTTTCAGAGTGGCATCAGATAAGGAAAAACCCTCACTGCTCCAACACTAACACTCAAAACTACCAATGAAACTCCTTCCGAAGAAGTTTCAAGTAACTGTCCAGTGAAAATCTAATTTTAAAAGTTTATATTCTGTTAACTCATAACCAAATAATGTTGTTGACTTATCCTATACTCGTATTTGTGGCCAAAGCATAAATTGGAGAAGAAAAAAAAACACTTCAAAAACACCACAAACTTGTATCTCAAACAGACGTTTAAAAAATGCTTGCCATTTCCTCATAGAGGATGATGTTATCCTCCAGAAGAGGATGAGCTGGCCAGCTGGCCAATCAGCAGTCTAGTTACTTGAATATTTTTAATGACTGGTATTTGACCACACCTTTCTGTTGTTGGTGTACGCCCACACCATACCAACACATACACAGAGCTGCTTTTTAACATACATAATTACAATTTTTTGGGAAGGACAATTATTTCACTCATATTGCAATGAATTATAAGTCATATTTCATAGATATCTGGAAACACTGGACAGTTACTTTAAAACAGGCATAACCTGACAATTTTCTTGGGTATTTCCCTCTGGTTCCTCAGATGACAAAATCAATCCTCGAGGCGAACGTAGCCTTATTAAAAGACAGTCATTACCTCCAGCCTCACCCGGAATCCGCTACGAGGCAGAATCGTTGACAACGTATTTGTGCCTTCCAAAGGAACGATCCTCCTTAGTGACTATTCTCCACACGTCAAAGAAGCTGCTGGCCGCCTATAGAATGTTTGGAGTGATTTAGTGAAAGTGGATGCCATTGTGTTTCACTGTATTTAACTGTCAGAAAACGGAGACTTTCTTTGTTCATGTTAAGCTGCTCACTTGGTGTGTGGCTCAGGAACGGATCTCGTCACCACAACGGCTTGTATCCAACAAGGCAACTTCAAAGGCAGAAATAAACAACAAAACCCAGGCTATTAATCAAAGTTTTTTTCATACAGTGTCAGGTTGGACAGGCAGCTTTTGGAAGGACTTAGGCATTACCTACTGTAGACTGGCGTGACACCTGACATGTACACACAAGGATGATCCACATTGACCATGGAAACACTTACGGGGTCCTCTGGATTGGATGTATTTCTCTCTCTGACACACACACACACACACAGCGCTATCACTGCACCGCAGCCTTGACTGCAAGACAGGTCATTGCAGAGGGATTTATCTAATCTACTCTGTATGTGACGGAGGTCAGGAAAGTGTTGCTAATATATGAGCCTAAAGTATCCATCACATCCAGACCTGAACCTTCCTCCACTCCCCCTTTCAGACAGTAGTGCATTGTGTCCTTGGTAACTGCATGATCATATACAGTAGAGTGGATCCGACTTAAGCGCGGAGAGGACACAAAAAAAAACACTTGAGCTGTGCTGATGAGATCTGGAGGGTTCTACAGCTTTCTGTCCCCCTGGGTAACAGGCTTCTTACGCACAAGCATACCCACATCGATCACTTACTCACAGAGACATATGCATGCGCACAAAGTGAGAGCCACATAGGAACGCTGAGACAAACGTTTGAACGTGTCAAAATATAGCATAATGGCATAAATAGAAAATGATTCGTGCATACGAATCACCTTTACACATTTAACTCCTATTTTAAAAGCCCAAATTGCAAGTGTGTTAATAATCGAAACAAACTTTTTTCTGGTATTTTTATGGATGTTGAGGTCAAACACAAACATGGGTAATTCTTTTTTTAATTGTATTGACGTAAGGCTAAATTAATCTGAGACAAATGGACGCAAAGAAAAACACTCACACACACAGTACCACACATTTGTGCACACAAGGAGAAACACAAACAGAAGCGTGTACAGAAACAGACCAACAAAGCCCAGAGTCTTCACTATAGAGCACTCATTACGGGCCACATTCATCCTTCTGCTTAGTAGGAGATAAGGAGAGCGACATTGAGTGACAATTATCTGTTTCGTTCTGGGGAGAAACATCCCACTATGACTCCAAACCACGAAGAAAGACACTCAAATGATTCAAAGCCTTTTTGAGTACGAGTTCCTTTGTCTCTCCACGCTGCATCTCTCCTCCAGTATCGTCTCCTAATCCCTCTCTCCAAACGGGGGAGAAGGGGGGGGGGGGGGGGGGGGGCGCGGGGCGGGGCGGCGCAGAGAGAGAGATATAGAGAGAGAAATAAAAAGAGGGGGCTGGATGGAACTGAGGGAGTCAGTAAAAATACATTCATGCAGATTCTTATACTGGGACAAACTATTCTGTGTATCTCTCTCTCCCCTCTGGAGCCAGAGATGGCAAATCTGTTTATCGATATTTCCCACACCCCAATTGGAGAGCCAAGGCGAATGCCTGAACAGAGCTAGCCGGCCGACGTGTGTGTGGATTCATTAATGTGCTCCACATGAACACTTTTTACAAGTGCAAACTGCCTTTGAATGACCTTGTCAAGCCAGTGCATGCTCACACACAGTCGCGCACATGCACTCTTCCTCTGACCAGCTCACACACTCTCATTCTGAGCTCTCCGGGACGCTGGCCCTTTAATGCTCCAGCGTCCACGAGGCAGATTGCTGGCACACTTTAGCTAGCGAGAGAGAGAGAGAGAGAGAGCGGCGGTCATTAAAAGCGACGAGTGAAGAAACAGACGGATTTTGTTGCTGGGTTTACATCTCCAGTGACCCTGTTCGGCTAAGGGGCAGGAGTTATCGGATGTGACCGAGGCCATCTTGGCTCTGCCTCTCCCCCACTCCTCCCAGGGGACTAATGACTGTGTCGGTGGCCAGAGAGAGCGAGAGAGGCCAAGTCTGTCTCTGGACTCTGGTCTGTGGTAATGAGCTGTGTCGGCAGCATGACCCAGTCCCACATTCCCGGTCCGCTGACGGTCACCTAGATATAGTACATCCACATGCAACACGCTTAGTGAATCACATGCAAAGTGACAAGTACACTCCTGCTGCACATACACCAGCAAGCAAAACACACACAAGGCTGCACTGGGCATATACTGTACTATGCCATCAATCACTATACCATCCTTCAGAAACTCTCCCTCTCTCTCTCTCACTCCCTCCTCCTTCCCTTTCTCTTCACACTACTTGACTGGGACCTCAGACTGGTGGAAGCAGCTCAGTTGTAAATCAGACAGTGTGATGCCACATCTTCCCCCTACACACAATCTGGGCTGTCTGCAG
Source organism: Oncorhynchus kisutch (assembly GCF_002021735.2). Classification (NCBI taxonomy): domain Eukaryota; kingdom Metazoa; phylum Chordata; class Actinopteri; order Salmoniformes; family Salmonidae; genus Oncorhynchus; species Oncorhynchus kisutch. The sequence goes on along the minus strand of NC_034184.2, from coordinate 67,871,247 downwards.
TCTGCAGGCCATTTGAGGAGGCCATTGCCAGAGGGCAGCGCTAGTAGCAGCCAGGTAGCATCACCATTACCTACCCTGGTGAAAGGACTGGTAGTAACCATGCCTTCACCAAAGCCGGTGCCAAGGTTGCTACTCATACCTGCTCCAAAGCCGGTGCCAAGGTTGGTACTCATACCTGCTCCAAAGCCGGTGCCCATGCCTGCTCTAAAGCTGTTGTCTGGGTTGCTACCCATACCAGCGCCAAAGCTGGTGCCTGAGTTGGTACCCACGTCTGCTCCAACGTCAGTGCCAAGGTTGGTATCCATACCTGTGCAGATGTTGGTACCCATACCCGTGCCAATGCCGGTTCCTGGGTTTGTGACAATGCCCAGACCGGTGCCCATCCCGCTGATGGCCTTGATGCTGAGGGGTACAGGCAGCAGCACGTCCTCGTTCTTGTCTGCCCCGGGCCCCTCCACGATGCCCTCTAGAGGTGAGAGCGGAGAGCTGCCCCCACAGTCTCTCATTGGGGGGAAGGGTGAGAAGTGTAGGGTGGGCTCCTGGTCCTGCCTCAGGTCGGAGCGGGTGGCGCCTGCAGCAAACAGGGTGGGGGGCAGCTGGTCGTCCGAAACAGTCAGTGAACGCTTCATGGTGGAGTGGCAGGAGCGTCGCGGACCGCCCATGGGCGTTGTTAGCTCATCCAGCCCAGCTCCAGGATAATGGTCGGGCAGCTCCAGGCTAGAGGGTACCGAGAGGTGGGAGCATTCGGACATGGCCCGCCGCAGAGCCTTCCGCTGCTGGTTAGCACGCCCCATGAAACACGGCTCAAGCTCCACCTCTTCTTCCTCCTCGTCCTCGCTCTCCTCCGAGGATCCCTCTGTCATTTGGAGGCCGCCTAGTGCTGATGCGCTGTCCTCATCGCCCCTCTCCAGGTAGTTGTCATTGACAACACCGATGACACAGTAATTAGGGCTGGCAATATTCTGGGGTGGAAGGGTCTTGGGGCTGGACTCTGAGAATCCAGGGTTCCACACACCGGTGCTGGCTGGGGCTGGTATGGGCGGGCTAGAGGGTAAGGGTAGCTCCATGCGTCGAGCTGGGGAACCAGGTACGGGGGGATGTAGGACCCCATTGTTCCCACAGCTCAGAGGGGAGGGGGAGGAAGACACTTGGCTTTCTGGGCTCTCCCCAGCGCTGCCTAACCCCTGACAGCCCCCCCTGCCAGGTACCTTGAGATCTGCATCCAAGCCAACACCGGCTGACGGGTCGAAGAAGCACAGCTTGTCCTCGTCGGTGAGTCCCGGGGCCCCACCGAGGCTCCTGGGAGGCCCCATGTCTCCATGCTGCCAGTCCCAAGCCTGGGGGGCTGTGGCGGGGGCCATGGAGGGGACCTTACACAGCTCACTGTACTCTGAGAACGGAGAGCCAGGCGGCTGGTTGGAGAGAGAAGACATGCTTTCCCTCCTTTCTCACTCTCTCTCTTTTCTCCTCAGGCTACGTTTCTCTGTCCTCCGGTTGTTCTCGTTCCCCTGTGTGTTATGTTGTTTCTTCTGGTTAGGATGCACAGGTGGGGTCTGTCACGGCTGTGGTAGGGCCAGTGAGGAAGGCGAGCGTGTGTGTGTGAGGTGTAGCCTCTCTCTCTCTGTGCCTCTTCGCTCTCAATTGACCAAGAAGCACTGTGAACTGGGCTCCTCTTTCTCTATCGCTCTCTCTCCCTCCCTCCTCCCTCTCACTCACCGACAGCCTTTTGCATGGCTTTTGGTCATGTGACTCGAGTGGCTGCTCATTCGCTGCTGCCAAATCACAACTCCCTCCCCCTGTGGTGGAGTGTACATCCCCCTCCTCTCAGTTTTTTTCTTTCCAAGCTTTCTCTTTCTACCCCAGTCCCACCCTCTCACTCATCCTTCTCCCCAGGCAACACACAACCCTAGGGAGATGAGAGGGAGGTTTTGGGGCAGCTGCTTTAGGGGAGCATGTTTGTAGCTAGGGCATCTCTCTCGCTCTCTCTCACAGCAAAGTGATCAATTTCTTGGTAACATATCTCCATTTGACCTCACCTCACTTCACACATTCAATCTGTGTACCTCTCTCTGAAGCTCTCACACACTGTGTGTCTCTGAGCCAGACAGCCAGTAGTGTACCCTGGCAGAGGCCTCTGTCGAGCAGAGCCAAGGTCTAGAGCCTGGCCCCTTTGTTAATTGTGTTAATGACTTTGTTGTGGGCACTGTGCTTACCCTTACTCTGCAGGATGTGTGTGAGAGAGAAACATTTCGAATTTGAGAGAGAGAGAGAGAGAGAGAGAGATGGTGGATGTATCTGTCTGTGTGTGAGATTTGGGGATTGTTTGTGTGTAAAGATAACACAGACTCACAGTCAGCCCAGTCACAGAAACAGAGAAGGGGGGTAGGAAGGAGAGTGGTAATAAAAGAGGGGTGTCAGATATATGAAAACCACCGCCTCCCAAAAGCACCGTAGATGCCTGTCATCCCTGATCTCGTCACGCAAAGAAAACGGAGCTGAGCAGTGGAGAGAAAAACCACGCTCAAGAAGAGATGAACTTCTGACACAAACGCAAACACATCGTCTGTGTGAAGCCTTTGCCTGGCCTCAACTCTGCACAGGCGAGCCCTCAAGACTTTAACTGCAACGAGAAGGCACACACTCTGACCTGACTTCACTCTCTCAACCCTGAATCACCATAATAGTAGATTATTTCAGCTTTTATTTCTTTCATCACATTCCCAGTGGGTCAGAAGTTTACATACACTCAATTAGTATTTGGTAGCATTGCTTTTAAATTGTTTAACTTGGGTCAAACCTTTCAGGTAGCCTTCCACAAGCTTCCCACAATAAGTTGGGTGAATTTTGTCCCATTCCTCCTGACAGAGCTGGTGTAACTGAGTCAGGTTTGTAGGCCTCCTTGCTCGCACATGCTTTTTCAGTTCTGCCCACACATTTTCTATAGGATTTGTGATGGCCACTCCAATACCTTGACTTTGTTGTCCTTAAGCCATTTTGCCACAACTTTGGAAGTATGCTTGGGGTCATTGTCCATTTGGAAGACCCATTTGTAACCAAGCTTTAACTTCCTGACTGATGTCTTGAGATGTTGCCTCATTATATCCACATAATTTTCCTCCCTCATGATACCATCTATTTTGTGAAGTCCACCAGTCCCTCCTGTTGCAAAGCACCCCCACACCATGATGCTGCCACCCCGTGCTTCACGGTTGGGATGGTGTTCTTCGGCTTGCAAGCCTCCCCCTCCAAATATGATGATGGTCATTATGGCCAAACAGGTCTATTTTTGTTTCATCAGACCAGAGGACATTTCTACAAAAAGTACAATCTTTGTCCCCATGTGCAGTTGCAAACCGGAGTCTGGCTTTTTTGTGGAGGTTTTTAAGCAGTGGCTTCTTCCTTGCTGAGCGGTCTTTCAGGTTATGTCGATATAGGACTCGTTTTACTGTGGATATAGATACTTTTGTACCTGTTTCCTCCAGCATCTTCACAAGGTCCTTTGCTGTTGCTCTGGGATTGAAGTGCACTTTTTGCACCAAAGTACGTTCATCTCTAGGAGACAGAATGCATCTCCTTCCTGAGCACAGTCAAACACCAGGCCCTAGGACACGGCCGTTCCCTCCCCAAAACATCCCCTTCTAAGCTTTAAGTGTCAGCTGAGTAGTCAAAATGAATTACCACCCGTCTCAGCCAGAGTGAACCGTCAATGTGAACCAGGACAGGATAAGACAGAGAACATTCTTTAATGTTAAGCCCAGCATAACCCTTAAGAAGGCACTGCGTAACATTCGTTAGATTGACCCAAGCATGTCAAAAGTGTGGAACTTTCTTTAGTTCTATAAAGTTCCGCTCAGTTTAGTAATGGGGGGAAAAATGTGATGGGCAACAGGCTCTGACAAATTTACATCTCTGGTCTGTGTGAAGCTTCTGTGGCTTCGGAAGCAAAAATAGATGTATTGTCCACAGAAACACACACCAACACACAGAAACACACGCCTTTACCAGTCATCCAGGCCCCCAGCACTGGGGCCACGTTACATAAGCTCCAGTTGAGTCTGCTTCTGCAGCTCAGAGTATGAAGCTCTGACAATAGACACCAGGCCAGGACAAACACAATGAGACAGATCAGATCAGACACAATCACTTCAGATGCTAATCACAAGCCGAGTAGCTACTATAAAAAAGTGGCTGCATACACACGGATGTGTGGTGAATGAAGCAAACCATAGATTTGTAATGTGGAAAAACATGAATGTTTTTAGAAATAGTACTTTGCAGGATTCTTCAATGTGTTTAGACAACATTGTCAACCATTCATGATCACGTCAGAATTGCTTAGTGTATTTTGTAGTGGTGTCCTGTACCTGCGTACATCAAGAGTCGAACCTGGTAGTGTAGTGTAGAGAAGGGTAGTGTGGGGTAGTGTAGTGCAGAGTAGGGTATTGTAGTGTAGGGTAGAGTAGGGTATTGTAGTGTAGGGTAGAGTATGGTATTGTAGTTTAGGGTAGGGTAGAGTAGGGTATTGTAGTTTAGGGTAGAGTAGGGTATTGTAGTGTAGGGTAGTGCAGAGTAGGGTATTGTAGTGTAGGGTAGAGTAGGGTAGTGCAGGGTAGGGTAGTGTAGAGTAGGGTAGTGTAGAGTAGGGTAGTGTAGAGTAGGGTAGGGTAGTGCAGAGTAGGGTAGTAGAGAGTAGGGTAGTGCAGGGTAGGGTAGTGTTGAGTAGGGTAGTGCAGAGTAGGGTAGTGCAGAGTAGGGTATTGTAGTGCAGGCTAGGGTAGTGTAGGGTAGTGCAGAGTAGGGTAATGTATAGTAGGGTAGTGCAGGGTAGGAGAGTGTAGAGTAGGGTAGTGTAGGGTAGAGTAGAGTAGGGTAGTGCAGGGTAGGAGAGTGTAGAGTAGGGTAGTGTAGGGTAGAGTAGAGTTGTGCAGGGTAGGGTAGTGAAGAGTAGTGCAGAGTAGGGTAGTGTGGACTAGGGAAGTGGAGGGTAGGGTAGTGTAGAGTAGGGTAGGGTAGTGTAGAGTAGGGTAGTGCAGGGTAGGGTAGTGAAGAGTAGTGCAGAGTAGGGTAGTGTAGGGTAGTGCAGGGTAGGGTAGTGTAGAGTATGGTAGTGCAGGGTAGGGTAGTGTAGAGTAGGGTAGTGCAGAGTAGGGTAGTGCAGGGTAGGGTAGTGTAGAGTAGGGTAGTAGAGGGTAGAGTAGGGTAGTGTAGAGTAGGGTAGGGTAGTGTGGAGTAGGGAAGTGGAGGGTAGGGTAGTGTAGAGTAGAGTAGGGTAGTGTAGAGTAGGGTAGGGTAGAGTAGGGTAGTGTAGAGTAGGGTAGTGTAGAGTAGTGCAGAGTAGGGTAGTGTAGAGTAGGGTAGTGGAGGGTAGGGTAGTAGAGGGTAGGGTAGTGTAGAGTAGGGTAGTGGAGGGTAGGGTAGTGGAGGGTAGGGTAGTGGAGGGTAGGGTAATGTAGATTAGAGTAGGGTAGTGGAGGGTAGGGTAGTGTAGAGTAGGGTAGTGTAGGGTAGGGTAGAGTAGGGTAGTGCAGAGTAGGGTAGTGTAGAGTAGGGTAGTGGAGGGTAGGGTAGTGGAGGGTAGGGTAGTGTAGAGTAGGGTAGGGTAGGGTAGTGGAGGGTAGGGTAATGTAGAGTAGAGTAGGGTAGTAGAGGGTAGGGTAGGGTAGTGGAGGGTAGTGCTAGGCAGACACAGTGGAATAATAATGTGTATATTTGGGCCATGCTGACCCTGCCGACTCACAGGCAGGCTGGAGGCCTCTGTCACTGTCACATCACAGCCCTCTCTCAATCCCAAATGAGTGACACCCAAGCCCCTCAAGGACAGGGACACAGAGCGCCGCCTCTCCAGTGTTGACCTCACTCTGCCTGGGTGGCTGGACGTACACACACGCATGCAGGCGAACACACAAACACACACAGAGGCTCTTTTACATAATCCCACAGTGCTACTAAGGCACCGTTTCTAATAGACAAACAACAATAAGAATGCAGAAAGGAAGCAGAAAGTTCCATAACTTCATTTAGCCGTGGATATTTGGATAAAAGTAATCAAGTAATCAAGTTAAATCAAATCATCTCTAACAATGGAAGCAACAATGGAAGCAACTGGGAGGTAAAAACAGCAGCAAGAAATGTGAGTTATTTTTCCGATCCATCAAATGAATAACATGTTTCTGCAACGTTCCATCCAAAAATGTTCCATCCTTGCACTGGAGCCTGTCATCGGTGAACTGCAAATAGGTTAGATAGGTGGCCATTAACTAAGAACACTGATGAGAGTAAAGGGGGCTTTATTTAACCCGGTGCCCTACAGAATATGTAAATAGGCCAATCAGTCAAGCCATTAAACAAGCACATACTCAGAGGTAAATTATTCAGGAGGTGCAGTACTCCAAATGTAAGCTTTACAATTGAGGAGAGGCACAGCATCTTTGAACATTGAGGCTAAATCTAAAAGTGAAAAAGAAGTCAGTGCTCAAATTAGTGCCTTCACTTCTCTGAGAGAGAACGAGAAAGGGAAGAACGGTGTGGATGGAGAGATGAGAAGACACAGAGAGAGAAGGAGTGGGGCGGAAGAGAGAGAAAGGGAAGAACGGTGTGGATGGAGAGATGAGAAGACACAGAGAGAGAAGGAGTGGGGCGGAAGAGAGAGAAAGGGAATAACGGTGTGGATGGAGAGATGAGAAGACACAGAGAGAGAAGGAGTGGGGCGGAAGAGAGAGAAAGGGAAGAACGGTGTGGATGGAGAGATGAGAAGACACAGAGAGAGAAGGAGTGGGGCGGAAGAGAGAGAAAGGGAAGAACGGTGTGGATGGAGAGATGAGAAGACACAGAGAGAGAAGGAGTGGGGCGGAAGAGAGAGAAAGGGAATAACGGTGTGGATGGAGAGATGAGAAGACACAGAGAGAGAAGGAGTGGGGCGGAAGAGAGAGAAAGGGAAGAACGGTGTGGATGGAGAGATGAGAAGACACAGAGAGAGAAGGAGTGGGGCGGAAGAGAGAGAAAGGGAAGAACGGTGTGGATGGAGAGATGAGAAGACACAGAGAGAGAAGGAGTGGGGCGGAAGAGAGAGAAAGGGAAGAACGGTGTGGATGGAGAGATGAGAAGACACAGAGAGAGAAGGAGTGGGGCGGAAGAGAGAGAAAGGGGAGAACGGTGTGGATGGAGAGATGAGAAGACACAGAGAGAGAAGGAGTGGGGCGGAAGAGAGAGAAAGGGAAGAACGGTGTGGATGGTGAGATGAGAAGACACAGAGAGAGAAGGAGTGGGGCGGAAGAGAGAGAAAGGGAAGAACGGTGTGGATGGAGAGATGAGAAGACACAGAGAGAGAAGGAGTGGGGCGGAAGAGAGAGAAAGGGAAGAACGGTGTGGATGGAGAGATGAGAAGACACAGAGAGAGAAGGAGTGGGGCGGAAGAGAGAGAAAGGGAAGAACGGTGTGGATGGAGAGATGAGAAGACACAGAGAGAGAAGGAGTGGGGCGGAAGAGAGAGAAAGGGAAGAACGGTGTGGATGGAGAGATGAGAAGACACAGAGAGAGAAGGAGTGGGGCGGAAGAGAGAGAAAGGGAAGAACGGTGTGGATGGAGAGATGAGAAGACACAGAGAGAGAAGGAGTGGGGCGGAAGAGAGAGAAAGGGAAGAACGGTGTGGATGGAGAGATGAGAAGACACAGAGAGAGAAGGAGTGGGGCGGAAGAGAGAGAAAGGGAATAACGGTGTGGATGGAGAGATGAGAAGACACAGAGAGAGAAGGAGTGGGGCGGAAGAGAGAGAAAGGGAAGAACAGTGTGGATGGAGAGATGAGAAGACACAGAGAGAGAAGGAGTGGGGCGGAAGAGAGAGAAAGGGAAGAACGGTGTGGATGGAGAGATGAGAAGACACAGAGAGAGAAGGAGTGGGGCGGAAGAGAGAGAAAGGGAATAACGGTGTGGATGGAGAGATGAGAAGACACAGAGAGAGAAGGAGTGGGGCGGAAGAGAGAGAAAGGGAAGAACGGTGTGGATGGAGAGATGAGAAGACACAGAGAGAGAAGGAGTGGGGCGGAAGAGAGAGAAAGGGAATAACGGTGTGGATGGAGAGATGAGAAGACACAGAGAGAGAAGGAGTGGGGCGGAAGAGAGAGAAAGGGAAGAACGGTGTGGATGGAGAGATGAGAAGACACAGAGAGAGAAGGAGTGGGGCGGAAGAGAGAGAAAGGGAAGAACGGTGTGGATGGAGAGATGAGAAGACACAGAGAGAGAAGGAGTGGGGCGGAAGAGAGAGAAAGGGAAGAACGGTGTGGATGGAGAGATGAGAAGACACAGAGAGAGAAGGAGTGGGGCGGAAGAGAGAGAAAGGGGAGAACGGTGTGGATGGAGAGATGAGAAGACACAGAGAGAGAAGGAGTGGGGCGGAAGAGAGAGAAAGGGAAGAACGGTGTGGATGGTGAGATGAGAAGACACAGAGAGAGAAGGAGTGGGGCGGAAGAGAGAGAAAGGGAAGAACGGTGTGGATGGAGAGATGAGAAGACACAGAGAGAGAAGGAGTGGGGCGGAAGAGAGAGAAAGGGAAGAACGGTGTGGATGGAGAGATGAGAAGACACAGAGAGAGAAGGAGTGGGGCGGAAGAGAGAGAAAGGGAAGAACGGTGTGGATGGAGAGATGAGAAGACACAGAGAGAGAAGGAGTGGGGCGGAAGAGAGAGAAAGGGAAGAACGGTGTGGATGGAGAGATGAGAAGACACAGAGAGAGAAGGAGTGGGGCGGAAGAGAGAGAAAGGGAAGAACGGTGTGGATGGAGAGATGAGAAGACACAGAGAGAGAAGGAGTGGGGCGGAAGAGAGAGAAAGGGAAGAACGGTGTGGATGGAGAGATGAGAAGACACAGAGAGAGAAGGAGTGGGGCGGAAGAGAGAGAAAGGGAATAACGGTGTGGATGGAGAGATGAGAAGACACAGAGAGAGAAGGAGTGGGGCGGAAGAGAGAGAAAGGGAAGAACAGTGTGGATGGAGAGATGAGAAGACACAGAGAGAGAAGGAGTGGGGCGGAAGAGAGAGAAAGGGAAGAACGGTGTGGATGGAGAGATGAGAAGACACAGAGAGAGAAGGAGTGGGGCGGAAGAGAGAGAAAGGGAATAACGGTGTGGATGGAGAGATGAGAAGACACAGAGAGAGAAGGAGTGGGGCGGAAGAGAGAGAAAGGGAAGAACGGTGTGGATGGAGAGATGAGAAGACACAGAGAGAGAAGGAGTGGGGCGGAAGAGAGAGAAAGGGAATAACGGTGTGGATGGAGAGATGAGAAGACACAGAGAGAGAAGGAGTGGGGCGGAAGAGAGAGAAAGGGAGAGTTTAGTGGTTCTATTTTTAGCTCAAATCAGTCCCCCCTCCCCCTGCTGTCACACACCCATTGTTTCCTTGGTAGCCCCCTCTACCAAATGTCTCCAAAAGCAACTGCCTCCCATTTCCATGGCAACAGGATCCTTGCCACGGCAACCAAGTGAAGCCAGAGGAATATATGAACGGAGGAAGGGGAGAGAGGTGAGAGGAGGAGGGGGAGAGAGAGGTGAGAGGAGGAGAGGGAGAGGCCAAAATCAACTGGGGGCATTTTCGTATATTATTATGTGCAGATCTACGAACCAATGAGCTGCTCTCACACTGCTCTTGAGTTAATGGTATCTTTCAATTAATCACAGTCATCATTCTGCTACGGTCTTTCAGCTGCTAATGCCTATGCAAGTCTGTTAATCCAGCAATGTCTGTGTCATGCTGATAGACTGGCCTCCAGACAGATCATTTCAGCTGCAAATAGCTTGGGAGGGGGGGGGGATTGGGTTTGATCAACCTAAAAATGTGAAAGTCACATGCTGTGGCCGTTATCGTCCAAGCCACAGATCTTCTACTTCCACGATGAACTCCTTGCCTCCCTCGGATCAGGGCACTACATCACATCAGCCTCAAAATCAGAGGGAGGGAGCCTGGCTTTGTGTACTTTGTGTTTGAGAATCCTCCTTTTCCAGACACGATGGCCCACATTACCAGACAGATAACTGTCCAGTGAAAATCTAACTTTTAAAAGACTCATCCTATACTCTTATCTGTGGCCAAAACACTTCAAAGACTGTTTCTAAAATGCTTGCAATTTCTTCATAGAGGATGATCTGGCCAATCAGCAGTCTACTTGCATATTTTGTGACCATATACACCTACACCATTCTGTTTTTTGGGGTTATGTCCACCCCATTCTGTTGTTGGGGTATACCCACCCCATTCTGTTGTTGGGGTATACCCACCCCATTCTGTTGTTGGGGTATACCCACCCCATTCTGTTGTTGGGGTATACCCACCCCATTCTGTTGTTGGGGTATACCCACCCCATTCTGTTGTTGGGGTATACCCACCCCATTCTGTTGTTGGGGTATACCCACCTCATTCTGTTGTTGGGGTATACCCACCCCATTCTGTTGTTGGGGTATACCCACCCCATTCTGTTGTTGGGGTTTACCCACCTCATTCTGTTGTTGGGGTATACCCACCTCATTCTGTTGTTGGGGTATACCCACCCCATTCTGTTGTTGGGGTATACCCACCCCATTCTGTTGTTGGGGTATACCCACCCCATTCTGTTGTTGGGGTATACCCACCTCATTCTGTTGTTGGGGTATACCCACCTCATTCTGTTGTTGGGGTATACCCACCCCATTCTGTTGTTGGGGTATACCCACCCCATTCTGTTGTTGGGGTATACCCACCCCATTCTGTTGTTGGGGTATAACCACCCCATTCTGTTGTTGGGGTATAACCACCCCATTCTGTTGTTGGGGTATACCCACCTCATTCTGTTGTTGGGGTATACCCACCTCATTCTGTTGTTGGGGTATACCCACCCCATTCTGTTGTTGGGGTATACCCACCCCATTCTGTTGTTGGGGTATACCCACCTCATTCTGTTGTTGGGGTATACCCACCCCATTCTGTTGTTGGGGTATACCCACCCCATTCTGTGGTTGGGGTATACCCACCCCATTCTGTTGTTGGGGTATACCCACCCCATTCTGTTGTTGGGGTATACCCACCTCATTCTGTTGTTGGGGTATACCCACCCCATTCTGTTGTTGGGGTATACCCACCCCATTCCAACACAGAAAAGCTGCACTCATATTGAAATTAATTCTAGGTCATATTTCATAAAATAGTACGGTGTTAAAAATAACATATAATGTGCAATAATGTGCTTTGATTGCTCACTATGACTGAAAGGGTTTATTGAGTTGATGCTTCAGTAGTTACTCCCTTGTATTCAATGGAATCTATTCTACAGGTTGAAACTGGGTCTACTTCTGAACACTGACATAAGCTGCACCTAGCCTCTGACATATTACTTTCACCTATCTAATAGCTATCTTCTGATGAGAAGCTGACTATTGCCTGATGTATTGGGCAGATTGCCATTATAATTGTCCTGGAACAACAACAGAGCCCTATTAAAGTGCTGCAGACGACTAACAATTGTCCTGAGATCCGCGTAACCATCTATCAATGTGAAATAGCTGTTCAATCTTGTGCGGTAAAATCGATACGTCCATAAACCGCCCCACCATTTTAGTTCTATTATAGCAGATATGCTCGGATCCCTCAATCCATTGCTATTGATTATGGATGTGGCGCCTGTGACCAATTCGCTCTGCCAGATTCACAGCCGTTCCCACTCTGGACACAACTGATCCCTGATTAATGCCCAACGAGCTCAGATCAGCTCAGCTCCCCAAATTCCCTAAATTGTATAAACGACGGACGCTCAATCAAATGGGATGATTTGGGGGGGGGGGACTTAAGAGTGGATATATGTATTCATGACATGTCCAATTGATATGAAATCTTAGTGATGGCTGCATTTTGGGCTTAGGTTTTTGAGCAGATTGATTCGGAATTCAATTTGGTGTGACATGTACTGCCAGCATGTGGTTGTCAAGCCTTTCACTCTAAAGTGACAAGACATTTCTCAGTCATTTCTCCTTTATCCAGCACCGTAAGACCACCGCCATTCAAATACAGCGGACGAGAAAGAAGGTGCATATATAAAGTGTGAAACATCGCAATGAGAAGAAATCCATGGAAGGAAGTACACTCACTTCTCCTTTAACCAGCATTACATCAACTTTCAAATACAAGGGCGAGAAGGAACACATTCTTGTAGTGAGAGGGCGAGAACCAGCAATTTCTTGCAATGAGAAGAAATTGGTACCAGCACAGCTCAGAGTAAAACACTGTTGGATTATTCCTGTTTATGGAATCTAAAAATAATCCTAGCATGTCTGCTGTAAATCAAACAGTGTCAGCCCCAGGTTTGGATGCTACAATGTAGACATTTCATTTGAATTCCATCATGTCAAGTCTGGATTATGGATTATGCCAGCTGTGTCAGGGGAGTGAGTGGAAGGGGAGGTGGAACAGTCCCTCTGCTATGCTGCTCTGCTCTGCCAGGAATATTATATTATTCTTTGACAGCAGACTGCTCCCTTCCTCCTTCCACATGCAGGCAGCCGCCCACCGGTTTTAGAAATCACCCGATTCCAGAGTCCATTATAGAAACAGAAACAAGCCCAGGGCTGCTTCATTAACATGTTTTGTATAATTAAAGCAGCGTTTTTAAAAACTTTTTGGGTGACCCGACCAAATTCACATAGAAATGTGAGTTATAGATCTATCATAAGCATTGAAAACAAGTCTAAGAAGCGGTAGATCTGTTCTATATGCACTATTTTGAGCTTCCAGTTCTTACAATTTGTTTTTGCATCTTTTACTTTCGGTTTTGTACACTAGCGTCAAACAGTTGAAAATACTATATTTTTGGTTACTGAAAATATATTTCACAGCGGTTTAGATGGTACAATGATTATCTACACTATACATTGCTTGTTTTGTCAAATTAGGCAAGTTATTTGAATTTTTGCAACCAGGAAATGGCAGAGCGATTTCTGCATATTGCACCTTTAAGACCGTGATCGAGTGGCTGGTGCTGTGATGTACTGCACCGTCGGAAGTGTACATACAGTTAGGTTGGAGTCATTAAAACTAGTTTTTTAACCACTCCACAAATTTCTTGTTAACAAACTATAGTTTTGGCAAATCGGTTAGGACATCTAATTTGTGCATGACACAAGTCATTTTCCCAACCATTGTTTACAGACAGATTATTTCACTTATAACTCACTGTATCACAATTCTCAGTGGGTCAGAAGTTTACATACATGACAGGCAAATTGACATCATTTGAGTCAATTGGAGGTGTACCTGTGGATGTATTTCAAGGCCTACCTTCAAACTCAGTGCCTCTTTGCTTGACATCATGGGAAAATCAAAAGAAATCAGCCAAGACCTCAGAAAAAATTGTAGACCTCCACAAGTCTGGTTCATCCTTGGGAGCAATTTCCAAATGCCTGAAGGTACCACGTTCATCTGTACAAACAATAGTACGCCAGTATAAACACCATGGGACCAAGCAGCCGTCATACTGCTCAGGAAGGAGACACGTTCTGTCTCCTAGAGATGAACGTACTTTGGTGCGAAAAGTGCAAATCAATCCCAGAACAGCGGCAAAAGACACGGGGACAAAGATCGTTCTTATTGGAGAAATGTTCTCTGGTCTGATGAAACAAAAATATAACTGTTTGGCCATAATGACCATTGTCATGTTTGGATGAAAAAGGGGGAGGCAAGCCGAAGAACACCATCCCAACCATGGAGCCCGAGGGTGGCAGCGTCATCATGTAGGGGTGCTTTGCTGCAGGAGGGACTGGTGCACTTCACAAAATAGATGGCGTCATGAGGGAGGGAAATTATGTGGATATATCGAAGACACATCTCAAGACGTCAGTCAGGAAGTTAAAGCTTGGTCACAAATGGGTCTTCCCAATGGACAACCCCAAGCATACTTCCAAAGTTGTGGCAAAATGGCTTAAGGACAACAAAGTCAAGATATTGGAGTGGCCATCACAAAGCCCTGACCTCAATCCTATAGAAAATTTGTGGGCAGAACTGAAGAAGCCGACTCAGTTACACCAGCTCTGTCAGGAGGAATGGGACAAAATTCACCCAAGCTTGTGGAAGGCTACCCAAAACGTTTGACCCAAGTTAAACAATTTAAAACCATGCTACCAAATACTAATTGAGTGTATGTAAACTTCTGACCCACTGGGAATGTGATGAAAGAAATTCAATCTGAATTAAATAATTCTCTCTACTATTATTCTGACATTTCACATTCTTAAAATAAAGTGGTGATCCTAAATGAACTAAAACGGGGATTTTTACTAGGATTAAATGTCAGGAATTGTGAAAAACTGAGTTTAAATATATTTGGCTAAGGTGTATGTAAACTTCCGACTTCAACTGTACATGCGATCTGTTTGTGAATGTCATGTTACTGTGTGGTTGGTGTGTGTGTGTGTGTACATGACTGTTGGGGTGTGTGCGTCACTGATAAAGATATTTTAGCCTCAGCCTACGCTCTCAGCATCAGTTGCCATCCCCATGGCAACATTAACTGCTCCTCAGTTACGATGGCAACTAGCCATACCCCACCCTCCCCAAAGGCACATCTATAACTGTCTACCACTGGAAAAATCTAATCAACAATCTGACCTTTCCTAACCTTTTCACAACATTCACATTTGTGTAACATTTATACAACATTTTACACTCCATTTTATTCAAGTCTGCCATGTCTCTAGTAGTCTTCAAATCATAAACACCTTTTCGTGTAGCTTTCTGAAGCATTAGTAAGGCAATGTAAGCCCACAAGGATTTTCACTGTTCACACACATCGTCTCGTTCACATGAACAAACAACTGTCTGTCACACTGTTCGCTTTAGATCAAAAAGACATCACCCAGACAGACACCACCCCCCCCCCACCCCCCACACACACACACACAATATCGCTCTCAGAGGTACAGCAGAGGAATCAAAGCCTTTAACTCTTTCCGCTCTGTACTTTGCAATGTTGCTGAGGGCCAGTGGACAGCAGAGCAGCCCTGCTGTGGATAGGTTTGTCTGTCTCCATGGGGGCTGTGTCAGAAGATTTATTTACAGTGAGCTCCAAAAGTATTGGGACAGTGACACATTTTGTGTTGTTTTGGCTCCGTACCTCCAAGACATGCTTCCTTCTCACCATTACATTAACAGGGAAGGTTAGCATTTTTTCTGGGGGGAGGGGGGGTTATATTTATCGTTATTCACGATTCATTCCTGATTATCTGTAATGATGGTAGCATCCACATGAATGTAAAAGTGTTCAGAAACATATCCTATTCCTATTTACACTAAAGGTGACTCCAAAATGACACAATACATTATTTACCATTCATTTCTTTTGGACACAAAATAATCTGAAAAACAACCAAAACAAACAGCAAAGGCATCCAACAAGTTTGTAGAGTCACAAGCTTGATGTAGTCATTGAATATGGGACCAAATACTCAACTTTTTACTACTTTAATACACACAAGTGAATTTGTCCCAATATTTTTGTTACCCTGAAATGGGGGGAATATGTGTCGTTTCAAATCCAAAGTGCTGGAGTACAGAACCAAAACATTTGTCACTGTGCCAATACTTCTGGAGCTCACTGTATAACCACATGCCCCGAGCCCACACCTGGGTGCTTCTGTCTCACCACATCAAGGGGACAGGACTGGTGGCAAAAATCCCCCGATCAACACTGTCACGGATGACTCCACGTTCAAATACTCATCAGGGCTCATCTGTGAAGGAGACCGTGGTCTCAGATAAAAATCTTCTCAAATGAAAACATGGTATTTCGAAGAATAGCCACGCTCTCCCTATTATTGGTGGAGAAGAATGGAATGGAAGAGACACAGAAACCCCACCCACACACCTTATAGGTCGGATGACTGGCTTCTTGATTGATGGTTATACGCAAGCGACCGACAGTGATGTGACGCTGCGTAACTGAAAATAAAATAGCACTTACAATGGAATTACAGCTGTTCTAGAGTGGCTGACGCAACAGAGAGCAGTGGATGGCACCAACCCGACCGTGGCACTGTTATAACGGGTGGTTTCAAAGGAAAACCTGCTCTGTTGCTGCCTTTACAACTAAGGAAATTAAGATACTAAGGCATTTAAAGCCAAACGGATGGAGTATTATATATATATATATATATATATATATATTTTGAGAATCAGAAAGTGTGTTACAGAATAGAGATTGTGGTATAGCTACACAACTAGGGCCTGGGGTTATTCCGTATCAAACCTCGCCCCTCTGATCCAATGTGTTCTTCCCATCAGTGATAACAGAAGTGTAATGTCTGGCTTCCAGCATATTCTCATAGGAATACGACCGAGATAGAACAAAACTCCATCCAAACCCCACTGGCTCGGACTGTAACACTCCTTTACAGAGATAGCCCCCACTACCTGACAATAACCCCTTTCTAAAACAGCACCCGTGGGAGTCCTGGCTTTCACAATGGTGAAATCACATAGGTTACCCCTTCACGCCACAACCCATCAATTCACAGTACTGCTAATACACAGTACTGCTAATTCACAGTACTGCTAATACACAGTACTGCTAATACTGTACTCTTGTCCCTTCTAGGATCCCATCCGTCAACGGCCTATTAAAGAAATCCGCCCCCCAGGAACAGTGAAAAACACCATAGATAGAAATAGGTGGCTGGGATATTTATGAAGCTTCGTTGTTCTGGGCCGTAGCCCTAAAATAACACCAATGACTCGTTTTGTTGCTGTGTGCAGTCACAGTGACATGGGGACACTGTGGGGGCACATCGGTGGCACGTTGGCACCTCTGTTAAGGCGATGTACTCCTCCCACTGACCCCCAAATGGCCAAGGGGTGTTGTCATTCACAGAGGCAAGTTAACAGTCTGACTGCCTCACCTCAAAAGGCCAGGAATGCTCGACTTATCTAAACCACACAAATCCCATCAATATTACATTGGGTCACAGGGGGGTTGTGAATGGTAGAGAGGCTTAGAGAGGGCAAGGATATGTCTCGTATTGGTTGGTCTATAAATATACCAACAGACCAGTAATGAGGGGGAGCAAGGCCAGACTAACTTTATCTAACACCACACACACACACCCCACCAAGACCAAGTCAACATGATAACACTCTGAAATGCTATCATATGTGTAGAGGAAATCCAATACTAGTTTGTGTTGAGCCCTTGGAGATATACTAAAACGCTGTTTAAACAGAATCTTCACTGAAGCTGAGAGGTGCTTAATCTCTGGCCTGTGTCCCAATGAAAAGCACATGAATGACCCCTTGTCCCACAAACACACACACACACAGATACTGAGTGGCAGTGGCTGAGCTGTCAAAGGATTTTGCCCTGAGCTAACGGTGCACTTTTCCACTCATATGGGTAACAACAAGAATTGTTTACTGAACTTCACACACTGAAAAAAACATGAGAAACAGAACACACACACACACACACACACACACACACACACACACACACACACACACACACACACACACACACACACACACACACACACACACACACACACACACACACACACACACACACACACACACACACTGCTGTTGGGCTAATATTGTCCTTCATCCCCAGGAAAGAGCATGCTGGGTGAAGGATGGGCTGGGACACAGCAGCCTTATCTCCTGTCTCCTACGAGGCCTAAATAGCACCCCCAGTGACACAGCTCCACCCCTTGAACACTGACAAAGAGAGCAAATTACAGAGGGGCAACAGAGGCAGCTGTGTCTCTCCCAAAACCCACCCACCCACACATCAAGCTATTCATCTCAAGGAACAGAGTGCAACTGTTAAAAGCCATACACTTTTAGATGAACAATGGGCCCTGCTGCGATGGCTGACTCAAGGTGCCAGACCAAATAAAGCTATTTTTATACACTTCACTTTCTCTATCTATCACCACAGGTGAATAACGGGCTCACGTCTC
Source organism: Oncorhynchus kisutch (assembly GCF_002021735.2). Lineage (NCBI taxonomy): Eukaryota > Metazoa > Chordata > Actinopteri > Salmoniformes > Salmonidae > Oncorhynchus > Oncorhynchus kisutch. The sequence continues at coordinate 67,853,291 of NC_034184.2, read as the reverse complement.
ATTAGAACGAATCTTTGGCTGCACCGAGCTGACGAGGAAGCCACGGACAGGAAGTGATGCGGGATGAAACGGTAAACTGTATCTACTCGTCCGCTTCTTCAATTAATCAGAGTGGTGCCTGCTGAGCTGCGCTTTAACGCTGCGTGTCAACATAATCTATTTATATACTGGCATCTCGCCGGGGCGCTCATAAATAAACAAATACTTCACACGCTACTCGGCGGACAATTTCTCCAAAGTGAATCCGGGGGGAGTTGGCGACTGTCATAACTCTTCATTACAGAGGAACCCAGATTGCCAAAGTGAATAAATATATAGAAATGTGTGTAGTTTGGGCATTGTGCGCTCACTTAAAGCTGCCCGATGGTGAAGGCGGCATCTAATTGGCTGTGGCAGCTGTATCTTGAGGGGCACATTCAGTACACATGGCTTAAAATAAAGCTGTGATAAAAAACTGACTGTGACGCTCGTTTACCACTTGCTCCTTTGAGCAACTACTGTGGAGTTAAAGAGTCAGTCATCGTCCCCGGATGACTGCACTAGAACGGAAGAGGTGTGTATATCCCAGTATCTTTATTATGTAAGGGGGAAATGGGAGAAATACTGTGCGCTCACCCCTCTCAGCTCAGTGAGAGTCAAGGTGCCAGTGGGGTTTCGCTCGGCCTGAACATGGCAGCTTATGTTGGCGACTCTACGGGGGGTTCGGCTGACCTTCACTCAGCCCTCCTGGCCTTCGGAGAGAGCACACAGGGCACCAGGGGAGAGCCAAGGGGTGCTAGCCAACATCTGGAGCTCTCAAACAAGTGTGCCCGTCTCCTAACACAACCTCTCTCTCAGTTCTGTTCTATATTCCACTCTCCTGTCCCAGTGTCCCCAGCTGCTTGGATTCAGCCCCAAGACACTTTTGTTCAGCAACGTCTCGCCTTGTCTCAAAGAGATTGCTTCACTGTGGTGTATTGCAACGCAAGACTTTCCCACAATTTATTTCCCACTAGGGATTAAGATGGGTAACCGGGATCCCAGGACTGTCCCAGGAACACTTCACCCCCCCCCCCAAAAAAAAATGATGACAAGACCTGGGAAATTGCAAAATGTTTCCCCAATGTGGCACTGATGCAATTTCACAAAATACATAACGTGCGCAGCAGCAGATTAGCAAAGAATGTAATGGCACATTATCCAAACAGGTTGTTGCATGGAAGCCTTTTGAAGCCTCGAGAATATTTCATTCACACAAAGTCGCCGTGAATTCAAAGCACACGCATTATTGACACGGACTGCACACGCCACCCGAATGAAGTTAATAAACCCTAGAGGAAACCTCTACAGTATAGCTTATAAAATAATGTGTGCCTCTTTGAGCTGTCATTGTGACTCTTTGGACAGTCACACATTTGATAGGCCTACGGACAATTCACTACATAGGCATTTCTGTCACAGTCTGTAAAAAAAAAAAGGCACGAGGGAAAATTCTCCCTTCTCCTGTCCTAGATTAGGTTCTTTTTCTATCTGGTCCCAATCCCACTGAAACCCAAAATCCCCACTCCTGTCTCGCATGGAAAGTCCTAACTTTATTCTGTAAGCCATAGGTCGCTTTATCAAAGCACTTCTCTCGCCTATTCATGTCAAAATCCCGCTATCACAACTCACCCGCTTCTCTGTCTCGTTTCTTGCTGCCCATATGAGATCTGCGGTAGGGAATGTGTGATCAACAATAAGAGTACATATGGATTTTGTTTTTAAACAGAATTGGTCCCTAAGATTGGTGAAGATACCTTGATATTTCAACTATTTCCACTCTTCATCTCTTGGTTATTCATGAACTGATCTGCTATCTGTATAATCATCAACTCCATTTGGCCAAATACTGGAGATATTCTGTCATTCGTTGAAGGAGGTTATCCGGCAAGTTTAGCAACTTTGGTCATTTTGAATTTTGCTTGACTGCTGTTACAAAGTTACACTCGGGGTGAGCTGTGCATCCTGCGTGCGCTCTGTGCATCCCGGGTGCGCTCTGCGTCGAGAACCACCGCTGAAATGTGCTGAATTAATTGAGGAACGTGGGAATGCTCTGAATTTGTGAACAGCCCGTTTCGCAATTCACAACAATGTCATTGGATAGTTACTTTATCATGACCAAATATCAGTTTCAATTATTTACATGGTGGAGCAGCACCCCTCTAATGCAGGGAGACACCTGGCATAATGACCATACCTTGATTCTAAACGCTTTAAATGGGAACTTCTGATTTTGCGATATTTCCTGGGCCTCTCAGGATTAATATGAATTATTCCCGGTATTGAAACTTGGTAGATTTGAAGGAAAATATTGATCCCTATTTCCCACAATATATTCCCCAAAAAGATCAAGGAGATTTCTGACTCACCTATTGGGGGCGGCCGTCGTAGAGGCAAAAGGGATATGAAAATCACCAGGACATGGAAAGAGAGAAGGAGACAATGAGAATCTGATTGGAGTGTACATTCATTCAGGCATGCTTTGGTTAGAGAGCGGTCATGCACTGCAGAGGTTTGGACAAAACATCCAGAGAACTGTTTAGAGGTTCCTCTCTGGAGGAAATGCTAGCTAAAGAGAAGAAGACAAGGAAACCAATGTTAATTCAACACAGAGGAGACAAAGACGAATCACGGAGGTCCAGTAGACACACACTAGACTGTTATCAGAGACACCTGGATACAGCAGGAAGGAAGAGAGGTCTGGTTATGAAACAAAGTGCCCGGGGAAACTGGTGACGCTGTGTGTGGTGGTTAGTAGCACACCATAGGGTTAATGAGAACACTCTAGCACTGCCCAGAGGCAGCAGTGCCTTGTGGGTGAGAGGAAAACCCCCCCCAAAAAAGCCAAGCCCCTCGGACAGTGTATATTTTCGGGGAACCTGTATGTTAGTCAGTCAGGCTGTCTAGACTGGGCTATTGAGTCGGTCCCAGCCCAGTCTTAGCGCCACATGCCCATGCAAGGTACGGGGCTACTCCTCTAATCTTCCAATCCCCCTAGTGGAGAGCACATGCCACTGCAACAAACCTTCAGACATGGGGGCCACCACCACCAGGGGTTCCGTGAGTTCGGCAAAGCTGGGGAAGAAGGGCTTGGCAGCGGGGTTCAGACCAGACCCCGGGGAGGTGGGGCTTTTGGTGGAAGAGGAGGAGGGGGACTTCGTGGGTATATTCTGTGATGGGGATTTGCCCTCCCTGGGGTGATATTCGGGTATGGTTTTGGGGGAGCGGAGGGGGGCTGGGCTGGGTGTGTCGAAGGCTAGGCCAAGAGGTAGTGGGCGCCCTGGAGTGATGTCACTGAACTCAAAGGAGTCGTTGTTGAAGTTGGAGTCATTGATGAGCCAGGAGCTGTCGGAGGGGGAGAAAGGGGGAGCGGTCGCTGTGAGCTCACTGAACTTCTCCAATGGGGGCAGGCCACGATCTGGTTGGCGGGTGAGGCTTAAACTTAAGGCATTTTTCATATGGACATCGTGCATGGGGGTGTCATGATCAAACACCACCTTGACACCCGACTCATGAACTGGGGAATCTAGGGGAAAGGTTGTGGAGAAAGCCTCTTTGGCATTGCCCATGCTAGCGTTCTCTGTATCCATGAGCAGGTCTTGGTAGCTAGCAGTGAATGGGTCTCCTGGACGTGAGGCCATGGGGAAGGTGTTCTTGGGCGAGAAGTCTCCCTGACTGGTGGGCATGGAGACAGGGGCGGTAGGCAGGAGCTCACAGCCCAGGGCCGGTGGAGGGGAGGTGGGAGCTGTGAGAGAGAGCAGGTCCTGGGTGAGAGATGGAGGGAAGAGGCCCCCGTAGAACTCCTCACTGGCAGGACTCAGCCCCATGTTGGAGTAGGGGCTCTCCAGGGGCTGGGAATGGGTGATGGGGGGCACTAGTTGGTCTAACACCCCTTCGGGGAGGTCATTGGCAGAGGAGGCAGAAGAGGGCACGAAGGGCTCAGCTGTGACTCCCCACTCTTCTGGAAGCTTCTTCCTGCTCTTGCCCCTCTTTCCCCTGCCTCCACTTCTCCCTGGCTCTTCGCGCTCCCAGCCTCCATCCGTCCTGTCCCTGTCCTTGCGGGGGGAGACCCTGTGGTGGCCCTCTGACAGGGGTGTGTTTTCAGCCTGAGCCTCCGGGTGGTCCCTGTTCTCTACCAGGTCGTACACATCATCCCGGGGCCTCCTTTTCTTCTTCTTCTTCTGCTGTTGTTTGCGGTCGTTTCCTTCGTTGCTTTCCCTCTCCTCCCCCACCGCCGAGGCCTCTCGGAGGGGCCAGCCAGAGTCAGGGCGGTCCTCGGGGCTGGCCGCCAGGTGGCTGGCATGGCGACTGATCACTGTGGAGACGCTTTGGGTGAATGGCAGGTCGGTGGGAATGCAAGCCTCGTCTGGCCAGCCATCGCCCAGGGCACCTCGTGTGTGAAGAGGGAAGAGAGTTTAAAGCATGCATACAGTCGCTCTCCCTCTCTCATCTAGACAAAAGCGTCAACTTCAAAGGGCTCACTTACTTTGGAAACAAAACCAAGTTCAACAATGCAGTCTAAGAAATGAGAGTAGTAACAGACATTGTGTACATCTTTACAGCAGTAGACGCTTATTGATGGTCCATTCAATATAACTGAACTTTGGTAGTGTACGAGCTGCAATTTCAAATTTTGCCACTGAACACTCAAAATGCAACATGGGTGTCAAATCAGTCATGCATCCTCATTGGCCCGTTGCATCAGTAACCCCTGTGTGAATGAATAGTCCCGCTGAGGGACTGGTAATACTGTGGCTTTTTGCTGCTGACTCCGTGCTACCCTAGTGACATGCTGGTGTACTGAATGACATTTTAGGAGGAGGAGAAAGCTGTGTTTACTTCGTAGTGAGTAGGTAATTGAACTCAGCAAATACAGACACAAACACAGCAATTTGGTCAAGTATACAGAAACAGGCACAGACCACACAGTTTTAAAGTACAGTATAGGCATTGAAATGTTTGTGTACAGAGCGCTCTGAACGGTGCAACATCAATTGCTGTGCACTCTGTGAAGGCTCTGGTTGTCCCGCTTCTGACACCTCATTTGAATAAGGCGCGACATGCCACATTTTCTGGCCTATCCAGACAAAGGATACATTTCGTCTGCCTGTGAATCCTGCAGCTCCACCTACAATACGACATATGAAACGGGAGACTAGCGATTGGAGCAAAAACAGTCTCATCTTGCTGTGGTGTTCTTATATGGATTTAGAGCTCTCAACATGAAACACTACCAAACGATTTTGCAGAATCGAAACTAGACCAGATCTCGTGGTCACAGAGGGACAAAATGACTTGGTGCTTAAAGCTGAAGTTGTAACGAGTCGACAGGCATTTGAATGTCTCTGCGCTGCTCAGAGGACGCTGGGCTGAAAATGCTCTGTCGTCAGTCATATGAAACGGTGCCAATTTTCTACTGTCACGAAGTATAATTATTTTTATTTTACAGTGATAAACAAGGTAAAATATTATAGTAAGTCAATTAGCATTTGATTGTTACTATATTTAGAATATTTACTTTTGTTAAATAGGAAAGAATTCGTATAGGATTTTCTATATTTTCATATTTTTATGATACAGTGTCTGTACTGTGTACTTGAACTGGTGTCCTCAAAAGTGAATACAACTTATGACTATTTTTAATAACAGAAAGGTAAAAAGCATTACTACAGTTGGTATTGTTTAGGGCCCTGTCATTGTAAATAATTACTTTTGGGTATTCTGCTTAGGTGGATACAACATTTTGACATTAGATTTAAGGTAAATCGTGTTGTGATTAATATGGAATTGTTTTCATTCCTGGACTGTTCAGTCTAGCTAATTAAATTCTAGAGCCCCACGCTGCCAAGCTGCACGGGTAAGCCGTGCCGGTTCTGAGGAGAGGAGGAATGGAAGGAGGGAGCAATGGAGGAGGAAGGGTTTTAGGGGAAGTGATTAGCCAGTAAGGCTGGGCCACTTTGCCCCAGTTGTCTCTCTGGCCTTTTGAATACTGAAACTCCAAATGGAGCATCTCTTTATCATATTTTCATATTTTACATGAATCAAGCACCACATGACAGAAACGGACCTAGTATGTTAGAGCAGAGACGAGAGACAATGCAGGAGCACTTAGAGCCGCTCCCTCAATGCTCGGTGGAGCTGTTGAATGTGTTCCTGTGATGAACAGCAACAGATTGTCTTGGTAGCCGTCGTGGTTCTCTCCAAGTACCGAACCAGGGCATGGCACCGTATCCCCAGAGCCCACAGGTTGCAGGTCTCCAGGGGTGTGACTGACTCCATGACTAATGCAGCACGACGGTGCTGTTCGGCACGTATAAGGTCACTGCAGCACTTCTACTCCACCAGGTTCCCAGCCCTTATCCTCACAACTCTGTTCAGTGCAGACACGCTTAGCTAGCGTGCTATGCTAATGTTCACACATGGGGAAACATGAGACACTCAACATAACCCTGACTTAGTTGTAATACATAAATACCTTGTGACTTTTGTAGCAGAGGACGTTTTGTTTGTTAATTATCGCGCCAGTTGTTATTCTTCCCATGAGTGTCTCTGACAAGAGATGGTTGGTGAGTCATAACAGGTCACCCCCCCCCTTCACCAGCAGGTGAGTCCTCCAGGGGTAAACATGAACGCAAGATGCATTCAGATATTGTACTGATCAAATGAGTTTCCCCATATCGAGTTCTAAATGACTCATTCTCTACACAGACGAGCTCTGGAGTTTGGAGTCAATTCTCCACAGGCAGCGTCGTGAAGTTTATCTTTCAGCCTCAGGCTTCCAATCGGTCTGCAGCTTATAACTTATTCAGTACCAGACTGTGCTGCGTGCCTTTAGTCGCACGCACGCACGCACGCACACACGCACACACACACAGCTACATGCTATTCCTACACAAACATACTAGTGGAACCACCTACTGCAGGGGTAGGCAACTAGCCTGTGGGCCGATCGGCGTGCCAGAACATAATTATAATAATATGCACACTACAAATTGCCCACAACTAAGACTAAAAAGAGATTGTATTTGAAAATAACAGTAATTTCATACATTGAGACATGATCACATCTCACATATCTTTTTAAATGTTTTCTTCGTGTGAATACTTGGGAACAGATTTTTATTTATTTGATTAATTCCCAAAACACTTGGGGGGCAAAAAATACACTTGCGGGACAGTTTTGGCCCGCGAGCCGCCTGTTGCCGACCCCTGACCTACTGTGTAGTAGCATAACACTGGGCCTCAGCTGTGCTATAGCCATGTGGCCCCTGGGATGTTATGGGAATGCTATGTGACAATAGCCACAACATGATGACATACAGTATTCTATACCATCTGAGGTCTAATGGAGTGCAGGGTATTCCCAGCAGGGGCTATACCCAGTGAGCGGAGGGAGGCAGACACAGCTCTAGGTCTAATGGAGTGCAGGGTATTCCCAGCAGGGGCTATAGCCAGTGAGCGGAGGGAGGCAGACACAGCTCTAGGTCTAATGGAGTGCAGGGTATTCCCAGCAGGGGCTATACCCAGTGAGCGGAGGGAGGCAGACACAGCTCTAGGTCTAATGGAGTGCAGGGTATTCCCAGCAGGGGCTATACCCAGTGAGTGGAGGGAGGCAGACACAGCTCTAGGTCTAGTGGGGTGCAGGGTATTCCCAGCAGGGACTATATCCAGTGAGCGGAGGGAGGCAGCCACAGCTCTAGGTCTAATGGAGTGCAGGGTATTCCCAGCAGGGGCTATACCCAGTGAGCGGAGGGAGGCAGACACAGCTCTAGGTCTAATGGAGTGCAGGGTATTCCCAGCAGGGGCTATATCCAGTGAGCGGAGGGAGGCAGCCACAGCTCTAGGTCTAATGGAGTGCAGGGTATTCCCAGCAGGGGCTATACCCAGTGAGCGGAGGGAGGCAGACACAGCTCTAGGTCTAATGGAGTGCAGGGTATTCCCAGCAGGGGCTATACCCAGTGAGCGGAGGGAGGCAGACACAGCTCTAGGTCTAATGGAGTGCAGGGTATTCCCAGCAGGGGCTATATCCAGTGAGCGGAGGGAGGCAGACACAGCTCTAGGTCTAATGGAGTGCAGGGTATTCCCAGCAGGGGCTATACCCAGTGAGCGGAGGGAGGCAGACACAGCTCTAGGTCTAATGGAGTGCAGGGTATTCCCAGCAGGGGCTATACCCAGTGAGCGGAGGGAGGCAGACACAGCTCTAGGTCTAATGGAGTGAAAGGTATTCCCAGCAGGGGCTATACCCAGTGAGCGGAGGGAGGCAGACACAGCTCTAGGTCTAATGGAGTGCAGGGTATTCCCAGCAGGGGCTATAGCCAGTGAGCGGAGGGAGGCAGCCACAGCTCTAGGTCTAATGGAGTGCAGGGTATTCCCAGCAGGGGCTATACCCAGTGAGCGGAGGGAGGCAGACACAGCTCTAGGTCTAATGGAGTGAAAGGTATTCCCAGCAGGGGCTATACCCAGTGAGCGGAGGGAGGCAGACACAGCTCTAGGTCTAATGGAGTGCAGGGTATTCCCAGCAGGGGCTATACCCAGTGAGCGGAGGGAGGCAGACACAGCTCTAGGTCTAATGGAGTGCAGGGTATTCCCAGCAGGGGCTATACCCAGTGAGCGGAGGGAGGCAGACACATCTCTAGGTCTAATGGAGTGCAGGGTATTCCCAGCAGGGGCTATACCCAGTGAGCGGAGGGAGGCAGACACAGCTCTAGGTCTAATGGAGTGCAGGGTATTCCCAGCAGGGGCTATACCCAGTGAGCGGAGGGAGGCAGACACAGCTCTAGGTCTAATGGAGTGCAGGGTATTCCCAGCAGGGGCTATACCCAGTGAGCGGAGGGAGGCAGACACAGCTCTAGGTCTAATGGAGTGCAGGGTATTCCCAGCAGGGGCTATAGCCAGTGAGCGGAGGGAGGCAGACACATCTCTAGCTATAGCCCCCCTCAGTGGACAAGAGAGGGCATTAGTACAAAAGTTATATAGGTGCCCCGTGTGAGGATTCTCTACACAGGAGCGGAGTTGGGGGTCGGATTGGGTGATGAGCCCCACAGGGGGTCCCCTCGCTGCTCTAAGCCCATAAGCCCTCAGCCAAAGCCCAGACCTCATCAACTGAACTGGGCATGAGATATGGAGGAGGGGTAGGGGCTGGCTGCCACTGGGTATACTGGCAAGGGGAGGTGGTACTGGGATGAGACTATGTGGAGGAGACAAGTGGGGTGAGGGGACGGGCTGGGGTTGACAGATGGCATCGGCATTTAAGGATTTGTGGCAACACTCAAGTCTTGGGAGGTATACCGTATAGAGAGGTATTCTGAAATACAAAATTTGTTTATGTTCACGGTGCCACCTGTGGAAAGGCACACACCTGTCTATATAAAGGCCCCACAGTTGACAGTGCAAGTCAGAGCAAAAACCAAACCATGGGGTCAAAGGAATTGTTTGTTGAGCTCAGGGAAAGGATTGTGTTCTGGGGAATTGAAGGTCCCCAAGAGCACAGTGGTCTCCATCATTCTTAAATGGAAGAAGTTTGGAACCACCAAGACTCTAACTAGAGCTGGCCGCCCGTGCCAAACTGAGCAATCAGGGGAGAAGGGACTTGGTCAGGGAGGTGACCAAGAACCCGATGGTCACTCTGACAGAGCTCCAGAGTTCCTCTGTGGAGATGGGAGAAACTTCCAGAAGGACAACCATCTGTGCAGCACTCCACCAATCAGGCCTTTATGGTAGAGTGGCCAGACGGAAGCCACTCCTCAGTAAAATGCATATGACAGCCCACTTGGAGTTTACCAAAAGGCACCGAAAGGAGTCTCCAGACCATGAGAAACAAGATTCTCTGGTCTGATGAAACAAGCGTCATGTCTGGAGGAAACCAGGTACCACATATCACCTGCTCCAGAGCGCTCAGGACCTCAGACGGGCGAAAGTTCACCTTCCAACAGGACAACGACCCTAAGCACACAGCTGAGACAACACAGGAGTAGCTTTGGGACAAGTCTCTGAATGTCCTTGAGAGGTCCAGCCCGGACTTGAACCCGATAAATCTCTGGAGAGAACTGTAAATAGCTGTGCAGCGAAGCTCCCTATCTAACCGGACAGAGCTTGAGCGGATCTGCAGAGAAGAATTGGAGAAACTCCCCAAACACAGCTGTGCCAAGCTTAAAGCGTCATACCCAAGAAGACTCAAGGCTGTATTCGCTGCCAAAAGTGCTTCAACAAAGTACTGAGTAAAGAGTCTGAATATTTATGTAAAGGTGATATCTGTTTTTTAGTTGTAATACATTTGCAAACATTTCTAAAAAACTGTTTTTGTTTTGCTTGTATGCAGATTAATGAGGGGGAAAAAACGATTAAATACATTTGTAGAACAGGGCTGTAACGTAACAAACTGCAATGTATAGACATTTTGGGGGGGGGGGGGGGATAGTTGTTAAAGAAATACCTGTAGTGAACTTGTGGACTAGTTTAATAGATAAAGCAGATTGAATTATTTTTTGCCTGTTGCATTTTTTCTCTCATTGTGAAGCAGTTCCCCAAAGTAGCTGATTGAGCCAGTTACATGGTTTTATAAAGAGCGCAAGGAGCAAACAGGAGCTTTCGTGATGGGACGATCCAGTGTTGTGCAGCGCAAGAGAGGTGATCAAGTTATACTTTTAACTTTATTACTGTTTGCCAGCTAAATATATTTTAACTAAAAAGTTGAACTTTTTAGATGTGACAAATAAATTCTCTCCAGCTCAGGGCTCCAACTATGCATTTGGTTTGCTAACTTGCTAGCTAAGGGGCAAGTTAGCAAGTGGTGATCAAGCTTCTTGGTTACAGCAGAGACCATCAATCCCCTCCTAGATCAAGATCCCTGTAGTCTAATATTTGTTTTGTGCATGCAGCAAACTTGTTTTAGATAGTTGTACAACTTTCTGAGCTGGGGTGTCTATCCTTGCAATTTGTTTATGTTCACTTGTGCTTGTTACCATTTAGCTAGCGTCTGCTACGGTAATTCGCTAGTACCTTGTTAGAATCTTTTTACGTTTGGAAAGAAATAGTGCCCCCTTGTGTGCACTCACGGAAATACTGGAAACTGCCCAACCCTAACACCCTCTAGTGTGCACAATGGACTTCCACAAATGCCACACATACAAGCCAACACGAAGAGAGGCAGACCGACATACACATACAGTTGAAGTCGGACATTTACATACACCTCAGCCAAATACATTTAAACTCAGTTTTTCACAATTCCTGACATTTAATCCTAGTAAAAATCCCTGTCTTAGGTCAGTTAGGATCACCACTTTATTTTAGAAATGTGAAATGTCAGAATAATAGTCGAGAGAATGATTTACTTCAGCTTTTATTTCTTTCATCACATTCCCAGTGGGTCAGAAGTTTACATACACTCAATTAGTATTTGGTAGCATTGCCTTTAAATTCTTTAACTTGGGTCAAACATTTCAGGTTGCCTTCCACAAGCTTCCCACAATAAGTTGGGTGAACTTTGGCCCATTCCTCCTGACAGAGCTGGTGTAACTGAGTCAGGTAGGCCTCCTTGCTCTCACACGCTATTTCATTTCTGCCCACAAATTGTCTATAGGATTGATGTCAGGGCATTGTGATGGCCACTCCAATACCTTGACTTTGTTGTCCTTAAGCCATTTTGGAAGGATGCTTGGGGTCATTGTCCATTTGAAGACCCATTTGCGACCGAGCTTTAACTTCCTGACTGATGTCTTGAGTTGTTGCTTCAATATAGCCACATCATTTTCCTCCTCATGATGCCATCTATTTTGTGAAGTGCACCAGTCCCTCCTGCAGCAAAGCACCCCCACAACATGATGCTGCCAACCCCGTGCTTCATGGTTGGGATGTTGTTCTTCGGCTTGCAAGCCTCCCCCTTTTTCCTCCAAACATAACAATGGTCATTTTGGCCAAACAGTTATATTTTTGTTTCATCAGACCAGAGGACATTTCTCCAAAAAGTACGATCTTTGTCCCCATGTGCAGTTGCAACCCGTAGTCTGTCTTTTTTTATGGAGTAGTGGCTTCTTCCTTGCTGAGCGGCCTATCAGGTTATGTGGATATAGATACTTTTGTACCCATTTCCTCCAGCATCTTCACAAGGTCCTTTGCTGTTTTTCTGGGATTGATTTGCACTTTTTGCACCAAAGTATATTAATCTCTAGGAGACAGAAAGCATCTCCTTCCTGAGCGGTATGACGGCTGCGTGGTCCCATGGTGTTTATACTTGTGTACTATTGTTTGTACAGATGAACGTGGTACCTTCAGGCTTTTGAGAATTTCTCCCAAGGATTAACCATACTTGTGAAGGTCTCCAATTTCTTTTTCTGAGGTCTTGGCTGATTTCTTTAGATTTTCTCATGATGTCAAGCAAAGAGGTACTGAGTTTGAAGGTACCTTGAAATACATCCACTGGTACACCGCCAATTTACTCAAATTATGTCAATTAGCCTATCAGAAGCTTCTAAAGCCATGACATAATTGTCTGGAACTTTCCAAGCTGTTTAAAGGCACAGTCAACTTAGTGTATGTAAACTTCTGACCCACTGGAATTGTGATACAGTGAAATAATCTGTCTGTAAACAATTGTTGGAAAAATTACTTGTGTCATTCACAAAGTACATCCTAACCGACTTGCCAAAACTATAGTTTGTTAACAAGAAATTTGTGGAGTGGTTGAAAAATGAGGTTTTAATGACTCCAACCTAACTGTGTGTAAACTTCCGACTTCAACTGTAGGCCTTAAGAGCTGGCTGAAGATGTTGATAGGTACTGACAGTTACTGAACTAGGTACTAAGGTAGGCACTTCGGTATAGGCACTGTTACTAATAGTGATAATGTGTGTTTCTTAATGTGTTTTTCCCTTTACCTGCAGACATGTCCTTGGGTGTGTTGGCTGCCTGAGGTGGGGGCTTCTGGGGCTCTGCGATGCTGGGAGGCCTCTCTGTCGATAGTGGAGCTATACCCATCTCCGTCCCCATAGCAGGCTGGGAGAAACCTGTCACACAGACACAAAGAAACAATCAACCCCTGTATTCACAAAGCATCTCTGATGGATCAACCCCCACTCTATCCATTTAATCATGTTCATTATAATCTAACAGGCAAAATCGATTCTTGATCAGCACTTCTAGTCTAAGGTGCTTCATGAATATGGGCCCAGAACCGCTTCAAATTGATCCTGATACAGAGTCAGACAAATGTCACAGAGCAGTAGCAATCAGAGCTTAGATCAACCTCAGACGGGCCAATGAATAGGTCGAACATAAGTCATAACATAGGCAGACGGAGTGAGCCAATCCAGAGAGCTCATTGAGGAATGTTCAAAAGATGAGTCATGATAGGATGAAGCCTTTCAGTGGCAGAAACGAGGGACGGAGACATTTGAAAATGGGCCCCCCTAAATGGACTTCTATTCCTCAACGAGGGCCCTTCTCCTGAGTGGGGACTGGCTAGCAACACCTTCTGAGGCAAGTGCAGTGGAAATGTCACAGACAGAGAGGAAGTGACACGGTGATGAGAATTCCATGTCGGTGGCAGTTGGCTAGTGTGGGGTGGGGGGGGGGGGAATGAGGCGCTGACACATCGATTGAAACCGTAAAGCAATGACTCAGACAAAACACCCAGTAACTCCTCCAAAATGTCATCCATTGGTTCCTCGTGGGGATTCACAGCTACTGTTCCTGTGTGTGTGTGCATGTGTTTGCCTGAGTGTGTATGTGTGTGTGTGTGTGCATGCCTGTTTCCTTTTGTAAGTGTGTGTCTTCAAGTGACTAGCCTTTCAGCAGTGATTCAGTAGCACTGAGATGACAAAGGTTGTGGCGGGGCTGTATCTGCCGAGTCTGGCATCGTAAAGGCTCAACTCAACTCAGCCCACAACTAATCAGGCCAGTCACAACTCCCAAGCCACCAATGTGGCAAATCAGTGTGCTCAGTTTTACGGGCACTGAGTTCATACTCAATAAAACAAAGTGTTTTTTTGACACTCATTGCCTAGTCTATGTAATGTATTACAAGTTTACAATATCTCTTATTTTTTTAGCATGCACACATTCTTATTGTGTGAATGTAAACATTCAAATGGGAAATCATTAAAGTCCGCATGGCCAGTTATGACATTATCAAAAGAAAGTACATCATACATTTAATATATGACAGCGCACTACTTAGCGACTTACAAAGAATTCCTCATATCGAGGAATCTAGAGACCTAATCTGTTCGTAATGGATGCTATTACTCAGACAATAGGATGTAGGATGTGTGTTGCTCAAGTATTGACAATTGAATCAAAGAGTCCACCTGAAGAATCTCCCATCAGTCCACTGTCCATCATCTGGGGCGGGTTGTTGGGCTGGGAGCTCCAATGATCAGGGAAGCCTGCCATGGAGCCTGGAGAGATAGGGGGAGAGAGATAGGGAGAGGGAGAGAGAGAGATAGAGGGAGAGAGATAGGGAGAGAGAGAGATAGGGGGAGAGAGATAGGGAGAGAGAGATAAGGGGAGAGAGATAAGGGGAGAGAGATAAGGGGAGAGATAGAGGGAGAGAGATAGAGGGGAGGAAGGAAGGGAAGATCAAAAGAGGGGGCAGAGGAAAGGGCATGAGTAATGAAGGATCAGAGAGAAGTAAATGGAAGCAGACAAATCCACAGAGCGAGAGAGACAGAGTGAGAGAGAGAGAGTGAGAGAGAGACAGATTGAGAGAGACAGTGAGAGTGAGAGAGACAGTGAGAGAGAGAGAGACATAGAGAGAGAGAGACAGAGTGAGAGAGAGACAGTGAGAGTGAGAGAGACAGTGAGAGAGAGAGAGACATAGAGAGAGAGAGAGACATAGAGAGAGAGAGACAGAGTGAGAGAGAGACAGTGAGAGTGAGAGAGACAGTGAGAGAGAGAGAGACATAGAGAGAGAGAGACAGAGAGAGAGAGAGAGAGACAGAGAGACAGAGAGAGAGACAGAGAGAGACAGAGAGAGAGAGAGACAGAGAGAGAGAGAGAGACATAGAGAGAGAGACAGAGAGAGAGACATAGAGAGAGAGACATAGAGAGAGAGACAGAGAGACAGAGAGAGAGAGACATAGAGAGAGAGACATAGAGAGAGAGACAGAGAGAGAGAGAGACAGAGAGAGATAGAGAGAGAGACAGAGAGAGACAGAGAGAGACATAGAGAGACAGAGAGAGACAGAGAGAGACATAGAGAGACATAGAGAGAGAGACATAGAGAGACATAGAGAGACAGAGCGAGACAGAGAGA